>NC_036449.1:17753317-18450817 GCF_002775205.1 Xiphophorus maculatus | reverse complement strand
GTCCATCACAGGGCAGCTTTCCACTTATAGAGACTGATTTTTTTCTTTCTTCACAAAACAGCTGAAGGTCAGTCGTATCAAATTGATTGGAAACATAAATTTTAAAGCCAAATTAAACTTTGGCTAGACCATTCTAACACATGAGCATGTTTTTACGTAAACTATTTCATTGGATCTCTACCTGTATTTTTAGGGCCATTGCCTTTTTGAAAGGTGAACCTCCATTCCTGTATACAATCTTTTGCACCATCTAAGGTCGTCTTCTAGAATTGTCCTGTGTTTGTCTTCTCCCAAATTCCCATAAATTCTGACCAGCTTCCCTGTTTCTGCTGAAGAAGAACATTCCCACAGCTTGATTCTGCCACCACATTCTTTCACAAGTGAATGGAAGGCTCAGGCTTCCTTGATCTTCATGATGCTGATTATTAACTGTTTACTAGCAAACCTCAGAGGGCTTCACAGAACAATGGTAATGATAGGTTAAGTTAGACACATAGTAACTTCATCAAATAATTAATTGACTTAAAAATTTTATTTAATGTATCAGAGGAATAGGGGCTCAACAAAAAGCATGTCATCCCTTTTAGATTTGAGTTAGTATTTTTTTTATATATATATATATATATATATATATAAAACTATGCATATTTTTTCTTCCACTTCCCAGCTTTGTTCTACTTTGTGTTAATTTATTACATAAATCAGAACCACAGTTGTGGCTGTAACAAGCCAAAAACAGTTAACGTTGTGTGTAATTTTGGAAGGCGTTCTAAAAGTTTCTTTAAGTTTTAAAGTTTCTACTTCCGACAGCACACTGTGTGAAAAATAAAGGTTTATAGAAAAGCATTCACTTTAAAAGACTCTAGCTATAAAATCATCCAATGATTAAACTGATAATACATTTTGACTATTGTCAAATCTTGATAGGAACACATAATGGAAATGTTAGTTGACATATAAAAGATCGTTTTAAAATTGTAAGTGCTTCAATCACAATTATCCTTCGTTCTTGTACCTCAAGTTGTCTGACTTGGGGGATATTTCACACCAAATTAAAACAGTCTTAACAGTGAGCTATTCTGCTTCACACAAAATTGAAGAATAGAGGGATAGAGTGAAGAGGGAGAAAAAGATGCAGACAGAGGGGAGAAGAGGAGGAAGACACAGAGGGGGCTGCTGGCTAAATTAAGCCATTGTGACTCAAAATCCTCCTTTAATAAGGTTCATGCTGTCTACAACTTCATCATTTTCTCCTGAATGATAATTACTTTATTCAATCATGTTCAAGGTTTTAGTGAAAGCTAGCATTGATTGATTAACTTCAATTACCATGCTTGCATTTGCATAGATAAAAACTGCTTTTCAATTTGTGAGTGGCACACGGATGGAAACCCTGCCTTGATATTTGCATTTCAATGTGAACGGTGAAGGATAAAGGTGGGAGCAGGGTCTGATCACTGCTAAGCCCTTTCTGGTCGGCTGCGCCAGCATCTATTTTTCCATAAACACCCTTTGTTGTGATGTTGGTTTGCTCATTCCATGCAGAGAGAGCCAGCAGTGAGCTCTGTTTGCAGGCTGGCTTGATGGCTCTGTTGGGGGATTACGCGGCGTTGGGCTACAACTCAGCGGAGAGCTTAGGTGAGCTCGGGCTGTGGCAGTGCACAGCTATCGAAACAGCCGTGCGTCAAACAGATGAATAGAAGAATGTTGATAAATTTCACAGTTCAGGGGGCTGCATGCAGCTAATGAAGATGCACACATTTACTTAAAGAATGGCATGCGCCAGTAGGTGATTGCTCTCATCAAATGTCTGGATCAGTCATAACTACCCCTTACAATTTAGATTGACAATTTAGATTGAGAAACTGTAGCTTTTGTATGAAGTATGAAAATTATCTGAAACTTTTAGTCAAGCTTTCCTAATTCAGCTGAAAACTATACTTGCTCATTTTCATATAACAAGCTATCTTCCCTCATGACAAGCTGAAGTCTTTTTGCTTCTTGCCAACTTTAAGTGATAATGGAAAAACCAACAGATACTTGTAATTGCATTATTGTAACTAGAAGACCTGAACACCTACGTGTGAAAAAAGGGAGTTCATGGACATTTGATCACTGCGAGCTAAAATAAAAAATAATGAGAGTAGGTTCTTCTGTAACATATAGAATTTCCATTTGAACTGCAGTCCATGCAAGGAACTCCACAACTATACAATGAGCGAAATCACAGCTGTGCCACTTATGCACGAGTATTGGGATTACTGTCACCTTTGTCTGCATATTTTTCTTTGATTAATGTCACCCAAATGCTGTGTCTTCCAATTGAGAACCCAGTTCATTTGCATGATTTTTTGTACATGGTGCAAATTTGAGGATAAATTAGTCAGTCTCTTATCTTTGTTGAAATGGAGTGGGGTTTTTTTCTACCAAAGGAGTTCCAATGCAATATTCCCAGAGAATTACACCTGTGAGATATGCTAATCATTAGCACAGCTATAACGACCTTATTTACCTTCAAATAAAAGAGGGAAATTAGCATTAGGTGCCCTAAATGAACAGGAAGTTGATAATCAAGACATTTGCTTTTATTCCCCAGTTTTTTAGCTGGAAAGGAGAAACAGCAGCTTTTACGTTTTTACAATGTGTATCAACATACAACATGTTAATGCTGCTTTGGGAGGAAAATCCCAGATGTTGCAGGTTCTAGGTTGTTATGCTGCAAGGTAACCTCATAACCAAGTCTCTGACGAACTCTAACAGGTTTTCCTTAAGGATTGCCTTTATCTAGATCCATCTATCTTCCCTTCAAGTCTTGCAAGTGCCCCTTTTTGTGATGAAATATCAACACAGCATGCTGCTGCCAACACCATGCTTCAATGTAAGGATTCTGTGTTCAGTTTGATCTGCAGTATATCTTTTTTTTTTAAATCAAAGAAGCTTTTTGCAGATTGACAAAAATATATGCGTTTTGGTTTTACCCAAGGAGAATAAATTTCTCCGCATGCTGTGTAGCCTCCCGTTAAACAGGGATTGCAATTGCTCTCCTTTGTGCATAATACAGTCAAAACAACCTTTTCTACTTTCATATGAAAGAGAGAAATTAAAAGAAGGTGCAGAAAAAAGAACAGGGAGTTTATAATCAAAGCACTCACTTTTATCCCCCACTTATTTGCTGGAGGGAGTAAATAGCCGCCACAGTGTGTTTAGCAGCAGACAGTGATCAGTTGATGCCTTTTTAAGGTATATGGCAGCGCTATCTCCTATTGCTGCCTTGGAGGGGAATTCCCAGATGGCACATGATGATTAGGTAGTTCACTTAGCTGTTTTGAAATGAGCATCTGGAATCACAGGTTGAATTAACACCACTGGGTCCCTCATTTTCTCT
The DNA here is from genome assembly GCF_002775205.1 of Xiphophorus maculatus. NCBI lineage: Eukaryota > Metazoa > Chordata > Actinopteri > Cyprinodontiformes > Poeciliidae > Xiphophorus > Xiphophorus maculatus. The sequence continues at coordinate 18,447,432 of NC_036449.1, read as the reverse complement.
AAATGAGTGTCATTCAATTAATCTAATTATTAGGCATGCAAAAACTGAAGGACTAATAGATTTGTATTATATCATCATTATCATCTCACAAGTGCTTGCATTTTCTTAAAAGGCACTTATGTGTATAGAACAAAGAGAAACACCCTACAGCCTTGGTTAATAGTAACAGTTTACAAGTTCAAAAAAATTAAAAAGTGTGGCTATTTTTTTTTTAGGCATCATTTGCATTTTTGCTTTCTGCTGTGCAGCAACTTGCAGTTATTCTCATATCTGGTCCTATCCAACATAGAGCCCTGCTGGGTTTCACTTTTGTCGTGTAATCAGCGTCTGATTTAGACACAGAACACCAGCTGAATGAAATTAAGATTCCAGTTTAACAGAAAGTAGTCAGCCCTGTGAAGGACACTTAATTACAGCAGTGGATCTGCCACAAAATAAAATACACCTTGGAGGAATTAGTTTGCAGCAAATACACAGATGTACAATTCAGACAATTCACTAATGTAAATTGCATGGCATAAAATAAGCTTGAAAGAAAGTAGAACTGAAGAAAACTGCTAATTTCTTCACATGAAACTGATTTTAGCCAACAACAAAAAAATATATCTTTTGGAGCTCCTATGGTCTATTTCAGCTACATTTACTGAGAACAAAAGGTTGAGTTGGTGATTTTTGTCTCTCTTTTTCACTATCTGACACAATGGACAGGCAGAGCTCATGATCAGTGTCAACTCCCCATCAACTGCCTCCTTTCACATCCATCGTCTGATGCATGCTTAAAGTGACCCCTCTCATGCCTGTCTCTCAGTACCCCCATCGCCTCCCTTCGCTCATCTCTGGAACTCCTGCTGTCCGGAAGGACCCTCTCCCTAGGATGGAGTGGCTTCCTGCTGGGACTGTTGAGCCCAGGAGAGAGGGAGGCGATGCTGGGGAGGGAGCGTTGCATAAACCCAGAGAACATTATCAGCAGCCCACAACCTCATCCAGCACCCTCCAGTCACTGATCTTCCTTCCCTGTTACCCCTCCCCCACACACAGACAGACACCCCTTCCTGCTGTTTGTGTGTGTATATGCATCTGTGCACTTGTCTCCATATGGGCTTCACTGGTTGATGGAGAAAAATAGCACATCAGTACATCTTGTGCATCTCTGTATAAATGGCTTTTAGTGGGTATTATACATATGTGTGGTCATTAAGTAAAAATGCCTCAATACAGGCAAAAATATAATTTCTGAGGAAGAAAAACTGAATTAAAGCAAATAAATGGGAAAAAAAAACTCCTGTGTTGTTTCTTCAGGAGAGCTAAGAAGAGATTAGAAGGAGCTTGAAACCTCCATTTTGACTGATGGATAAATGGATGGCAGCCATAATGTTAGACTTCAAAGCATGCTGGGGTTGAAAACCTAAATCGGTTATATGTGCTGGACCCCTAACTGTCCACTGATGAATGACCATTATTGGCCATGATCAATGATCGTCTAGTCAAAACCTCAAAAATTAAGATTTTACTCAACTGGTGAATGCACCATGTGCAAGACATTGAGCAGAGAGGATCTAAATTCAGATATTTCTATTAATGAGATGTTTGAAATTTGATTAAATGGACCCACAGACAATGTAAAATATATATTTTAAAGTAAACTGGGTATGATGAGACAAGTGTGTACTTTATTCAGAGGGCAAGTGAGCACAATCTTCAGAAGATAACAGGAAGAATGTAAATAGCACAACAAAGATAATTTGTTTTATTCTTTTTAGCATCATTATTACTCAACATCTTGGATAAGGGGATCTTGACAACAGTTTAGAAATGCTGCCATTTTAATTGCTAATATTCAATACATTTTAAAAGAGTAAAAGAAATAAATAATGCAGTCTGTTTCTGAGTGACATTTCCGTTTCTGCCTATTGGCCTAATCATACTCCAACAGTTCTTGAACAGCCCTCCATAAGCTACACTTCAGGCTGGTCTATAATGCAAACACCGTGGCACCTTAATTCACAAAGAAGAGATACCAATTTTGTCTCAGCAAGAGATATATCAAGGATGTCAAACAAAGCAAACAACTGCATCGAATTCTGATAGCACAAAGCTAAGCCTTCAATTTGAGCTCTCCATCGGAAGAAAGCAGAAGTTAGCTTTAAATATATTCCTAGTAGAAGAGAGAGCATATTGTGTTATCATAAGAGTCTGTTTACCTAGTGAATCTACATATGGCTATCTAATATCTTTGTGCCATAGAGCAGGTTGGAAGCTGGAGTCCCAGGGGTTTCAAGGCAAGGATTATGCATGGCCAGGGGTTGAACTATTGCCCCTGAGTGATTGAAAGACCTCTACCAGCTTAGGCCCTGTTTATTGTACATTTGCATTGCTCAGTTCCACAAGGCTGTCGGGAACTATCAGCGGTCAAGCAGCTCATATCTGAACCACTACTATTCTGTTTCCTCTCCACTCTCATGCCTTCCAGCGAGCGGCAGAAGCTTGAGGCTTATGGGCAATGATTTAGTCTGATTGACCAGGATATTGTCTGATCAATATCTTGCACCAAGCCCCATACGGTGAGAGAAAACAAATCAAGTGTTTGTGTATTTAAAGCCAGTATTTACACTGGCATTTGAGATTCAATACCGAAGCTCTTCTTTCTTAATTTGGATTAACGAGAAGCTAGCTGATTTGGGTCTGCATCATGCTCTTCTTTACTTTTCCCATGAAGTTTCAGGTAAGTGACTTCATGACACAATTATGAAATGTGTTTTGTGTCAATCAGTTGCTTCCTGAACCATCTCCTACAACTGAGGACCACATCTATTAATAAAGATAATTGCATTTGGATCCATGCCCTGAAGTGGTCAACTACGCAATTTCACTAATTCATCCTGGTGAAAGGTTGACCTTAAGAAATGTAATTACACACACACACCTCAGTTACACAAGAGCCCATAAGGTCCCCAAAACGTTTACTGGTGAAGAAGGTATAATTACCAGAAAACAATTAGGCTATTCTTGTCACAGTTGTCAAGAGAGTTTTTCAAGTGCTACTTCTGGCTTTTGAACAAACAACTGATTATGAAACTCTTTTACTCAAGCACATGCTGGCAAAATAAATAAAGCTTGCCCAATTTCTTAGTTCGTTTTTATTTAGACAGGCCTTTTTGAAAGCTTGAGAAGAGAAAATCAAGTTATTAAATTTTGTTCGGAAACATGGAACACCTGTGACTTTTTTAAGGCATATAGCCATGATCTGCTCTGGTTCTACATGGCCAAGTGGAATTAAGTGGTTTCTCAGTATAAACACAAACCATTTATGAATTTTAATAGGTCCTCCCCATGCCTCATAACTATGCATGACTTCATACTTTCATAATTGACAGGAAATATGAACTAGGCCAAGGGTCGCCCATTAGAATGACTTTTCATTTAATTTTTTGACAGCCCAATACACAAATGTGTTGCGGATTTCTTGAGTATATTCATGTAGCACACAAGAGCCTTTCTGGTGAAGTCTAGCAGTAATCCCCCGAAGGCCAGGATCACCTCTCATATAATTACACAGTACTACATATAGCTGCAGTAAAGTAGATCAGAAATCTGTTTTTTCATAGCTCATGACACTATTGTTCTGCTTCATTGTAATGGCAAATACTGAAGCACACAAAGAAACAAAGAGTTCCTATGATATCTGGAAAAGTATGGACATTATTTAGGCCATTTTAGGACTGAATGTATGTGGAAAAATGTACAGTATGGAAACACGTTTGCATTGCCTGATTTTATTCATTCTAAAATTGTCTGGATTTAGTATCCATACATCCATCCATCCAAACATCCATCCATCCTTTTTAAAATCTTTTTTGTTGTCTAATAATTTATAGGTTTCATATTTAAAGTCTGATCACTGTATAAACATAATCACAAATTTGTGTAAAACATTTGATTTTTAAACCTGAGTATGTAAAAGGGTGGAACTTTGAAAACTGAAGTCACCTTTTTTATAGAGATGCATTAGTCATTATAAAGCTTTCAAGTGAGGTCACCCATGCAAATGTAAAATAAACAAACAGACAGTGTTGCCTTTTCCTCAAGTTCAGCTGTAGGGCAGGATGACCCCCCACCTCTCCCACTTTTCTACACCTACCCTGTCCGACTGGGGCTGCCCGGTAGCACAGAGGTGCTCAGCACAATAGAACAATAAAATGTGGGAGGATGGAAAGAATGTGGGCTTTATCACCCTCCTTTTAGCACAAGCTGCGACTCATTGTATCCCTACACCTCTGGGCTATAAAAGTGTGACACAAAGAGGCTTCTTGACTGAGTAAATTAACATTCATCCCACTCGCAATTAAGCAGACAGACTGACATTGTCGCTCCTACGTCGCAGCAACACTGGGGGCTTTGTTGACATGGCGTCTGGACAGAGGGAAAAACTAGAGGAAAATATGTTCAACTGAGTCATTTTCTGGACATTGGTATCTGGAAACGTGTGTATGCGAGCAAAACAAGATGCTTGAATTAGACTTGCATTTTGTTTTGCAACACTTTTCTACCAGATATAAAATTTTCATTGCAGGAATAAAAGCTTATCTATAAACGTCTGTGCATTTTGCCTGGATTTTATGTTATAGAACAACATAACATAATCTGATAACCCTAAATAGAATCTAGTGCAACAAAATAAACCTATTTAGATGGCTGTTGCATGAGACATTATTCTGTAATGCACCAGTTTCAGAAAAGGGAAAGGTATTGATATTATGGATATGAGGTTCCCACAATGATTTAACGTAAAAGTTATTCAGTTACAGCAGCTGTTCGCTGTCAAAAAGATCTTTTTCATCATGGTGAGCCAGAATCAGATCAGGTAGTAAGCTGCTCTACTGAAAGACATTTTATCTATAAAAGGCTTCAATTTGACAGTGTTTGTGCACAAAACTGGTGATTTGTACTAACTTTTCAATAAAATGCACTAAAACACAATACTTGTTCATTAATGAAAAAAATTACATGAAAAAAAATGAAGAGATACCACACTCTCGAGAGAAAAAGCCGCTGTAAACAAATCATCTTATATATAGACACATACAACTCATATCTAGTTAACGCGGGATATAAGAATGCATTACTGAAAGCATGAATACATTACCATCTGCTGCTTTTAATCCCAGACAGTTACAGTAGTGGCATGTTTTGGTAAAAGGATATCATTAATCATGGGTATAATCAGATGACATCAGGTCATGCCCCACTAAGTGTGTTTTCCTCATTATGGTAATATGGAGGAGAGGGCTGTGTTTCCGCTCCTTTTTTCTACTTTGACACCTCTTTTCATGTCACCCTACTCCTCACAGAGGAGGAAGAAAAAGATTAAGAGAGCAGACACAACTATAGCCTCTTAAATTCAATTAAAACCCTGAAATATTTCTAGAATTAAGCAGACAATACAGAAAAGAAACAGTCAGTTTATCTAAAATATGAGAAGAGAGCTTCATATAAATTGGTATAACTTTAACTTATGACCAGAATAAAAGTATTTCTGAAGCAGTACTCTAAGGCTATTTACTGTCTCCTTGATCTATGAAGTTTGTGGTTTTGATTGTGTGTGATTATGTTCAGGAGAATGACCTTTAGTGGCAAAGCGTATTGTAATGTAATGAGGATGTGTCAGTCGGTAGGAGTACAGTGATGAGACAAGGCCAGGCAACTTGTGGTTAGAGCATCGATCTGCCTGCACAGTGAGCATAGGGGAGAATCTGAAATATTTCACTTCCTTCTCCGAATGCACACAGAGATGAGGGATCTGAAGACGCTGGTCTGAGGCAAACTCAAATAACAACACTAAGAATCAAAAGTATAAGAACCCATTATATAAACAGCAACATATCAGAATGTGTATTGTAAACCTTTTGTGCTAATATAAACTTACTATATATGAAGTAAACTTCTTAAGTAAACCTTAAGAAGCCCAATAAGCTTTCTTAAGGATGGAATATGACAGTTTTATACCATATTATTACTTATTAAAGAAGAAAAGATGAAAACAGTTGGAGTGGAGGTGAAAGTAGAGGTGTTGCAGATTGATATGGTGATGGATTCTCTTACCTCCGCCTTCTCATTAACTCTGGCTGAGGTAATATGACCTGGGAGAGATTTTCACCTCCTCCTTCAGCACTAACACCAGGTCTCTAAGCCCTGCTCGGTAAGCCCCTATCTCATAAAGCACAATTAACTGGACCAATCAGACAGGCTTAAAGTCACTCCTCTAGTGCCTTAACTCCTAATTAACCAAAATACATCATCAGCGATGAATCAGCCCCGTGGATTTCAATCATAATCATAGTCGCTTATAATGTAGTAATTTGCTGTGACTTTTCCTCAAGGACTACTTGGTGTAATTTGGGTAATAGGAATTAAAATCTATATTTTTTGTCTGTTTTTTCCTGCAAGTAAGAAAGTACATACGGCAAGGAAAATAAGTATCAAGCATGGCAACCTTTTTGAAGTAAGTATTTCTAATGAGGCATGTGACATAAAATTCATACCAGATGTCAGTAACAACCAAGTAATCTGCTCAAAATTTTATTTTAAAAAAGTCCATAAATTAAGGTAATTGTAATAGAGAGAAATGGCACAGGGAATAAGTACTGAACCCACAGACTGAGCTTCCTTCAGTAGTTTTTACAAGTATTTGTTGATGGTGACAGTTTGAAGATGTATCCTATATGGGGACTCTGACCAAATGGATTGCTTAGCTGTAATTCACACCCAATGGGTTCACTCACTGTCTTCAAATCTTAAAAGTTCTGTGGGTTAATTCTTTTATCATAGTATTTTTGGTTGGCTTCAGATTGAGTTGGTTGAGCCATGCTATCTTTATTTGTTAAGGGGTTTTCTTTGCTGTGTTTTTGTAATTGTTGTCTTGCAAAAAATCATCTATCTAGCCTCTTTTCATCTTTATGTTCTTGTAAAGAATGTCGATCGTACATTTCTCCATTTATCCTTTCCTCATGTGCCAGTACCACGCACTGACAAATACCCCCATGTGTGGTTGGGTGTTTAAGGGGCTGTGATGTCAGTAAAACGTTACAAAGTTACTGATGAACTTTTTTCAGTAACCACTTCTTTCAGTAAGGAGTAATCTAACACATTACTATTTCAAATCCAGTAGTCAGACTACAGTTACTTATTGAAATTACTTACTGTGTTTTACTGTTTTCTTTTCGCCGTTTCTATGCGACAGTATCAGCAGTGACAGAAATGTAAACAATGGAGAGAGATGCGCATTTTGTTGGTATAAAGGAAAAATAGGAACTATTTTGAGTTTCTGTCGCCAAGTCCGATTATTATAAGCGGCTTTGGGCTTGTTTTGTGCACTTTTTTTGGGCTTGTTTTTGAACGTGAAGTTGCTTATTTGGGCTTGGAAATAAGCAGAGACACATAATAAATCCCAGAATTTGTTTGGCATCCTGTTAGTTTTAGTCAGACTCTCCCCGTCCATCATTTCTTGGATGATCCGTCCCGCTGTGTCTTTGCTAATGTGTGAATGACGTCGGGCTACGCGTTGGGCTCCAGAAAACCGCAAACATCGAGACTAATATGCAATAAACGTGAAATGAACGAGTCCGTCAAGTTGTGCAACTAAACGCCATTATTATTAAGATAAGTATCACAAATCTGTGCAGCGGGCCATCTGAGTTGTGGAGCCGCAGGAGGAGCGCTGTGCGCTGCGCTCTGACAACAAACGCAGGGCCTTAAAGCAGAACCTGGAGGCTGGGGGCTTTGAAATCCTTCTTAGAGTTTTCCAGACAATAATGGAGCACACAAAAACACGTAAAATTACAAACTTTTTTTGTACTGTTGTAACCATTAAAAAAATCTCCTCTTCAGTTCAACCTTATAAGTGGAGACACATTGTTGATGTTACCATTATAAAATAGCTTACAATTAAGTATTGGCAAAGATCAATGTAATTTTCACAGGTGGCGGAGCGTTGTTGTTAGCAGTTGCTGAAAGTAACTAAAAAGTTACTTTTAATCTAACTAAGTTACTTTTTCAAGGAGTAATCAGTAATCCGATTAAAGTTACTTTTACAAAGTAACTATGCCATCACTGTTAAGGGGTGATATACAGTGCCAATAAAATCTGCAGGATTTTAACTCCTGTTTCATGTTGTTTTTCAGTGTTTCACTGGCTTGTTCAAATGTGTTGCATCAGACTTTAAGCAAGTTTTACAACTAATTTCTTCAGCAGTCATGTGCAGTGACTGTCAATAAAGGCCACTGTTGTTGAGTGCATTTATTGTTTTCTTGTAAAAACTATTCATTCTAATACCAAGTCATCCTAAAGCACTTTGCTAGTGTTCTTTGGTGCATCTCTAATTCTTCTTTAGACTCCGTCTGTCAGAAATCATGCTAGAAGCATCTGGTCGTGGATGGTTTATGGCGAAATGATGTTTTCACTGGAGCATTTAGAAGTTATGTCTAACAGTATGATTTGCAACACTATGGAAAAAAAATTTTATAAGCCTCCAATTAGAACTAACCCAGCTGATATTAATTTCCCTAGAAGACGATAGGATACATTTTTCAAAATACCAACAAATTCCAGCTATTCTTGGTCTTGTCAACAGAGACTTTTGCAGCTTCTTTCTTTGGGTGTTAAATATTTTTTTCCTTTATATTTCACCTATTTAACCATAATTTATTTATTTTAAATTTGTTGCATTTTAGTTGGTTGCTACAAAGCCCCTCAAAAAATTATGTCATTAGTCCAATTAGAATTGTCTTTCTATTGAGGGGTAACATTGCTGTGTTCAATACTTAATTGACGCTCTGTATAGAATTACAATTTTTGTTGAAAGTGGTTTGTGGTCGTAAGAACTAGTTTATCTCTGAGGTGTATGCCTTAACTATGGAAGCGTAGCAGTGAAACATTAATCACTAAAGTATTATGGCTGATATTCTTGGACAGCACATTAATTCAGGTGGCTATTAGGCTGCCTTGCAGCCAACCTTCAAAAAAGGTCCACATTGAAATTCAGTTGACAGTGCACAGTGTGCAAAAAGCTAACTATGGCGTTACTGCAAAACAAATTGCTGATATGAATATAACCAATGTGAGTATGCATAGTGCAGCCGGGGCTACGAAACACAGTAGACTTTGGCGGACAGTAGGTTTAGTCATTCTGGACTGGCTGGCACCATGTCTTCAGTGTATTCCTTGTCAACAAAGACAGACACTCTACCTGTAGATGGAAATAAAGAAAGGCTGAAGAAACACCAATTAGAATGGCTCGCTCTCCTGCACTCCCTCAGAAAAGCCTGGCACTGCTAAAGGTCAGCCTGAAATTTGAATGACAGGGCCAAAGTCTTTTACTCATAATTTTTGTGTTTGCAATAGATTTCAGAGCAATTCACAGCCTTAAAGGCCTTAAGTGGAACAGCAATTAATTGTAATGAATAATCTGACAAATCTGGTTGACATATGGCCGCTAATACTCCTCCTTTCTAGCGAGAGCAGTGGAGGGATTAGATTACCTCAAATGAAATCTGGGAGCGCGGTGCCATCTGCATGTACAGAGAGAGGCAGCACACGTAGAACAGGACGTGGGTGAAACCAGGGTCTGCTCCCTGTCGCACGAGTTCCCTCAGCCTCACCACCAACTGATTTGGGAATTGAGGCTTTTTTTCCTCCCCCTCTCTCATCTTATTGAGCCAGCTGCTTCTCATGAAATGAAACGCAATAATGCCGCAGCATTGCCAAAATCGAACCCAGTGAGAAAAGCAAACAAACATGACAGAAGTGATAAGTGTTATGTAAACATATAAACAACACCACCACCGTGTCGAGCCATCTGAGCACATGGAATTCTGAACTTTATTAAAAGCATTTAGAAGTGTGATGAATTGTCCAACTCACATGCATGCCTCATTATTATCATACTTAGAGTTTTTGTGGCACAAAAAGTAGATCCATTTTTTTTAAACTATCAAAAAGTTAACTATTGGTTGAATGAATAAACACAGTTAAAACTTTAAGTCACCTGTACAACATAAAGCAGCTTATTAATGTTGAGTGATTAATAGAATATTGTAATGCATGGTTTTTACAGTACTTTAAATAGCACCTATATGATAAAAATAGCCCAGACCTCAGCTCAGTGAAACAATGTATTAGAGGGAGTGTGCTGCTGTGTCAACAGAGCCAATGGGTGCAGTGGCGTCACAATGTAAACTCCTGCTAAAAGCCTGATAAAGAGGTGGCATTCTGCAGCGCGACTATTAGCAGCCAGCTGACATAAGCAAATGCATCAGCACATTCATTTACAGCAAGAAAATTCCATTTTCGCTACACACTTAGGCATTTTCCATTTTTTAGCATCCAACACTTTGTCAGAAAAATTGCATAGGGATTCAGAGCATTATTTGTGTCACACTCTTTCATACTTATTGTACTTACCTTGGAGGACCTAAGTAAGTAATATAGTTTCCTGTATTTCTTTGCAAATTCATTTCTCATAGCAGCTCAGAGGTTTATTCCTATGTGGAAGCATTTTTTTGTCCATGTTGGAAGGACTTTTCCTTCAGAAATACATCCATTTTATACCTAGAATTTGTCAAACAAGGACAATTTCAGATTCCCTCACAGCCCCTGCATCGATTAATGAATACATTTTTTTTTATTATTAAAACTCAACTGAATTAACTTTATATCATAAAAAAGAGATTTATCACAGGAGTGACTTTGCATTAGCATGCTACATCAGCAAACTCCTCTGTATGTAAAGATGTTAAGCCTTACTATTCATGACTTTATGTGCAAAGGCAAATATGAGGTTATTCTACCAAACGGGTTCCAGTAGCAAACTATAGTACTATTTTTGCAGTACTATAGTACTTCTGCTTGTTTTGCATCAGTTCTTTCTCTTTCCTTCACCACATGCTCTGACTCCACAAAGGCCCCATTAAATTGGTATTTTTTGTGAAGTTTTGTTGAATTGAACAGCTATTTTAAAAATTGAATACATTTTGACCATATTTTAGTTTGCATTTCCAAATTTACTGAGTAATCAATATAAATATGATTGTATTATCAACAAGAATATTACAGTTTTTTTTTTCATAATTCAAAATACATTCATTTCTAGATCCAAGAAAAACATGCTAATTTTCTGCCTCTGTACTAATTTCAGACTATGAAACCAAGTTTCTACAAACAGATATAAAAAGTGGAGATAATTCAACCCTTTGTCCCTCTTTCATTGTAGAAACTTCCAGTTAAAATTAACATCCCTGCAACAAACCTCCCCAGACTCATTTTAAATGTGTTTTTTTGTGATCCCAGACACTTTTTAGAGGTGGTAACTTGGACCTGAGAAAAAGAGCCAAATTTTAGGCACGTCACAGAAACATACTGTACACGTGTAGGCATGAGGTGTGAGAATTCACAGAGAGTAGCTGATGAGTGGAGGTGGCACTCGAAGACAGTGCTTCTGCTCACATCTGCTTAACCATCATCAGTGTGACACAAACTCACCTAGAAAACACGCACTAATCACCTAATCCCAAGTCAGCGGGTGTCAGCTTGCATTATCAGTCAACCACTGCTTGCCTTATGATCATCACTTTAGCCTCATTGTAACTCTGATACAGAACACTGGATTGGCTCCATTAAACTCTACCTGACAGAAGGGGGAAAAAACAACAATGTGTAATCACCCTTTTCTTCCCATAAAATACATTCTGAGCGGATAGTTCAGGAGCCAGGTCCCATATTTAATTGCGGGAATAAATAGGAATAAGGAGCCTTTTCCAAGTGGGGCTGCTGTGTGGCTAGCATAATTGCCAGGGAACAGGTCTTAATTTAAACAGGGGGTAATTATCATGCAGAGCATACCCACCCAGAATGTTTGCATAACTATCACAAGCGTTTTCATAAATGATGCTTTAATTAGTCTTAATTAGAATTTGTTTAAGTCAGCAGGGAATGCAGGGCCCGTGAAATGATGTATGTAATAAGCATCAGGGCCTGCTCTGTTTTTTTCCTTACTTGGGGAATAGAGCTGACAAAATCACATCACATTAAATTGATTCAGTCAGAATTAAAATTCTTATGGTATTAATTAAATGTGGGAAGATCTCATTAGCAGGCTGTGTGGTGAGGGAGAGACCCTCTCTGCCAGCAGATGTGACGGTGTCAGAGCTGCTGTACATGCTCGCCATTAGGGCCCCCAGACAAGGAGAAAGTGACGATGGAGAGAGGAAGGAAGGAAGGAGGTGAGGAAGAAGGAGGGGAGAATGACAGTAGACAAATGAATGGAAATGGATGGAGGACAATGGCAGGGAAGGAGAAATGGATGGAGAAGAGGAAAGATAAGGGAGATAAAATGAGAATAAAAGTGAGAGAAAGAGAGAAAGAAAGCAAGAGCAAGTCTGTGCCTCTGAGTGCAGAAGAAGGAACGCAAGAAGGCAGCATATTAATAGGCTGTAGACTCTTGGCCATCTATAGCTTTATTTAGCTTCATTTGGTCTATTTGGTTCGAGGAATTCAATAAGAGGAGAGCTAATGACTTGACCAGATACCCTGTTATCAGCACTGATGAGACACCCTCTCTGCTTGACTCTTTTTACAGCTACAGTAGTCTAATAGGCCTCGGGAAGATTGCTACCCAGAGAGCAAGCCTTCCCTGTGGAAATATAGAACATGATTGTGCCACAGGGAGAGCTGCTTGGCTCTAACAGAGCTCACCTGATCCCCCTGAATCATTATTGACAGTCTTTTTAAAGAGCTGAATAGTAGGCCTCAACTACACAACTCTGGTTATTTTTCAAAGATGATTTTACCTCCATTTGAAAAAATAAATAATGCATAAAAGGGATATAACTAAATAAATTTAAAAAAAAAACTAAGAATTTTTGGCAAAATATACATACCTTTGCTTGGTTAGTCAATTTTAATAAGATTCAAAATTATAAGGAAGGAATCATTTCTAGACATTTCTTCTTGTGAGTTTTCCAAATTGATCTTTGCTTGTTTGCTTGATTGCTGATGATAACCCCTTTGTCATTGTGTTTTCTTGTAGCTTTGGCCATTTCATAGCTCGTATTTTCCTAATGTTTTGTACTGATAATGCATACAATCATACTGTCCAGGAGGATGTTGCAAATCTTTTCAACCATAATAATCAAGGAATTATGTTACCTTCAGTTGTTATGAAAATGCTGTATTTACCAAATAAAATTTTAAAAAGTAATAAACTAAAGAAACTTCTGACACCTTCAAACTGGGCCTCTGTCTCTTTAAGAACCTCTTACCCTTTCCTACACTCCACCTTCAGCAAGTCATGGGAGTAATGTTTCTTCATGATGCCATTTACAACAGTTTGTAGGAGACTTATAGCTGGTATGATCAGCAGATGTGCAGCTCCTTCAGTTGTTTACTAATTTCTGCTGCCGCTAGTCTGGTTGAGCTGTGTGGGGCGAAAACTCGTAAAAGGACCGCACCTCCAAGGCATAACTGTGTGGAAATAGGCAGCACACAGTATGACCAGGAGTTAAGGCATCCCTAAATGGGTGCCACGGAAGATTCAAGGATTTCTCAAACATGCATGTATGAGTCAAAGCAACACTCATTGGGAATGTGTTTGATGAACTATGACATCATAACATAATATAAAGCTCAAAAAAGTAGTTTTGCACGAAACCTTTAATTTGTTCAGATGCTGGCTGAAGTTGGTAAAGGAACTTTATTATTCTTACTTAAACAGACTCTTTACTGCGATGAGCTTAAAGGCCACTCGGACAGGAAGAATCAAATTTCCTGAAAACAAAATGAAGTGACAGATTACAGAAGAGAGCATTTCTATATGTATGTCCAACCCATTCTCACTCCCAACTCGTCATATATTGACGCATGGGACGGTCCGTCCTCGTCACATGTTGACGCGCAGGGTACCCTTTCACATCAATATGTGACGCGAGGTGTTTTACACTATGCCTTACCATAATTTTTGCCTTAAACCTAACCAAATCGTTGGGTTTTGAAGGTTCGGCAGCAGTTACGAGAACCCTTCGCGTCACAAATCCATGTAAAACATGTGACATTCCCAAATCGTCAACATGTGACGCTGAAGGATCCTGCCCAAGTCGGCAACATATTGACGCGAAGGGAGTACCCTTCGCGTCAATATGTGACGCATGGTCAGAAAACGTCCCAACTCGTCAATATATGACGAGTCAGGAGTGAGAATGTGTTGGTATGTCTTGTAGTTTTATGTTACTAAAAGTCAAGTGTTTGGCCATATGGAGCATTATTACATTTGGATGAAGAAAATCTTGCAAGCCTGAGTCCACCATACCAACTGTGAGGTTCAAGGGTGTCAGTGTCATGTATTGGGGTGTTTTGCTGTGGGAGGAATTGGTGCATTTTACAAACTAAATGGCATAGGTAGAAAAAATATCTAGAAATATTGAAAGAGTATCTCAGAACATCAGTCAGGAATTAAAGCTTTGGTACTTTGGGGAGCATTTTAACCAGCTATCCTGCTTGAACCTTGACATAAATTTTATAGTATCATATGGTAAGCAGAAGATGTTAAGCTTTGTGGGAGGCCTGTAGAGTTAGAATTAGAAGTAGAATGAAATAAAAATAAATCATTTTAATGATTATACACATGTAAATTGCAGATATTTTTTATAGTGTTAGTAATTATGGGTCAGAAAACAGCCTTGCTGAAATGTCAAAGAGACTAAATAACACAAACCTGTGCACTTTTTATTGTCAATAAAAATCTACATTCCTGAAAGAAATGTCTTTATATCCAAACTGGCTCTGAAAAAAACACCTAAGGCCTACAGTATATGAGCCAAGCATTGTAAACACCGACAACCCTGCCCCAAATAGAATCCAATGAAAATGATAATGGAGGAAACAATGGCTTCGGGCAATGTAGCAGCAACCCTGCACTCCCAGTGTTACAAGGCATCACTTTCCCTTTATTAGAAGTAAGCATGACTGTTAGTAGGTCCTGCATAAATATTTGGGGTAAATACACAATATATCATTTTTCTTCACACTTGAATTGCATTATGATTTCCATGCAGACTCAGGTGAACAGGGGTCAGGGGACTAAATTAAGTGGGTCGTGGAAGCAGCTGCATTGGTTTCTCTCTTTAACCATGCTTGGCTGGTTAAGCTATCAAAAGCCGCTTGTACGTGCATCATAAAAAACTGTGTGTGTGTTTAAAGTGGTATTAAAATGCTGTTGACCCTTAAAATTAGAAAGGGAAACGCGCAACTCTTTGCATGGCAATTATTTCATGTCCGTCCAAAGCACAGTGGAGTGGGAACGTATGACAGAGGCCTCTTGGAAATTTATTGACAGGCACAGAAGTGAGTTGTTTCGGTTATGACAATGGAGCGTGATGACATCACGCCATAAAAGCCCTCCACAGGGTCAGTCAGTGTGTGCCATGCATGTTTGTTATGCATGAATATATAAAAGATGGAGTGGTTTAGGGCTTGACATTGCTTTCCTGTGATGTATTGGATTCACTGCTATGCAAAGGGTCTTTTTTCTTTCTTTTCCTTGGTGTGTGTCTCACAGTGCTTCTAATGGGTGTTCCAAAATTTAAAGTATTGATTGAGCATGTTCTTAAGGAGAAATAACATATTGTCAATGGTCCTTGTGACAATTAGCCTATTTGACTAAAAGCCCCTCGTCATTGCCGAATTCTGTAAGAAAAATTACTGTAACAATTACTGTTACAGAGCATATTTTTTTTAAGCACGTCGTGATTTCACTATTGTTCAAATCTAGATACATGTCAAAGAACAAAAATAGTTATTCTGCCTTTCACTTATTCGTAGTCAGATTTTATTCAAAACTACTTCTATTTCTTACCCACAAGCAAAGCATTTTGTTCGTATGTACTTAACCATCGCAGTCTACTTATATTCATAGTTAAGTACTTTTGATGTGTTACAGAGATGAATAATCATAAAAATGATAAAGTTTTACTTATATTTTAATAGAATTCTATGTTGTGATGAAAGATTTTACAAATCACCCAATTTCCATTAATTGTGGTTCTACTCTCCATTTGAGCCTGTTAAAGGACATGTAATGTATTCAATATTAATGATTATGATGACTAACCACACTACATGAATTCAAGCAGTTGTCCAGTAGAAGACAACTATTTTTGCAGTAGACTATCAGAAGACAGAAAGTCTTTGGTTGTCGCAGCTATGAATAGTGGAGGTTGCAAATTGACAAAACATTGTTAGAAAAAGTCCCATTGCAGATGGTTCCTTTCTATGCCTGAGAAAGTAATACAAAAAAAATTAGCAAAATGGCAAAGGTACAAAATGATCAGGATGCATTTACTCTTTGCAAAAATCTAATTTCATTTCTCATTGTGTTCTAGTTTCTGACTTAAGTCATAAAAAACTAAGTTGAGTTTTTGTTCCAGTTTACATGACATGAATTCAGAAATGAAAGCAAGCTGTTATATAAGCTACAGATCATAGCTTTTACAATTTGTCTGTGTAGCTATTGCTTCATATTGACCACATTAATGTCTCTTCAACTGAATGATGTGTTAAATTCCACGCGGTCGTTTTAATCAGAATAGAATTAACTAGCTTCTGACATCATCTCTTGTAAAGTATACTGTTGACTAACAAGGAACTTCACAGGAATATTTATGTATTTGTGAGATATGCCATCCTACCTGTCCTCGAGATTGGTCCAGTCTAATGATAACTTGCTTTTTGTTGTTTCAATATCTAGACTTGTTTATAGAACTGATTGGAGCTTTGCAGCTATCGCCCCTAAATTGTGTTGATAACTGCCTCTGCATATTATGCAGTCTCTAACACTTGTTTTCTTTAAATCTACTCTAATTTGGTGTGAAATTTCATAATTAATTTTACTTACTTTAAACCCTATAAAGGTGTATAAAATTCTGATGAGCACAGTTTTGTTTATTCCAGTGTGCTTTAAAATTCATAACACCACACCTGTCATACTTTTCTGTAAATATGTCATTTATTTCATTAGCGGTGTGTGTATCAGTTGCTCTACTCTATATGTCTACAGTCAATCATTAAACTTAGCACAGGCCATTATGATAATTTACCTTGCTTAAAATAATTAGCCGTTGTATATTCATTAGCCTTTTAATTGGTTAACTCTGGGGACTGCAAGTAATTTCAGTCAGTTAAATACACTAATCACACACACACACTCACACCCCAGTTCCCCACACAGAAATCCAAGTAACCTCCCCCCTGTGAACTTTTATAGAGCACTCTTCCACCAATCTTACTGCAGCTTTCAATACAGCTGTCAGTTTTGGCCAGAACAGCCAGCTTTAACTCAGAATTTGTAGCTTTGTCCTTAGCGAGAGGAAGTACCTGTGACATCTGCACTGACATGCTGGAGATAATCCTCCATGTGATTGTCAGACAAATTGGGGGTCAGCAGCGTTTCAGATGGGGGAACGAGGCGAGGGACACGGAGGAAATGTTCAATCATGGGCCAACCCATTCGGGAGCCTCCCTTTTCAGCCACTCCAGCCTTACGGTTCATCTCTCCTTTCACACTCTCGCTCTCTCTTTCCCTGCCCACAGCTGCCGGGCTTCCACAGGGAGGAAGCTGTATTATGGCTAGGTTAATTTACTGATTAATATCCAGCCACTAGATCCAGCTTTCCCCAGATGGCCAATTAAAAACTACAACTGGCAGAACGCAGAAGCCTGGCAGCAGGTTGCCATTGGGCCCAGGGCCGGAGGCTGTGACAGAAGGTGTGGGTCCTGTGTAGGCCGGAAAAAGAGTCATTGACTGTCTTCCTCTTTGACTCTTCACATCATGATACTGAGTTGAAAAAAGTAAAAACTGTAGGGATGTTGAGAAAACACCAGACTCTTCACTAAAACTACATCAAAACTTAATGTTTTGTTTACTGCAATTGTGATTTACAGTAAGTTATATTAAAATGTAAATATTTATATAATATTTATTGGTATCATTACATGTATGACACATTGTCTAAAGAAAGTAGTTACATCTCTAAGCTGTTACCCTCTTACTTCTCCTACGTTTGTACAATAGGCTGGCCTGTTATTAAATTATTCCTTAGAACCAACATCTTCTTCACGGTTTGTTGTTTGAATTTAGTTTTGTTTTAATTTTTGTCCTGGCCAAAGTCAAATATATGTGACTTATCACATGCAGCTAAAGGTGCATAGAGCTACATTTGGCGCTTGCTAATGATGTTCACTGTTGCCATGATCTCAGTAGGAACTGAATTTCCCAAAAGTTGTAAGAATTACTTCCTCATGGTTAGCCATCAGTGCGTAAGTGTAATAGATGATGTTACTGGAAGGAATGGCTTCATGACAATTATGGGCTAACTATGGGTGACATGACATGAATGAGATGCCAGTTGACCAACAGTGGGTTGCCTTAAAGCCGAGATTCCCCCATCAAGCATTTTATAATCCATGAAACCAAAGCTTGGGATCACCTCAAGTTATTTTATGTCAGCTGTTTATTTTCTATATAGTAGCTACTTTAATCGTGTGGTAGTTTGAAGTGTTTTATAAATCAAACTGAATAGAATTGTACAATTAACACTCATCATAGTGTGAGAGATCAAATGCATCTTGAATTGAATTACCTGCCAAAAATGGTTGATTTTAAAATTATGATTAAGGTTTGAGTACTGAATCTACATGTCCTTTTGCAAAATGCTGCCGTGTCTTGGTGTCAATTGTCAATTGTTTTTGACTAGTTTGTTTAATGTTGTTTGATTCAATTTGATGTTTTTAATGTTGCACTTCCATGCTGTTGTCTAAGCCAGGACTCCCCTATAAAAGAGATTCATACATTTTAGGGATTACAGCTGGTAATTCCAAAAATTGCATTGCATTACAGATAAAACCGTATGGGAATAATTCAGAAATTCACAAAAAGCTTGCACTAAAGACATTTTTATCAGTATTACAGGGATAAATTATTGATGATTGATGCTTTATATCCTCTTAATGTACATGAAAAAATTTAATCAAATTGAAACATATTGCTTCTTGACAGTGAATATTATCTGTTACCTAAGGTAATTATAAATAAATTGAAAAATAATATTTTTAATAACCCCATACTTTTCTCTAATAAGAATATACAGAATCAACTCATCTGCTTACCTCATTAACCAAACACATATAATTACCACTTACTGTTATTATCTTTGTTTAATATATAGTTACAGTTGTGTGAATATATGGCGCATATAGGTTGACACATAATATAATTTAGTTTTAATTTACAGAGTTTAATATGCTGTATAAATATGACAAAAGCTGTAACAGTGATATCTAATAAAAGATTTGAAATGTAGTTTTTGCAAATCATCGTTAGTGCAATTCAGACACATATTTAGCTGCTCGAGATTAGAGGTAATATGCAGACCAAAATTAAACAGTGCTAATTTCGCTTTAATATCCTCCACAGTATGAAACAGAGCTGCATGTAGGTGGAGACCATCTGAATACAGGTCTTAGTTTTTCATAGATACAATCCATGGAAACACTGCAAATACAAAAGCCACTGTTCTCCTCTCAGAGGAAGGGTAATTAATAACTGAATTACAGAATGAGATAGACAGAGGCATGCAGCTTGTTAGTGCCTTTGATAAAGGAGACTTTAATACAAACAATTGTACTTCTACTGGGTCAGCTAAACCAGAGGATATCTGGGCCATCTCTGTTCAAAGAGAAAAAGGCCACGAACAGAATTGATGGCCCGTTTCATTATGTAATTGCCTCTTTAACTTCCTTGTTCTGAGCAATCGCTCTTTAAACTCAAGCTCAAGGTAATATATGCAAAGATATGAGGGTAGTCTCGCAGACAGATAATTTAGTAAATAGCTGTAATCTTTGCATCACCTTTAACCACCCCGGAGCCGGCTAATATGTCATCTTAAAACTGTGGAGCGCCAGAAATGAGGTGTGGTAAGTAAAAAAAGCTGATCTGCTACAGAAAAGAGGATGTACATCAGCACAGGATCATCTGCTATTGCACACACCAGAGACAATGGGTTTTTTGATGCTGCTGTGGGTGGCGAAAATGTAGTGAAGAGGTTGTACAGGACTTGAGACAGCCTTTAAGCTGCCACCCTCAGTGTCGGGGTACAAGGAGCATAAAGCTGGATATGATTACCTACAAGGTAGTGATGCTTCCTGCCCTCCAACCCTTGAACTTGAGGTGTACCCTACATAGAATCAAAGTAAACACCAAGCTACTGCTCAGGGTCTCTGAAGTGGGATAGATGTGAGAACACAACACGAGTGACCTGTTTCCTTTCATTTCCCTCTTCATAAAGGATCCCACAAATAAAAAAATGCAAGGCAACACACAAAGCAGTGGTGAAGATGAATGCGCTCTTATTGAAGGGTCAGTAGTAGGATCACTTGGAGAAGGTCACCAAAGAGCCCAAATTCACACCCCATAATTGAGTAACAGGGGTCGCTTACAAGGGAAAGAGCGCAGAGGAGCGTTGGATGCTGGTTGTAGGTGTTTGGCACATACTGAACAGGAAGACAAAACAGGCCGCCGAAAGAGAGCTTGACAAAGACAGGATATTGGGCGATCTTTCCTGGTCCACCACTGCGATAAAGAATGGAGAATTAATTAACTGAACAGCCGGATCTAACAGGAGCCTGTAAATCAGAGAGACAGAGAGTGAGAATTCCTTTATGTAATTAGATCAATTGGGCATGAAGTGAAGAGGCTCCATGTAAGTGCAGTGTGTACTTCTGAAGTGGAGTCCGTGACTGAGGTTTGATTACCTTCTGATTGTTAATGCAAAATTAGATTGAGCCACAATGGTATAAATCCTTTATTTTGTGTTTATGAGTCTGGAGGATGGGTTTGTGCTTATTTTTCAAGGACCAATATGTGGGAGAAGCTTAGTTTAGAAAAACTCCTTTCTTTATGTGCATAATAAATGTTTATATAGCAAAAGTGTGCGTTGTGTTATAATCATGAGAGGTAATTATATGCCTCTCTGATCATTCACCTGAATAATGCCTTTTTGCTTGTTAAGTGTATACATTCCCCTTGAAAAGATTTGCAATTTTTAAAAACACTTTGACAATTCAGTCTAGAAGATGCAACATAATTGCAGCCAGATAAAGATTCTGGTGGTTGCAAATTGTTCATTTTTTTGGGAGAGAGAGTATGGACCATCTCGGTTAGGGACTCAGAAATAGAGGGTTGTCCCAACATGAGTGTCCCTCTGGGAAAAGATAGTGTGGCCCAGTGGAGCAGTTGAGTGCCATTGTCTTTGTCGGTCTTTGTGCACCTCCAGTTTAAGACGGAGGACATTCGTGAGGGATGGGTCTCATCGTTCGGGGGAAACGGCTTGTGTCGGCCGCCCACACCGCGCCTCCTCTGTGTGAAATTGGCTGAGAGGATGTAGACATATTCCATGCACTGATCCATGGCTGAGTATAAACAAGAGAGGATCTCGCGTTCACTCCCAGAAGGTCAGGAAGCTTCCCCGTGAAACAGTAAGTGACACTGCCTCTGCCACGCTGGCTAACAGTCTGACCGGTGGAACTTGACCCTTCCTTCCCCCCTTTTTCTCTGCTGACAATGTCTGGTGTGCCAATTCATTCCCTTTCAGTGAGGTGCACTGATATTTAGTGGCTGTGTATGCCAGCTTAATCAACAAATCCATAGATTCAAAAACTCTCCCCACCTGACATCCACCTTTTCATGAAACATGGTGGCTGCTTACTGCTCTGGGAATATTTTTTCCTCTAGGGATGGGGAAGCTGGTCAGAACAGATCAAAAGATGGCTGGATCTAAATAATACAATTGTTTAAGAAAACTTGCAACAGACTGCAAAACACTAAAGCCTGGTGTAGGGGCTAATGTTCTTGGAGGGTGACACTAAGCATACAGTCCGGACTATAACCCAACAATTCATTTGTGTTAAAATGGCCTCGAGGTATGAAGACTTTTCCCAGCCAGTGTAACTCGGGACACTTGTAACTTCTAATATCTAAATACCAGTCAGACTTATGTGTCATCATTTCTTCAGTTTGGAGGCTAAAAAAAAAGCAAGAAAATTTAAATCTTTTTAGATTCTCATTCCCCCACTAACACTGTTCAGCGGGTTGAGACCGAGGCATAAGAAATCTGATTGCAGCAGAAATAAAATGGACTGAGGATGACATGAATGTAATTAAAGTGGCTGACACTTTTATGCTGGGTAATGGGAGTCCAGGGGCCCTGGCTATTCCCCAACGAGCTTCCCTCCACAGCATGGAGTACATTTTAATTCCATCCAGCACAATGACTTAAATGCAGGGCCTTCGCAGAGACGTAATCCTGATGTGTAAATAGGATAAATGTCAACATCCGGGTCTTTTAAGGTCCACAAGAAATAAATGCTAGAAAAATCGCAAAACCCATAAAACCACTCAAGCATTGTAAAACTGTGTAAAACAAGAGATGAATAATCCAACAGAGGTACAGGGTTCTGTGTGCAGCTTGAGAAGACTTAAACATTAAAGAGATTAAAATCTGGAACACTGTCTTTCATTTCAGTTGCAAAATCCTAATTTTTTGCAACAAAAGCAAGTAAAAGTTTTAGCATAAAAAGATGCTAGAATAGAACATACAGTAGATTTGTATTGAAATTCTGCTCAGTGATTACGCAGTCTGTACTAAGTATGAGCAAAACAGAAAAGCCGTTTTCTTCATGACGACTCTAATCCACGGAGTAGAAAAGCTGTTAGGCATTGTCCAATCTATGTATTTGTTAACACAGGTATGAAAGGGAAGAGCTTTTAGATCACAGCATGGCAGATAATGAAGAAGTTAATAAGAAGAATTGTACTTTGAAATGTTCCTCAACCACCCAGGTCCCACAATTTAATCTGTAATAAATAATCTGGCATCATTGCAAGATGGCATCTCATAATGGCAAATGAAATATGCTGGTATGATAGGTACAATAAATCTGGATTTTCCTATGGTTCCCTCAGGCTAGGACAATATGCAACTATAGTGCTCTCTGTCAGGAAGAGCAGATCTCGGAGCCGTCATAAAATCTAAATGGGCACTAATTAGGCAAGCCTTCCCTCTCACACTTACTATTTCTATTGACATTTTCGGCGCGCCCGTTCCTCCCCTCCTCTCTCCTCTTCCCCCTTGCTCTCCTATAAGTCACTGAGGAAAGAACTCCCAGGATTGCAGAGCACCAGGCTGTTAAAAGGAAGTTCAACTTAGTGGTAATGAATAAATTTGCCCTCCCATGCGGTACTGTTTCTTTTGTGCTGGACCCAAGCATATTCATGCATCTAAATGGTAATTTGCTTTGAACAACCAGTGACACCGCATCTTACATTATAGCTATAAATATACATTATAATTGCCTCTGATTGGTAAGAAACTACTATAAAATAGGATATAGAAAATGTTTAATTACAATGAAATACCTAACCCTTTCTCCTACTTTTATGCAATGCGGCAGTAGAATTGTGGCAACTATAAAAGCCAAAGTGATAGAAATGATAATATTTCTTGCTGCACGCACCTGCAGAGTTCAGTTAACTTCTCTATAGAGAGCCGGTTGGCTGAGAAGTGGCGAGGAGGGGTGGGATCAGGTAAATATATACGTATGCATTCCTGGCTGCCTCAAATTAATAAAAACCTAATGCGCGCTTGGCACAGGACTGCTTGTTGAACATATGCTGCAAGCACGGCTAAGCCATCTGGCTCAGAGTCAAGTATTCCCACCAACTGTAGTCTTATGCTACCTGACAGAGGAAAAGCTTTATTCCCCCGGCATTGAGGGCACAAATGGAGAAATATTATTGAAATGATTATCTGCATCAAGACTCAGATTTGGGCTGACATTTTGCTGGCTCTGTGTAATCCGAGGGGTTGTCTAGGAGAGGGCGGAGAGGGGGTTTGCCGGTAAGCCTTGGCGGGATGATTAATGAAGCAAGGATACTGGGTGGACCCAGCCCACCTCCACTCAGACCCAGGGGCCGAGCCCCGCATATGAAATTGGCCCTCTCCTGCTCATCTCCCTAGGAGAGAGCCACCGATGATCCCCCCCAACACCACTGCACCTCCAGTCAGAAAACAGCACTCCAAAGCCATGCCAGATCCAGGCTTAGGGGATGCTTTCCTTGGTCTCTGTGACTGCATGGGAGGGAGATTCAATGGGCAGCATCATCTATACACCTGCTCTACTGTCAGTCGTTTTTCACTTTAACTCATCAAAAATTCAAACTTATCCCTGGTGCTTTTAATTGGCATCACATTTAAATTTTCTACAAAATCTTTTACATTGGAAAGTTTTTTTTAATGTTGTGAAACAGTATTATCCACGTGTGACTGGAAATAGTTCTGAGTCTTGTAGTTGAACAAAACATTTAGTTATGTCAAGTGAACTTTACTCTCAGCACATTTAATAGAAAGCAAAAAACAAGCATGGATAAGCAAAAACAAGCAAAAACAAGAATTGCAGACATCACAACTGGAATGAAAGAAGTAAATAAAAATTTTGAAAAACACATACAATTACATCCATGAAATTTATCTAGGACTGACTTCAGTGTGATTTTTATGACCGGGATAAAAAGGATAAAGGAGCTTTGTTTATTATTTATCTACTATTTTATATTGAGTCACTATTTGAGTGTACCAGAAAGTTTTACTTTTTGTGATACACTGAAAAAAGTTTCTGTTTTATTCCATTATATTTTATATAAAATCAGGGAGACCATAAAAGGGAGGAAAGTTTGGGAAAACACACATTTTAAGATTGCTTTTAAAGCAAGACAATTTGGTAACTTATGAATGTTCCTGTTTTAGACAGGATCATTAGCACTTTAAGAACCAAGGGCTGATTTTTTTTTCTAGATTCTAGACTATAAGACTTTAACCTGAAAATTTTACAGATCTTCCTGGAATGCATTTATTGAATCATACAGAAACCTCAGAAGGAGCTAGGACATTTAAAGCTTTAAAAACTATGCCTGCATTTTGAAATCAGTATTTTAAAATAATATATATATGTATAGTCAGATGGGATGTAAAATGAGAGTTATGTTCTGAAAGATTTTGGTTTTGGTTAAAAGCCTAATAGAAGCATATTGCATCAGCTGATGTCTCAGTGAGGAAAAAATGTGTTAAAGAAAGATGTTTTAACTTGAATGACACGGTCACAAGGACTTATTTGTGACAACTTAATGTCACAAAAAAGGTGTCACATCTTATTTGCGGCATGGTCGCAAATTAGATGTTTCATATTATGTGAACCTCTGAGGAGAAATTCAGTTTTATTCTTAATATTAACTAAAGCCAGTGGGAGCTTTAGGTTCATTGACTAAAGCTAGTTTTGGTTCCATACACACATAAGTTTTCTAATGTCTTATAATTACAGGAGCAAGTATAGAACACATCAAATTTGAAAATTATTTGTTTAAAAAAACTGCCCTTGCAAGTTTTTACTAAACTCTAAGCTCAGCATAAAAATGGTCAGATAAATTGTACAATATCAGTCACGCTGAAGCATAAAAACCTTAAAAAAAAAAAAAAAAAAGAGGCCTGAGAATTCATCCTTTTGGAACTACGTCAGCATTGAAAACTTTATCCCATTCATACTCACTAATAGAAAAGAAAAACATTTCACCAGTCAGATATGAAAACAGCCAGGTAAAAATCAAATGTTTTAAGCTAAACAATGTTCAAAAAACAACTCAATAAGCATCAGTATCACTGGTGTAAGTTTCTTTATGGAAAATAACTCATGATTATAGTAGTTTCTTCTAAAGCCAGATGGGTAATTATTAAATAAACTGTTTTGAAATAAATAAATATGTAGTTGATGATATAAAACATTTTCAAGTATTTTGTTAAAAAATAACAGATTAGTGACTGGTAAGAACAATGTGTCAACATAAAACAGCACACACTTTTTAATAACCATTTATCCCTCTGTGCTTTACATCACTGCAGCAGCACTGCTGAAGCTCTCCCTCAAGCCTGTAGCCTTGATTGATGGCCTAGTGAAAACCTCTCAGGATGCTGGATAATCGCATAACACCAAAACCAAAATCTTTAACACAAAAGGGGGGAGAAAAGCCTCTAACAGGCAGTTCATGAGCAAACAAACGCAGACCAAGGAGAAGCAAATGAGTCCGAAAACTGAGAACCATCTTTAATCACTCTATGTCGATGATTAGTCATAGACAATGTAGCTTTGTTAGAAGTGCGCTGTAATTAATAACGGAGCCTGGGGCCGAACAATTGAGGGAGCAAGCGTCACAATTCCTACAATACCAGAGAGGTGATTTCTAAATAGTGTAAATTAGGTGTTTACCTATTGTGATCCAGCTTTTGACACTGCAGCCTCTTTGCGCTTTGAGAACCAGACTAAAGGAAAATGATTAATTGCAAGCTCACTGGTTTTACAGCTTCAAGACTAAATCAACTTCTGAGAAGTGCTAACTTGCTAAAACATAAACTAATTTTAGGCCCCAGATATTAAAATATAATCCATCTTCTTCCTCCACAGGGAAAGCTAATTAGAAAATGTGACTGGCATAAGAGAGGAGAGGTGGAGGAATGGTGGGATTAGGCTCGGGGAGCAGGAAAATCACACCCCTTTGCTAAAATCTGAGGATTTCTAAAACTTTTGAATAAACTATTTCATTTAAAAAAAAAAAACAGAAATGGGGATTTTTTTTTTTTGTTAGATAAACTCTATATCTCACTAAAAATCTAATTGAAAAAGAAAATACATAAAATGGCATTTGCACTTTTCCTTTGTTTGAAGCTACAAGTATTTGCTATACCTTCCCTGTAGGTTTTATATGAACGTCTGCCTGGGATACGGTCACTTTAATGTAATAGCCAATAATAAACTACTGCCAGGAGCAAAGACGCTATCTGACAGAGGTTCAACTAGCACTCAGCTCCTGTGTTTTTCATATTTGTTGACCTTATACACCGAAACATCCGCATGCTATTCTGTGCTGCAATTTTTTTGGGTTACAAAACAAACAAACCAGCGATATTTAAAATAAATGCAAATAACTTGATTCTGAACATAACATTTTTAAGCCAATTTGCACAGTTCTGATTTTCTTATTTGCAAGTTGTCATTGCAGGTGTTTCAGGGGATAAAACCAATCAACAAAATAAGCAATATAATATTGCAGCACAAGCTGCATGACACAGTGCAACAGATCCGAATAGCCAAAGCCAGTCGGCCTCTCTCGACTCCCAGAGGACGATCCCCTGAGAGACGAAACACTCTGAGTGGTGACAGCTTAAAGGCAATAAGCCAATAATAAAGAGCAGCAAAGTGGCCATGAGAGACAGAGCTCTCGTCCTACCGCATTCAAAACAACAGAGCAAACAACTGTCGCTAAGTAGGATAAAACAAGGTGTGCAAAGTTTTTTACTTGCTTTATTCTTGTTTGTTTTTTTCACTTTTGAATTAATGGAAGTCTTGTGAAAATTCAGTTTTTAAATCCCTAAATGTATGAGGGAGATGTAATTTCGAGGAGATTGACACACGGATAATTTATTTTCAGCCGACCAGTCGGTTAACCCCTTGAGCATATGACATAATTTCATAACCCATTTGCAGAGGCACATATTTTAGGACTATAATAGCTGTACAATTGCTGTCCTGCTGAGAGTCTATTTGGCTGCAACCAAATGCTTTGAAATGCCTTCCCACTGTCTGTAACTACTGAGAAACACTCAAAAGAAAATCTTCAAGATGCAAATTGCACTTCATCTAGCTAAACTTTATTTCATAATGTATGGACCTGCCACAGGAGGTGATGGTTCCTTTTTTTTCTTTTAAAGCAAGCACCATAAAGGATAAAATAGAGTCTCTAATGGGAGCTATGTAAAAGGATTTATATGTCAGAAAAAAATCTGAAGAAATAATTACAATAGTATATAACGTTTTAGGGAAAACATTTCAAACTATTAAAGTGTTCCTTCTATAAAGAAAAGTTAAAAAAAGGTAAAGTTATTCAAGATATAAAACATATTATAAGAGAAAGGAGTCACTTTGATGTATTATGGTCCTGTTCTCCTTCACCTGTCACACAGAACTTTGTCTTCTGCCTGTCTGCAAACGAAATCAGCTTGTCTTCTAGAACTTTAGCGGTTACTCCTGTACTCTGTTGCAGATGCACCCAGAGCAGCATGTGTGGATGGATTTCTGGGTAAGGTTTGAGAGGAAGAATGCTGCAGAGGAGGGCAGTGACCACTCTGTAATCGGGGGCTAGCTGGAAGAAAAGCTCATTTGGAATTCAGCACTGCAACATTGCCATCTTTTGGCCAGATAGTATAATCTGAAATCTCTAAGCTGCAGCCATCTCCAGACACATGCTGAGGTATTAAAGCAGCTTGATACAAAGGTGGGTAATAAATGAATTCCTTTGTTGCAATGAAAGAGTGCATTTTATTAAAGATAATGAAAAACAGGTTTGTTTCTGGATTGTCAGAAGTAAATGTGATTTTTTTGTATAAATGCGTTTAAGATTCTCGTAGTACGATAGGCTTGAGTTTTATACTCTCTCGGCATTTACATTAAAAAATTAATTAAAATGTAACTTAACAATTATTCCTATTGATACTAAAATGACATAACTCAGCAATTGCTACAGCAAGCATAAGCTTTGGCTTCAGCCTACTCCTTTATTTTGGTAAATTATGGGTTTGTAAAGTAGTATTTTGTTTTTGTATTCTAATGTTGTTAATTTACCAAAAGAAAATTGAAAGTGTAGTGAATGTTAAATCCAACTTTTATCCATCATTTTGATTTTGAGTCATGGATTAGAGCAAAAATATCAAATGAACAACAGCTAAATTTAGCTGAAATCTTTCTTTTGCCATTCTGGCCTTTTCTACAATAGTTTTATAAACATACATAAACTATTTCAGACCACTTTAAACCAGCTGACTCGCAGTGCACAGCAACAGGTTATACTATGTGCATCAAACATCTAAAACAAACACGGTCACTCCAGCATCTTCATTTTTATAGCTGACCTATGCATGTTGCTCTAAAATTAACTTTGTTATTTTAGAAATGACTGGCAGCCTGTTCTGGGTGTATGGCGACTCTCACCCATTGACTGATGCTGATAGGCACCAGATACCTCCAGACCATGCAAGGATAAGTGGGTATAGACAATGGATTCATGAATGGATTTTAGAAATGCCTGTGTAGTCCCCATAATTGAAATGAAATTGTTTTTTGAAGCCAAAGATGATCTTTTAGTAATTTTCGAGAAATGTTTATTGTTTAGCAATTCAAATATATTTTAGGTTCCGTGATAGCTTTCATATTCTCACCCAAACTCTTAGGCTCTTTCTCCATCACCTAGTGTGCTTTATGACAGCAAATTTACAAACACAAGGTGCACAAGAACACTTGAGTGGGCATGCTTATCCCCTACCTGAATAAATATTTGTCTGACGTGGCTGCGCCGTCCCTGTTTTCCCACGGTGGTGTATGGGACATCATGGATAAGAGAGAGGATGGGCTCTGACAGAGAGTGACAATTCATCCCTTCATCCACCCCCCCTCTCTGCTCTAACTGACATGTCACATTCTCTGATGACTTTATTGTGCTCCCTGTCACTGCACTTAATCTGTGTGTCAGTCAAACCGGAGCAGTCCACACCAGCACCTCTAGACGGTGGAGCTAATACCCACCCTTTTTAATGACATTAGATTTGGAGTAATGCCATTCAGCGCAGCACTGATATTATCTTCTATTTGCATCGTTCAGCCAGCGACACAGCCGCAGCCCAGCCGATAGAGAGCTGGTCATTTCCCCATCCATTTCCACTCGGATGACAGATGTCAAGATGGAAACTGACTATTATTTACTCTAGCCATGTTTTTATCACTCGCAGACATGATGTCTCACTTTACTCTGGGCTGTCAGCCAATGCATCAGAGCCTGTCTTTCTGTGATGTTTGGAGCACAGTGGCACAAAGTATATATATGTTGTTTTTTTGTTTTTTGGGGGCGGGAGGAGGTTGCTCAAACTGTTCAATTAGTGAAGACTGCTAAAGGTTGTCACATTACAACCACAAACTTGAAAGTAATTTATTGGAATTTTTTTCTTTGCAAAACAGCTCCAGATTAGTTTGATTGCTGTGAAGAGCATATAAAGTTTTGCCACAGACTCTGTGGGAGATTTTGACAGTAAAATGTGAATCACTTGACTCCATTCCCTGTAGGTCTGCATGTCAGATTACGGTTGTTGTTCTGCTGGAAGGTGAATTCCAAAGTTGCTGTTACAATTGCCCTGTACCTGCTTGAGAAAAGCATCCCCATAGTATGATGCCACCACCACTATGCTTCATGTTGGTATGTTGTGTTTAGGATTATGTGCATTGTTAGTCTTCCACACTAGTGTTTTACAGCTAGATGAGAAAGTTTTGTTTGGGTCTCCTCCAGCCACAGCATGTTCTGGTACATGCTTGCGGTGTCTCCCACATTTCCTATGAACTTTAGAGTTACCATGGGCTGCTTGGTTGCTTCTTTGATAAATGATCTGAGCATAGTTGTGCCATTCTAAATAAAGTCACATTTATATAGACATTAAATTACATAGAGGTGAACTGGCTGCATTGATTTAATTTAGAGGCACAACAATAAAGGGGGCTGAATACAAATGCATTATACACTTTTTAAGTATATATATTTGAGAAGCATTTTTAAAGAAGGTGCAACATTGTTCTTCTACCTCACAATAATGCACCACTTGATGTTAGTATAGCACATGTAATCTTAATAAATTAACCACTGAAGTGTTTTTATGTGACAAAATGTGAAAATATTGAAGCGGTTTGAATACTTTTCAAGGCATTGTATAGAAGAAGTATGTTACTGCAGTGAGTAGAACTAATAGGACTTACTGCATGATGTATAGGTCTAATTTCTTATAATAAACCTTTGGTGCGATGAAAATTGATTGTTAATTTTGCATCTTCCCTGCAGTGTCAGCATCAGTGAATTAATAATACCTGTTTATGCTTGTGAAAACATTCTTCTTTTCTGCAAGCATATGTACCATCCTATTTGAGGTGCTGTGATGGCAGCGTAATGAACATGCCACAAATGATAATTCAAGTTCCCCTCCATGGTGTAGTTATTTCTCCCATCATTGAGACTGAGCATGAAGCTTTAACAGCCTACCACCATTAGAGGTAACAAAATCTTTTTTCTTCTTCTCACTGTCAGTACACTCTCTCTCCCATCAGAACTCGTGGTGCCTAATTAAATGTATTTAGCATCATAAATATTCCAGGGGGACAGGTTGACACAGTGAATTAATGTCTCGCCTCAATGCCACAGCCACTCTGTGGACTGTGGGGGGGGGGGGGGGGGGGGGGGGGGGGTAGTTAGCCTGATGCCAGGTAAATGCTGTGGCTTTCATGTCTTGTTATAAATCTGTGTTGCTTTCAAGTACAGCGCAACAGAAGCTACACTGATACTGATTAAGTCACAGAGCAGGCCAAGAGTTACCTCTGAAGAAATTGCAGGACCTACAAGATAACGTTTAATTTTAGGCAAATATGGAATACTTCAAATCATGTTAAGCTTTCTTTATTACTTTTCCTTTTTTATTGCCATCATCAAAAACTCTAGGTTTACACAAATTCAAACAGCAGATTGATATGCAGCATGAATAAACATAAGAGTGTCTTTTAAAAATTGTTAAATATTATAGTAATGTAAAAATTATACTCAAAGTACAAGTTTTATAATTAGTAGTTCACTAATAAACACATTGCAATCTGGTATTATAAGATGTAAAAAACACCTACAAAGTTTGTATGTTCATCCTTTCACGTCTAATTAAGTTTAATATTTAGTGCCAATTGACAAAAAATGCCACCTGAAGGACCTTTACAAGGCCACTAAACCTAGTTGGAATCAAAATATGTTGAAAGAAATAAATTCCTATACAATCAGGGTATAAGATGCAGTTACTCTCCGATTTATTTCGTTCTCTAAGCCAATGTCATTGAGCCATTGACTTGGCATTAATTTCTCATCCAGAACAAGCATGTGGCAAGAGTGGCCAGGAATAACTCTCGTATGAGAAAGAAACACGGTCATTAGCTGGAGAACTTTCAA
Source organism: Xiphophorus maculatus (assembly GCF_002775205.1). Lineage (NCBI taxonomy): Eukaryota > Metazoa > Chordata > Actinopteri > Cyprinodontiformes > Poeciliidae > Xiphophorus > Xiphophorus maculatus. Next base: position 18,415,217 of record NC_036449.1, on the reverse strand, counting down.
TGGGCAGAAAAGCACAGACAGTAAATACCATTGGTGGTCATAATAACTGCATCTCTACCGGATAAGAAATACAGCTAAACAGAGACTGTCTGGGTCAAGATAACCTTTTAAGGAAAAAAATACAGAAGAAGCACACAAAAGCTACCTTCACACAGCTGGTCTTGATCCTAAATTCTGAGTTTAAACCAAAATACGTTATTTTTATGTGGTCATTTTGGCTAATTAAATGTAACTGCAATTAGACTTCTGTATGGAAGGATGTAATAATCGATGCTGTCGTCTATGGGTCAATTTTAAAGTTGTCTTTTTATGATCTTATTGTCACAAGGTCATAAAAAGACAGAGCAAGCTAAAGGCGTAAAAAACATAACGAATAGCAAAGCCATTGTTTATGTCTGAATTTACCATTTATCTTCTTCTGGGGCAGAATTATGACACATGTCTCATGTCAATGAAGCAAAAGTCGGATAAAATGTGACATGACTGTTCTGACTGCAGATACTTTGACAACTCCTGGATATGTATCCAATTTTGTACCACATATGAAAGTGGCCCAAATCAGATTTTTCGGGGACAGGGCAATAAAAAGAATGAATAGGACTGTTCAGACTGCAAAGAGAAAGACGGATATGGGCAAAAGAAATGGGATTTGAATAACATTTGCCTGCTGTTTGAACATAGCCAAAGGTAATTGCAATATTGACACTCACAATGGCTTTGTCTATCAAAGTTACACAGTTAAATACAAAACCAGTGGTACACAAAAGTATACAGTTAATTGCAACAAAGGCAAATATGGTAGCTTTGTCTAGGTGAGCACAATGGCAGCAAAAGAGCACTAGGCCACTGTAGAGAGAAAAAAACAAAGAGCAAACAAATGTAATGTCAGCAACTATAGGAGTTGTGTCAATGACAGAGACACAAATATGTAAATGACTTTACAATGAGTACCAGAAAGAAATACAAAGGGTTACACAGAGTAAATGATAATAGTACTAATGACTCCATTAAGGCTTTTTCCAAGAGAGCTATAGCTAAACACTAAACCATTGACCTATGAGTACTTTCTATGAAAAAGAAAAACAGAGAACACAATGTTGACAGCAATAGTTCTGTCTATACTATGTATGACCTCCAATTTTATGTGATAGAAAGTGGTGACCTAAGAGCCTCAGCCATGAATTAATAGGATTTTAAGATGGTGTATCCCCACCTCATATTGCTGGGAATTGTGCCAGTGTCATCTTCTCTACAATACCTTCCACAAATCCCCATAGCAGACAGGAGGGAATTCTGAATGGTTTTGATGAGGCATCCCAAGACTTCACCCTTGCCTTGCAAAATGAAATATTTTATAGTTTATTTGTGGACCTTTTTTAATGTGAGAAACAAGGAAAAGTGTTTGTGTCTGCCAAGCCACAATTTTCCAAACTGAGCTGAGGGGGGCTGGAGAGCACAGCGTTATTTGTTATTATGTTCATTTTTAAATCTAGGTGTTTTTGTCCCATTTTCTCTTGCCTGTGAACATGCACATAGCTCGCTTTTCTCCTCAACACGTGTAATTGCAATATGCAAGAGCTAAACTAATTTTACGACACTGGAACACCTGTATTCATCTCCATATTAATAGAAAACAGGAAGTATAAATCCCAATTTTCCAGCAGCCACTGTCAGTGAAGATGTTCCTTGAGGGAGAAGGCTGTCTCTTCTCCATTAAAATATTGGTGTTCTCCTCTCGTTTTCCCTTTAGAGCGTTCATTTTGAGCCTAAATCAGATATCGTAATTATGAATGGCACCCAGTCTACATCACAGGGCTTGACACTTCTAATATCCGTATGTGCCAATGTGCTTTTAAGTTTCCAATGCTGGGGTGCTCTCTGTGTTGAGTTATAGTGCTTTGTGGCGCTGCTGTAGAATACAGCCCCCTGTGAGTCTCATTTGGCTATGGAAATGGGAGATTTGACAGATAGGCTCATTTGGATTTAACACAAGTGCACTGCCCTGAGACGTCTTGCAGGAAAGTAGGGAAACTTTTGTGGAAATCTAGAAACTGGGAAAATCTGTATTTTACACTCCATCCAAAAAGGATTTTACCCTTCAATGACCATTTAAAGATCACTGAATCCTTAAACGGTCACTGAGATTATTTGAGATCATTACTCAGGATTAATTTTGTAATCATTCCAAATAATTACTAGATAATATTTTGGCATACATATTTAGACATAAATCTAATCCTATCAAATCAATTGTACTTACATGTTTAAAACAGCAGTGTAAAGGAATAAAAATAGCTGAAAAGAACAGATGACCTAAGACCTCTAGCAGTAGATAAACAGCAAAGTCGCTCAGAAACACATTACACTCAGGATTAGAGCACTGTGAGATGTGGTGGAACTCGAAATTAAGATCCTGGACAACTGATTAATTCCACCAATTGGATCAATGTGGATCAAAATCTCGTAAATTTTTCTGACATCTTGGTGAACCTACGTCACAAAGAATTAAGGTGTTTCTGGAGGGAAAGGGGAATCAGCATGTAAATCTATGTGCTATCTGTACAATGATGAAAAGAAATGAAGAATTGACCCATTAAAGTATGTGGCACCAAAATGGATCCTTGAGGAACACCATAACTTAAAGCAGCAGCAGGGAAAAATTTTCCTGGTTGAACTGAACAAATAAATATGAAATTATCCACTGACTACAATAAATTTCAATCTCATTTGTCTGTTTGTAAGAGTATGATCCACCAAATCAATTGTTGCAGTTGAATCCTAAAAGAGTTAAATAAAACGTAACCAATTTAAGTAATACTTACTCTCTTACACAATGTATCCTGAAACCTAACTGGATTTTGTCCATTATTGTTGTTGCTATACAAAAACAGTGGTTGACGTGTAAGTCCCACCTCCCTCAGTAGCAATGTAAGTCATTACACTGTGGACAGAAATGCACATAACACCTATGTCAGGTCAGGCTCTACAAAGGTATGGGGTATGTAGGTGGTCTAACTTGCCTCATTAGTAACAACACAAGCTGTGGTCTAATGAACTTAAGACAATGCTAATTAATGGAAGAGAACAAAGGCTTAACATTTCTAGAAAGTGTGAAGTGCCGAATCTGCTTGTAAGACAGCATTTAAGCCACCTTAATCCGCTCCTGACGCATTGCGTGGCGCCTCGACCACACGTCAGGTGGCAGGTCAGAGGGGGCAGCGCCATACCTCAGCAGATATAGTCACCTGTGACAATCCTTTATGGGCTGATAAAGTAAAGGAAGTCTCTCCAGGAGCACTGCAGTGACTTGGCGGATGGTGTCCCTGGGGAGCAGGTGTCAGGGTTGTCTATCAGGAGCCTGAAAGGAGAAAAGGGACGTGTTACGGGGCTCTATTGTATCCCAGTTGTCATTGACTGATCGGGTCCATTTAGCTGGCTTTCACAGTGAATGAAACCACCTGAATAGATGAAAGCGAGACAGCCTTCCTGACAAACAAGGAGCCCTGGAATATTCATGGAGGATCTGCGAGGAAAAGATTAATGTATTAGAAATTAAAATGGGGCCTGGACGTATGATCTTGCTCTAACACTTGGCCAGACCTGTGTCACCCGCCGCTAGCGCCTGAAGTCGGCACATGCCGCTGCCAAGGTGGAGAGGAATCATTAAGCACCCTGCCATTGTGTGAGCAGAATAATCAAACTTCACCCCCTCCATTGCCACCCCCACACACACACACCTCCACAGCCCCTTCCTCATTCTTTACCACAGCACTGACAATGAATAATTCTGGACCCATTTGCAATGTTAACGGCACCTATCTGGGCCATCCATGCCTTTATGATAAGAGTTCCAAATATGCATTTCAACAGTCTGAACAGAAGCTGCTTCACCGGCATTTCAAAGGACACCTGTCAGTCATCTGAAAGAGCTGTCAGTCTCTGTCACGCAACGGTGCCAGTGAAATGGCCCAAAAGATAATCTTTACTCTCCCTCTTTCTGTCTCTCCACCTCTCTCTTTCAGATCACAGCAGTTACATTTGCAATAGAGTGACAAGTGATTTACACTGGAAAATGGATTGTGTTTAAACTGAAAAAAGAGGGCAGGTGGAAGGGGTTGGGGGGTATTCTTTTAGGCTGTGTTATTCTTCACTAGAGTACAGCTGTATCAAATATGCTATCATAAATGTGATCTGTGCTACACTGAATGTCATTATCCGTGATACTATGAGCAGTAGATGGGCGACTGAGCTCAAAGGTGACTTTGATGAATCCTATCTCACTAAACAGAGCTGTGTGTGTGCGTGAAGAGTTGCGGTAAGAAGCGCTGGATCAAACAGGTTTCCAAAAAGTTTGACCTTCTTTTGCTTTTTTGGTGGGAATTTATCTTCAAAGATAAATTGCTTGTATGTGATTAAGTACCTACATGGCAATAGATTTTTTTTTCTTAGTAATCCCTTTTCTTTGACTTGACATGCTGATGTAATTTCTCAGATTGTCGCTACAGTATATGGGTGCTTTGTTGAAAGGAAAGCAAAAGAAGCCCTTTCCTTCTCCACATGTATGCCAGGAATTTGTTTAAGCATGACCAGCTTGTGTGCCACCAGCTGTTGGTGATATTTACAGCTGAGTGCAGAGGATGTGTTTGGACCGGGGCTCGCAGGGCCGCAGCGGCGCTGGGCTTGGTCCCACTCCCCTCTTGGCCACTCCGAGGGCAAAGGCAGCCTGCATTTGCGGCACAGACTGTGTGGCAACATGAAATCACAACGCAGAGGTGCACAGAATGACACATAACTCGGTTTTGCATACATGACAAGCTGCTGGCTCAGCAGAGTTGGGAGCAAATTATGCACTTTGAACACACTGAATGTGAATCTAAAGAATGACCTTTCTGACAACTCCCTTCCCTATCCAGCTAAGTAAAGAATATGCTTAGCGAGTGTGGTCAAGTTGTTTCACTGTGGAAGATCTTTTTCCCTATTATTGTAAAGAGATCACAGCTAAAAATCAAGAAAAGGGACTTCAGTAGCTCATTTCAGTCATTTAGGTTCTCAAAATTGTCTGAAATAGGCATGAACTATTATAAATGATATGATAATCTTGAAGAAAAACTACTATGTTTTTAAAGTAATGTATTTACACCAAAATTTTAAATAAAGATGTAAAACATATACTATTTGCTTGTATTTAAACAGAATAGCCACAATTAATATCATTCTAATTATTATAAAACTGTTTGAATAAATTGTCAATATATGACATCTATTTGTTATTTTACCCCAGACAACAAACTTTAATGTATTACATAAAAACACAAAGTAGCCCGTGAATGTCAAATGAAAGTTATACATATAAAGTGTGTTTTTTATAGGCAATGAACCCTTTTTGCCCCTAAACCAATAAATCAAACCCAGTGCAACCTGTTGTCTTCAGAAGTTCACTTATTAGTAAGTAGAGTACACCTGTGTAACTAAATCAAGGGTGTGATTTAGTTAACACACTAACATTTTTTCTTGAATGTTAGAAATATTTTTTGAACAAACAGCATCATGAAAACAACATAACACAGCCAGTAAAAAGTTGTGGAGACATATAAAGAAAAGTTACTGTAATGATGATTCTATAAGATGCATCATAGATTACCAAATTACTAGGCTTTGATTGAGAGAAAGTATGACTGAGCTCAGGATGTACAAACAATTTAAGCATCTTAAACATTTAAATTGTTTAAGAAAGTTTCAGCTGCTTTATGTACTAAGCTTGCATTTGTGGTTACTTTGGAGGAGCTACAGAGATCCACAGCTCTGATTAATGCATCTATCAACAGGAAAAGTAGAAGGCATTCACAAATCAGGCCTACAATTAACCCGAATAAATGAACAAATAAATGTAAAGATGAATAAGGCTAAATGCAGATCAATCCTGGAAGAAAAACTGTTGCAAAATGCTGTAAAAATTATATCCAGAAAATCACTTAGGTGTGTTGCTTTAGTTTCCCCACCACTACATGTTTTTTTGTGACTGAAAATATTTCCAAACACCAGAGTCTGTCCTTTCTGCAAACAAGAGGGAAGTGTAGGAGTTTTTTTCAGCCAGCTGGCAGGCAGTTGACTGTAGCAGGATGGAAAGGGGCAGCACTGCACTACTTGATGCTTTGTACAGCTGCATGGAACTGTGATTCCTTTGGCATTGTGGTGGGCATCCCATTGGAAGGGCTTTAATTGCATGATAGATAATTTTAGTAGTTGTGTAACTTTTTTAAACCTTGCCATACCTTGATGTTGGTTACCAACCCACACGGGCTGTGAAACTGTCCTCAGTGTGTTCCTTGGATCTCTGCCCAGAGCCAGAGTCACTTAAGTTCATCCAGAGAGCGCAAAAACAGCACTCTCTGGAAATTCTTGTGCTTATCCATCCAAATTTCTTTGTTTTCCAGCAAAACATCCCCCATTTTCAGGCAGAACAAATAGCAATTTGACAAGCTATTTGAATTTTGGGCACTCCTCTTTGTCACATAGTTTCCACACCATGCCCCACTCCGCCGACAATCTTCTCATTGTGGCTCCGGGAGAATATCGTTCAAGGCGTGAGTCACCCGATGAATGTTCACGTTCATTTCGAGGCACAGTGGGCCGGCATAATCCCTGTTACTGAACCGTGACTCACTAGGTCTTCTTTGGATTGAGTGTTCTGTCCTCCTTTCATTGCAAAAAAAAGAACATACGCTTGCGCTTTTGACTAGATGAAGTGCAATGAGACTCTTGCTGACAATATTATGCATGTCAGAAAGACAACAAGGTCATTGTGAACAAAAACATTACAAGGATTCAAATAATTCATGACTGACAGAAACATTGTTAGTTAATCAAATGAAGTGGATAAAGGAACAAAAGCTGGAGTTATCTTCTCTGCAGTTTCTCCCCCCCAGTTTGAAATTCTCACAAATGATGCTTGTAAAACAGCTTTCTTACAAATTATTCAGCAGCTCTGGTTCCACAGTTGAAAAAGTCACACATAGACAGCCATTTACCTGAGTCACAAATGACTATGTAATTGAGTCCTGAGGGAAAATAACTCAGCTTAACTACTGGAAATAATGTGTAAATTCAATACATTTTCTAATGAGCTCATTTGAGTTTGCTGCAATTATCTTTGCTAGTCTAGGTGCAGATAGGATTCTGCAGCTGAGCTGAAGTGAACAAAAAACACATTTCCCCCTTGCATTCATTAAAATTAGCATATGGACCTGTCAACACTTCCTAGAGACGCGTTGTAACAATGCCATTTAGCCCTGCATCGAGCTATGCCGTTGGAATGAATGCATGCAGTGGGTAAATGCCTCCCCACCCTCAGCGACGGGGCGGAATGGGACTGGCAGTGCTGGCTCTGACGCACAAAAGAGGCTGCGTTTTAACAGCCAGGCCCTGGCCTGTGACCAGGGGCCATCCACATCAACACTGCTCACTCTCCACCATACCTCCCAGCTAGAGGCCCAGCCAACCGGTTCTTTGCGCACAGAGACTGACAGCGAGAGGGATAAAGGAGGAGGAACTGTCTGTGAGGGTGGGTGGGTGTGAGCAAAGAGGAAATGACAGATGTGAAGGCAGGTAGATCTCTCACTGTGGTGGCTGTTAGGAACTTCAAAAGGATCTCTCTCCATAAATCCTTTTAATATTCTTATCAAAATGTACCAGGATTGAAAGGCTGATGAGCAAAAACAGATCCTTTATTGTTGTTTGTCATCGTTACACTGGAGCTGCCAGTGAGGAAAGGTATTGTTGCTCAGTGGAGCGGTCAAGGCTCCTCTTGCATTGTTGTGCCAAGATTTTAAAGCAGGCGCGAGTTATCAATAGACTGCAGACTATTCGACTCACTCAGCTGTGCCACTCGATACACTTCAGAACCTCACACAATTGGCCTGTTTATTGACAAACACTTCTCTAGATGCATCCAGGTTCATGTCTATTTTTTAATATATAAACAAAGCTCTCACTTTCCCTTTTAAGCACAAAGATGACACGTTGGCAATTACAAAAATCTCATTAGCCATTTCACCATGTGAAGAAATAAACCTTGCAATTTGCTTTAGGTGGCAGATCTGGATGTAATGAATTAAAGCTCCATAAAAGTGAACGGAGGAATGAAAGGCAGAGAGGACAAGGCCTCAGCTGTGCACTGCACTGATCTGCACACTGTGATTACCTCGAGCAGGAAAACTGAATGTAAAGGCCTTGGGCTGGCTTTGATATTTCCATCCTCCTTGTGTCTGCCATGACCTGGACTACATCTAACAGACCTAGACTGGAGGTCAGTAGGAATCAGGAGGAGAAGATAGGAGATGAGATCAGAGGATAGGAGAGGAAATAAAAAGGACATAAATTATAAAATTATTGCATCTGGTTGGGTTACAACATATTTTTCTATATCTTTTCACAAAACATCCAAAATGTGTAACATGCATTTTATTCCACTTGTTTTACTTCAATAACCTTAAAAATCTATTACAACCAACTGCCTTTGGAAGTCACCAATTAGAAGTTTTGCACTAAATGGTTTGTTAACATGGATCGTACAGGGACCTAACGACCTGCATCAAGTGTGTAATTAAATGGAGAATATCTGGTCAACTAAGGTGTTGTCTTTAACAAGAATGAGAACATTTAAAAACGTGTCATTGAAAGTTAATGTAGGATTAAGCTGAATCAAATTCTAGATATGTTTAGTTGATCTGTTGAGACAAAGAAATAGTTTTTTATCTCTTTAAAAAAGAGATTCAGCTGAACAAACAACCAACCTTTTATGGTTGTGCTCCATATTAGAAAAAAAGAATATGATTTGACCAAAATAAGTGAGAAAACTTTCCAGTATAGCTCTATGGGAATTAAACTGCCTTTCCTAAATCTTCCACCTAGCTTTCCAGCAACAGCTCACAACCGTTCTCAAAACATGTTTTTGGTGTGTGGGTATGGGGGTGTGTGTGTGCATATGCGGGGGTGTGCATGTGGGGGTGAGTGAGTAGAGTAATACAGCCCAGCTCAAATTTCTCTCATCCCTTCAAGCGCAAAATACAAAAAGGCCCCGGCTGCCAGTACCTGATTCAATCAAGTGTGTTACACTGTATACCCATGGGCAACAAGGCGACTTATATTTTAATTAATAATGTAACACTGTGGTCTCAAAGGCCTGGCCTTTGGCGTTCTGCTGCTTTCCTTTCCCTTTTTCTGGCTGTAGGTAAAAACTAATAAAGTAGCAAGCAAATATTTTGGAAGCATCTTTTAGTCACACAAAATCAGATTAGCTGCTTGAAACACTATTTAAGCCACTGCATGATTCAAAGAAATACAATTTATAACATTAGGTGATAGAGAAAGATTAATCAGAACAAAATACCATCAAAATAAACATGTAGGGAATATTCAATATATTCTGATAAGGCAAAGCTAATAATGTGAATGAAAGCTAATGATAAAGGTTTTAAAGAGAGATGTGGCCTTGGGTGCTATGTTGTGAGGTATAACAAGCACAGTCAAGGATGAAAGCATGCTTCTTTGGAGACTGTGTGCTAGGAAAGAAGCCTGAGGGAGCTCAAGGGCTTTGGGTTACGGGCAGTATTCAACCTTTCTCTGCAGCCATGCACACCATAACAACAGTGGCTTTTTTACAGTAGGCCATGAGAGGAACAAAATCTTTTGTTTATATATAGCTAAGTGTTAATTAAATAAGTTTGAGTAACCCCAAACCATGTAAAATACCAGCTGATGCCTTGTTTTTGTTTGGCCACAATGGTCAAAAAAGCAACTGTTGCAAATGTAATTTAAATTTTTTTAAATAAGATCATAACTACGGTAATAAAAGATCTGGTTTAGACTACTTAATATTTGTAGCAACCCATACAATTTAATTAGTCAACATGAGCACAACCAAAAAGTAAATGTAAAATGATTATTTTTGCCCTTAGAGAAAGACTGTCTCCCTGTGCTTTGTCAAAAGGTCAATTATGGCCTCAAACCGGCATGCAGTGACAGTGACCTGGAAGCGCTACTGATGACCCCACATCCAGGGGCCCTAAAGAGTTGATCATCTAACATGCAGGCTGCCCGGAGCCATGGAAATCTGACATTTGTCCTTATTCAAATGAACACAAACAATATGCATCTCATGCCTCACCCTAAACCTGTGCCAAATCTAAGGCAGAGGGACGGACACTCTCAGCGCATTGTCCTCCAAGTATTTGCTTTTCCCTGCAAATGCAGCCCCACAGTAAACACACATAGAGCCAGCCACTAGTGCAAGTGGGCTGCAAAAGGCAACACTGTCACCAGAAGCTTTGGTCACTGTGGCTGTAATCTGTAGGGCGGAGTTCTCAAATTGTAATGTGTAGTAGGACTGTTGATCCTATGTTGCATTATGTTTCTGTGTTTGATATGATGTAAAGCACTTTGAAATGTCTGGCTGCTAAAATGTGCTATACAAATAAAATTTGATTGATTGATTGATAGTGAGAACAATTCATGTCATGTAATCTGCATGGGAAGTTTAGTATATATATTTGACACATCCTGTGCTGATTGCAATTATTTATTTATTTTCTTGTTTCTTTGGGTACAAATTTGAATCTTCAGATGTCTCCAAAATAATTTCAACAAAATTGTTTGATTGTGTTGTGTATCAGCTAATAGTGTTAAGAAGAAGTGTTCGTCCCCTTTCAGATTTCTTCCATTTTTACTTTTTTTTGACGTACTTAAAGACACAAACAGACATTCTCCTGCATAATTTTTCAGTTAGAGAGCAAAATCTGTGGTTCAACTCAGGTACAACAAGCTATTTTGGTTCTACAACAAAAAAGCAGCACCAGATCATTACACTACCACCACCATATTTGATTGTGAGCTGTATCTTCATTTGGTGAAATCATGTTTTAGTTTTACACCAGATGAAATCTACCAAAAAGGTTTCACATTTAACTGAGGCAAGTGAGGTCAGCAGTGCTTAAATATGCAAAAAATAAAATCAGTGAGGGGGCAAGTACTTCTATACAACACTATAGCAACAGCCTACATGACTTGCATGACTTACAAGTCAAATAATATTTCATAGCAATGTCCATAGGTAATCTTTAGAAGCTGTCCTTAGTGTTTGCTGACTCATCAATCTCCAATTAGAGCTGTTTATTGTAAAAAAAAAAAAAAGAGGAATAAAAATGTGGCATTTTATGCTTATTCAACAGATATTTGAGGAAAACCATTCCACTTAACATTTAAACAACCGTAATTAATTTACATCTCCAATTTGATCTATTTGAACATCAATGTAGTTTTTACTTAACTCAGAGTCACATGTTTGAAATTGTGCTTTTATTTATTTATAAATATGTAAAATTTGACATTTTCATTCTTGACCCATCTTTGCAAGATTTTTTTAGCCCCGTTATAAACCACTTGGGAGTTTAAAACTTCAAAAACACCTAAAGAAGTCTGTTTTAAGATATATAAAAATATAAGCCCTACATAATACTAATTAGCCTTAATACTCAGCAGAAATGGCTGCCACACCATCACTAGTGACCTTTCACGGTATGTTCTTTTTACCTATTTTTGGCATCGTTTATCTGACAAAAAGTATTCCACATAGACCAGTCTACAAACCAAGTATCCTTCTATCCCCACAAGCAAGATGGTAACTACACAACTTATATTAAAAAAAACTGAATTTGCTCAAACACTTACAAAGACACTAAAATCAGTAAAAATGGGGAAAAAAAAGTCTAACATTGACATCTCTTTAATACAAATATTTTTATCCACACTTGATTCACAGAAACAATGGATTTGCTTCAACCAAAATGGATGTCTGACAAGCTGGTCATCACAGGTAATTACAGGACAATTATGGCCATGTTTTCTAATGCAGGATTTGTCACCCTTTGCTGTGGCATGAATCATTTCTGTATGGCTTTTGAACAACAAGGTTTGTTGTTGCCAGTTCACTTTAAAGTCACCTTCCTATAAAAATGCAGCTGTTAACATGTCAATGAGGCTAACTTTTTTTAATGTAATAAGACACATAATGATTAGAAATAAACTCTACAGAAAATGATTGCCTTTATGTACATTGAAAAAATGCAAAACCAATTTTGATATTCTTGCGGTAAGAAACTACAAAAAATATGAGCTCAAACTAGATAGAGAACAATAAAGAAAGCCATGAAAAGGAAAAACGTTGCATTTCCCAGTGAGCTGTGAACCCACTCAGAAGCTTGCTTGTCAATTAACAACAGAAATTATTAGATGATCCATTTACATCAGAGGTTGAAACTTGAATCTGGTAGCTGCAACTTAAAACATTCCCCACATTTTGTTATGTTAAACCCTTATTCTAAATTGAATAAATTAAATCTGTTTCCTAAAATACTGTTTAAAGACACTCCTTAGAGGTCTTAGCAACATGTTTTGGGTCGCTGTTCTGCTGAAACAAGTCTGAGGTCAAGGTTGGTGTGGTGCAAGTTTCCATCCAGGGTGTCTTTGCACACTGCTGCATCCATCTTTTTCTGTATACTGACTGGTCTGCCAGTTACTGCGCCAGCAAACCATCTCTATAGCATGATGCTGCCACTACCATGCTTCGCTGGGGGGATGGTATTGACCTGCTGAGGAGCTGTGCCTGGTTTCCTCCTAGAATTCACATAAAGAGTTCAATATTTGTCACATCAGACCAGAGAATTTTACTTATCTTGGTTTGAGAGTTGAGAGAGCTTATACTGATATTGGTATTCTAATCAAAAGTTTAAAAAAATTCACTTAGAAGATTTTTTTCTACTTAAAAGGTTGAAGTACAGGAATACCAAATTCAAGCACTACATATTGTATATTTCTTGCCACTTCAACAATCTTTCAAAATTATGCATGTCTGAATTATTCTAATGTATTAGTTGGTGAAATAAAGTTAAAATATTTTCTGAGTTAAATTGAAAAAACTACATCCCATCCAGTCAATGACATGTACAACACCGAAACAAATATATTTTTTTCTTTTTACAAATTTTCTAAACAAACTGTTTTAAACTGTGTTTAATATGAACTCATTTACTGTTGTGAAGGAAAAAGGTTTGGGTAAGCACCTCTATAAGAAGGTTATTGCCGTAACACCAGTGTACACACAGTAAATTCCCCCTGAATAGAACTTGCCTGAAGCAACACCTACCGTAGTAAATGGTTATCCATGTGGACTTCCCATCTCATGCTGTTTTGTCTGTGTGTGCAGAAGGTAGCAGCAGGGCCAGGAACCGTATGACACAGAGCAAAGGCTCCATGTCTGCAGGGTGTTCCACGGAGCATGATCATGAAAAGCAGAAACATGAAGAAAACTGCAAAAGGTTGAGCCTCAGAAACGTCTTTCTCCTGCACATCAGTTAATTTCCTCGTTTTCCCTTTGGTTTCACATCACTTTTCTATTATGTTTCGAACATGGTGAAAACGTAATACAAAAAAGAAATCTAATCATTACACCCTCAAATGAAAAAAATGGATAGCTGTGAAAAATGTACGGGAATTGTTATTTTTCACATTCTAATTCCCATCACAAGGAACCGAAAACAAACACATGCTGTATAGCAGATTGGTTTGGTGCTTTTCGCCCCGAGCCATGCAGCACACACTGATATTAGTTTTAAATACAGATTGCAGGCAATAATAGAACAGAAGAGTCCATGCCTGCCACATGGGCCTGGTCTGCAGTGACTCACTCTGCCGGCTCAGCAAGACAACTTCAATCAAAAAGCACAAATAAAACTAGTTCTTTGGGCTCTGTTAACTATAAACTGTTATTGATCCCAGCAAAATGAAATATGTTCATCTTGATCGATCAAAAATATTATCTGTGTTTTCCAGTCTATTACCAGGATGTGGAAACTCAAGAGGTGTCAGTAAATACAGTTGGGTCACCCCGGGTAGATTCCTTTCAGGCTCTAACGGCTGTAAAAAAAAAAAAAAAAAAGCTGACCAAACATAAGCACTTATACTTAAAGGTAATGGACCTGCATCATGGCAAAAACCTAAGAGCCTGGGGTGTGTACTAATGTGAAAAAAACACTTCTGTTGCACCTTCAAGGTCTAGTGGCACTTTCGTTTGTACTGTATATCTCTTCAGCCCTTGCTAATACCCCCCCATTTCCATTCCCCACCCTCGCTCTCGTCTACACGCGAAAGCCTTCCAGCTGGCATGGAGTGCCTGTTCTTGGCAGGTTGGAGGGAACATGAGAATTAAACCTATATCACCCCCGTAACCAGTTCTCAAATATCAGTGGAGTCCAGCACTTCACCAGGGACCGGTGAAAGGAAAGCATGTCAGTGGAACAAAAACCGTCTTCTGGCAGAGCTCCACTCAACTATTCTGCTTGCTGCCACTACAGGAGAGAAGTTTTTCATGAAGAATTACTGAACGTGCAAATGATCGCATGGAGGAGGGATTCATGTGGAAGTTGGATAACAAAGTAAAGGATTGGTGCTTCATCTTAGACCCCACTTTTGAGGGCAAACTGCACTTGAAAAATTATAGGAGCAACAATAAAACTTGCAGACTTTATTATTTGAGGTTATTTTCTGAAATACAGTTAATCCTATCTATGGTCAAAATAAAAAGCAAGGTGCCTGACTAAAGTAAACTGTTTCCTTTAAACAAACCATCTTAGCCCAAAATCTGACCTGTCCAGCATGTACTGGACAGCAGTACCTCTCCTCCAACGACTGCTAGAGAAAGAGACCAGAACCTGGAACCCTTCAAGGATTAATACCTAGTCAGAATACTACAAGTGGGAATTGGTGATTATTGTGGGTTGTTCAATTTCTATTCAAACGTAAGAGCCACGATTAAAAAAAAATTGGCTAGAGTGGAAGATGGACGGATGGATGGATGGATGGATGGATGGATGGATGGATGGATGGATGGATGGATGGATGGATGGATGGATGGATGGATGGATGGATGGATGGATGGATGGATGGATGGATGGATGGATGGATGGATGGATGGATGGATGGATGGATGGATGGACAACAAAAAAATTAAAGGCAGAAAGAGGTTGGTTAAGTTGAATTAGCCATAAAAAATATATCTATTGATGTGGAGTCTCTTAGGCAAGATGCCTCAAATGCATTTCTAAATCAACAACAGAAACAGACAAACATCTGAATAAAATGTCAAATTACTTCATAAATTGGCGGTATTATGTAAAATCAACATTCTTGTGCTTTATATCCTACTTTCATCTTCTCATCAAAACCATACATAAAGTTTTGCTTTGATTATTTCATGCATCCCTTCCCTTCTCCACTCAGTTCCCCCAGACTAGTGGCAGCAGCAATTAGCAAACATCTGGTAGAACTGCACATTTGCTGAGCTTATCACACAAACTACTTCTCAGTCCAACATTCCTAGGAATGATGTTAAACTGCATTGATGAGAATTGTTGTAATGACGTGCTAAAGCCAGAGTGTCAAAAAGATAGAGTCTAATTTCAAGGTATCAAATAGCAAAGTCAAGTTTTGTTTGAGTTATTTTTGATATAAAAAGTATTTTTATAACAACATAGTTATTTAATTGTGCAGAATGACATAGAGAATGTGATACATTTCTTTCCACAGTTTGCTATGTAACAGCCTTATTCCAAAATAGATAAAATACATTTTTCACAGACAATACTACACAACACCCAATAGCAGAAACACTTTTGCAAATTTGGTAAAAATTAAATCCAAAACAAACCACCTACTCATAAATATTCATGGTTTTTGGCTTTGCTATGACATTCTACAACATGATGGGAGTCAACCTTTGCTAAATTCAGTGATATGAAATGATTTGGAATGGAACACATTTGTCCATATGAGGTCTCACATTCAATAATACCAAGCAGAAACCAAGCAATCAATTTTCTTTAAACCTCCAAAACCAAATACTGTCAAAGCACAAACCTGGAGGAGGGATGGAACAAAATATTCACTACCATGAACATTCTAAAGTCAACCATTTCCTCCATTGTTCTGAATGGAAGATGTTTGGAACCTGACTAAATTTGGGTAATTAAGAACCCTACATTCTCTAAGAGAGAGCCACTTTTCCCATGTAGAAATAGGAGAGCCTTCCAGAAGTTTAACTACTGTTATTGCAATAGAACAAATGGGCCGTAGTGGTAAAGGAGTCAGACACACACGGCAGCCTACTTGGATTTTTAGAAAATAAACCCTGGAGATTGTCAGACCAATTTCTGAAAAATCACAAGAATACTGAAAACAATAGAGATGTTCTTCTCCTGAACCTCAATTCTAATTTCTAATGAGAAACAGGCACTGTTCATTACCTGGCTAACACCATTCCTACTGTGAAACAAAATCGTGCAAGAACCATGCTGTAGGTTTTTGTTTTAATGCAGCAGGGATAATAACTGCAACAAATATAGAGATTCTTTAAGAAAACCTTCTCCAGAGAACTCTCAACCTCAGGTTAGAAAAACTGTTCTTCAAACATGAAAAAATGGCATGTCACTTCAGGGAGCAAGCAGTATGTGAACATTTTTGAGTTTCCTAGCCAAAGCCCTCACTTAAATCCAATTGAACATTTCTGGTTATCTATCATTTTTGTCCATCCAACCTGACTAAGTTTAAAAGGTTCCCCAAAGAACAATAGTAGGAAACACTGGAAACAAATTAAGCTGTGATTGCTATCAAAGGCATTTCAAGAATGTGTTGAGTAAAGACTTAATATTTGCATATATGATTTTTTCACTTTCCATTTTTAATACATTTACAAAAAACTCCAAATGTTTTTTGTACATTTGTCATTAGAAATCTGAGTGAAAAATATTTTTAGATAAGGTTAAATGTTACTAAATATGAAGTGATGTTCTACTGTGGTGCACTTTACATGGTGGAAAGAGGAGTTTAACCATAAAGTTAAACTCCATTTTCTATTATTCTGTTGCAGCAATTAAAATAGCAGTATTAACAGCATCAAACACCTAATAGCCTACGTATCTGTGCAGAGTATTTGTGTATAGGAAATAAAGTGTAAAAACTTATCATCTGGAGTAAGTTCTGTCTGGTTATTTATGCTGTGTGAAATTCATACCCTGAACATCACAAAAACAATTTCGGTCTGTCCTTTTACATTTCTGTAGACAAACAGGAGAGTGACAGCTTGTCCACAAACCCACAGCAGCCTCATCAGCAGCAGGAACATCCACCTCCACTGCAGTGATGGAGCAACTCTGATAGCTCCTTTATTATGGAAAATTATTTTAAACAGCAGAAAACGGCTGAGGCTCATTTTTCTCGTGTTTCTGCCACTATCACTCCAGCTATTGATAAGATGTCTAAATTTATTGCAGAATAATTCTGCGGGAAAAGAGATAAAAGGTTGCTGAATAAAATATGAGGCGAAGGCTGTAAATTGTAGCAATGCATATCATTTCATTCAAATGTAGGACGCAATTACCATCTGCTACACTCATCAGTCCCCTCCTTTATGACTTAATTATATGTTTAATGCTATCAGATCAAGGAAAGGGCAAAACAGATGAATGAGAGAGAAAGAGAAAAGATTCCGCAACAAGACAAAAGGCAGATGAAAAGTAACATAAAAGGATGGAATTGATTTCATTCACCGGGAAATAGAAAAAGTTAATTTAGATACAACGTTCCCTCATCTCCTGCGTCTTTGTAAGATAATAAACGCAGTGTGTCGCCAATAGGTCCCAAAGCAGTCAAACAAAAGAAGTCAAGTTCCTCAAAACTGAAAGTCTTCCTGCTTCCATCTAGGAAGATAGGCTCTTGGTGAATAATTCTGAGTGTTTTGTGGTCACTGCAATGTTTCAGCTCATGAAGATCTTAGTCATCCCCTCAGCTTAAGACATGAGGGGGATTTTAATGGTGAATCACAAAAGCATAAAACTACAGTTTATATCTGCATGTATCATCTTTGTAAAGTCTTGCGTTGATCTGTAAATCTGTTCGTAGTATTTCTTTATCCTAGTAATTGTGATGTGTAGTTCAGAATTTTCTGCTTCGCTTTTGTGCAACAATATATTCTTGCGTCTGCATGATTCGATTGACAAAGTGAAAATAAAACTTGACAACACTGAAACTTTTTGTTTGGATGCAAATCATGTACGTCAGTGTGCACAAAGGAAACTGGGGTTGTCCAAATGGCTGTGGGGTAAAAAACCCGCCAGTGGGCATCGCAGGTGCCAGCGGGCGCTGTCCTAACTGTGTACCTTTGGCCAGATCTCATTACAGGGTGACATTTAGGACCGTAGCCGTCCATGCCAAGTCAGCCCTCTGGATTGAGACAAATTATGTAGTTATTTTTTATGTCAGACATTAAGTCATATCCACTGGGAGCCAAATACGTATCACCTTCATGTCACCTGGAAAAAAGAAGATGAAAGGTGCGGATATACAGAGTTACATAGATGCTATGTTCAATCTGATGAAATAACTGGCTTAATGTGCAGAACTTTTTAAAGATTAAAAAACATGAATTAGCTATTTATTTTCATTCAAGATTCTTTTTTAAGACTAGAATTAGAGATGCACTGAGAGAAGTTTTTTCTATTCAATACCAATTTTAATTTGGCCGTCACATCAGAGCTGCTGTTTCCTTTTTTTGTTAGGACAATAACACTGAAAGGAGAAATAGCACTGTGTAAAGACTTTGGACGATAGTAAAAATAAGTAATAACTAAATCCTCCTCAATTATACCCCAAACTATATGTTTACAATACAACTGTTTTTAAATTAAATTAAAAGAAAATAAAAACAGCATTAATGTACATATTGTTGGTTTTTGCATTTATAAACCTGAAATCCTAGGAGTTTATAGGTTTGCTTGAATTTAAGGAATAGGGGAAAAACTATAAAATATCATTTAGTATTTGACCTGATTATCAAGGAGGAAATTAGAGATTTCAATGTCTCATTTTTTTCTTGGTTTTCCTTTCCATCAACAAACGGATTTTATTTTCCTCATAGCTCTGCCTCTAGGCTCTGTCGTGATTTCCTAAATATTGTCTTCAAATTTTAACAAATTTCGAAAGTAAGTATCTTAAATTTCTGTAATCAACAATTTATTAAACATTCAAATGAAAAATCTACAAGACTGTCCCCATATATGCATCAAAGCATACATTCTTAACTTCAGCTTTTATGAAACCCCTGCAAAGTGCATTTAATTATGCAGCATTGGTTCATGTGCTAAAAGACCAAAAATAACAAGAGTTCTTCGTTTTAATGCCTTTAATGAACAGGAGAACATAATTTGATTTTTCAATATTTAACCTGCCAAACCCCTTTCAGAGTCAATCAAGGAAAATTGGAAGATTGTAATTCCTGTATACAATTGTCATTGTTGTCAATATGTGCTTTTAGCCCTTTGTACAGTACATATAAACAGTACCTTGAACAAATTACTGTGCTGTTTCTCTATTTTCTTTCTCTGAGCATTGACAAACACTGTTTTGGTTTTATAATTATATGCCAATAGACACTATAATGATTCCTATAACAGGTCCCTGTGGGTTTAAATAAAAAAACAGAACAGAAATTAGAATGAGTGAAAATAATAATCTTAAATTTGCTAAATCCAGCAGTAAAGAACAATAAGGATTCATAAAACATCCTGGATGTAACCACAGGGGCTTCATGCAATATTATGAAACAATGCACCTGCACCCCTGTTATATAATCACAAATAGTTTGATACAAAACCTGAACCCAGATAGAAATACAACAATATCAGGTAATTGACAAATGTTGTGGAACGATTTAAATTCCACATTTTCATTTTAAATAGCATAAACGCTTTTTCAAAAAAATTGTATGATCTTTTAATCCTTCTTACTTATTCTTTCTTTAACTTAAAGATTTTCCTTTGTGTTAGATGTTATGAACAGAGATAAAGCGCCATCTTGTGGACAAACGCTACCATATCAACGCTTAGTCCAAACAGGTTTTACCTCATTACAAATCAAAGCTAAAGGGATGCATGGGATTTTAAAAAGGGTGTCAAATAAAATAATAATAATAAAAATCTACCAGAAATTAATTAGGTGAATATATCAGTGGGTAAAATAATTAAGTGGAAAAAAAATTGTGAAGCAATCAGTAAAGATTTTATAGGTCTCTTGTTTTCTGAAGAAGAGTAATAATATGAGGATGTAATTATTATATCTAATAGCTACAATTAACCAGCATCACTAAGTGGGGAAACTAGCAGAGACAGCATGCAATGAATCCAATGTGTTTGGATGTTTTCTTTTATTGGTTAAATTGCAATAATTGTTCTTTGTGTGAAGCTTTTAAACGTGCTGCATATTTTCTACCCCAACTTCAGCACATAACCCCAACTTCTCACTCCCATCAGTGAGATCTTTGCACAATGTAATTGTGCAAAGGTCTCACTGATGGGGACCATCTGTCAAAACAAGCTGCACATCCACTAATTCTAATCACAATTAATTAAACGGCTAACAAATTACATACATCACAGTTAATACAGGGTGGGCGACTAACCTCAGGAAGTGTTATGAAACAAATTAGTATTAACAATGAAAGAAAATTACATCACATAACTAAATATTACACTCATTTCCGCGAGCCATATTTCTTAATGAATTTCCTAATTAATTTAATTCGCACAATGTGCATAATTTGGTGCTGAAATGTCAGTGGGTCAGACCAAACCATATTGTTGCAGGCCGTCTGTTTCTACGTGCGCCATATTAGCACAACATGACCTCTATGTAAATTGCACCGACCGAATGATGTAATTTTAATTAGCATGTCCCAAAGATATCATGTTACTACATTCAACTCATTTTACACATCCTACTATCAACAGAATGTGTGCATGGGATTTCATTTTGAGTAATTATTTTTGATTGCAGAGCTCATGATAGTTTTTAATGTACCTTTTATTAACTTTTTTAGCCAAGATGACTCACTGATAATTGAAAGTTGAAGCTGGAAGCAGTTAGTACGGCAGAGCCTATTAGCCAAGCATTTACATGCAAACCACTACAGTATTTTAAATACAAGAAGGGATTTCCTCTGTCTAACAACCTTTTAAACACTCATGCCAAATAGTGGATCTGCTGCTCTGAGATCAACAATCACAATCAAACCTTTCAATACTAACTTAGTTGAACAATAATCACTGTCAGTAAGTTTTTAAACCTCATCTCATTGGTACCCATAGCTTGATTAATGGTGTTCAGCAGATATAAATTTTAGGTTTGTTTGAAGATGATGAAGTGATAAGTATTTTTCCCTGTATCAAAGAACTAGCAGTGGGAGAGATGGCATTTAAATTAAGATCAATGTGTAAGATTTAAGGGTTGGAAAACAAAAATAGTTTGGAAGTTTTGAACTGAGCTTCTGTTAAAAGGTTACAAAAGTTGAACATCTTACCTTAACTAGATAACTTTCCTACCAGCTTTATTCAGTTTGAATACAAGTTAGTTGGTGCCATAGGCTGAAGCTAATGTCTAGTCCAACAGGGACCAATACCAAAGGAGACTACTACTACTATCTTTAAAAATAAAGTAAAATTTCAGTCATTTTAAAAGTAGTGGGTGCCAATATTATGCAATGAGTTATTTGCTGCTTATAACTTCTTAAGAAAAACTGAACTATCTCCTTAAGATATAACAAATACATTAAATGAATTGTAAAACTTTAGCCTATTTGCAAAAACAACAATCAACTGTATGTTTTCAAAAATATAAGGCTTTTTGAAAATTTTGCAAAATGTTAGAAAAAATTTTAAGTAAGACAAGAGTTGGTATTAGAATCGTCCTTATGACTTAAATTACCAAAATAAAATGTTACCAAAAACGTTCCTCACACCCATTATTTACACCTGTTTTGCATGTATTGGTTTGTTTCACTCATTTTTCTTTTAATGCATAATCCCTATGAAAGGAGACTGGTGATCATTCTAATGTCACCTCGATATTAGTCTGTGTTTCTGACACAAACACTCCATTCAGTTTGCTGTATAAAAAAACCCAGCCAAATCTACCATATTATACCTCGAAGAGTGTGAATGCTGAAATCAGTGAATAAATGAATAAATTGACCAGGAAGCCTGTGGGTACGTTACAGGGCTTGGGGGCTATCCTGAGGCCAATCATTTAGCTAACACGCTAATGAAAGTGTGTGTAGTGTGGTTAAGGGCAGGCACCATGGGAGGTACCACTCCCCTCCCTCCTCATGTTGGGGACTATTAATAGGCTGGATGGAGCCACTGGTTCTCCCAAGAGAGGCCTGCTGATGAAGAGGAAAACCTGTCGTTGCCTCCACTAATCACTGCCTAATGGCTGCAGTAACACAGGTTTTACTAATGGGACTCTACATGGGAATCTGCACATTGCAGAACTGGTGTAGTCACAGAATTCTAATCAACCTAAATGCTTATCGAAGGAGTATATGAAGTTGATTGACCTATATTTTGCACTGGAATGTGTTTAACAAAAATGGGAACCAAGAGTTATTATTTTCCCTGACTTGAATTACTTTAAAATCACAGTATTAAAAAAAAAAGATTTACTTTCCTCTTAATTTTACATAACTAAATTGGTAAATGCCTAAAAGAAGCTTAAAAACTTTTTATTATTATTATTTTTGATAAATCTGGTAAAATATCAACTATTTACCACTTTTCTGTTGTTGCAAGCTTTTCAATAGTGTTGATTCAATACACTTTTCAATAGTGTTGTTTGAACTGATGGCAGGTCACACACTTTGTACAGACTACACCTTTAGATTCTCACGGTATTAGCAACACAACCTGAAACTGATTGAAATATCTTTCTGGAGGCACTGGATCCTTCTAGTCCAAGCCCTTTCCAGCCAGATCTGGCGTGTCTCACGGTTCCATCCTGGAGCCAATATTGCTTTTAAACTTCCTCCTTCATTTTCTTAGGTCTTAGATTTTCTGTTATAAAGACCATGCTGTTGTTGTTACACAATATACCATGCCAACATGTAATTTCATTTATTTCTTTTTGTTGAAATTTTTTCTACTTCCTTTTTATTTGATAGTTTATTTTTCTTTAGTAATATTTTTGAAGCCATTGCTTTGCTTTCACTTGGTATATTTGAGAAATCGCTGTGTGTTTAGATGCATAACTGTATTTATTACTCAAGGTCTAAACTATTTATTATTATTAAAAAATGTTTCAGATCACTTGTAAAATAATAATTGAAAATGTTATCAAATAAATGCGTTCTAGGTGTTAAACTATCAGTGAAAAGTCTGCAGTGTTTGAAGATTACATTTATTATTTTATTTATTTGTTCATACTTCACATAGTCTACCATAATATAATCCCAGTGGTTCTTCTAGTTATTCTACATTTTGAGTAGTGTACTTGTTTGAGCAGGTCCAACCTGTTCTATAGAAAAGAATAGAAACTCAACTGTCATTGTCACGTGGACAACAAAATAAAAAATAAAATAAAATCAGCCAGTACATCATGCTCACAATAAACTAAAAAATGTTTTAAACGTATTACGCACATCCACACACATTCATGCCAGGTAACGTCTACAGGCATTGTATTCTGATTAATTTAGTGACGTAGGGGAGACCTTCCCTTTGTTAATACTCCACCTAGACCAGGATGTGTTAAGCTCCATGGCCAACCTACTATAAAAATTTACACCGGTGATTTATGGCTGGTGGGTTGTTCTAAATGTGAAGGTGAGGCAAACGTTTGAAACGTCAAAGTGCTTCCGGTTAAGACTTTCAAATTAAGATAACTTTAAGTTTAAAAAAAAATCCAAATGACCATGAAAAGTGTGGTGTATAGAAAATTACTTTGTTGCAAATCAGTTAACGGTTTCTAGTAAAATAAGGTGCATCTGATTGCATTTTCTTTCTTTTTTTCCTTTTTCGTATTGTTTATATCAGTAAATATTTTTGAAAGACAGAGATGAAAGCAGGTACAAGATATAGTTAACTGGCATAATAAAATATGTTTAAGTTGTAAGTGCAGCAACAGAACATTTCTAAATGTAAAACATGCAAAATTGTATTCAAATAAAGACTTTAAATGCCTTCGATTTTAATAAATAGATTTTCTTTTCTTTTTTTGTACTTATTAGATTTCCTCCTCCATAGTGCTTAAAGGTCAAAAGTTGCAACAGAAAAAAGTATAATGAGTAACAGTAGGAGAGCAGAATAGAGCCTGTAATTGTTCACATGTGGTGTAGGACAATAGCAGATTCATGCCTGCTGTGAACACATTTACTTCCTTCTGATTCTGACAGAAAAAAAATCTATTTCTGACCAAATCAATTTAAATGTATTAAAAAATTAATTCAACATGAGCTATGTACTCTGACTGAACAATCTTACCTGTGCACTTTGACATGAAGGTTTTACAGATGTTGCTTAATTCTGACTCCTCTTCACCAGGAAGTTGTCATATTTATTCATTTTCCTGAAAAGCAGAATTGCTGTATTAGATCATTAAACATGAGCTATGTACAGTGATAGAGTAAACGAGTTAACAAAACACAACAATTTTTACAGGAAGTTCTGTGTAAAAAAAATACCAATTGTTAAAATAACAGTGGTATTAGAGCTTTTAAATTCAGGAGTGAATATGGTTTTGGAAGTGGTGGTTTGCTAAACTGAGCAGCTAAACTCTTACCTGCAGTAATCTCGGCCTCTGTTTAGTTATTTCAAGACGATGTACTTAACTGCTAGTCTATGAGGAACCAAGAAAGCTGCAATCTCAAAAACCTCAAAGTTTATGCAAACATGTTTTTATGAAACCAATGACATTTTGATACAGTTTATTTTGATTTTTACACTGTGATTTTGGTGTAACTGTCATATGAAAAGGAAAAATAATAATAATAAATCGGTTAAAGCATTTACCAGTTAAATGCTTTAACAGTCATTGTCTTTCAAGCATTTCGAAGGCCAGTTATTGGTGTGCAACCTGCATTTCCTATATAAGTAATTTTTCATTTGTTTGTAAGTAACCGCCAAATGCCAACCTGACAGCAGCAAAATAAAAACAGTGCTTTTATTTTGTTTTTGAGATTGAAGCTATTTTTAGACAGCAGAGGTCCACATTAGTCTTGATTAACCCTGGGTTAGCTATTAGCTTCAGCCTCCGGGTCAAACAAATCTGGAAGGCACCATCGACTGTAGCTAATATATTAATGCATTTCATAGAAACTCACCTCAACAATCATGAACTGTTCCTTTAAGCTAAACACGATGAGTTTTATGCTGAAGGAGCAACACCGCGCTTCCTGTATCCTTCCACCTTTCTCCGGATATTTTCCAGGATCGTGGAGGCCAGACTTCCCCGATATCCCGTCCAATCAGAGCCCTGACAAAGTAAAACTCAGTTGCTACGTCCTCATACAAAAAATATGTGTCTGTTAAAGAAGTTGTGAGTGGGCAAGACGTTGCTGCTGAAGAGGTTTTAGGTGAGTTTTTACTAACTTTGACCGATTTGTTGAATCTTTCGTCTTGGATATGACGTTTCCGGGTGGCTGGACGTGACAGGAGCGGGACGGTATGGAGGGATTAAACTCACTTTGTGTCGCCTGACTGTTGTCAGACTGCTGGATGTCTTGGCCGATAGCTATGGCTACTCCTGGTTCTCCGTGAAATACATGCCACGCAGGCACGTAACTTCCTCAAAGTTTGCAGAAGTGTTTCATTTCAAGAATGACACTTTAACACATGTAGTTTTGTTTTCAAATACACCTGAAAATGATGAAGGTTAGAAGATACCTGCGGGGCAGTGGGAGGGTGCTTGCCTTTGTGTTTGTTGCTTCAGTGATTTGGCTGCTGTTTGACATGGCAGCTCTTCGCATGTCCATAAACGACGTGAACAGCCAGTTAGTGAGAGAGAGGGTGATCCGAGAGAAGGAGATCATGATGGTGAAGAACCAGCAGCATCAACAGCAACATGTTGGGGTCACACAGGCAAAGAGGAGGGGATTCAAACACCCAGTGCAGAGGGTGACACGTCCTGGGAATATACAGCAGAGCCCCAACCTCAATCTGGGCCACATCTATAGACATAAACTGAATCCAAAGTTTGAGGTCAAGCAATCTAATCAGAGACAGGAAGGTCACGATTTCAAAGGTGACAACTCTAAATCTGCTTTATCTAACCAGAACAATAGAGAAAACTTTCCTAAGAAGAAGGCAGTGAACTTGGATTTAAACGTAGCAGTGACCAGTGTAACTCAAGTGCAACCAGCTGTTAAGACAAACAAGCCAGTTTTAAAGACAGAACTTAATAAATCTGCTCAATTTGCACACAAACCTTTAAAAGACAAGGAATTAAAGACAGATCAAAAGGTTGAGAAGGATCTTAATAAGAATGGATTAAAAGTGAGTCATCCTACGGCAGAGGAGGCACACCCTGTTAAGACAATATCTCAGCAAGCACCCATCAAGGATGTTAACAGAAAGGAGGACGTGAAGCCAAAGATCAACCTACAAGCAGGAGACAACTCCAGCGCCGTCAGGAAGCCAGGCGTCCACAAAGTGCTTTCTCTGGACGCAACCCATGCCCCCAGAGACCCCAATGCTGTTGGCCAGTTCGGCCAGCCGGTGATCCTTCCTGGTAGTAAAAACGCAGAGGTGATGAAGAGATGGAACGAGGGCCACTTCAACGTCTACCTCAGCGACCAGATCCCAGTGGACCGTGCCGTTCCCGACACCAGGCCGGAAACGTGAGTACTCTGTTCTGTTCGGTGTTTCAACTCAAAAACGGCTCTATTTGAGTCTTTTGTTATGTTTCCAGGTGTGCACAGAATCTGGTCCATAACGATTTGCCCACCACCACTGTGATTTTCTGCTTTGTGGACGAGGTATGGTCCACTCTCCTTCGCTCTGTCCACAGTGTTCTCAACAGATCTCCACCGCACCTCCTCAAGGAGATTATCCTGGTTGATGATGCCAGTACTAAAGGTAAGACCCTCACTGCTAACTATAATCTATCAAATTTACTCTCACAAATATAGGCATTTCAGCACTTCATAAAATACATTTCCTGCATTTAGTGTAATGTTCATCCTTGAATCTTACTTCACACTGACGTTTTTTAGACTATCTGAAGGAGCAGCTGGATGAGTACATGTCACAGTTTCCCAGAGTGCGAATAATTCGTCTAAAGGAGCGTCAGGGCCTGATCCGAGCGAGACTGGCTGGAGCAGCAGTTGCCAAAGGTAAGGATGCTACGTTGTTCATGAGAATATTTTTTCTAACTTTAAGGTTTAATCAAAACAGTTACATGTCATTGTCACAACTAAGGGTAGTATGAGTTTAAATTGTTCATAATCCTAGACTTTTTGTCACATTAAACCACAAACTTCAGCACATTTTACCAGCATTTTATGTGATGAACCAACACAAAATAGTGCAGAACTGTGTATAATCTGAAAAAGTGTGACATGCATCCTCCTGAGTACCGGCTTTGCATATCTAAAGGCTTAAATTTTTGTATGAACTTTGCAAAACAGCTCGGCCTAATTGAGATTGAAAAAATTGCAACATCAGATTAGACTGCATTAAGATTATTGTCCTGCAGGAAGGAGAATCTCACGTCTCAAGTCTTTCAAAGCCTGAAACAGGTTTTCTTTGTGGCTTTTCCTGTTTATTTTCATCCATCTTCCCATCAACTCTGACCAGCATCCTCCTCACCCTGCTTAAATAAAGCATCACCACAGCATCATGGTGCCACTGCTTTGTTTCACAGTCGGGAATGGTGCCTTTAGAAGGTTCTCACCCCAGTTCTCTGCCACACATTATGAATGTAGGTCACAAAGTTCAAATTTGGTCTAATTTTTGATCTCATTTAACCACATGTGGCAGACTTTCTGCCAAATGTAGGCTGTGTTCTCTACATAGCTTAGGTCGAACTGCAAGCAAAACCTCTTTTTAGCTTTCTTTCAACAATGGCTTTTTTTCCCCTTTTTTGTACCATTCTTTCATAAAGACCAGTTCTGCAACATGCACAACAAATAGTTGTCCTGTCAACTGATTCTTTTACCTGAGGTATGCATTGCTGCTGCTCCTCCAGAGTTACTATTGACTCCTTGGCTGCTGATTACTGCTCTCTTCTCATGGCTTGTTGGTTTTAGGTGAACAGTCCTGCATTGTCATGTAAGACATTTTCAAGATGATGTATCATTTTCCTTTAATTATGCACTACTTTGGGTTGATCTGTCACATAAAATCCCAATAAAATACTTTGAGGTTCTAATTGAATTGCTATCTGATCATAAATTACATGCAGTCGCACAACCATATGTTTGCAGGAAGAGAATAGCCACACATCACTCATGTGCTAAAATTGGATAGGAGCATATAAATAAATATCACAAGGTGACATGCCTTATGGCTCAAAGGCATAAGGCATGTCACCTTGTCAAAGTAGACTTGCTTATTTGTCCAAGCTACCTCTGCATAGTTGTAAGATGTGGGCATGAGTGGTAGATTCAGAAAATCGACAAGATCAATACTACAGTAAAATCTTAAAATATATGTATTGCATAGAGGTCAATATTAGCTTTAACTGACAATAAGTGTTTGTTTCCGTCTAATGCAGGTGAGGTTCTTACCTTTCTTGACTCCCATATTGAATGTAATGTGGGCTGGTTGGAGCCACTACTGGAGAGAGTCTACCTGGATCGCAAGAAGGTGCCTTGTCCAGTTATCGAAGTCATCAGCGATAAGGACATGAGGTAACTAAATTATCATAAATTGTATTCGAGATTAGCAATACTCTGCATTTAAATAAGAAATATCTTTAGTATTTGACCCAGTAAAAAGTGTGACTTTGTGTTTATTATTTGCAGTTACTTGCTCGTCGACAACTTCCAAAGAGGGATTTTTAAATGGCCTTTGGTGTTTGGCTGGAGCCCAGTACCAGAGGATGTCATTAAAAAGAACAACATGAAAGTTACAGATCCAATCAGGTATTGTCCTCAACAAACACCTTTCTGTTCTTTATATTTCCCATTTAGTTTTGGCATGTTTACATCCTGCTACCCTGAACTTTTATCAGAGAAACAGAACTCTACATCTCTTCTGCTTTTTATTGTGTGCTTCTTGATTTTCATAGAGAACCATCACCAGTAAAGTATTTCTGCTCTGAAAAGAAAAGTAACAAAATTATGAGGTGCACGACAACAGCTTTCTAGTATGTAAATCTTCAGAATTTGTGTTAGCCATAATATTCGTTGATATTTACAAACACAACCACTGGACAACTTTATTTATGGATACAAAGGAGGAAGGCATCTGAAAACAGTAAACAGCACTGTGAAACAAAATAAAGATCTCTCCGTGCTTAGATATCTATGGAGATGTACTCTGTTTTTATACTTTTATAGAGGTATTTGAAACTGAGGGGGAGTAAAGAAATACTCCCAGAAAATTCCTCTGTTTTCTTGAAAAGATTCCTGCAGGAAAACCATTTGGCCCTATCTCATCTTGCAGGTGTCCGGTTATGGCAGGTGGCCTTTTTTCCATTGACAAAAAGTATTTCTTTGAGCTCGGCGCTTATGATCCTGGTCTGGATGTGTGGGGTGGAGAGAATATGGAGATTTCATTCAAGGTGAAAATCCTTTTTGTTTTTGGCTCTCTGAACTGTGGTCACACTATTTCTGTCCACTTGACTCCAGCTGCTTGAACATGTTGCCATTTTAAACCAGATCTGGATGTGTGGAGGAGAGATCGAGATCATCCCCTGCTCTCGCGTGGGACATATTTTCCGAGGACAGAATCCCTACAAATTCCCGAAGGACAGACAGAAAACAGTGGAGCGTAACCTGGCAAGGGTGGCTGAGGTTTGGCTGGACGAGTACAAAGACCTTTTCTATGGCCACGGGTACCAGCACCTGCTGGATCGAAAGGTCATTGACATTGGCAACCTCACAGAACAGATTGAGCTGAGGAAGAAACTCAAATGCAAGAGCTTCAAGTGGTACCTGGATAACGTGTTTCCAGACATGGATACTCCCGTAGTCAAAGCTGAGGGCCTGGTATGTGGTTGAGTTCAGAGTGTGCTGTTTGTATTTTTTTATCAGATAAAGCTCATTATGCTGCTTTGCTTCATGAAGGTTCTGTTGACCTTTTCATCAAATATAATCAAAATATCTTTCCAGCACTGCAGTTTTATATCTCTAAAAGTTTGATTTTATTTACTAGGTCTTCAATCGGGGCTTGAGAAAATGCCTCGCCCTGCAGAAAGACTCTTTGTCCTTTGAGATCTGTGATCTTAGTAATCAGGTAAGAGTTGTTTTTCTTTGTTCTTTATATTATTGCAGATTTTAGAAAATGTTTTACGGTTTTTACTCATAATCTTTCTGAGGGGAAGATATTTTTGGATTAATTGCAAGTTTGTGGCCGTAGCATAACAAAAAGAGAATCCAGGCTTACACAAATGCATTCAGAGTCTGGGCTGGGACCAAAGCCATGACAAACAAGGGTGGGGTTCAAGACAGAGGCTTTCTAAATCTGATGCTTTTGGATTCAGCACACCCTCATTGAGGCATTTCTTAGTAACTAATTGTTTTCATGGTGTACAGCACTGCAATAATGGCAGTGCCTTGCAAAAGTATTCATACCCACTGAACCTTTTCACTTCATCAGCTCACAACATATGAGATAGAACAACACAAAATAGTTGCACGATTGTGAAAGATAAGAAAATTATACTTTTTTGTTATATTTCTTACACAAAAAGCTTTGTGTCATGCATTTATGTTTAGCCTTCTTCCTTTATGTGCATTAATACACACTGTGGAAACCATGTTAGCACTATCTATCCTTATTTCTGCTCTTGGGGCCACAGCCAATCAGCGCCAAAGAAAATAAATGCTGCTCCTGGATTTTCTGCTTTGCAAAAAACAGCCAATTGCTTGTGAAATAGCACCGCTATTTCAGCTACAGCGACAAGCTACATTTTCTTTCAAACATTATGGATAAGCAGCACAAAAAATAGGCTAGTAGGTGAATTTCTGTGAACAATTTGCAATTGGAAATCCACTAATAGGTGTATATCTCAATACTGAACCACAAATACTGTAATCCTGGACGAAAACTTGTTAGATGGCACAAAAAACTTAAACATGGAGTGAGAGCTGCAGTCTAATGGTTTGGATCAAATCCTTTTCATGTGTTAGAATGGCCTAGTCAAAGCACTGACCTAATCCAATTAAGAATCTGTGGCAAGATTTGAATATTAACGTTCAATGACACTCAGTCCAGTCTGAGTTTCAACCATTTCTGATGAAGAATCTGTAAAAAAGTCTGTGGTTAAAACCCAAGGAACTGTTGATTTAATCATAATAAAAGACAGTTTTACAAAGTGCTGACTCCGAGGAGCTAAATGCAATTAGATTTGTAAATCATTTAAATAATGTCTTCTCATCCAAATTACAATTATTTTTGTGACTTTGTCTTCACTTCTTACATAAAATACACTGAAGTTGTAATGTGACAAAAATTTGAGATGCTATGAAAACTTTTTCAAGGTGTTTTAAGCACTTTGATTACACACTGCAGTAACTCTTCCCTTTTTGTTCCTTGTATTTCAGAATCAGCAATTTAATTACACCTGGATGAAGAGCATTCGACACCAGGACCTCTGTGTTGCCGCCCAAAGCACAGGAAGTGGCTTCGCTTTGGTGCCATGTGACAACACCAAACGTGAATTCCGCTGGTTCTACAAAACTTCCAACTCAGCTCTTGTAAGTTCTCTATGCACACTGCTGATGTAGTGGAATTAAAGACATACTTACTGCTTTGTTTATTAATTGTGCTTCGTCTTTTGTGCTTGCAAAGACGGAACATCTCGTCTCGGAATTTGTTCCCAACCACATGTGCCTAGAAGCAGAACCTCGGGATGACTCTGTCCGTCTACGTCCATGTCAGCCCAGCAGCGTCTTCCAAAAGTGGGAGTTTACACGTTACCACCTACAATGATGACCTTAACAACACTTTATGGAAACATCCAGTGGCTTTACTGCGTAAACTGTGGTAGAGCCGCCACACCTGGACTAACTGGAAGAAGCGGTTCAGTGGAAGAAATTTGCATGACTATCCATCAGCTGGTGTGGGTTGGTTGCTACTGGATAGCAATCTTATTTAACACACTGGAAGTGTTTTTAAAAAACTGGGATTAAAATTGATATCTGTGGAATGGTTTAATAGTGCCTCAGATTTTGCTTCTTCATAGACTGAATAACAAATGAAGAATTTTAAAAAAGTGTGGGTTACAGGATGTGGTGTAATGTATGCTGTTTCTCTGGGTTTAAATGCTTTATCCTTTTGATTTGACTTAAAACTCTCAACGGTATGATTTATTTTCCTAACACTAGGGGGGAGTGTTGGTTCAGATGCCTAAATAAACCTGTGTTGTGATACAAACATTTTAACCAACTGTTGGACTCTTTTTGGCCAAACTAATGGAAAAGGCATCTTATAATGAATATAAAACAGTCATAAAAATCTTGCTAGAATTCTTTATTCTGTTTAGTCTTTAGCCATAATGATGGCTAGAACAGATTTTACTCCTAAAAAGTGTCACAATGCAACTCTTGTGCGTTATTGAAGCTGTACTTTAAAAAACTTCCAATTCATATTTTACTTTCATTCTTTATACTTACAAAATCTAAAAATTAAAACCTTAAGTTACGAGTAAATACGACATATCGGCAGAAATGTTGTACTGACCTGGGGCTTTTAACAAATTATCTGATTTTGTTTTTCTTCTAAGTATTATTATGACATGTTATTCAAGTCTCGGTAAGTCAACTGTAGTGTTGACTTACCGAGTCAACACTACAGTTGACTGTATCCGGATAGAATATCATTCTATCCGGATACTTAACTCAGATATTTGAACTGGTTGTTTGACTGCCTCGGTTGTGGCTTTTAATCACAGCTCATACCTTTCTACAAGGCCATTGCAGAAGCTAAAACTGCTTAAGATTTTTGTTTTTGTGGGATACACATCTACATCCAGATTTTAACTATCTTACCTGAACTGCTTCCTCCAGTGAAAGAAAGTTGGCTTGGACATTCACGAGCCACCATGGCTCAAACTTAAGTGTAATTGTCCAGAGTAAAGCCAGTTTAACAATAGGATGATCTGAGGCGGTGTCGATCCAGAGAGAACCGTCGGCTCCAAAATCAGCACCAAACACCTTCTGGAGAAAAGTTTTATGATCAAAGATTGAGTAATTTTTCCACAAGAGTATGTTTGGAGGAGTCGAGGTGAGTCTTTCACCTGATACTAATCCATTCACTGGCTAGCATGATGTTGGCAATATCATACCATAAGCTCGTTTTTGCACAAAGCTGATGGATAATGAAGAAGCACAGCTTCAATATCCTTAATTCCTGATCAAATCAACATATGGTTGAAACTCAAACACAACTTAATGTCCCAGAAGAACGACAATCCTAACCGCATCTGATCTGATTAAAAGAGGCTAACTCTACCATGTCTGCCAAAATGCCACACTGATGCCAAAAGTTTCTGAATGGCCACAAAAAGCATGTAGCATGTGAACTTTTATGAAATGTATATGCCGTGCATATGCATATTTGAGCATCTGCTTATAAATTTGTCCCCGAAAATCCTCAGTAAATTAAAACTTGTTTGCCCAGTATTTGCTTTTTGTTTGGTTTTTTGTAAATCATTGCAGTTTGTTGTCACATGATCATGTCTTTGGTTCAAACAAATCATTCAAATCCCCAAATTAGTATAACATACATATCCACAATAAATACCTGTAGAGTTATCAGCAAAGTTAGGCATTTCTCAAACATAATAGCATTACAATAGATTTAGGAGTGTCACAGATGTAAGTATATTGTGAATATCATCAGGGGTTTCTGAAACTACTGACATACATTTCAGAGCTGGAACATTTGTAAGCTTGTAGTCATGTGTTTGGCCCTTCATTTTTTTCTTAATAGATTTGAAAAGCAGGTTATTTTTTACTCGTCAGCAGGAACTCAAACTCCTCTATCCTCTGTCGTGTGTTGCCTCTGCGGATCCTGCGGTAGGACACGGTGCTGTATTTGGAGGAGGAGAGGTGGTTGAAGGCGCTGCAGTCAGATTTCGTTGGCCCTGGCAGGTTCAACTGACCTTGGCTGGGGTTTTGCAGGAACTCTGCTTCCACATCTCCCACAGACTGCATGTCACTTGATTTCTGGGTGTCAGCACCAGACAGTCTTTGAGAAAATTCTGCATCCCCATTCAGCTTTATATAACCGTCATCGTTGAGTAAGTCAAACAGGTGTTGATTTGAGGTGTCAGCTTCTGTCATCACTTCCTCTTTCCTAACTTGGTCCACTGAGAAAAGAAGCAAAAGTAGGCATTTGTAAATGTAAATGTTAAAACATTTGTTTTTCATAGACTTTAAGAATATCATACCATTTGTTGCTGCTTTATTTTGCTGCACAAACTCTCCAGAGGTTTTCCCAAACTTTCCAGGAGTGACATAAGACTCTGCAGATGATTCCCCAGGGTCTGAAACATGCATTCTTTTACTAGTAAATGTCTCAAGCTTCTGCTTTTCCTCTTCAGTCCAGATGATGCACTGGTTCAATTCCTTCTTCATCTCCAAGTTTCCTTTCTCTCCTGGATTAGTCTCCATGTGTTGGTTGCCTTCACCATCTGCCACACTGTTAACAGGATTTTTGCATCTTTTGCCACTGAAGCCAGTTAAGTTGGCAGATTCCTTGTCCAACTGAGCGTGCTCCTCATCGCTGTAGAACACCGAGTCATCTCCCATCTCCATTGACCAAACCTCTCTGTCCTCAGGCTCTTCTGTCATTTTTGAGGCATCAACAGTTCTCCCATTAATAATCTCCAGTATCTTTGAAGCTTGCGCATCTTCTTCTTCATCAGCTCTGAGTTTTGATTCGTTTGACAGAGCTGTATTTGTTGCCATCTTCTATGATTCTGTTTGTTGAATCTAAAACTAAACAAAAACAGTCACTTCTTCCTCCAGCATGTTGCAGTCCTTCATTGAAGAGCGAGGAAAGCGTCCAGCCCACAGTTGATTCGGGAGGGGTCTGCATGGTGCTCTCTAGCGTTTGTACCATGGAAATCTGTGTGTTTGTTGACTCACTGAAGAACAGGGGTTTTGTTGTGGCCCAACAAAGGTTCATTGTGGTGAAACCAGCTGCATATGGAGCAATTGTTCTCGTTCTTAAATCTCTGCTTTCTGTAAAACTTAAAAGTCTAACTTAGTATGTTCCCTTATGTTCTGTACATATTATTATACATCCCCAAACATGACTGTTACTTAATGTATACGTTTTTACATTGCAATGTTTCTTCAGCTTTTATTAAGGTTGGGGGCTTAAGTTTTTCAACCGCTCAGATTTTTAACTTGTCGCTCAGTAGACTCACAATCAGAATAAATTAATAATAAATAAATAATAATAATGCAGTAGAACAAGAGAAACAGGCAAAAAAAAAAAAAAAAAATCCCACATGCTATTCTACCAATACTAAAGGATTGGATTAGCTAGCAAGGCTAATTAGCAATAAGGCTAACAGGCCCATAAAACTGCATAGCAAGCTAGTAGGCCAATTAGCTAAGACTAATCGGCTCATTCAACCATACCAACAACACGGAACGGCTAAGCTAGCATGGAAGCCAACAACACGATCAATGACCCACCAATTCGGTTTCGAAGGTAAGTCCTCTCACCTCATACTGTAGGTCTTTGATAATTGCCCCTTACAATCAACATTCGACATATTAAGTTTTAAGCGCTGCCTCATAAAAATAGAGCAATGATCATTTTGTGAGCCACTGTGAGCATCTTCATTATCAAGTACAGTGTGATGTAGTCCAAAACTACTTCAATAACGAGAAACAAGTTTCTTGATTGTGGAGAGGTACAGTACATCTCTCCAGAAAACATTTTTCTACATTTCTTGGCTGATTTGCCTTTGCAAAACTTCTGCTTTTTCCACACATTTCTCTAGAACAGGTCTGAAAACAGGCAAGGTTTCAAGGTGAACTGTAGTTTTATTTATCCACTTCTTTGTTGCTTTGCTGGTATTTCACCCACAAAGCTCCAGGACCGGACAAGGTGTCAGGCCAGACACTGAAAACCTGTGCCGACCAGCTGGCAGGAGTGTTTCTGGACATTTTCAATCTGTCCCTGCAGCTCGCCACGGTTCCTGAGTGTCTCAAGTCTTCCACCATCATCCCTGTACCGAAGAAGAGGTCCATCACCAGCCTGAACGATTACCGGCCTGTCGCTCTGACCCCGGTGATCATGAAGTGCTTTGAGAGGATTCTTCTGAGGTACATCAGAGACTTCATCCCCGCAAACCTGGACAGCCTTCAGTTCGCCTACAGAGCGAACCGGTCAACAGAGGATGCTGTCTCCATCACTCTGCACACAGCCCTTACCCATCTGCAGCATCCCAACACCTACGTCAGGATGCTATTTGTAGACTTCAGCTCAGCATTTAACACCGTCATCCCAGACAAGCTAGTGCTGAAGCTACTCGAGGTGGGGCTGCCCGCTTCACTGTGCCACTGGATCAGAGACTTCCTCACCAACAGGCCTCAGGTGGTGAGAATAAGTGGCTCAACATCGTCCCCACTGGTCCTCAGCACAGGCACGCCGCAGGGCTGTGTGCTCAGCCCAGCTCTCTTCACCCTGTTTACACACGACTGCGTGGCCATCCACCCCACCAACACAGTCGTGAAGTACGCGGACGACACAACAGTAGTGGGTCTCATTTCAGACAACAACGAGACCCACTACAGAGAGGAGATTCTGCAGCTCACTCAGTGGTGTTCAGCCAACAACTTGGTGCTGAACACAGGGAAGACCAAGGAGGTCATTGTGGATTACAGAAGGTCCAGGAGGACGGCTCACACTCCCCTTCTCATAGATGGAGAAGTGGTGGAACGTGTGGACAACATCAAGTTCCTGGGCCTCCACATCACGTCTGACCTCTCCTGGAACACAAACACCTCCCACCTGGTGAAGAAAGCACAACAAAGGCTCTTCTTCCTCAGGAAACTGAGACGGGCTGGACTTTCCTCACGGCTGCTCGTGAACTTTTACAGGGCGATGATCGAGAGCATCCTCTGCCTCAACATGACTGTGTGGTATGGTAGCTGCACAGCACTGGAGAGGAAACAACTGACACGGGTGGTGAGAACAGCACAAGGCATTGTGGGATGCCCCCTCCCAGACCTGGACTCCATTTACACAGACCGGGTCAAGAAGAGAGCTGGATCCATAGCCATGGATTCCAGCCACCCGGGCCACAGACTGTTTGTGCCGCTGCCATCAGGCAAGCGGTACAGGAATATACGGACTACAACAAATAGACTGAGAAACAGTTTCTTCCCCACAGCCGTCAGAGCCATTACTCCCTGCCCCCCCCCCCAACCAAACACACACACACATATCATAACCTCGCAGTCACACATACATATCCCCCACCCCCACACAGCCACACTGTTCTGCACTTTGCACTGTCACATTATCTGTACTTTGCCATGATTGGACCTGCTGCTACTTCTTTGGTGTGGTTGAGTGCCTTTAGTTAATTTAGTTGTATATATTGTTATTATTATTATTGTGTGTTTGCTTATTTATACTGTATATATTTGACCTTTTGCACGGGAGCTGCAATGGAAATTTCGTTGAATTCTGTTCAATGACAATAAATGCTATCTATCTATCTATCTATCTATTTGTTTGATCACGGCCATGCTAGTGTTCACTTATTGTGTCTGAAGGTAGTTCTCGTACGTTTGATGGCCTGGTCTGTTGGCCACATAATGCGGTGAAATCATTGTGCACACTGATCGGAAAGTTATCCCCAAAGCATAATGCTTTCTCCTCTATGATGATTGCTCTTTTGATCAACCTCAGCATTTCTCTTCCTCCAAACATGGTGGGTCAAGTCAACGTTCAAGAGCTCTATTTTGGTTTCATTTAACCACAGAACTTCATTTCTTCCTTTCTCTGAGTGATTTTGCAAGCGCTGGTAAGCAGAAGACAATTGTATTACAGGAGCTTCAAGATTTTGAGTCATTACAGCGTTATGCATGGCCAGTGGAGTTCTTGGTTGCTGTTACTTCAGATCATTAACATCTTGTAAAGTTTCAGGCTAACCATCTTATCTTCAATATTCATCATCCTCACCATGGGAGGCAAGATCTTGCATTGAGATTAAGAATTAGGACAAGTGTAGTCAATACTATACCTTTTTTAACAATCGATTAATAAAAAAATCAATATAGCAGGCTTGTATAGATATAAGTGTTGAACCTGACATCCCTTGTTAGCTCTTTGGTGGAGAAATTTGAAAACCAGAAGATGTAGGCAGACATGCTTGGTGCACAAAAGGTATGTTCAGAAACATCTTTAGTTGACTGAATGATGAATCTGTGTGTTATACGAGCACGTAAACAATGTGTGGAACCAGAATTCTGGTTGGGTAGTGTTGGCGTCAAATGCTTCCATCACTAAATTAAATGCAAATAAATTGTATTTTATGTGTTTGTTTGTTTGTTTGTTTCCAGTATGTTTCTATTCCTTTTTTTCAGCTCTTAAGAATAAAGTGCAATGAAAAATAGGTTTTGTAAGTTTGTTTTTATCTTTGCAAACTTACAAAATCAGCAAGGGATTAGATTCTTATCTCTATTGCTGCATCATCATGAACTGTTTTCAAGAGAAAAATGACTCAGGTTGGGTTATCATGGGTTCTTGGTGCCCAGCAACAGTTAGTCTTTCTTTATCTGTTTGACTGCAGCAGGAAACAGGTAAGAAGTCTGCTCCAAATATTAAAGAACCGTTATTGGCTGCTTCTAAGTAACCAAAATGATTTGCATATTATGCTTGCACAGACGTAGTTTGTCTGCGTCTTTTCTTCCTGTTCAGTGCGTAAGCAGTAAAAATAATTGTGATACATCAAACAGTGCATAACAACACGGTTTATTGATTAAAAGCCTTTTTACATATATACAACCTTGAGTGAACAAAATAAAGCATATATCAAAACCAAAATATTTCCAGTTGCTTTCATATATATACAGTTTTTTCAGATTATGAAGAAATTAGGAAAGCAGATGCACTGTTTCTGTGGACCGAAAGTAAGTTGTATCCTTTTGAGTCTGAGAGTAATTTTGGAAATGGAAAAAAAAGCTAAGTAGTACTCTCATGCCCACATCCTGTTATGAACTTAACAGATATACATGGTTTACAGATTTGGTTTTGGTTTCAAGCACCTGAAAGTCGTGTAAGTGCTTCCTAACTGTTTATCTAATTTGTTCATTCAGGTCAAAACAGTGTCATTTTAAAATCCAAAGTAAGGATTATAACTGGAATTTAAACTGTCATTAATGCTGCTCTGTGTGAGATGCACACAGAAAGAAATATTCAAGTTAGTAGGATATATGTTCATGTATTATACATTGCAGCCTGTTACATTCACTTAACATGCATTCGTTTTTATAATGCTTTTGCACTGGAGTTTTAGTCCAAATGTTGAGCTCAGCTCACATTAAGGCTCAGAAAGCATTGGAGTAAACTTGTATCTTCACTTGAAGTGTGAGGAAACACTTCATCAGAGTGTCTATTGCTACAACCTTCAACCAGCCCTTAATATCAAGGGATCTCATGAGAAACCTTTCAAGCTGTTCCCATCTCCTCCTCTTCAACTGATCGCTGAAGTCCAGGAATTAACTTAAAGATCTGTTTGCGCACACTGGCTCTCCTGCTTTTCCTTGGCAGAGTCCCAAACAGGGATGAGATCCTTGTTTCTTCCCAGGATGGAGACAGAGAGGTGCTGCTGCCGGCCAGACTGGAGCTGCTGGAGCGGCATAAGGCCTGGTGATGAAGGCTGGGTGACGATGTCCTCCTTGGCCCTTCCTGCAGGGGGAAGTCTTTTGAGAAGAAGCAGCCATCATCCGTGGTGCTGGCTGCACTATAGGGACTGGGTGAGCTCACATCCCCAAACACACTGGCCTGGTCGCTGTCGTCTGTCATCCCACTCCTGTAGCTGCTGTCGCTGGAAAAACGCCGACCCCGGCGCCCCATGGGGGAGCTCAGAATACCCGAAGGGTCCATCAACAGGTTGAGGCTGCTGTCATTTAAATTATCTGGAAACACAAGAGTCTTTGTCACTCAAACGCCCAATTGTCAAGAAATAGTGTATGCAACAGGAAGTCTGAAAGCTGTCTGTGCATTTCTCAGGGGAACACCTTAATCTAAATTATCTGAAGTTGACACCCTGCAGTAATTCACAATAAAAAAAACAGGCCTGCTTAGGAGAAATGACAGAGGCAGTGCGAAAGGAAGTGCTGTGGTCTGACAGCTGAGCTCTCACCTCGCATCAGACCTCTTTCCTGTAATGAGAGCGCTTGAAACTCCTTCAACTTCTCACGCAAGGACTGCTGCATGGGCAGAAAAAAAATCACGGTTAATTCTTTTTAAATGTGTCACAACATTTATAAACTCAGAATGACCCATTTAATTTCAAGAGTGGCTCTCATTGAGAAGATTGATGACTACAGGTTGAGCCTCAGCCCAGCATGTAATAGAAAAATAGTGTGGATGGTTTTAGTTTGCAGGTGATTCTGGCTTCTTATAGCTCATACCCTGCATTGACAGCAAAATGGGACAGTTTATATTTTGATGGTGTAGTGCAGAGAACACTTTTGAGTTGATTTCTCACATGCATTTATCTGCTTTTACTAAGCTCCCATAAAATTGTCATTGCAGGACTTTTTAGATTCAGCAAGAAAACACTATCATCTACATAATAGTTTTCAATGTTTTTAAGTTCTCTAAGAGTTATGCTGAGAATACGTTTTATCTAAATGGCTGTCATTACATGTAAATGTTTTGTCATCTTATTTTTGCTAATTTAGAAATTTTGTAACCTTTAAAATAATACATGATTTTTTTATTGATAAGCTAACTTTAAATATTTAATGTGTTAAGTATGTGATTGTCCTTTTGTTCAGGAGTAAGATTACACTTAAAAGCTTGAGTATCAAAACCTCTCCAGTCAGGATACAGTTTAATCTACCAGGATGGATTGTTTATATTCTTGCTTTCTGTCTAGTCTAAGGAATGTAGTTTCAATCAATAAACTACATTCTTGCTGGCTTTTTAATGTGACAAAGCAAGGATCTATGCCAAAGTCAGCTTCTAATTGGCTGATCAACCTCTCATGACAACTTCTAGCCAGGAGGTTCTGGAACTCCAATGGAAACTTTAAGACAATCAGATCAAGTGACAGTTTGTTCAGCTTTGAACCCTGATCAACTTGTTTGGATTCAGTTGTGATAAAGGATTTTTGCACCATGTTTTGTGACTTTCATCAAATTAAAAAAAAAACTTCAGCAAAAAGTTTTCTTTTGTTATTTAGTCATGCTTTGGGCATTCTGAGTGTTGTTGCTATTTTCTTTTGGCTCATTTTTATTTGTGAATCCACTGAAATCATCTGCCTTTAGCGTGGCTTTCTGGCTGGAACCACAGCTGTTACGACAGGATTTCTCTGTCAGCTTTGCTGAAAATAGGTCAGCAGAGCTCGCATGAACTGAATGACAAGTCATGACTGGGCCTAAAGCCTTGCTATGGACAACAATTTCTGTTGTGCAATTCTGGTGTTTGAAGCGGATGAGTCAAAGGGAATTCTTCAACTTTAATTTCCTTCTCTCACTTTTTTCTCTTTACCTTCTGATGTTGGATATTATAACCCATAATTGTAATTGTCCCCAGTAGTGTACTGTAGTGTAGTATAACTTAATGCTACAAGGAACACACCTGGAGCTGATTGAGTTTCTTCTCAAGCTCTATCTTCTTCACAACATTACCACACACAGTCTCCAACCTGGAACCAGATGAAATTCTGTTATAAAACTGCTTCTTTACAGTGATTTATGTTTTGTTCCAGCAAAACCATGAGATCTTTACTTACTTTAGATTATTGGTTGATTGTCTTATAAGGTCAAGAATGTGTTGGTGTGATAATCCTTCTATGCTGACCGCATTGATGGTGACAATGACATCTCCTGTGACAACAACAAAATAAAAACAACTTTGAGAAGATGCATGCCACTCGAGCTTCAGTTGTCAGTGTGCATGGGCGTGCTCACGCAGACATGTGGTGAGCTAGGTTTCCATCATTTTTTAGGTAACAGTCTTGATGTGTGCTTGTGTAGGGTCTATAAGGTAGCAAGGAAGTGGGTGGACTACCTGCGGTCAAGCCAGCACTTTCAGCCACGCTGTCTTCCTTTATGTTGCACACGAAAGTGCACATCTCCACTTCAGACGTGCTCTTTAACTGCAAACCATACGTCTGCAAACGAGATGCAGGATATTGAGACAAAAGCCTGACAGAAAACAGTTTTTAACTTTAACACTTTAAATGCATCATTTATAATGTTAGCAAAAGGTGAAATGGCATACCTGAATTTCAAAACCAAATGTTTCGTTGTCTTGTTTTTCCAGCACCACTGTGGTTCTGCATTAGAACATAAATGCAACAGTGATTATTTTCAGACATGTTGTTGTTTCTTAATGGCATTTTTCAATGATTACCAGGGTTTTACATTTTGAATATTTTTTAAAAATTGCACATAAAGCCTAACTTATTTACCTTTGTGGGTCCATGTAATCAACCAGAGAGTTGGTGGGGGTAAACTTTGCCTGCAGAGGGAGAATGCACAGTTCCTCTTTAATCTGTAACTGCTTTGAACTTCTCAAAATAATTAAAATAATTCATACTGATATAACTTTAATTGCATGTTGTAAACCTCTAAACAGTAATAAAATATTACATTTATTTAGGCAGTTTATGCCACTTTGTTCTAAATACTTTTGTGACATGTCTTTTACATAAAAATCTCAGTACTGCTTCATTCAGCATACAGCATGTCACATTTTCCAGATGTTAAAATAGAAAATATTCAGCTTTTATGCTTGCAAGCTGCTCTTGAGCTGTAGTCTCACCTTGTAACTTCTGGGCAGGGTGCTGGTGTTCTGTCGGTGTCGGTCACTGTTCCCCCTCAGTGAGCGCCGGTACCACAGAGCAGCCTTTTTCTTCAAAGTGTTATCCAGATTGCAGTTCTCTTGGCTGCTTTGTCGCTGAAGTCCATTGATATTCATGGTGGACTGCATGGTGGAGTAGTTCTCAAAGCACCATAGCCTCCTCTTGCAGGAGCAGTTTAATTGTGTGGCACAGCACTGTGCGTCACACAAAAGCATAATGTGTAAAGAGGAAATCCGTGTCATGTGATGGTTGTGGTGGACCTGCATCTGCAGATCTCAGACTCGCATACCTTCTTTCCTGTTAACCCCCATTCACCTTTTTTTTCAGTTTCTTGAGAAGAGCATTGAAAAGAAAAGGAGGTAAAATGCTGAGGCTATTGTATATAATTCCCCTTCAAACAGTCCCCTCTAATTTTTGCAATCCTGGCAATTCGATTTATGGTCTGTCAGAACACAAGAAATCTGCCACCTCACTGCTTCTGCAGCACCTGCTTCTTCCCTTCTTCCTCTCTCAGTTTCTCAATGGGCTAAAGTCTCAGTCCTGTGCTCTGCCAAGCAGGGAGACGTGTCTGATGGGGACAGACAAAAGGCAGATTTTGTTCTCGGTCGATTTAACACTGCTGAGACAGACAGCATGGGTCATTGAGCTGAAGGCATCAGACACAGTTGGATCAAAAGACAAATCACACTTAGGGGCTGCTCAAAAGTCAGGAGGACAAAGACTGACAAGAAGCTGAAGCCTGGTGCATTTTGTCCCACTGCAACACTCATGTTTTCAAACATATGAATCGAACCTTGCAAAAATATTCACCCCTCAATATTTTTGTTACATTACAACAACAAACTACACCAGTGGTCCCCAAACTACGGCCCGCGGGCCAGATGCGGCCCGCCTATACATTTGGTCTTGCTGCTTTGCCTATTTGGTGAGTGCTACTCTAATTGCGTGTGAACTGTTACACAATAGGAGGATGTGTACAAATGACCAAAATGGCAGGACATTCCCCTAAAAAGTGTATAAACCATTATAAGCCATGTGTCAGATATAGTATATGCAATAAAACTGGTCTTTATAAAAGATTATCAAAAAGAAGGCAACAGTGAACCACATTTAAAGTCACTCATGAGCCAGGTAGGGAACACTGCTGTAGAAGAAGGTGGCCAGATCAGAGTGAACAGTTACTGTTTTGGCTTTTATGCGAACAACAACATCATACATATATTGACATGTGGTGGAAAGTTCATGTAGGGATACATAACAATCCTTAAGTATACTTGTTCCAGTAGGTATAATGCTCAGCAATGGGGCTGGGGCTAGTTCTCCAGCAGGTCAATAACCTTTAACAAACAGCTAAAGCTACAGTAGAAAGGTTTGCATCAAATAATATTCATTTGTTAGAACTGAATGGAAATTTGTGACATATTTTTATTTATTTTTTTTTTTTAGTAAAACATTCTTAAAACTACAGTACATATTGTCTTCAAATTCACAGTTATGCACTGCCTTCTGTTAGCTTATCATATAAAATCTAAACAAAATGATATATCAAAGTTTGTGGGTGTAAGGTGGCAAAATG
Source organism: Xiphophorus maculatus (assembly GCF_002775205.1). NCBI lineage: Eukaryota > Metazoa > Chordata > Actinopteri > Cyprinodontiformes > Poeciliidae > Xiphophorus > Xiphophorus maculatus. The sequence goes on along the minus strand of NC_036449.1, from coordinate 18,370,537 downwards.
TGAAAAAGTTCACATGCATTAATCTTCATGCTCCACAGTAACCAGCAAACCTTTTCACCTCAGTACAAACAGATTAAAGATTCCTCATCTGGCAGATTGTATCACAGCAATCCACTCTGCCCCACTGATCCTGAACAGCAACACAGGACAGCTACCCACGAGACTGTCTGGAGCACAGATGTCCCATTTCAGATGACACACTAAATCCCCAACCGTGTTCCAGTTACATGATTTCTTTTCTCCTGTGAGACCATGCGTTTTTCTGTTATATCAGAAAGACTTAACAGAAACATGTTTTGAAAACCTTGCAAAAGTCATTTTCAATAAATCAGAATATGCGTTGCAATAAGACTTGTTTGCATAACAACGTTTGAGTATTATTAAACGTACTTTTCGCTAAGTGCACATTTGTGTATTAAAAATCTTTTCCTTTTCTAATGGTGATGTAATATTGTTTAATAACATATAAAACAAGTTAGGTGAAAAAAACTAATTACTGTAAAAGAAATGAAGGCTTCAGTCTATCTGCAATAAATGTATATTATGTGTTGGCTTACTACAATAAATAACATAAACATTTCAGTAATGTAGCTCATGAAATGATTGTTGTAAACCGCTAACTATTTTACCAGATCTGGACAAGAAAGCAAGAGTGGCAGCAGATAAGCATGAAAATCATACCTTTACTTTATCAACTGAAAGTAAACATCACATGTTATAGATATATATTTATAGACTTGGAACCGCTCTTTGGAGAAGTATAGCTTCTTGTATTTGCATATTTATCCACCATGGTTTTCTTACATATACTGCCATTTTCAAATCCCCCAAAGGCAGTTCAGTAGTAAGCTGTTCAGTGAAGCTTTGTTCCTTCTTTCTGAGCATTTAATTGGTGGATTTATTACTGCACATATGAATGTTACCTAAATTGACAGTTGAATTTCCATTCAGCTTTAAAACAGATGGCCTTTGAATGTTTCATTGGTTATTTTTTCTCTCAGTTATTTTATGCTGCACAGTTTCACAAGCAGCAACAAACCACCCACATGTTTCATCATTTGTTGGAGGTTCTCTGTATGTAAAGTTATCTGGTCAAATAATTTGAAACTCATATCTGGTCTTTTTTCTGTATTTTCTGGATGCTTCTGAGGTTTGCTTAGGTTTTCTTTGTAGACTGCAAAGGTTTTTTTTCTTCATGCTTCAAGCTTTGAGTAATCTCTCTCATGTGTAAAAGCAGGTGCAAAGGTAGGCTATAGCTCTTGCAATTAATCTTTTGTCACCCGAACTTTTAATAAATATTTTACTTAGGAAGAATTTGCCGAGGTAGCATGTAAGGGAATGCGATATAATTCAATTCAGATTACTTTTATAGTACTAGTTTACAACAAATGTCACCTCAGTGCACCAAGAGATTCAACTCATAAACAGGGAAATACATAATCACTGTAGCCAATCATATCAAGAGAATATCACCATATCACGTTTGAATCAACATAAATTTTTGTTTTATGCAACTCACCATATGCAGCAAGATGAAAAACAATGTGACTGCAACTTATATGTGCAACATTTTATGAGTAATCAATTTTCTAAAGAAACCATTTTAATTTTGACCTAATTCTGGGTGAAGGACTAGGACAATCTTTGGGTGCAAAGCAGGAACATTTTTCAGTCATACGACAAGACAGAAAAAAAGTAAATATGCCATTCCCATTGTCCAGAAAAGGGAGACATCACTTTAAAAGATTGGAAGAAAGATTAAGTGCATGGATGCAGAATATAAAGAGATTAGGGGGAAACCAAGGATGTTGCATAGTCATGCATTTGATTTTCCTGTAGACTCAGTTTCATTGCAGTTCAATTTTATTCATCATTTGCTTTTCGTTGGATGTGCTTATGTTTCTACTATAAGCTTTCAAAAACAAATCCAACCTCATAGTTTTTAAATATAATACTTAAATGCCTCTTTAAATGTTGCCTTTACTGAATGAATACTATAATGCATCGCTCTTAAAGAGTTGAATGAAAATGACTAAAACTTCTATAATTATATCTATTTTTAGCTAGCAGTTTATAATCGCATCCCCTCAATCTCAGGCAAGTGACACCGTGTAACCTTTTCTATGTGACAACCATCACTGTAAAATCTGTTAAAGCAACACAGCACAATGTTAAAGACGTTGACTCATTTATGTAGTGCTGACAGCTTCAGGCTTACAGCTTTATTTCCTCTGCCTAACGGTCATTAACAGCTAACGCGTGGAGAGCGTCAGAAACGAAAGCAGGGATGAGTCACATGAGTTCAAGTAAAGAGAGTTGTACCAGAGATAAAAGTGACCTGTTTTAGATAAGCTGCTCTGGGAAATTTTTTGCCTCACATGCAGCAGTTTGCAAAGTTTTGCACAATCTGAGTTTTCAGAAACAACATTTGGAATATGAGAGCAACACAGTCAGAACATGAAGAACAGTTTATTTACACACATATACCATTTTATACAGAATAAATAGTGCTGGGAAAAAATTATAAAATAGAGTGTACAATGTTCACATATGAGTAACAGCCGATTAACATGAATGAAGACAGGATTGAAATGAATGAAGCTACTTGTTTGTTTTACACAGTAAACACACTAGTCAGAAATTGCACATGCTGATTAATTCTCTTTGGAATAAAAAAATACATCACATGCTTTACTTTCACCTTTTGTAATCTGATATATATTTTATATGACACAACAGGTAAAATTGGCTTAAAATCAACACAACTGAAATAAAATCAAAGCGCAAGCATATAAAAGTTCAATGTTTAATCAGCAGAGACAGAATGTCAGTGTGTTCACTTTTTATTATTCGCAAGAAAGTAAAATGATTACATGGCTAAATTGAACTATTTTGTGAAAAGTAAGGATGATAAATTCATATTTTCCGAGATTGCGAGATGCTATTGTTTGGATGCTGTTAGAGCACACTTTTCTTCATTCACACCGAGCTGCTACTGTGGGGAAAATAGATGTTTAATGTGTCAATGTTTTGTGTGTGTGTGTGTATGGGAGTGTGGAGGGGGGAGGTTAGTATATGTATTTCTAATAGTGCTATAGATATGGACTATATCAGAAACAGCCTAGTAATTCATGCAAACATGCAATAAAATCTAATCAAATAAGGCTATAAATTATGTGTGATAAGGGGGAATTAATCAGGGAATAAGTATTGAAGTTTTGAAGAAAAAGAAACATAAAAAGCTATTGCAAGTCAAGCATATAATTGAATGTTGTTAGTATTTAGAATGTGGACTTCTAAGAGCAAATTAATATAAACTTTTTGAGTCCCAGATTATGGTCTACTCACTCCAGACCATTACTACATTATTTTAGTAATGGTGGTAATTACTACAATAATTGCTACATTATTGTAGTAATGGTCTGACAACAAACATACTGACAGCATTGGTGAAAGACGAATTTTGAAACTTCTGAATACTCAATCGAGCACCATTGACCTGGTCCTCAGAATATGTACTGTATGACAGATGTGTTAAACTAAATGATGAGAAGAGTTTTTCGAGAGTCAGAACTGCTCAGAGAAAGCATCAGAAAGGTCTGGAAATAGCAGAAACAGTTTTGTTCTCTGTGAAAACACTAAGCAATGCATTCAAGCAGCATGGCCTCACTGCCCAAGCCTTCAATGCTGTATATATCTGTTTAAAATGTGCAGCAGAGCACTAGCACAAGCTAATGAAATGTTAGGAAACATATGCTAGATCAAATGAGAACAACATTTATCTTCTTGGATGTCATTACATACATTTGGTGGAGATATGGCAATAAATGTCCAACCAAAAACAACAACACTGAAGTTTGAAGAAAGGAACATCATGGTGTGGGGCTTTTTGCAGCATGTTGTACTGGCAGACTGTATCTGAAGGAAGGATTTGACTGAACATATTAGAAAGGAATCTGAAACGAGGCCAGATTTTTCAGAAAGATAGTGATCCTAACCACATAGCCAAGGAAACTCCCAGTTGTTGTCAGAGGAAGAAAATCAAGCTGAAAGATGGGCAGAATCACAAAACTTTATCTAACTAAAAATCTGTTGAAAGATCTCAAGATCAGGTGCGTGGCAGAAGATCCAAAAACCTTAAAGTTTTAAGGACATTTTGTGTGTAAGAATGAGTCAATCACGCCTGAACAATAAAAGCTGCTATCTCTCCATACAACACAGCCATTGAACCAAGTATTGAGCAAATTTTAGTAAGCACCTTCAATACTTCTCATCTACGCCACTCTCTAGACTTATATGTTTTTATTTATTTGTATTTATGGATTACATGGGTTGTTGCCAACATTTGATACAAATTTCATGTCAAACAGCCCTAAAAGAAATTTGTTCAGTTTGAAAAAAAATTCTACATGTTCAATACTTTCCCTGCTGTATAAATGTCATCCGAAACTGAGCAGACAAACAAGACCTAGACTAGAGTAAGAAATGAATCAAAAGGAAAGCATATCTTTTTTTCCCCCATAGGTGCAGTTTTATAATTTCATAATTATAGATATATTCATACAATATAAAAATATTAACAACCAGAGACTAAAACAGGCACTCTTGCGCGCACACACACATTGATTCACACAAGCACAATGGTGAACAAATCCTTGTAACTTCTCCCTTTCTGCTGGTTAGGCTTTGTAGGCAACATCAATTATCCTAATTATTCTATTAAGTCTAAGTAACCCCTGCTATGCATAATTTTGATTGGCTGTACCTTGTGTTAGACTTGTATAAAAATCCATTCATCCATCCATCCATCCATCCATTTTCTAACCCCCTTGTCCCTCGTGGGGTCGGGGGTGCTGGTGCCTATGTCCAGCTAACATTCCGGGCGAGAGGCAGGGTACATCCTGGACAGGTCGTCAGTCTATCCAGGGCAACACAGAGACAGACAGGACAAACAACTATGCACACACACTCACACCTAGGGAGAATTTAGAGCAGGGGTGTCAAACTCCAGTCCTCAAGGGCCGGTGTCCTGCAATTTTTAGATGTGCCACAGGTACAAAACACTGGAAAGAAATGGCTTAATTACCTCCTCCTTGTGTAGATCAGTTCTCCAGAGCCTTGCTAATGACCTAATTATTCTGTTCATGTGTGGTGCAGCAGAGGCACATCTAAAAGTTTCAGGACACCAGCTGGAGTTTGACACCTGTGATTTAGAGAGACCATTAACAGTCATGTTTTTGGACTGTGGAAGCAAAGCCAGAGTACCCAGAGAGAATCCACGCATGCACAGGTAAACTCCATGCAGAAAGAGCCCAGGCCAGGAATCAAACCCAGGACCTTCTTGCTGCAAGGCAACAGTGCTACCAACTGCACCACTGTGCAGCCCCATAAAAATATATAAAGTAATATAATGTTCCCCCTTTTCCATAAAACTGAATTCTTAAAACAGTCAACAAATGAATTGCTAAAATACGCATTACATACATATTTTTTGAAAGATTAAGGCCTAATTTTAGAAATTCTAGAGCACTTATTTAACACATTTTGAATAGTAGGCTACAATGACTTAATCAGACTTCACTGAACCTCATACACAGTAAAATGGGACAATTATGCTGTATAATGATTAATATCTGTGGGTTGCGTTAATGAATACAGCTCAGACAAGAGAATAACTTTGTTCACATAGCACATTAGCCTTTTACATGCTAAGTAGTTAGCGAAAATGTTACATATTGACCAAAGAACCATTCATAAAGTCAATACAGACAGGCCATGTTTTATTTATAATGTATTTATATATAGATAGGCTGAATTAAGTGAACCTTGTGAGGTTGTTGTTTTTATTTTCTACTAGTTTACCAATCCAGGTTCTTTTCAACCTGATTTTTGGTAGCCTTCATGATAGTCACTCTAACTCCTTGTTTGGGTTAAAAACATATTCCAGTATGCAGGATCAGAACTCTAATGCTTTATTTGCTCACAAACAAAAAAAAATTCCCAATGAAAAATAAATTTCCATCCTGAGCAGGCTATAATAAATACTCTTATATAGTTGACTGTTTACATTCTGAAAAGGCTTAGATACACTCATGTTATCTCTTCCAGTTGTAAATATACAGTATGACTATGTTCCCTTTCATAGAACCTTCAGCAAAATCTATCCAAGAGAGATGTTCTACCTGTGCAAAAACACTTCATATTTTCAGGGAAAATCTCTATGTGTCAGTAAACACTTAAGATGAGAAGATATTTCCGGAGATTGTCACTAAGCAATCTAACAACCCAGCAGCACTCTGATAGCAAAAAAACAAACAGAAAAAAACAACAGCACAAAAACACAACAATGTGCAACTTCAAGCTTTGGGCACTTCAAATGTTGAGGTAGCAAAAAAAATCACATTTAACATGACTTATGTCGCATGGCTCTTTCTATAAAAAGGAAAGTCAGTCGCCTAGATGTATTTGCAGAAACCTTCCACCGATGCCTCACTTTATACAAACCTTTGGCAACAAACACAAAATGTGCTTTCCTCCTGAAAAGTGAGTTCTGCCTTTTCCAGGATTATCTCATGACACCAGCGCCAGCACCAGTCATGATCTGCAGGGCAGCAAGCCAAACTAGTCTTTGATGTCTTTGATTGCAGACAGTTGAGATACAGTTTTCTTGACTCGCAGCGCAGTCAGTCGCGCAGCAGCATTGGCATACCAGCACTCTCTCATCAGTTTTCCCATCACACGCAGAGCCTGGTAAAATAACAAGACGACATTATTACAAAGGTGATCTGACATCTATCATAAAAACAGAAAGCATTACCTTCATCAACATAGACATGCCTAAATTAACTTAAAACAGTTAGCAAAAATATTCAGTAAATGATGCAACGTTGTCTCTGATTGAATTGTGAAAATTCAGTCTTAACCCATCTTTGAGCCAGCTTGTATTTTTTGACTCCAGCTGGGAATTGCAATTGAGTCCTTTCCACTTGTACCTTATGACAACTTCACCTCGCAGTAATATTAATGGACAATTCCAGAGTAAAATACTCATTCTCTGCTGTGGCAAATTACAGCCAGGCTGGGCCTGACAGAGCTCATTTAATTTTCTGGATTGGGTGCTAGTCTGTTATGTCTCAAAACTTCCTCCTCACTGGACAAATCGGCATATAAACGTTTTGCCTTCTCAGTTGAGTTTTGAGCTTGCAGGCTGTGTTACTTCTACTTTTGTCTTGAGTGACCATTGTGTTATGCACTGATCCCCAAATTTGTTGTTTACACATGATGTCATCAGCTGCACTCTAGCTTTTTTTAGAGCATTTCACATATGTCTTGTTTTTGAACAAGAAAATGATTGTAAACACCCGTATGACTACTGAGAAGAAAATGCTGCAAGAATCTCTTGATTGTCTGTTGAATTGTCGACTAGAGTGTTTTAAACATATTGATGGTCACCACTGCAATACATATTTGGTCTTACCTCACAACTCTGCCACTGATTGGGAATGTTTGGTCTGAGTTTCTGATCACATACAACTTTTTTCATGTCCTCAATGGATGGATCTGAAGGCACCATGTCATAGTAAGGCAGTTGAAAATCTTCATGAAGTCCTATGGTAATAAAAAACAAGAAAATTATGTAAATGGACAGGTACATAATCAGATAATTACATGTAATCTATAATATATTTCTGCTGCTACTCATACAAATGCCTGAGGCAAGGATAATGTGTGTGTGTGTGCGAGGAGAGTTATGTTTCAGATACCTCTTACAGAGCATCTTCTGGCTAATTCCCAGAACACCAGGCCAAGCGAATAGATGTCTGCTCTCTTAAATGACTCAAAGTTGTTCATGTTGATTGACTCATCCAGGATCTCTGGAGCCATGTACCTGCAGAGAACAAAGTCATTAGAGGCTAACAATGTGAAAAAGCAACACAAGCAGCACTAGCCTTGCACAGGTCATTTGCTTTATCACTTTGTGGATGTGGCTCCCTTTATTTAGACTAGATGAAATCAGAGCGTAAAATACTTTGGAGAATTTCTTCATATATATTTTTTAAAGAACTCATAGAAGTCAGCCCTGATTTAAGCCATTAAGCAATGTTAATGGCTTAAACATTGAGTGTGATGTTTAAGCCATTACATCAATGGTTAATGTAATGACTTAAACATATCTCTAGGTGGAGCCACAGTAGTAGTAAAATAGCCTGGGTCTGTTTTCCTACAAGAAATACTGCTGGGGGGTTTTAAAACTGTGGTTCTGCTATTCTTATCATTCTTGCCTGTCAGCTCTTTAACACTAAATACACAGGCTCTCAGAGTCTGTCTATTTAGCATTCACACTGAATAGACCTTTATTTCCACAAAATATAAAAGACTTTTTTTCTTTGATTGTTGTTTTTGTATGATGCCAGCAAACCATGCAAGCACTTTCCGATCACTTCAGTCTGATTTTAGGTCCTTGTTTTGCAGCTGTTAGCTGTTTTGCTCTAACCTCTTAGTTCCCACTCTGTGGTTAGACGGTACGTCTATGGTGTTTGTGCTGGAATCATGTTTAACAGCTAAGCCCAAATCTGCGATGACTGCCATTCCATTCCTCTTCACAAGGACATTTTTAGACTTTAGATCTCTGTGAGCGATCGCGGGTTTTCCTAGAAGCAAGACAGTAAAAATATGAGATTAGGAGAAGCTCAAATGTTTTTTTATGGACCAATGTGACATTAGAAATGATAATGTCTCTTCTTATAATAGCCTGTATTGAGTGGTAGGAGAAGTACTTATTAATGCTTACTAGCACCTTTGGGAAAAGATGTCAGTAATTGTGACCACCAGTAATTTTGCCAAAGAAATATAATAATAAAACTCAATTTTTTTCTCAATATCTGATTTCCTCCCAATGAATACATGTTCTCCAATTAAATTATAATTTTTAGTCATTTACAGAGCAAAATTATTCTACTGCAAGAAAAATGCATTTATTTTACACATCTTCACCGGTTCTGCCAAAAACATGTGGAAGGGGCAGCATGTTTCAAGAAACTAAAGCGTACATCTTCGAAGTAAATAACTGCCTTTTAAAGAAAGACAGAAAAACTCAGGAAATGAAAAAATGACTGCATCTGATGAACATTAAAGTAAATAGTTGGGTTATTTTCTATAAAAATATATTTTCACATTTAAATCAGTGGACAAAGTAGGTTCTATAACCTGCTGTGCCCACTGAGGGCTTCCTTGGACTTTTTTCATTTAATTTCTTTGAGATGAGAAAATAAATTCACATACAGAGAGTTAAGAAAAGCTGTACCTTGTGTGCCAATGATTTCCATATGAAGGTGTGCCAGTCCACTGGCTACAGACAAAGCCAAAACAACCATGCCCTCCACTGAGACTGTGTACCTGTTCAGGTAGTCATACAGGGAGCCATGCTCATGGTACTCTGACACCAACCAGAGCTGGGTCCATGAGCCATTATCTGCAGATAACAGCAAGGTACGCTGTGAAATGTCAACACACTCAGGCCACATGTATGAATTGTTCTTGTCATAAACTTGTTAATCTGATACCTTTGTTATCAGCAGCAATGAAGCCAAGAATATTTTCATGCCTGAGCATGATAGTTTGATAAATTTCTGCTTCCCGGAACCAGGACCTCTCGTCCCGGGAGGAGAAGATCTTGACAGCTACATCCTCCCCCCGCCACTTGCCACGCCAGACCTCACCAAAGCGACCTTTCCCAATGGTCTCCTGCAGAACGATGGTCCGAGCTATAGTCCTCTGGACCAGCAGTGGTAGACCTGAAACAGGAAGCTCATATGATTCAAACTGTAATATTTTGCATACCTTAGAAACCCTGAGTAAGCTTGTTGAACCCAATTACATTTTGACATGTTGCAGCTACAAAACATTTGTATATTTTAGTGGGATTTTATGTGACAGACCAACACAAAGTACTGTGTTGGTCTATGAATGATGAATGGGTAAATGATGAATGGGTTTAAAACCTGAATGTAGGCCATGAAACAGACATGTCAAGCAAAAAGTTATGAAGTTTAGAGAAGGATTCAGTTATAAAACTATATCCTGAGCTATGAACACCTTACAGAGCACTGTTCAATCCATTGCTTGCACCGGAAAGGCTACGCCATAAACACCAACCATCTGAGGTGTGGCCATCCACCTCAAGAACAGCAATTAATGAAAGAAGCAGCCAAGAAAGACACAATATGTCTGGAAGAGCTTCAGCGGTCCACAGCTAATGTGGGAGTATCTTTAAGCACAATAATTACTGGTTGCACACTTCTGGTCTTGATGGAAGAACAGCAAGAAGAAAGCCATTGGTGACAAGATAAGCATAAGAAGTTCCATCGTTGCTTTGTTACAAGTTATGATGGAGATACAAGAAGCTATGGCTACATGGCAGCATCTTGCTGAGGGGACTTTTTTCTTCAGTTAGTACAATATGCTTGACAAAGTTAATGAAAGTCAGATTAAGCTAAATATGAGAAAGAGTTGAATTGATTTTATTTGAATTGGACAGTGCATATTAATAAATGAACAATATTGTTGTAATTACATTGGATTTAGCAATATGCTAATTTCCATCCTTAGTCCCATAAAATATTTTGCTAAAAATCATAGAAGACTTAATACTGGAGTGAAGGCTTGTCTTTCAGCTGGACTGTAACACTAAACATACAGTCAGATCTAAAATGTAATAGTTTAGATCAAAGTATGCATGTCTTCAAACAGACAATATTTTCAAGTTAATGTTAATGGAGGCTCTTTATCCAATCAGACTGAACCTGGGCTTTTTTGGAATAAAAATAGCAAAATGTTTGGTCTCAAAATGGTAGATATATACACAAAAATCTGTAATTCAATATAAAGGCATGTCACATTTATAAAATTCTTTTACAGACATTTAGTTGCAAAATAATTCAAAAACCTTCTCTCCTTTTTCCACATGCTTCACAAATATACAGTAATTTGTGTTGCTCTATCATATAAAATATGCATATAATATGAAACAAAACACACTTAAATTTGTAATTGCAATATGAAAACAACAAGAAATCTCAGGCTGTATGGATACATTTGGCAAGATACTGTAAGAGCCTCATTGAGAACTAATAGGACTCCTCTCACCTGACCCTGAGCCAGATGTGCTCATGTCATAAATCAGATCTTTGAGGCATTTATCAGGAGACATAAGCATCTGATCATCCAGGGGCTCCTCGGGGTCTTGCTTATGGGCTCGGCCGTAGGCACAATGGTGTCCCTGCACGACACACACCCCCAGCAGGATCCCCACACACAGCAAGCAGGAGGGCACCAGGATCACCACTATGAGCTGCAGTCTGCTCCAGCCCGGCTCCTCTGAAGGCCTCTCTGATGGTGCACACATACGTAACAACATTCTCAGCATTATTAGCATTTTACTGCATCCTTAAAGGCTTTAGTTTCGGAAGAAAAACAACAAACAAGCTTTTAAGAGGATTTGCGTCTAAGATTCTTGTCTCTTTGCTCCCCCTGGTGGCGTTTTCTCTAAATGGCAGGCGTGTGGCACTCAACAAAGCAGCATATTATCAGCAGCTGTTGCCAACATTTGCTCCCTGATTGAAATACTAAGAGTTGAAAAGGCACGTGCTTTGCAAATTGAAGACACTGCTGCACAAATACTAACAGATGTCGCAAATTTTAAAGGTGGAAACTCATTTTGCAAATGCACCGCTCCAGATGCCAAATCCCTGTTTTCCCTGAGAACCAGAACATTTAATCAATGCCCATGAATGCTATTAATCAAAAGTAATGAAGAGGCTTTTAGCAAATATAATCTTTGCTCTGCAGAACGTAAAATATATTTTATTTCTTAAAATCAAAATATCTCTCCCAAATTAAAGTTTTTGATGTATACTGATTAAAAGCAGGTGCGCTTGTCATAAAATTGCAGGTTTGGCAGGACAAAGTAATTTGACACCTCAGTCTGTGACCTTCATTGTGTCTGTGGGAGGCTAGAGGAAACCTGGACACCATCAAAAATAGCAGAGCAAGTGGGTGCTGAGATAATATGAGATCTACAGACATGAAAATGAGGTACATGCTGTGCATCACCATGCAAAAGTGTTCAAACCCCTTTAGCATTCTCACATTTTGTCACATTATAACAACAAACTTTAGTGTCTCTGATATAAACCATTTAATTATGTGTTCCAGCTGCATGTTAACGGTTGTCATTTTGGAAGGTAACTTCACCCTCACTTCAAGTCTTTTGCAACCTCTAATACGTTTTCTTCAAGACTTGCCCTGTATTTAGCTACATCTATTAGCAATTTACCTGTACCTGCAGAAAATAACATCCACACAGCATGATGCAGCCACTACCATGTCTATGTGTTCAGTGTAATGTGCTGTGTTACTGTTCCACCCAACATGGTGTTTAGAGAAATATAATCCAAAATATGTTAAATCTCATTTGTATGTATGTTTCCTATATTTTTTACATGGCTGAATACCAATCCATGCCACATTATTCAGTTTTCCATTCAAAAATGCACAATTACACACTGCTTTGTCTTTATATATAATGGCCCCAAATTTATTTAGATTTATTCATAAATCTAAATGTATGTAACCCAAACAACATTTGAAAAAGTCATTTTGCAAGGTGCTGAAATAGTACAACAGAGTAAAAGTCTTTTGAGTTGGGATATTAACACATGCATATGCTATGATTTAAATATAATTAAAATTTATCATAAATCTTAGGAAAGTGTTTTCGTTTTTCCTGAGATGGACTCACCAGCTGATCCTCAAGCATTCATTATGTACAAATCAACAATTTGTGAACTTAACCACAGTTTCCTAAGATCTCTTTAGCCTTTTCCCCATTTCATATCCTGCCAACTGAGGCTCCAAGTGAAGATCATCAGATATGATGCAAAACAAGACCTCACTCTCTTCTGTCCCACTGGCTTTAGACCTTAAGATGAAGTATGTGTCTAAGCTGCTTGAAAATTATGCTCAACGGGCTTGAAAATGAACAAAAGAAGAAATGTATAGCCAGATTTAAAATGTTTTTCATTTCAAGAGAGGCTACACATGATGTTAGCACATACTGCTATTTAACAGGACAATGAAACCCATTGATTTTGTTGTCCTCATTCACAGTCAACACCATCAACCCCTGAGGGTCTTGACCCCCATGACCTTATGCACCCACTGAAATGCAGATGCATCTTGCACAGTAAATCTGCTGCATTTTACTGAGATGGTAGAAAATCTACCCCTCACTTACTTTACTTTAGTTTGAGTCCTTTTTGTCAAAACTAATATTTTTTATTTCTAGAGTGGTCACAAATTAGTATTTTTTAATTAAATATTATTAAATTGACCTAAAAAGGCATCCCAAAGTTAAAGACTTCTTACAAACACTATTTTCACCCAGAGCAACGGGATTCTGTTTCTGTATAGTTTACTTTCATCTAACATGTAAAGATATGTTTTTAGACTTTGTGCATTTGTAGTTAGTGAACTCTGTTCTTTCTCTAAAAAAGTGTTACCTACTAATTACAGAAGGGGCGCGTAGATGTTTTGAATGGAATAAATAGAGCACATGTTGTAGAAGATAACCGTTTTGCTGAATTACAATGCCGTACAAAGGTTTTGTCTTCAGGAATTTAGACTTTCTTGTAATGTTTAAAAGTATTTTGTAATTTTTTTCTAAATCTAATGGATTCTTAATCAACAATTATTTAGCTTTTGTGAAAGTTTTGCTTTGGACTTTAGTTCATTTTTCATTCCTTTGTTCACTAAGCTTCTTATTGCTGATCTTTGAATCATTTAGCCATGAACAAGCTGCTAAACTCAAGGAATGGGCATGTGTTGTGTCTCTACGTACAATAAAGGCAACTTTACAAACAAGTGATAAAATGGATATTTTGGTATTTGACATGATTTGTTCCCATTTTTTTTTGGTTGGCTATGTTAGGAACACAAACAAATACAAATGACAGGCAGAAAATTGTTTTTTTAGTACCTAAAAAGGCTCTAAAAACAGAATTTTTAGAAAAAATGTATACTCCTTGAACATTTCCACATTTTGTCCCAATTTATTCACAAATCTAAATGTATTTTACTGGGAATTTGTGTTACAGGAGAATACAAAGCAATGCATAATTGTGAATTGGAATAATAAAAATCTGTTTTGAGTCAACATTGGTTGAGTCACCTTTCACTGTAAATGCAACTGTAAGTCTTTATGTCTCTATCAGCTTTGCACCTTTAGATAATAACATTTGTGCCCAGTCATTCAAACTGAATTGACAGTTTCTAAACATCAATTTTCAAGTCTTTCCAAATATTGTCAATTGGATTTAGGTTTGACTGAGTGATAAACACATATATAGTATATGCTTTGATGTAAACCATCCTATTGTAGCGCTCTGGCTGTTCAAAGTCATAATCTTGCTCTAATGTGAACCACCAGGCCTGACTCAAATCCTGCAAGCTTTTATTCCCCAGGATTTTTCTGTATTTAGCTCTGTTCGTGTTTCCCAAAACTACAACCAGTTTCCTGGCTCCTGCTGAAGAAAAGTATCCCCAAAGCATGATGCCGCCATGTTTCATGGGGATTGTGTGCTCAGGGTGATGTGCAGAACTTTTCCATTATTAACTTTTCTGTTAAGATCTGATTTATTGTCTATTTTTTGATGCTGTATTTTCTGACAAACCTCAGAGGCTTTCGCAGAGCTGTGTTTATGATGAGAATAAATCACACAGAGGTTGGTCGCAGAGTAAGGGAAGTTTAATATAAAACTCTGTGGTTATAAATGCGAAAAAGTTCAAAGGGGGTGTGAATACTTTTGCAAGCCAGAGTTTATTTGTAAATACATGTGTGCTGACAACGGAACAAATCTGTTTTAAGTTATCTATGACTTGTGGATTTTTGCATGAAGTAGCAGTGAAGTTGAGCTGACTGGTTATACGTAAAGCAAACAGCGAATAGACTGACACAGTATAAAGTGAACCTTCCAGAGTTTTCCATTGAACTCCAGAGGTGTGAAAAAAGCCTCCCTGGTGCTTTGGGCCATTTTCTACCCAGCACAGAGGCTCTCTGAACAACATGCCTGACAAAGTATTTATTTATAAATCAGGGGAGGGCCGTCGCATAACCTCTGCCAGCTTTGTTATGTCACAGGATCTAGGCGGATCAGCATCCACCTCGTCTGGCTGGGACCAGAATGAGTGGGAAATCCCTCACAGATTGGACTGTTGTTTCTGTTGACTGAATAAAATTACTGAGACTAACAGACGGAGGAGATGATGGGTTTTATGCTTTAGTCTATTTGCCAAGAAAATTGTCATCGGACACAGATTAGATGAAAATGACCTAAAAGACAACAGATCCAAAAGTGATAGAGTAGAAAAGCATATTTCTGGTTATACCTCGGTGCAGGTGCAGGGTCTCATTGTTGCAGAAGTCGGTGAAGCAACAGTTCCTCTTGGAGACGTTTTTGGAGCTGTAGCAGAAAAGTTGACCCTTCATCTGGGAGGGGGAGATGCAGGATTTGACCGTCTCCTCCTTCCCGTCAATCAGCATCACAGAGTTCCAGCAGGCTCCGTCTGCGGCCGTCTCACAGGTGTAGTTGGCGCACAGGGGGCACACGCACTTCAGACCTGAAGCACAAAAAATCAGATCATGTTTATGACTTCTTTTTTTTTCCCCCATCCACTGGCTAATTCATCAATGTGTGGAGAAAAAGCACCTAGACAAAACAGTTTTACTCTAGACTCTAGACGCGGCTCCTGCTGTTACATAAGAAAATCTGAGCTCTTAAATGGCAGGAGGTGGAGGAACCAGAGTAATGCCTCTTAGATTAACACCCACATAATCTTGTGTTCTACTTGCAGCTGTCATGCTTTATTTGATAAGCTGCTGAATGACTGATGAGCGAGATGGCCCGCGACAAAAAACCTGGGAAATAAATGGATGAATGTTGCACAGTATCAAACGAAACCAGTCAGAAGGTAGTTCCAATTACACGAATGGGTAAAATACTTGTGTAATTAAATAATTCACACATTTGGATATTTGAAAGTAAAATCACTGAAACACACATTTTGTAAATAAATGCATTTTTGAAAAATGACATTTACAAATTTATATTTTTATTCAAAGAACACTTTAGAAAAGTTAGAATTAAAAACTGACAGTGAACAAATAAAGAAAGGAAATAATCTCTGTGAAAAAGATGGAAAAGGACTCCTGACATCCGTCCTTAACAAGATTCTAAATGCTGTGGCTTGTTTACATTTATGTTAAGCTAAGATCACAGGAGGTGAGGCACCTTTTAAAGGTTCATAAAACCCATTACTTCTCAAACCATTTTTCCAGAATCAGCTGTGTCGAAACTATTTTGTATAATTTTAAAAATGTGAGAAAACCACGTCTTCTTTGATATTCTCTGTCTACTTTTTCTTTTCTTTCATTTTAAGAAGGGCATGGTAAAAGGAATGAAGGTGGCCGGGTTGAAGTTAGCAAGACCATCAAAACTGTAGCAGAAAATTGCTGGCTAGATCGAGAGGAACACCATTTAAATTTACTGTTTGACTGTAACCCTGAGGTGGATTAATCACTCTGAGGTGTTTCTCTGTGTGCAAACCGTTAAGGCAAGAATTACAAGAAGGAAGCCTTTCATGTCTCTATCAGAACAAAATTTGGTTTCTGCTACAAAAGAACATCATAAAAGCCCGGTGCACTTGGAAACAAGTTCACTCAACTAATAATATGAAATAGATCTTAAACAACGGTGTACAACAAAGGAGCTGAATGAGAACACAAGAAAGTACTAAGTGATGAAAAGAGAACACCTACAACAGGCAGTGTGGTTTGCATTGCAGAACAAGTTCCCTTCAAAACTACAACTTTATTTCCTTTTCTAAACCAAATTATTCTCTACTGAAGAGTCATGCAGTTGTCATGCTTCACAGTAAGGAAGTCGAGAATCAAATTCCAGTCAGGGCCTGCAAACATGGAGTTTGCATGTTTTCCTTGAGTATGCCTGAGTTCCCTCCACAACCAAATCCTCACATGCATGTTTGGTATTTTGTCTCTAAATTGCCCTTGGGTGTGAGTTTGTTTCTATGTTGCCCGCGATGGAAAGTAGTTCTGCCCAGAGTGTTCCCCTGCATCTTGACCCCCTGCTACCTTGTAAGGATCCCAGTGACATGTGGAACAACTCGTACCCTTTAAACCTGAATTCCTGAATAGCTTATGAAAAACGCAAACACTACATTTCCCCCGTAAAATACTCCAAACGCTCTTAGTTTTATATAAGTAGTCACAGAAATGTGCACCTTTCAAAACGATTTCACCTTTGCCTCGTTTTTTCAATTTTCAGAGAGGGACGGTCAAGACAAAAGTCTTGAGGATCATCAAGACGCTTTTAGGCAAATGTGAGACTTCAATCATCAGAACTGAAATGACGTGATTCAAAATGAGACACGCAGTGATTTAGATGTTGCTATGGGTTCTTTTCTGATCATCTTTTGTGGTCACCCTCATTCCTGGTTGAATTTCTTCAGATGGCCACAACGTGTTACTTTTTGAGATCATTTAGCCAACTTCACATTGTCAGTCAAGTTTTATTTAAATTACACCAAAAAAAAGTTTGAAGCATTTAAATGTGATAAAAGAAGACAAAAACAAAAAAAAATCCAGAAGGCAGAAAATGCTTTGTCTTTCAGCACTGTAAATACTTCGAGTTGCTTAGTAACAAGCTCCTCAAGAACATTCATTTCTTCAGCTATCTTTCTGTAATTGAAAAACAGTTACTCTTTAAAATCACAGAGACTTTGTATTTTTTGCTCTTGACTTTTGGCAGACGGGTCACATAAATCTAGTGTTTACGACTAGACAAGTCTACTCCTATACCTTGGACTTAAATATACCGTATACCATTCTCTGTGGTTTCTCTGGTTACAGTGTAAAACTTTAGACACTCCAATATCTTTTTAAGAAAACGTTGTGTGTAAAATTTATGTGATGCTTGTGTTTTGAACTATAGCTTTACTTAAACAGTCACCACAGCCTGACTGAACCTCAGACAGTATAATATGATAATAACAAAGTTGAGCTCCAGCACAACTCCCATCTTATTTTCATTCCTAAATTCTTCTCTGGTCTGCATTTCCCACACTTTCCTTCGGAGTGTCTATACGACTCGTCTTTTTTGGATTTTTTTGTTTTATTTTTGAGTCAGAGCAGATTTGTTGTTCCTTTTATCTCCAAAGATAGAGCTAAAACAAGCAAAACAAATTATTGAGGAAGTCAGATTCAGCTAAACAAGACAGAGGTGCCTGAGTCATTTTGGGCCTTGAAAGTGTTAACATGGAGTGTTTGTTGATTGTGGACACAGTCCACACCGTAGAATATCATCACTGATTCTAAATACGCATCCCTGTTCTCTTAAAATAGACATTCTGGTTTTCCAGCGCCTTTGCTGGAATGTGCATGTGCTTCTTTTTTTATGTCCATTTGATCTTTTTTGTTTTCTGTTCCCTCATGTTGAGAGAAAATATTTGCAAAAAACATTGCTGAAAGACTTTTTCTTTTTCTTTTTTTCTTCAGGGAAACTACAGCATTTTCATAAAGAGGAGTCAAAGATTCATTGATTTGCAAGAAACACCTTGTTTGTCTTAGTGACAACCTAAACTATATTTTGACCCAAATGACAAAAAGGAGTGAATACGGCCAGCGGCTGAAGTAGTGAGAACGCGAGAACTACTTTCAAACACAAAGAAAACTGAGAAGCGTGGGAGAAAACAAACCAAAACATTGAAAATCATAGTGTGGAAACAAAAAAAATCTACAAAAAAGTTAAAGAA
The DNA here is from genome assembly GCF_002775205.1 of Xiphophorus maculatus. Classification (NCBI taxonomy): domain Eukaryota; kingdom Metazoa; phylum Chordata; class Actinopteri; order Cyprinodontiformes; family Poeciliidae; genus Xiphophorus; species Xiphophorus maculatus. Next base: position 18,351,652 of record NC_036449.1, on the reverse strand, counting down.
TAAACAAAATCTATTCGATTGTTATATTCTTAAAACTCACACAGCTTTATGAATGCCCATTAAAACAGCCAGGCTCTGCCATATTTGGATGATGACGTAGCGACAGAGTAGTCAGAGAACATCTTGTTTTTAACTAAAAAGGCCTTTTTTAACAGGATCATGTCAAATGAGTGTGCAGCTCTATATTGGCAAAACAGAAATAGGATGGAGTGTGAGCTTCTTCTGGGCAGGACACTCAGATTCGTTTTGTAAACGTATTTCTCCAAAATCACCTACAATAATCTCTTTGCTGGAAACTATTTTTGCCTTAGCATTATGAAACAATTATAATCTTATATTTAAGGTAAGGAACCATCCAAAGCTGATGAAAAGGTACGTAAACGTTGAGAGGTTTTCCAGGTGAAAAACTGTTTTCTTCACAATTCTCTTTTCTTGTGTTCTCACTGCTCAAAATGTATGCCGATGTCCACAGGTCAAGCAAAATAAATAATTCCTCTCTCCAAATGATATTTCTGCATGCTAAGGGATGATAATTAACTTCAACTGGAACAGGATTTGCTCCAAGTATGTGTCGAATTAAGGAGAAGGGGGTTCATGTGCAGCATTAGCTACTCTGGACTTTTAGGTGCCGGGCACTTTGTGGAAAAACAAACTGCAGCAGGCGTATAGAATTTGAGAGGCATAACAGACAGCATAACATTTTGACAACTAGTGAGTAAATCTCAACCTTATGTGGAGAAAAGTGACTTTCACAAACACTGCATGGTACACGAAAAATAAAATAGGCTATTCTGGTCATGTAGTTGCAATGAGGGATGCTCTGACGCGTCTGTCCACATCTGAGTGACAACAATAATTCTACCCGAATGCTGTCAAAATTTAACTATTTCAAATTCCAGTTTTCTTTTTGTTGTTTTTTTTTTAAACAAGCAGTTATTCTCCACTGTGGTTAATTACAGGCAGACTGGGTAAGCCACAGAACAGTTCAAATCTCTCCATAGAGTGCCAGTTTGTTAAGTCTCCTTGTTAGCACAATATTTCTCCTGACTTCTTCCTCCTCAACAATAAATAGCCATATAAATCTTTACCTTGTGAATTTGTAGACCTTGCTGCTATCACTACTTTTTGTGGGTTGGCTTTTGGGTTTTAACTGCAATTTCGGCTGTCTTGAGCTCATTCTGTTTTTCTCTAGTTGTGTCATAGAAACAAATATACCATTAGTGACAAGTAAGGAAAAGTTATAAAAATCCTATCTGTCATTTAAAAGCCTTCTAATGCAGCTTCTATTAGAAGCAACACTACTAGATGCTTGCTCAACAAATATTTTTTCTGACATTAGGAGGCATTTGTATTCTGTTGGAAGTTCATTCTCGCTTGTTTTTCATCAGATCACACTATGACGGTGGTGACATCTGAACTCTGGTGAGACTGAAGCTACAGATTATTCTCATCAATTAATTTGGTGATATTCAAATAAATGCTCCACTGATGCTTTGTTCAAACAGCTGACCAAACCAAAATATAGTGCCAGTCACATGTATTGGCAGACAAGGAAAACGTACTTTCACTGTAGTGGCAAAATCTCACAGCTAACAACCTTTAATTTGAGCACATTTATTAATTTAGGTAACATCCAATGTTAGGGAGTTATTATTTTTAACAAAGCCATCCGTGCCACAGTCATTGCTACCCCTGAGTCAATATGTTGAAGACGATTGTGTGCCTGATAAACCATTTCTGTGTTTGTGGATCATTAGCCTTGTTAATCACCCTATTATAGCCCTTAATATGTGCAGTACAATAACAATTTATAGGAGTTTAAGCAGAGACAGGATAGCTGTCTTGCTTGACACAGTTCAAGCTGCTCAAATTCTCTTGCATTATGTATCTAATTGCAGATAGGTAGCTGTTTTCTTGTTGCTGTTTTCTGTTTTGAAGAGCATGTGGCATGTGAAACGAAGTGAAAAAGAAAAAAAGTAACGAACCTCTTAGAAGATCTTCAAAACTCTGATAAACTTCCAAAATCTTTAATCAAAAAAGATTAATTTACATTTATTTTTGACGGGATTGTTAGGTTTGCCAATAGTCACTGTTTAAAAAAACAAAACTTCACGTTGCCCTGAATAAATGCATTCAAATTACAGGCTGAGTTGACAATTTGTGTTTCAGGTTGTGCAATAAAAACTGCATTTAAGTTTGTTTTTTCACTGTAAGTTATGTTTTTTATCATTATAAATGCATAATCCCACATCAACAAATATAAAAGGACCATAAATAAATGCATTTTTCTTTAATTAGTTTCTTAGTGATGGATGATAAAATCCCTCAGGTCTGATAAAGACATCATACACTATTGCACAATCAGCAGTAATCTGTCACAGAAAACTAGGTAAAAGTTTGCAGGAATACGCTTTAATCAGTCACGCCTTCCACTTGCATTAACAAGGTTGAGGTTTTCCCGAAGACATTGTAATTTATCAAGTACACGATATATGACGCTACTTGTGCCGACAGGGAAAGGATATTAAACAATCAAATGACATACTGGCTTTCCTCACACACGCACAGACAATACAATATTTGCTTTGAGGAGCTACATAAACCTAGTTGTATGTGGGGAAAGGTTGAAGAAAAGCTTAATTATAAAAGTGTAACTAAATGTCTTTGTTTTCTTAGTTTCAAAGCTTTTTCTGACAGGGAGAAAAACAGCTTAGGGTTAGTGGTGTGCACGTATGAAGTGTACTGCACAGACCAATTGATGATGTATAATTGCGTCTGAGATTTACAAAATCATCCCATTTACAGTAACCCAAACTTTATAGAGCCATTTAAAAAAAAACATGAGACGACAAAACTATTTCTGTGTTTGATGCACACGGAGACAAGCAGCCTACCTGCGGTCAGCTGGGCGACGCACAACAAGATCAACGCCACCTGAAAGCTCTGCTCCCCGGCAGCAGTCATGGCAAGAGGCGCATTTGCTCCCCCTCCTGAGCGCACCGTCTCCACAGGCAGCTACTCTACAGAAAACACCAGGATACACATCGTGTTTTTGTTTTGTTTCTTTTAAACGGGAAAGTCCGTGCACTCTCCGCGACCCGCCACGGTGAAACCGATCTGGGAGGAAACTGCAAAGCGCTGCTTGCTCCGCCTCTGCTGACCGGGATTTATAAGGATTAGCGTCGCAGACCTCCGATCCAGACATGTGAATGGAGCAGAGTGAAAGTGTGCAGCGACATCCATTTAACTGCAGCAAGTCCACCTCCACCTCCTGTCACTGCCTGCCTGATGAATATGGAAATTACCTCCAGCCTGCACGCACAGTAAATATAATCAAATGAATCTGCATCAACGCCGAGGGCTTAAAAACAGATGGAAAAAAGTAACATTTGATGATTATTATGTAATCATTAAACGATTTTAATGGCTTAATTGTTTTCTAACTAAGACACATCGAGAGTGATCTGAAAAGGCTTTGTTTTTACATCTGCACAAATAGAGAAGATTATAAATGAGCAATCCCTTAAAATCTGCACCTAATGTGAAAATGACTTGTGTAATATTTTTGTTAAATATGTTTTACTTCAATAACCACCCAAATAATGAATAAATAAAACACAAACAACTCAGTATAAGATGACAGGAGGTCAGTTTTAGTTTAGTTTTGGCCCACCTTTCTTTGCACTGTTCAAGGACTTGCCACAGCATCAGATTTAAATCCAGGCTTTGACTAGGTCACTCCAAAATCTTAGTCCCTATTTTTGCTTCATTCAGAAATGACTTTACTGGCGTGCCTCGGGTTATTGTCTTGAACCCCAACCAAAATGCACTTCAACTTAACATAAAAAAAAACTGAAAGATTTTCCTTCCTGGTTTCCTGGAAGAGACCAGATTTCATTGTTTCATCAACTCTAGCAAGCAATCCAGATCCTGAAGAAACCAGAAACCAGACTCAGACCATCACACCACCACCACCATGTTTGACTGTTAGTATGTTCTTTTTCTCAAATTGTGTGTGAGTTTTAAACCATGCATACCCAATGAAACAGTTCCACTTTTGTGTCCACTCATCGCACATAATATTTTTCCAACGGTCTTGGGGATCAAGATGTTTTCTGGTAAATGTGATCTACACTGTTGTGTCCTCTTTTTTGGTGATGTTTATGAGAAAACTCTGTTCCATTTCTTCCAAGGCCAAGGTCTAAAATACATTGAAACTCTCTCATAGTTGTCATGTTGAGTCATGAATACACACCTTTACTGAGGCAAGCCCGTCTTGCTGTGCTTTAGATCTTTGTTGTCTTCTTGGTTGAGAAGTTGATGGAGGAACTGCTGGAATCATGGCAGGCCATCTGTTCTTGGATTTAGATCTCACCATTGTTGCTTTTTGAGATCTTTTAACCTACTTCATCATGTCAGGCAGGTTCAGGTTCTTCATTCTACAGGTCTGGCATTAGGAGGAAAAGGTCGTGGCTCATAAAATTTAATTAAACTTTCCAAATAAATTATCACCTTTTTGTTTTTTATAGCAATATATAATAAAAATACATTACAAACAATAAAAAATATTTTTTTTCTATTTAATTGAAATAACTTTGGAAAAAGAAATGAAATTTTTTTATGTGGTTCATTTCCACTGGTTCATGTTTCTTTGTTCTCTTTTGTTACAGTAAATTAAGATTTCAGAAAATTTTTCAAATGTTTTCTTGTCTTCTGATCTCTTCATGTTTGGTGATTTTCTCAAATTCATAACTCTTTTTCTTCACGTGTTTTGTGAGGATTTTTTTTTTTTTAATCTCTAAAACGTGTGCTTTTCAGCTGTGTGCTTCTTCCTTTCTGCTTTGTTGTTCTGTTATCTGAACTAATGTTATGTTTTGCTCTGCGAGGCCACTATGGTCGGGTGCTCCAGCCAGCAGACCACGTTACACCACAGGAGATGTTGCAATTTCTGTCCCAGGATGTGAGCAGCCCAAATGGAGGGAAACCTCGCCACCTTTGACAGTGCTGCTTGATTTTGCTGAGCCTATACTCCGTTGCAAAACTTGTCTGCACACAAGAAGTTATTTACTGCGTGTGACTACTGGCCAGAGTCGTGCTTGTGTTGCTCAGACTCCACGGCAACAGCAGATGCCTGTGTCGCCAGGCAGAGAGAGTGAGGTAAAGGAGCTTCTTCATCAGCACGACGGAAAACATGCTTTTGCCATGCTTTCAGAAAGCAGTCATGCACCTTGAACTATTTCCCACTTTGCCACATAGCAACTCTAAAGTTGACTGTCTTTCATTGGAGTTTTATGTGATTAATTAACACAAAGTGGGGAATAAATGCAAACCAGAAGTAAATACAGCAGGTAGGACTGTGGAGAAGCTTAATGCAGGTTGAGGTTATAAAACATCTTAAGATGTTGAAGGAAACTGTGTAAACCATTTCCATGAGTCTGAATGGCCTCATCTGAGTCCAGACTTCCATCCAATTGAAAATCACTTGCAAGATTTGAAAGGTTATGCTTTTCATCCAATCTGAGCTTAGGCTGTTTTGCAAAAAAAAAAAAAGTGGTGAAAAACTTTAGTTTCTAGATGTGGAGAACAGATAAACACATACCCCAAAAGAGCTGCAGATTTAGTTGTTCTATTTGATTGCATACAAATGCAGCAGATTTTCATTTGGGAATAATGATTCAACATTGTTTTTTGGGGGGGGGTTTCCATTTCACAACTACGTGGCACTTTGTGTTTAGCTAACGTGACAAAATGTGAAAAGGTTTTAAGGATGCAATAAGTTTCAAAGGCTTTGTATCATTATGTAAATATAGATGACTATATAGCAGTGGAAACAGATAGATGAGACCAGAGGCTTTGTGCTCACTGGACATGGCACTGATGTAATTGCCACAGTCACTGCACCATTTGGAAAAAGAAAGAACAGATAGTTATCAGTCGCAGGTTAAGGATAATTATACATTTCTGGAGTAAGATTTGTTGTTTACACAAGTCAAACATTAAATTATTTCAACTGAAAATATTGTTAGTATACAACTAACAGCTTTGGATCACTGGTTTTAATGATCAGTTTCAAACCAAAATCAGTTTTTCCAGAAAAGTCATTTCTATCAAGCAACCATGAAGCTCTGATATGAGTGAGCACAGGGCAGATTACATCAGAAAAAATACTATGATCATTTTTGAATGTGAATCTGAAAGCTGTTGGCAGGTCATCACTCAGAAATATAACTTTTATTTGATTTATGTGCTGAGTGGTTTTGGTTGACAATCTGAATAAAAATGTGCTTTTAGGCCTTTTATATGCAAGTATTAAGGGGTTGAATATACTTTTGAATGCTTGAACATGCAGATACTGTACATACCAAACTAGAACATGATAGGAAAGTTAATTTATCTCAGTTATTTTATTCAAAAAGTAAAACTCAATTTCATAAGACTCTGTGATACATCTCAAGTGCTTACCACTTAATTTTGATTATGGGTTACAACTAATGAAAATCCCAATTTCAGATTTCAGTTGCTGAAGGAAAATATTTTTTTTTTACACATAACTGTGATTGGCTACATAATCATGGTAAACCCTGCTGACTGGATCGTTATCCAGAACAACGACACTACCACCCTCTACAACAAGCATAAGCCTAAAAAGGTTATTTCTGAACAAGCTGGTTTTCAAAATGCTGTATTCAAGCATATTAAGGAAAAGTTGAGTGGAAGAAAAAAGTGTGGTAGACAAGGGTACATAAAACACACAAGGTTAACTATAGCCTTGCAGTTTTTATTTTTGTCATGAATAAACAAGGGTTCTCTCCTGTGGAACCAGTTCCCAGTTTTAGTCTGTGAGGCAGACACCCCATTTTAAGGCTTTTAAGAGCCTTAAAACTTTCCAAAATATGTAGTTAGTCACTTAGGTTATCCTGTACTACACTGTGTAGTTATGCTGCCACTGGCGTAGGTTGCTGGAGGCTTTAATGATCACTTCTCCTCCTACAACTTCACATATTCGCATTTCTAAAATTATTGCTACTTTAGATTTTTTTTATTCAGGTATTTTCCTCTTCATAGAAGTTACTGTGTCATCTTTTTGAAAGGATCCACTGATTGAACTACAGCTTGGCAACATATGCCAATTAATAAATGCTGAATGAACTGAATCGCTGTTGTTGATCCACCCAATCCACAAAGCCATCTACCAAGTTCTCTAAGAGCCCATCATGTTTCCCTCAGCTTTAATAATATTCTTTTGCATTTATATGCAACTGAAATTGACTTTAAGAATGTAAAGTGGGCTGACTTAGCTCCAGATTCTGAAATTTATCTGGAGCCAAGACTTTCTGCAACGCTAATGCTGATGCAGAAAGTCAGTTTTCCAGATTTACACTATGAGCAGGTTCATAGTGTACATGAACCTCTATTTAAAAAATAGAAGTGCAATGAAAGTATTACAACAGCTGATTGAAGTTTGTGAAGGTCACCAATTTCTTACTGAATTTCCTCAGCAATAGATTGCAACAAACATTTATCTTTCCCCAAGAAACCACTTCTGGTATATTTTCTAGAAACCCCATCAAGACAAATGAGACAGATATTTTTTTCTATTTAATTAACAGAAATCACTAATTGGTATAAAATTTAAAAGAAATGATTAAAAAAAAAGGCTTAAGTTTGACTTCATTTACTTGACGATGCACGCATTAGGACAACAATGCACGCGTTAAGACAGAATACAGGCTTTACAGGCTTACTTACAGGCCTTTGGAAAATTCAGCAGTAACTGGCAAATCTTTTATTTAAACTTGAAGCGTCTGTGTGTCTAAAGCTGTAAAAAATATGACTGTAAATTTAACATAATACACAAAACTGTTTCCAACAGAGTATCTTTAGATGGATGATACACATCTGCGAAAGCAAAAGAACCACAGGCGCAGCCGTACACCTTAATGTTACATTTCAGATTAAACTTATTCTTACAGCATAGTAAACGTTGGCGCATTAGTACAAGATGACGCCTCCTGATTGGAATTGCGATTGCTGCTGCAGATGTACATTAAGCTACCAAACTGGCCTGTTTTTTTATATATGAATGTACCATAATGTAAATGAATGGAGTACAATTAAAGAGAAGAGTGAGACGGTTATGTCCAGATGTATTTTAAACTGAAAAACATGGCAAACGAAATGTGCATTTCTAAAACACAAAAAGCAAACAAAAAAACAAAAACAAACAATAAGCCTATTCAAATGCCCAGGTAACAGTTTCCTCCTTGAAGAAGGTTTCTAACAGTCCAGCTCCTATGTCGCAGATTGAATTGATGTTTTCCTTTTCTCCAAGACTACATGAGCCATCTTTGGATGCCAAAATGTGTCCCGCCTAGCATTTTTAAAATAAATATAGGTCTGTGCCACTATAAGGGCACTAAATCCATGAAGTCTTTAATCTTCTCAGACTTTCTATAAGATGTTCCATCCGCTGGATGTCTTTGAAGGTCTCTTCTTCTGAAGCAAAGGCTCACATGTCCGTTTTGATTTTATCCAGCGAGTTGTCAATCTTCGTCAGAGTCTTTTTGATGCGCAGTGCGGTTAATCTGGCAGACGGGTTCTGGTACCAGCACTCCTTCATGAGTTTAGCCAAGGAGCTTAAAGTCTGGATGATGAGAAGAAATGATTCAGTGTATTTGTCAATGGCTGCAGCATGAAGTTATATGTTGTAATATCAGTATGTATGAGTGAAAAAACTATTTGATTGTTACTCACCGGGTCTGAGAACCATCTGTTTGGGATATTGGGCCTCTGCTGATCCACACACACCACCTTCTTCATGTCCTCGAAGCTGGGATCACTGGGGACCACGTCATGAAACGGTGGCTTATAGTCCTCAACAATGCCTACATGTAGAGGAGAGAATGCAAGCAAGCGACAGAAAAATAAATATAATAACAATAAGTCACATTATTCTGTTCGATGGTTCACTGATGAATGCAACAAAGATTTAGTCTTCTAAAGTTAGGTTGCTGAGGTTGATGCAAGAACGAGTGTAAATATGGAAAATATAGCTCCTGATCCTTTTTACTTGTCAATGAACGTTTTTAGGGTCAAACAAAACATCACATTAGACTCCATGATTAGCATAAACTGAGTAGGGGTCTGCATACACTTTCTATTATCATGACAAGATGTACGTGATACTGAAATGTTTTTATAACATTTCAGTATCACGTATGTTTTCAGTATGTTTTCTTTATTTTTCTAAATGATTTCTTTGGCAAATAATACATAAATTCATTGTAGCGCAATACAGTGTTGAAGTGCTGAAAACAACAAAAATCTAGACAGTATGTTGCTGGCATGATGTTTGGCTAACCAACATTTCTAAACATCTAAAAGAAAATATGGTGGAATGGAGGCTCAATGAGGCCTTAATGTGATACTTATTTATTGATCATCGCATCACAATTTAAACTAAATCATAGCTTCATATTAACCTGCCATTATGCCAGTGGTGGCCAAAGATGATCTTCTGTAATATTGGAATCTATGGATTACAATAAAATCTCCCCAAAATAGAAAAAAAGAGAAATAAATCAACTGTGTACCTATACACATATTTTGTTTTCAAACTCCACTAAAGTTTATTTCACACTTAAAACCATCTTTACTGTGAAGCATTATGTGTAACTGTTTTTTATTTTTATTTTTTTTATTCATCCATATTGCTTTCCGCACCCCCCTGCAATGGCACTGCGCCCCCACTAGGGGGGGCGCCCCTAGTGGTTCTTTGGGAACCACTGCATTATGCTGTCCTGTTTTCCTGATGACCAGCTTATCACTGTCACTGCTACAGAAGGTAAAAAGTTTTGATGAAGCTACCGACCATTGCTCACTGTCCTCCTGGCAACCTCCCACAGGACAAGGCCCAGGGCCCAGATGTCCACTCTCTTGAAGGACTCGAAGCAGTCCATCTGGATGGAGTCGTCCAGCACCTCCGGGGCCATGTAGCGCTTGGTGCCAACTTTAGGGTTGTTGCCCACATCCAGTTCATTGGTGTCTTGAAAATGCATAACTGCCAGACCTGAAATGAATACCAAGAAAACTCTTTGGCTCTTCCCCCAGAAATTAAGGTTTGCAAATGAAATGGTCTAAAATAAAATGTCCAACATCGTGTCTCTACGGCAACAACCAGCTGCATTGTCAGTGGGAGGTCTCCAGTCCTAAATGACTATATCAAAGATAGAGCACTGGACTCATATAGCTGAATTAAACAAAAAACACAGCTAATTTAGAGCAAACAGCCCTGATCCAGCACACAGGATGTACTTCAACACAACAACAACTCACTGACGAGACAAACAACCTCCACCGTGTTTGTCTGCACAGCACAATACGTCATCAGCAGCCAAATTCATTACATCTAACACAGCCTTTCAGCTGAATTAGATGTGTTTCAAGCATCTGTGAAATGGAACATTGGTGCATCAGATTAAATGTTCCAAGGTCTTGCAAATGAGTTTTTGGTTAAGAGCCATCTGATATATTTAGTACTGCTTGTTTTTCTAATTTAATAACAAATATGGTTTAGCAGACAGACGTGGAGGGATATTTGCGCTGATGTTGAAACTATTGGGCTTTAAAATTCAAACATCTTCTTCTGTAACGATAATGTGCCAAACGGCATGATGCACAAACCCTCTAAATGCCTTTGATGAAGTCCCATTAAGTAAAAACCAACATTCAAACCCTCAGGTCCCACCACAACATCAAAGGCAAAGACTTTTTACACAGTTCTAACATTTGCAATCTGACTTAGATACAAAAATACATTTCTGTGCAGTATTTTCACACAAAATATAATATTCTTACCCAGGTCAGCAATGCAGCACTGTCCATTCTTTTTCACCAATACATTTTTGCTCTTGAGGTCTCGGTGGGCGATGGCTGGCTTGCCTTGAGTACCAAAGATCTCGACGTGCAAGTGTGCCAAGCCACTGGCTATTGAGAGCGCCATGCGGAGGCAGCTGGACGCATCAAGGGTACTGAGCTGAAGATAGTCGTACAAGGAGCCCATTTCGTGGAAGTGAGTGATGAGCCACAGCTGAGTGCTGGAGTTCCTAGAAGTCATGTCTGATGCGATGAAGCCTGAGTTGAGAGAGACATATTTAAGCTGCTGACCGGTTATTTGTGTCTGAGAAAATATGATTGCAGTTGACCAATTTAAAAACAAAAACGCAAGTACTTAAATATATTGTTTTAGTCAAGTTTTATATTTTAGCAGTTCAAGGAAATCTATATTTTGATGCCAGAAATTCACTAGAAAGGAAAATGATGCATGTTTACCAACATGTCTCTAAAGCCTTTTTGAATTTTTTTAATAATATGAAATATATATGAACCGTTCCTGTATTACTAAATTAACATGAATCTCTTCCTACTAAGTAGATATATTAGGGCTTCTAAAACTTTTGTTCATAAATTTTTTAACAGTAAAAGCTTGGGTTGTTTGTATGTAAAAAAAAAAAAAATCCCAATAATATACTTCCATTTTGTGGCAGGATATCTGTGAAATTCAAAATAGGTCTAACCCAATTCACAAGTAAAGATAGATCCCAATCATAGGGTCATTTGCAGAACAGTGATCTGCATCCACTACAAAATGTATACTACATTTCAGAGCCATCATAAAAATATTTTACATTTCTTACATGGTTACTGAACATTTTTAATCTGAAAATTCCTCCCAGATCCAGAACATTCTTTTGTTTTGCCATGGAAATTCCCAGCAGAAAATTATCCAGTAGTCAGATTTTAAATAAAACCTCTGACTGTTATGCAACATGCAGGATTTGTTGCAGCCAGAACCCTGTTCTAAACACAATATTCTTGGTCAGTAAAGATACCACAATTATTTTTTAAGTAGAACTTAACTGAACGCTAAGAAAACAGTAGATAAATATTTTCAGCATTTTTGAAAGCCTTGTTGTTGACAAACATGTTACACACCCAGGATGTTTTCATGCCTCAGCAGCACAGTGTTGTAGATTTCAGTCTCTCTGAACCAGGACTTCTCATCTCTGGAGGAGAAAATTTTCACAGCGACACTCTCACCCTGCCACTGACCCCTCCACACTTCACCATAACGGCCCTTACCTGGACAACGGCAAGAGGAGAAAAATTTAAAATGCACACTAGCCTCTTCAGCAACAATGTGGAAGTAAATATCTGTGTTAAGCTGAAGGATTTGTTGATGAACACTCGACTGCACTCTGGTAGGATATGTGAATACCAGATTCTCTCTGCCCTCTAGTGGCCACAAATGAATTTCTGTGAGGTTTCAATAGAACAAAAATGTAACCAAGATGACCAGGAAGAGCATGTACTGTAAAAGAAAACTATTCTTCTACACTGATAGGTTCATTCAAGAATTTAAATAACACTTTATTTTCTTATTTCTACTAGAACCATAATATAAAAATATTCCCCTTAGAACAGCAAAGTCAAAATAAACAGTTTTGCGGGCTCACCAGGTGCAAGGAAACAATTTATTTGATAAAGGCATCAATGATTTGCTCCTGTCTAAACATCAATAATGTGAGAGGACGAACACAGATTGTTCAGTTTTGCAGGAACTGACCATATTTGGAGAGAGGAAGTTTACAGTGTTTGCAACTTACCCACACACTCATTCAGAGTGATCTGTCTGGCAACAGTCCTCTGTACGAGAAACGGGAGTCCTGAGCCACTTCCTGAAGTGCAGGAATGATCCAGAAGATCCTGGAAAAGCCCAAAAACATACAGGGTTAGGAGGCTGTTTATGTTAGTGTGAGCCTGTGTATAATTTGGTAAGAAAGCCATTTTGATGTAAACAGCCCTAAAGAAAATCCTGAGGCTCAGGACTGCAAATGATGAAATACAGAGCATCTGGGAGTCTGATGGGGATTAACACACGCAAGCGGTCTTTGATGTGGCACCTACAAAAGACTGGGAGGTGTGTGTGGGTGGGGGGTTAAGATATGTGTGTGTGCTGGAGGTGCAGAGTGCCCCCTGCTGAGTAAACAACAGAGGAGGCACCACCTCCTCAGTGACTGGTGTGGGCGCTGGAGATTTTATCTAATCCAAGAGCCAGACTCCAAAACAGGCGCAATGCTGCTAATCCTTTTATTTTTATCTCGTCTACACTGCACAAAGTGTCGAAAGGCTGCCACAGGGGGGCAGTGCAGAGCTACAAAGTGTGCAGCTGCTGAGCAAAAACAAATGACTGAACATAGAGGAGGGGAAGGGGGTTAGACAGATTGAAAACAGAGACAAGTGATGGCTCAGATAAACAGATGCATAATGCAAGAGCTGCCTGAGAGACAATTTGGAATCATAACACAGGAATGCAAGGCTGGGACCATAAAATAAATGATGACTTACTCTGCAGAGAGCTGCAGAAAGTTGAAATGGGTAAAAAAAAGATTTTTCAGGAGGTTATATTAGGGCCAGGCCTGTAAGCAGAAGGCAATCAGAGCAGTGCAACATCGTTATTGTCGGGGAGGATGGCTGGGCTGGTAGTCAAGCATATTTTTATTTTATTTTATTTTTTTTACAATGCTGAAGCAGAAGAACCATGACTCCATATTTAGGCCCTTCATTGCCAAATGGACTGAAAGAAAACACAGTGCTGTGCAGAATTGTATTTTTCCAAATATTTTGTCACATCACGTCAAACGTCAGTCTATTTCTGTGTGATCAATCAACACCAAATAGCACTTAGCTGTGAAGTGGAAAATGATGCGAGGTTTAAGATTTTTCAAAAATAAAAATTTTAAGTGTGCCATTAATTTTTATGCAGCCACACAGACTCATCCCAAATCTTTTGGGGTAACGCTCTAAGAATTTCTGCAGAAACTTCACAGTTGCCGTAGATTTCTTTGACGCTTCTCCATATAACCGATGCTCCAAAGCTCTCCCTGCTGGCCTGCTCAAGAAATTTAAACATCCATATCTTCGTATATTTACCAGCAGACCAAACTTGTCAGATGACCACAACCACTACAAACACTTTAGGGCCCTCTAAAAACACTACTAATTTTAATAATCCAAACACCATATACACCCTAATATGCACAGTTGAAACTGTCTTGGTACCGTCTTCCTCATCTCTGCTCTTGTGGGGTACGACCAATTGGCAACAAGGAAAATGAATGGCGCTCAAGCCAACAGTGTATCAAGCAGTATTTTGATAGGTATTTTTAGTTTCATAAGCAGCATTTTCTTTTGAATTTGAAATATACTCTATGTAAAAAAATCTAACAGGTGGATTTTTTTGCAAATAATTTTTAAAGATCCACAAAAAATGTGTGAAAACTGAAGAAATACACCACTGCATTTTAGATGTATCAGAGTAAAGTTTTTTTTTTTTTTTTTGGAAACTATGGAAATCATTTAACATTTTTCATCCATTTCCAAATACATTAGTCTCTGTTGGTCTACCACATTAAACCACAGTAAAAAAAAAAAAAAAAAAAAAAAAAGAGTTAAAAAAATTCAGCAACTAAATACTTTAGCAAGTTGTTGTACATTGATGGTACAAAAATGTACAAGAACTGAATATATTTCTTACAAAATGACAGTTAATCATGGAAGGTTTTAATTACGCTGCAGTTGGGCACAGACTAAACTTTGACATTTTCCTGCTCATCTCGATTGCCTTGTATGAGTCAGTAAATGCTCCGCAGAGTCGTTTTTCAGACGAAAGGCTAACCACAGGGCTCCACCTAAACTCTGGATCAGTTTAGCAGCCCTCAAACACACAAACCACACTGTCGAAGACGCACAATCCACAGTTGAGTGGAGAGAAAATAAATAGCAAAAACATTCCTCTAGGAGACGGCAGCAAAAAAAAAAAAAATGACTGAGACGATGCAAAACACTCTCCTGCTCCCCCCTACTCTCCCGAGTACAGCGTTCACACAAATATTCATGCAGAACCATTTTTTTCCCCCCTCCGACAGAAAAACAGTTTTGAGATTATGATCAGGAAAGTACACAGCTTTCAGTCGTGGCCTGCACTGTTGAATCATGTTTGAAGACATGTTGTCCTTGCTTCGTGTAAGACCTGAACATTACCGGTACAGATGTTCAGTCTTATAAACTGAGAACTAAACTACATCTGAGAACAACGTGCCTTAATAAAGAGTCACAAACTTGGTGGTGGGATTTAAAATGTTTATGGCTTCATATTTAAAGTATAGTTTAGAGCGAAGTTTTAAACCACACTTCCACAAACAGGCATTTATTATGCATCAAGTACCAATTATGCATTATTATGTCAACAGTGTGTGCAAACAGTAGGCAAAAGTCCCACTTAATCAAAGTAAGTGAACACATAAAATTCTGCTTAATGTTTGTTTATGTAGACTACATATCCAAGTACAGCGGGCAGAAATTGTTTTCTAATCAGAAGAGAAATGAACTAAGAAAACAGCAATTTATATCCTCAATCAGACTCTGAAAACATCCATTACTGAAAAAACAGAGAAGCCATATTTTAGATTCAAAGCCAGATTCCTAAAGAAAAGCTCAGCAATCATTATGATGTTGGGTGTACGATGGACAATGAAAGTTCTCCGAGGTTTTTTCAGAAACTGAAACTTTCCTGAAAAAGCCATATGTTGGGGTCCCCTTTCCCCCCACAAAAAAAAACTTTGACTGAAGACGCGTTAAGTTCTCTTAAGTCAGCTGTTTGCTGATGTCTTGTTAAAGTAACAACTGTCACTTTGCACTCTGACAAAGACTAACACCCAAGAATGCCCTTAACATTCACAAGGACAGTTGGGATTTGAAATACTGTGTAGCTCTATATAGTAATAGACAGTTTTGACTGATGCCAGTTTTGACCTCAATAGAATAAGTAATTCTATTGAGGTAACTATTAACATTTATTGGTTTAATTGTCTAGAATCTCTTTCTTTCAAACACATCAAAGTGGGTTACCTCCATAGTATTATGCCATACATACCGCCAGAGTGCTCTCCCCCACGTTAGACGCAATAAGTCCGTCTATTGTTCCGTATTCGGCGTCTCGTGATGTCAGCCTTTCCATTTGGTTGCGGTGGATGCGTCTAAACACGAGGATGGCGGCGGCGGAAAGGATGATGAGAACAATGATGGGTGCCACAATGGCCATCGTCAGTGTGGTCACATTGTTGCTGGACAGCTCATCGACTGCAAGGAAAAAGAGAAAAGTGAATACAATTACAGTGGATTTTTGTGTGCATGGACACAAGATCCGTTTCTGGTAAAACCAGGTAAGATGGTCCTTTCAGACAGTTTTTATGTGGACATTTAAGTAATATAATAATACTTCAATGTGTAGGGGTATAACTCAAATAGACTAAAAAAGTATTCTGTCATATATTCAGCTCACAGTGTGGATCAAATCAAGTCATCAGCATGATGAACTGACCATCATTCATAATTTCCAAATGGAGAAGAGTGCTCCACTCTTCCTTCAGCACAGACAATGTTCCCCCTTTACCCAACTCACATAATGAACTCCTTCATACACATAACTAACAACTCTGTCTGGGTGCTCAGGCTTTAGCCAAACTTTTAGAGAAGGCAGGGTTGCACTTAGCAGGAAAAACACCTAGAAATCTATTTACTATGATCATTCATATTTCTAGCAACTCATACATAAAGGGCAACACAGAAAAAGTTACTCCCTAAGATTATGTGAATTTATATCGCAAACTAAATGAGTCTGACATACATATTTTTATGTTATTTAATATGTTTTACAATCCTCAAAAGACAATCGATATCTTTTGACATAGAAAAATTAATAAGTACCATACATAAACATGGAAGAAGTAAATACAGCTGATTCTGATCCACAAATCTGCTCTTCATGAAAAAGTATAGAGAATGTTTTATGGAATAAGATGCTCTGGAAAGATCATACACAAACACTATGTGAGAGCAAACTCATACATGGTGGTGGCAGCATCAAGCTGGAGTGATGCTTTAGTTTACCAGGAATAGGTAATCTGGTCAGAGCTGGTGGTAGGATAAGTGAACACCATCCAAAAATCCATCCAAACACTATTGAAGTGTTTGGATGGCCTAGACAAAGTCCAGTCCTTAATCTAATGGAGCATCTGTTGCAAGGTTTGAAAACTCTACAGCCAAATATGACTGAGTTTGAGCTGTTTACCAAGAACTGGCAAACATTTCAGTCTGTAGATGTTCAAAGTTGATACAGGGATATTAAAAAGCAACTCTGAGCACATGATCTATAAACCATTATCTGTGTGTTCACTGGTGTTGTACATTTAATCAAAAATAGTTATTGTCTATTTTTCTGTTTTAATCTGCAT
Source organism: Xiphophorus maculatus (assembly GCF_002775205.1). Lineage (NCBI taxonomy): Eukaryota > Metazoa > Chordata > Actinopteri > Cyprinodontiformes > Poeciliidae > Xiphophorus > Xiphophorus maculatus. Next base: position 18,334,298 of record NC_036449.1, on the reverse strand, counting down.
TGAACTGGATGGAAATAGTCCCCAGGTGTTTAATATCCAATTTGCAGTTTAGATCACAGAAACCCGTCCTTCAAGACAGGTTAGGTGCAATCAAATGAAAACTTTTAAGAGCTCTGAACTTTGTGGCACATTCCGGACTTTGTCGTACATTTGATTGGAAGCCTCACGGTGCTGTTCATGTTGCACAGATGCCCCTGGCAACACTCGACTATCTGCTCCCTGGATGGCGGCGTCTTGCAGGTCATCGTGCTCTGCTCCACTGCCTTGAAGCAGCCTTTCTGGTGCACATGCAAGCCACCGCTGACTGTCAGAGACGAGAAACACTGGAGGCCTAAGCAGCGACTCGCCGTTACACAGGAGCTGCCCTCGCATACACACTCATGCTCCTCTTCGCTCAGGAGCTTCTTTTCCCCTTCTGAGAAAGATTAAGGAGAAAAAGCAGCTTGTAAGTATTTAATTTCACATACTTTAATACTAAAAAAAAAATTTAAATAAAATTTACACAGTTCCGCCCCCCCCCCCCTTTTTTTTTAACTCCCCAAGAAAATCTTCTGCATGCTACGTGACAAGGCTGGTGGTGAGTAGCAGCCAGCGTGCACAAAGTCACCTTTTCCTGGAATTTGCATCGTGACGTTCATGTTACACAGATGGCCCTGGCAGCACCTGACGACATAGACCGATGAGGGTGCCAAGGCGCAGGTGGTTCTGCCCTCCTCGTCGTCCCTCAGGCAGCCCTTCCGCTGGACGATAGCCTTGTCGGTCACGTTCAGAGAGTAGAAACACTGCTGGCCGGTGCAGTGCCGGCCATGCTCACACGCATCTCCCTCGCACACACACTCCTGGTCTCGGAGGACTGGTCTGCCGGCAGACGGCTCGACATCTGATAAGAGGAAACACAGATAGGAGAAAAACCCATTAGAGCAATACCATTACTAACCCATTCAATTAAATGGCATTCACTCAGATCAGAAAACATGTGGGTGGAAAGTGCTGGCCAGTTGCTTTAGACGCCACTTAGTTTTAAACATGTTTTCCCCATTTGTAATCCTACACTTAAAACACATAAAACTAGAGGGAAAGAAAACACACTTTTTAATGTTTTAGACTTTCAAAATAAATGATATCAGTGTTAATGTTAAAATGATTATTTTAAACAATAACCACTAATCTTTTCTGGTAGCCATAACAATTTCTATAAAATAAAATGTAACCAACATTAAAAATCTTGCTTTAATTCATGAATGTGATTTGAATGTGATCCTGTTTCTAAGGACAGTCAATATGACATGAAAACACAACATGTCTTTAAGAAGAAGCAAACATTTGTTTATCTTGGGAAATCAGAAATACTCACCTAAACTTTTCAAAGCCACAATACATATATGCGCTTTGAACATACTTTTCTATTCCCTTGAACCTTTAAAACTATCAAGCCCTTTTCATTTCTGTTTCCTCACAATGACGCATAGCTGCTTGTGTAGAAAAATAAAACTCTTCCCTCAACATAGCTTTGCTGCAAATTGAGATTGCAGATTTCTGACAATCAGGAAATCAAACGATTCCAACATCAATATCGGATTATTTTTTCCAGTGGTTTAAAAGCCAAGTAAAGTCACTTCAAAAGGGTAAAATATAATTACAAGGGAAGTATGGAGTAATTTTCTGAAGTCGTTTTCAACATTATAATTCATTCATATCAGTTTAAAATAGTCCTAAAGCCCATACTTTGTTAGATTTCAGAGTAACAAATTTGGCCCAACTATGATTTTACAGCTGTTTGTGGTAAAAAAAAAAAAAAAAAAAAAAGAGTAGTAAGTCCTTTATAGCAGGTTTTAAATTGCCATGGTTTTAAATCTTCTGAATAGAAGAGAGCGTAAATGATGATCTGGACTCTGGTCAATGTAAATAGATTGTGCAATGCAAATGGTCACAGATCCCTCTTTCTGTATGATCCAGCACTGTGGAACGTTCCAGGAGAAAACTAGGAGGCTGTCCTAGAGACAAAGCAATACAATTTATTAGCAGCAGAGAATTAGGGAAAAAAACATATTGTGAGATTTTTTTTTTTACCAATTCAGGAAATGAAGTAATGAACCTGGTATTCAAAGTCTTATTTGGAGGACCTGACCGATACTGTAAGAACTGAATGTGATGTATTTCATCATATTTAATCTACTTTCATGTTACTAATGCAAGTATATTTTATTTTAGGGTATATTTGTCTTGATTTTCACACTTGCAGTTGCAGATAAAAAGGGCAGAGGCACCAAGGTCAGAACCAACCACCAGGAAGGCTGTACAGCCCCAAACATGATCCTCTTCAAGAGAGCCTCGACTAAATTTCAGCTTCCTCTGAAGCTAAATAAAACCAAAAATAAAAACTACATTACATTTGCAATATATCGACAACCCATCACTACCAGATGTTATGCATAATCTCTAACCTGAAGGACCGGAGTGAGGGAGTTGTGGGGGAGAGGTGCTATGTAATGCAGAAGCTCTATAGCTTGGAAACTGCAGCTCCGAGGAAGAGTTGTGCCTCGAAAAGAGGAGGAGCTGTGGCTTGAAAAGAGGAGGAGCTGCAATATATCAGCTGTTCAAAATTCTCCAGGCATTTTGCACAGCTGAATAGTTTCCACAGGAGATTAAGAAACTTCTCAAACATGCATGAAAAAGTCAAGGCAACACTCCAGGTATGTTTTTGATGAGGGAATAATATTATAACACGATGGAAAGTCAATTTTACATAGTACTGCCCCTAAAAGAGCTTTTCAGACCTTTTTAATGCAAGCCAAAAAACTACGTAAAAAAAAGCTTGAATAAACTTGTAAAATTAGAAAAATAGGGGATGATTGGGGGATCCTGGTGGCTCAACAGAAGTGACCCAGTTTCAAAAGCGAATGTTATCCAGCCAAGTGGTGATACAACTGAACTATGCTAGCCATGTTAGCTAGCATATGTTTTTAGGAAAATAGTTCATAAATGTCAATGAAGACGAAACAAAATCTGACAGAAAATCATATGGAGCAACGTTCAAAATTTTGGTAAAATAAATATTTCCAGTGCGGAGACTGGATGATACCTCACCTTTCACTGGAAACTGTACCGAGACATTCATGTTGCACAAATGTCCGTGACAGCACTTCACCACCAGCGCCGCAGTTGGTGGCTGTCCGCAGAGCAACGGCCCATCTTCATCACCTTCAACAATGCAGCCTCTCTCAAAGACTGTCGTTCCATTCAGCACTGAGAGAGAAGCAAAGCACTGCCAGCCAAAACATCTCTCCCCACCCCTGCAGGATGATCCTTCACATAAACATTCAGCTCTCACGCCGTCCTCACCTGGAAAAAGAAACATTTACACCACACATCAGATTGCATCTTTTTTAGAGAAAATCCTGCATGGAAAAACCCATCCATTTAAGGCAAACAGCCTGTTTGATTTTGCGGGATGAATGATTTCTGCTTATCCTTCTTCCAGATTTGGTTAAAGTGAATGTGCTGTAAACATGGGCAAAACGAGTGGTTTGCCACTCTGAAAAGCACTTTCCATTGCAATCCACTGCAGCTGTTTAAAATAACAGTGCCAGACAGCAGATGAAAGGGAGACAGACTAAGAGATGGGTGGTGAGAAGGGGGAAGAAAAATGTGTGATTTTTTGGTGTATGCTGCAAGAGAAAGGAGAGCGACAGAGAAAAGACTGTATGTACTCTGGTGACAGTGCAGTAAAACTCTGCATTTAGAGGTAGCACAACCACTAATTTGAACTGGATCCTTTCTTTTTGTGTCTGGGGGGTGAAAAAAAGCTTCAATTGTTTGAGCTCAAGGTCTTTCAGCTCTGATGTGCTTTGAGACAAAATTCTTACCGTTCTCACAGGAACAGGGAAGAACCAGGGCGAGCAGAAACCAAAGAAAGGCCCCTCTTGTCATTGTAGACCTAAAAGAAAGAAGCAGGAAGACACTCAATGAATACCTCATTGTCATTTAATTGAAAAAAATGAGAAAATCTGCATGTAAACCTAGCTAATGTTGGATTAGTTTAGTACTTTGAAATTTAGCTTCGTTCAGTGGGATAGAGCTGATCATTCTGTCAGCCTAGACATATTTAGAAGACACAATTTTATAAATGAAGACCTTTTCTTTCTTTCACAAAAAAAAGTCAACACCAAGTTTCAAATGCTCAAGCAAAGAGGGTCTCATGCCTTCCTGTTGGCCCTGGCAACAAGGCATTGAGTGGCAAGCAATGGGGAAACTGGTGCTCTCTTATTGGCTGCCTCTGTGTGAGAGAGGGGTGTGTGGATGTCTGTGCGTGTTGGAGGGACAAGCTACTTGGCAGTGAGGCAAGAGTGAGGAGAAGGAGGGGGAAAAGTGGGGTTGGGGGGCAGGACAGCAAGGTTTCCTGAATAATATCGTTTACCTGGAGAGTATGAAGGATCAAAAGTGACACAAAACAATAAATACATGGTGAATAGTTGCTTTCACAGCTGAAACCAGATATTTGCCAACGCTGTAGAACTTTTTACCATTTAAGGTAATTTAGAATCGGTAAATTATTTGTATTTGCTAAATGCCAGAATACATACAATTGCTAAGTAATTGGTAGAATTGCCTTTAAAACTGTATGACTTGGGTGAAATGTTTTGGGCATCCTTCTAAAAGCTTCACACAGTAGTTTGCTTGAATTTTGGCCCATTCTTCCAGACCAAACTGGTGTAATGTTTCCAGGCCACCTTGTTTGAACAGAGTTTCAGCTCTGGCTACAAATTTTCTATGGGACTCAGATCAAGGCCTTTAATTCGTCGGGATGATTAGAGTCATTGTTCATTTAGAAGGCTTGATTGTGTGAAAGCTTTAACTTCCTGGGAAATGCCTTAATATGCTGCTTTCTCATTTCAACTGTCACCACTGTACTTCAAAGCAGGAAGAGAGTTCTTACACTCTTAACCTACCTATCCACTCAATTTAATTCAGTTTTATTAAGACAGTGCAAATTTACAAATAAATTAACAAATGCAGTCTACAAACCAAAATGTATAGTTTGGGGCTGGCCAACTCCAATCCTCAAGAGCCAGTGTACTGCATGTTTTATGTGTCCCTGCTCCAACAAATATGTTAAATGGCTGAACATTTTTTGAAGAAACCTGCTAATAAAGTATTCGTTTGCTACAGGCGGGTTGGACCAAAAACGCTCAGGACACCAGATCTGGTGGACATATCTGGAAATGCCCACTCCTGATATATCATTTCAATGCAGTCATTCTAATTCAATAATGTGATTCTATAGTGATTCTAAGTATAAAACAATGGGGTCATGCTTAGATTTTTTTAATGCCGACCCAACTGGTTAAGAACATGTTGAACATCAAAGGAAACCCAGCCGATTGCATCAAATCACTGACGTTGCTCATAAACTCACTTTTGCCATTTTCTGCAAAAGTCCTGCTGAGCTTCAAGTGCTTTTAATGATGCAAGAAGTGTGACTAGGTTTAAGTTTGTGAAGCCTTTAGTATGCCAGTTTCATCAACCGATACAAGATAAGAGAGGGAAGTCAACCCTGAAGCTGCTCATTTTATAAAGATAATATGTACAGTCTGTGGAGACATGGCCTGGAGTGTGCCCTGGTCATGTTATTCCAAGCACTGGGAACGTTATCTTAGCAACATGTGTGCCTGAGTGCATCTGTGCCTCTGATAAACACCCCAACACCACCTACATCCACTCCCACCCCTCCTTCTCCAGGCCTTTGTGCCCATCTCCCAGACATAAATGATTAAGCACGTAATGTTAGCGTCGGCCAACGGCGGCGTCTGCACAGGCCGCTTGCACACAGACCACATGCTGCTCCTTTAATCAGAGCACAAAACAGAGGCTGCCACACAGAGATAATCAGGAGCTCCGTCTGCTCCCCTGGGACCAGGGAGAGGAGGAATGCCAAAGGGGGCAGACAGCGGGCAGGAGTGCAGGAGGAGGTAAGGCCTGTGGGCAGCAAGGGGACAGTAGGTCAGAGAGAGACATGTGGGAGGAGACAGCCTGTGTCAGTGAAGTAAACTAAGAGGAGGGGGAGGTCTAGCTTTAGTGCCAGGGGGGACATGAGCTAGAAGGACACCCTGCTATGGGGAGGGGAGGGGGGTGAGCTTATTGGCTCATCTTATAGCTAACGGAGAAAGGAGATACACTTGGGTGTACTGGTGCCCATTTAAGTTTGCACAGAAACTAAACTTGCCTTGCAGTCAGAACTATGTAGACCTTTTGAAGACATAGTGAGGGGTCATTCATTCAGCCAGTGATGGAAATTGCCTAAAGACTGTCCTCAGCTTTTTTCCTTCCCATATAAGGTACACCAGGTCCAGTCCTACTGCATTTAGCTGCATCTCTTTCTTGGAGGGTGTCATAAAAAAATATTTATGTAATCAACTTTGGAAAGACAAACAAGAAATGCACAGTGGAAAGTTCCCTTGATAAAATGCTTCTATGTTGAGTCATGTAATTGTTCTGGATGAAGCATCAGATATGCGTTCTGTTCATCTTTTTTCTATAGAAAGTACTGATAGCCTTGTTTTTCTGTGTTAAGACGTGTCATCAATAAAACAGAAATTGTGTTCCCCATTACTTATATAGCCTTTTAGCAAATGGCACTATATGATAGACTGACCTTGACTGCATCAATTTATAAACCAGACTTAATTGGGTTGTGTGCAGTTGGAGTTGAATCTAATTAATAGCATGTATGGGACAGGTCTGGATTGCTTTGAACAGATTTGGATTTTATAAGAATTGGATCAGTTTGTCAAGACATTTGCTTTGAATTTCCAGTTTAATTAAATGTTTCCATGTTTGACTCTGATCGATTTGCAAATTAAACCACACACAAAACCAGGAAATGGTATGTGCCAATAACAGCCTGATGGGTGCATCTCTGGTGAAAAAAATAAAAATAACACAAAATAAATACGCCTCAGACAGCAGAACAGCATGATGTCTTGTGTCTCCGCTTGACAGCCTCAGACAGAAAATGGTTCATTCCATTTTTCTTTGTTAGAAACCAAAAGGCTTTTGGATCTAAAGTAACACCCTTGATACTACTTCCTTTCTTCCAATTATACACTTGTTTAAAAAAACTATAACAAATTATCTATTTGTTATAGATAATTTGGGTCCTAAAACTTCATATCTCTTTAAGGAAAATGCGTTCTTGGCGCAACTTCAGTCCAAGTCATCTCCAGCAAAATTGATCCAGTTTCCCAAATAAAATAATTGATGGATAAAAATCTAATCTGGTGAGGTTCTTACAACTCTTATATAAGAGTTCATGCTTACGACTGGAAAATATGACTGTTATTTTTTTGCTTATCAAAAGCACAACAAAAAGTAACACTGAGGCATGACGAAACATGAAACTGGCCAACAGCTTTGACATTGGAAACCTCAGAAAGGATTCTTGAGAAGGAGAGAGGCAGGGCTAGCATCTGCAGAACTGATTGCAATTCAACTACACAATTTTGTGGCGCTCTGTGACTGTCTGTTGCAGGCCTCTTCTTCTGTGTATTGAATTCCTTGGCTGTGTTGTGTAGCAAGTGCTCACAGGGCTGACATTTTGCCAAGGGTGTGCTCTCGCTTTACTGATTAGGTTTTAGCAGTAATAATTGTGTAAACAGAAATACTATTTTGCCAAATGTATTGGATAATTCTTCTAAAACACTTACTTCAGGTGTTTCAATCACTTCCATGGTCACGGGTGTATGAAATTATGCACCTAGGCATGCAGCCTGCTTCTACAAACATTTAGTGAGTTCCAGCGAGGTGCAGTGAGCAGATGCCACAGTCAACTCATTATTAGGAATGACAGCCACTTAGCAAGCCACAGAGCAGGCTCAGCAAATGCTGAGGGTCATTGTGCACAGAAGTCGCCAACTGTCTGCAGAGTAACCAGCTATAGGCCTCCAAACTTCATGTGGTTTTTACATTAGCTTAAGAACAGTGCACAGAGAGGCTAGTGGCTGTATCCAAGCCTTACATCACAAAGTGCTATGCAAAACCGCAGATTGAGTCGCCACTGGAATCCAGATCAGTGGCAACGTGTTCTCTATTGTGACGACTAGTGAATCGACATATGCCAGGAGAATGGAACTGGTCTTACTGGACTGTGTCATGTGTAAAGTCAGGTGTGGAGGGGTTTATATTCTAAAGCTTTTTATTTAGAAGTTGGGCCCAGTAAGATAAACTCTAGCGCTTCAGTGTAACAGGAGAATGTGAGTCAGACTTTCTCCATCAACATCTGTGTCTGAGCTCACAAATGCACTTCTGGAAGAACCCAAAAAACACAGTCCTAAATCTGCATGGAAAGTCTTCCCAGAAGAGTTGAAGCTCTAATTAATTCAACAGTTTGGTTGACATTATATTAGACCCTAAAGATTGGAGAATGGGAAGTTGCTTAATAAAGTGCACTCTAACCAGCTCAAAAATTTTATTTTGACAAGTATCTGTGTGATTATTTACAAACCTTTAAGACTTCTAAGCTTGGAACTGAGTTTAAGAGGAGACAGACCACAATTCAGCACAACACAATCTAATTAATGTTCAAACAGCACCAAGAAATATCTCAATAACACATAAAACTGGGTACAGCTGCAATGCCGCTGAGTGCTACTGGAGAGACTTAAAAGTAATCGTAGCTCATATTTTTTTGACGGCATGTTTCTCATCCCGGTCTCCTTACAGTGATCCCACTCGAGAGAGAGCTGTCTTCATAAGAACTACTCTAAGAAGTTGAGCAGAGCTTAAAGCGATTATGTAGAGATGATTACACATGCCTTTCACATGCTGTTGTTAGCACAACTAAACCTAAAAAAGCAGTCAAGATGAATTAGAAACATGTTAGACATTTCTGAAAATCTTAACACCATCATCCATTACCTACAACAGATGGTTGAAAGAGCTTTTCACAGGAGCTCAAATAGCTCCATGTGGCTGGCTGCTTTGTTATTTTAGTCCATTTACTGGGATCCTACACAAGTTAATGTAAAAATTCCCTAACTTAACTTTTCAAAGGTGGCATACGTTCATCTTAAAAACATAACATAATATGATTCAATAAAAATTTATGCAAAATGCTTAGTCCAGGCAGACTTTAAATATGATATCGTCAAAAACTTGAAAGTAACTGACTAATAGATCAAAGGGATTAAAGAAGAAAAGAAAGAACAAAGGTAAAAAGGATATAAGGAAGAGAGGAAGCAAGGAGCTGTGAAAGGGAAGGATAGATATGTGATAAGCAAAGAAGGGCACATGGGAGAAAGGATGAAACAAAGGGCAGAAGGGAGGAAGGAGAAACACATAGGATAAGGGAAGAAGTAAAGGACAAGAAACCAGGGAAGAAAAAAGGACACACAAGAGAAAGAAGAAACACAAATGAACAAAGGACACAAGAAAATAAGAAAGGAACGAAAAGTTGCAGTGATGAAAGAAATTACTGGTGGAAACAAAAAATACAGAAGGACACTAGGAAGAAAGGAAGAAACAAAAAAGGACAGACATACGGGAGGAAGGTCGCAAGGAAATATCCAAGGAAAAAGAAAGGATACTATGGAGGAAGGACAGACCAATATTAAGACAATGAGATAGTGACTAATGTCTTGGAATTTTCCATACTCTGGAAAAACGCTGACATCAAATTCCATACTTTTCTACACTGCATAGGAACCCTGCATTTAGTATTCAGGTCAGCTACAATGAGAGAATGACAAAACACTACTTTGTCTGATGAGCATGGTGCATCACCGAGGTTGAGGAGGGAGGCTGCTGAACCCCTGCAGGAGTTGCTGAGTCATCACGCTGGCAGAGAGGGAGACGAGAGGTGGAATCTGTGTCTGTGCTGGCAGGCTGGCACGGTTACCATGGCACAAATAGCCCCGGCACCGAGAAGACTGCAGCGAACCGCAGGGCGGCAAGTGAAAGAAACAGGCTGAGTTCAGGGCAATGCAGAGCCTGCTGTCCGTGTCCCTGTCGCTATGCTTCCCCGACCTGCAACCAGAGAGCCAAAGAGCCGACGTGCCATCAGGGACACACAGATGGCCCGCTCCTAGGTGGATGTGGGTGTAATGCAGACCTGAGGGCAAAAGCTGTACTCTTTGCAACAGCCCGCGTTCATATCCACACCACAGCATGGCAGAGCAACATGCTCGCCTTTCTATGCCAAGCGAAAATACAACACTGGGAACAACTAAACTACAAATAAAGAGTAAACAACCTGAGCCTAAACCCTAAAGAAGGTCAGGAGGAAGTTAGCCAAGAGTGAATATTAAAATCTTTTTCAGAATCAGTGTACATAGATATGGATGTGGAGTAATATCTTTAAAAAATTAACTTGTTTAAAATACCATCACATAAACTGATGTGGTTAACAATCAGTAATTAAAATGTCTAAAAAGTTATAACGGTAAGTAGCCGTTTCTTTATATAGTACTGGTCAAGATGTGTTAAATTTAAATATAGAGTGAAATTGGGTGCAATGCATACATTGTTGCCAATCAATCTCATACTATTGCAAAACATTATTTTCTTTTAAACAGTGCCACATTTTAAGGATTTCCTCTATCTCTTAGTGGTCCTGACTGGTTGTACAAGTCACATGTGATCCCTCCAACACTCCCGTGACCCACCAAACCGGCATATATACAAGTCAGCAAGTGACTTGCATCTCTTGACCCTTGCAAATGAAGCAAGGGTCAGATTACGTCACTTATTGAGTCAGGGGCGCAACAGAGGTAGGCTGATTTCAAGCCCCCCACTTGCCACATCAGTCCTTTCACACTTAGAGATGACAAAAATGTGCCTTATTTCAACCTTGAAGTGTTTTGTGGATCTGCCAAGAATATAACCATCGTCTCTTTGCATAAAGATTGCCTCAAATGATGACAAGCATTCTTTATCCATGGAGGGAGATGTCCCACCCGTCATCACCCTGTATCCACCAGTCGTTTTGCTGTGATCAGAGGTCATAATCAAAATCTCCCATCTAAAACACCACAGTGCTTTTGCACTGAGATTAATACATCAGTGTTCTTATGAACAGAAGCATCACAGTGCTGCTCAGAATGTGGAGCTTTTTAACCTCTGGAAGCACATGTTCACAGGACAAGAGTCCCATCAAGTAGTGAATGAAAGAGGGACTTTAGTGTTTTTGGAATTTGCAGTGCCCCATCAGGCCTGGCCAGGCTCCATCTCTCATGGCCCTTCAGTTTCTCAGCAGTAGCCCTCTTTCACAAGCAGAGCAATGAGACCAAATGCAAATGGCCCCCTGCTTATGTGCAATTGTCACTCATGAATTAATTGTAGCAGGCAGAAGCATAGCAGGTTTTTGTTCCTTGGATACACTGCTGCCCTGGGTGTTTGCTCACACACATACAAAGTACTTGCCCTAGATCAAATGTACTTAGAGACAATAGGAGTCTTTTCTCCTCAATGGTGCCCCACCCTGCAAACCACCTACACACCAACAACAACACCGACACACCCCACTGCAAAGCAGATAAGCATGTAGAGTCTTCATCTTTTCTTATGGAATTGCAAAATATCTGATTTGTTTGCTTTCAGAAGTCCAAGACAGGGAGAGTCTGGCATACAGAAGGGTTGTTCAACAGTATTTTAACTCCTGTACTCTCAAATAACACCAGCACATATCATTTTTTTCTTGCACAAATAGTGTTTTTCCTTCTGCAAGTTTCATCACGGCCTTGTTTTGTGTGAAATTCACTGAGAGAAATTATTGAAGGTTTTTCTTCACTTAAAAAGCCTTCGATGCAGTTGTCACCATAGCAATTAAACAACCGTTTTCACACACCCTCCAAAACATCTAAAAACAGCCAATACAGTCTTTATGGCCATCAGCCATGTTTGCCAAAAGAGGAATGCACAGACATTCATGCTGCAAATGGCCATCCCTCAAGATTCACTGGCCTGGGGGCAATGCATCACTGAAAAGGACACTTTGATTTGCATCAAGGTGTACTGCTTAAACATTATGTGCCTTTAGAAACCAGTGAAACAGCAGCAAGAAGTAATAAGCCTTGGTTGTTATGTTCTATCTGGCCACACCATGCTGATAATCATTAGGTAAACAGCTTGCAACTGTACAATAAATGCAACTATGCCACTGTGTACATCAGTGTGGCTGAATCTGGTTCTGACATCCTGCTGCCACTCTAGCCTTTATAGCCGGCAGAGTTTCCTGCCTTTCGAGAGTCAAGACTTCTAAGAGATGAGGGCAGTTGTAAATGTCTTCCACTCCCATTTTCACACATGCTCTGAAATCCTGAACTTTTATGGACATTATCCTTAGTAGCAGGATGTGAAAAAAAGAAAAAAAAAACAGCAGTAGTCTAAACATGCTTTGTACTTTGTTTACCAACCCAACTTCTCAGGCATAAAGTCCAGATAATATCCAAATGACTGCAAGATCAAATCTGACAGGGAAATGATATCCATTAACAATTTTTTGTAGGTATAATAGCTTCCACTTGAGAACCATCAAAAGATCCTCTAGTGACCGGAATTGCTTGGTGTTCAGCTTCATCAGCGCAAAACGGTAACCATGCAGTAAAATACTCTGAAATTCAAACTGAATTTCAGTTTCTACTGAAATTTCAGTTTCAGTAGACTGGGTAAAGGGAGTCCACAGAGGCACAATAAGGCACAGAACAAACACTCTTCAGTGTAGAACCTTCTACCAAGTGAAGACATGAGCCTAATTAATACCTTCTAATTTGCTCTACTTTTCACCTATTCACTGTAGTCAAGTGAGTCTAATGGTCTACTACACACAGCTGTGTGAAACCCAAAATTTGGTGTCCATGGAGGTTGTGTGTACAAGCATGTCATAATAGTCTCAGTCCGAGGGTGGCGCCAAACACAGCAGATAAAGAAAACAATTACTTAGATCACGAGGAGAAGATAGGCCATCTTTTGCTATTACAAAAACTGAACTGGTATTCTGGTGAGAAGTCACAGTATTACTACTTACCAGTACTTTGTTTCTTCCTTTAAGTAGACAATGTTATTAAATTACTGCAATTACTATTATTGTGGATGTAATATTAGTTGAGTGTCTAACAAGTCTTGCAATGTAAAATAATAAATATGACCTGTAGAGATAAATTATTCGGCTACACTTGCAACACAAGGAGCACACTCACATATCATTCCTGAAAATTTGAAACAATTTATAAATTTTCTTATGTCTTTTACAGGTGCTACCAGGTACTCAAGAATAAGGCTGGACATTGATCTGAGCTCTAAAACATTTGAGCAATACTGACTTTATTATGTTTAGAGTTCTAGTCATATGCTGTAAATAAGCCAGATCTAATTAGGCAAACTTAAATACAGATGACTAATAATGAAGCTAAAAGTTGAGGCATTTTGTGTCTGTCCTGAGATCATGTTAGGTTATGAAAGTCCATTAAAAGTTAATTCTGAAAAAAGAAAGCCATTTATTTACCCTCCTAAATTGTGACAAGCCACTGAAAAAGAAAAGCTATTGGAAGTGTAATAATGTAATCTGAGGACATTATTTACAGTTACAACCCGTATACTAACATATTGCCCATGAAACTGGATACACAATTTAATTCCTCTGAAAATGTGCAAACTATAAACCAATGTCTAACAATAACAACTAAAACAACTTCATGTTAAACCACTGAAATGTGTAAGAATTAAGACTACTGTGACTGGTTAACTAGTAACTGACCATACTAAAGTTGGTATTAATAAAACAAAATCCTAATTCTTAATGGATAATCCTGTGCACCTAAATCTATTTCGCAACAACATTTTGACTTCCAACACCTTCGTAAATTGATGTCTGATATTTGTCCAACTAATTTCACCTTTCTACAAAACAGAAATTATATTTAATTTCATCTGACTCAAATATCAATGTGACATCTCGTCCATTTCTTGTGAATCCAACATCATGCATCAAATCGTCTCATAAGAAGAATGCCTTCCAAATACTAATCCAAAAAAATAAACACTGAAAATAAAACCTAGAATTGTATGACATTACAAAAATTATACTGTTTTGTAAAAAAAAAGAAATAAATTAGTTTTTTGGTTCAACCACAACAAACATGTTAGACATACTCTAAAACATGCCCCTAACAGCTGGAGCACACTACCGTCATAACAGATCGACATGAATATATACCGTTATCAGGTACAAGATGGAAGATTATTTGCAAATTGCAGACAAAATGCCCCCACCAAACAAGACAGCCTGTCGAGCCTGGAAATGAGATCAGGGAGATGTAGCAACTAAAACAAAGCCATAACTTTTCCCTCCGACAGCAGAGTGATAAGACAAGAGCATTGTAGTGAGTGCAGGGCTTATAAAATGTGTATTGCAGACTGTCTCCAGAGTAGTCTGGGGTTTGTTGTGGAGAGAAGAGGAGCCACTAGCACTGCAAATCTATGCGGGTGTGCATCTGTGCAGACAGCAGTGTCTCGCCTCAACTCGCCCTGTCTCCACTGCTCTTCATCCACGTTTGAACACAGAATAGGAGGAAATCAATAAGTCTGTGCAAAAGCCACCAGATGAGAAAACGAGGGTGATCTCCTAAACACCAACCAGTGGAACAAGACTAAAAATCTGGCATATATACAAAGGCAACCCCTTTCATCCCATTCTCCTTTTCTCTCCCTTTAACTTCCTGCCACCCGCTGTGAGCACAGAGTCCGCAAGTCCCAGACAGTTTTTTCCTCGTGATCTGTTTGGGCTGCATAAGGCTGATGATTATTAAAAGGCTCGAGGATTTTTTTATTATTTTTTTGACTAAAAATAACGCTCCAGACAGAAGGCCCCTTTAAAAAACTGGACACCAAAAGCAAACAAAACCCACATGCTGTGCTCCTCCGCAGTCTGCTGCCTCATCTGATGCCAGGTCTGTTGCTAGTCAAAGTTTCTCATAAGTCAGCACAAGCACACAAGAAACAGGACAAAAAGTGAAGCAAGGTCGCTATTCTAGACTCCAGGCCAAACCCTGCTCTCCATTTTCCTCCTCAGTCTCCACCTCCCACCTGCATAACCTCACACACACACAGAATTACACACACTTACAGCCCCTCCTCCCTCCCTTATGTTCCCCCCCTTCAGCTTAAGAGCCACCTACATTGAAGAGCAATGATCCACAGACGTGTGCTCAGACTAGAAGCAGTCTGTCTTGGTCTCATAACTGCAGTTGCCTCGTTAATGACAGACTTTGCAACAGGATGCCACACACACACACATATGAACTCACCCCCATCCCCAAAAACTCATCTCCAAGAAGTCTGCAGAGCTTCAGTGCTGCGCTCTGGCCACACTTGCTTATTGTTCCCGTTGCCGATGACGGACAAATGACTGGGTATAGAGAAGTGATTGTGTTCTGAAATCTAGACCCACTCAGCCAAAAAAATAAAAAAGGATGCCAATCTCACTTTGTTTTCTAAACTCTTCAGACCACCATGGGAAAATTATACACTCTGCAACCATCACACAGAAGAGCTCAAGCAATGCAAGAGAGTATGGATTTCTCAGGAGCCAGAAAGATTTGGGAGCCATAACAAGGAAAAGGATGTTGCGAATTCCCAACAAAACAAGAAGCTAGGCTAATGATTCAACAAAATATTAACATTTGAGCTAAAACAAAAAATATCTTTAGGTTGAGCATGAGAATCCATTAGGTTAATCACTGTATTCCATATAAAGATATTTTCATTTCAAATAGAGTGGTGCACTGCAGTTGTATAATAACTAATAAAGTTACTTTAGTAATTTAACATTTCAATTAATTTCAAGCTGCAAAATTTCCACAATTTTGAAACTTGAAAACTTTCAATGGCAATTAATGGGAACTTGATACAATTAATGGAGATAGTCCTGTAGCTTAAATAACAGAGTTGGCACTCTCAGGGGATTTTTTATATATTTTTTAGAATAATCTTGACTAAAACAAAACTTCATGCAAGTACATCTGAGCATATAAATGCTATTCCCATAAACATTTATATTTCTAATGGAAAGAGTCATTTCAATTCATTTTTATGAAGGGATCAGTCATTTATCAATTTATGTTACTGTTGTTCAATAAAAAAAACTCATTCAATAAGACAATTTACATTTGGTACTTTTATTTATCAGTAAAACTTCTCAAATGTAATCATTTCATATTTTAGATTTTGCATTGATGTTTTGTGTGTTTAAATTCCTCCTAATTTCCGGTGAATTCCCCATGAATCACCAGGGGTGCCTCAAGTCACATAGTGATACATTAATGAGGGAGGAAAATCCGGCAGGGTAATACCTGCATGACAGCTGTAATCTCTAGATAAATCTCCAGATAAATATCAGTCAGATTAGTTGGGGGTTAAGTCTGGCAACAACTCAGAATGTCATCCCACTGATGCAAAGCACGCCTATGTATAGTGAACCCACTAAGGTTTTAAAATTCACAATAACTAGGGAAGAATGTTGCATAATGCAAACAATTCACATGGACTTCACATTAACTTGAATGTGTTTTTTAATGTCACAAATCTCTAAACAATTTAAGTGATGGATAGCTTTCTTCATCAAGTAATTAGATATAAAATAACTTTCCTAACAAGGACACATATGACCCATTTTTGCTAACGGCAATACTTGCAAAATGCAGGCTAGTGATCTTGAGGTCCCTCTATTGTCAAATGAACAAATTCAGGAATTTCTTAGATCACATGAGCTCTGGGAACCAAGATACTTAGTCAAAATGATAAATCTCAATTATAAAATGTGTCACTAAAGGCAGAGCAGACAAACAAGATCTCAGGAAAATGAGAACATTGGTTTTTTTTAGTGAAATCCTGTTAAGTGTGTTCACCTTTATCCATACCTGAACAATTTATAACTCAAAGACTACAGATATCTACAGATGAGACGTCACACACCGGTCCATCGTCAACAGTTGCTGAACTGGAATGTAACACTGTATATCTGTGGTGCTCAAAGCTAGCCTTTAAGGGCCACCGTCCCACATGTTTTAGATGTTTCCCTCGTCAAGCACACCTGAATCAGATGAATGCTTTAGTAGCAGGCCCCTGCAAAACTGGATTACTCCTGCAGGGACAAATCCAAAACACGTAGGACACAGGCCCTAAAACACTGGAGTGGGATCAACCAATTGTTGACTCCTAGATCAAACCGAAAAGCGCTGCATTACAAAATAGTTTGACTGTAGATGCATGAAGGTTGGCAACAATCACAATTATTTTGTACTCATTAAGATCAAAAACGTGTTAAAGACATTAAGGCATCAAAAGTCTCAAAAATGCTCATTGTGTAATGTGAATTAATTAATGAACAACAATAATGGTGTGTAGCCTTAGCTTGTGGTCTGATGGTTGTTTATCTAAATTTCCAAATCTTCAAAAAACTATACATCAATTATAATGGTCATATAGTTATTTGACTCAATACTAACCAGCATGAGGTAATTTAGATTGTCTTTTCAAGAGAGACAACATCAAGTTGCAGAAGATAAGAAGTTTGAAGATTCTATTGCAAAGTAAAACTAAGCAAAACGTTTAGTCTTAACTCATCCAAATGGAGATACAAATAAATAAAACTAAAGGTCACCAAGAAGTTGAACCACACTCCAATCTAGGCTATCTGACGTCTTCTGATCTGACCACTGTCTGCCAGAGTCCAAGACAGAAGTGCCTCACTGAAAAGAAGTCTGATCTAAGTGACTGGTCAGCTATGGGGTTACATTCTCCAGACCACACAAACACATGACCGCCAAGTGCCACTTCATACTGGCAGCTGGGACTATGACAAATAACCTGAATGTTTAAACCCTGCCAAAGCTTCTTCGGTTACTTCACTGACTCCTACAAGTTCAGTACTTTTACCTGCTGATGATTTGTGGGGGTGTTTTTAGTCTTCTAATTGATTCTGAATTACATTAAGTTATGGCGATTATATACGTTTTGAAAGCGAAACACTTTGCTATGTGAAATCATTCACAATCTGCTTTCTACGAGACACCTTGTTAGTAATAGTCTGGAACCCTTCGCTTTCAGAACCGACTTAATTCTTCATTGCACTGATTCAACAAGGTGTTGGAAACCTTCCTCTGAGATTTTGATCCATACTGACATAATATCATCATGCAGTTGCTGCATATTTGTCTGCTGCACATCCATAATGTGAATATCTTGTTCCAACACATCCCATGGGTGCTCTATTAGATTAGGATCTTTGACTGTGGTGTTCCCTGGAGCTATATTTATGAGACTAGTTGGAAATGGATTGGGTTTCTTGACTAGATGCATTATCCTGCTCTAAAGACCCATGAGAAGATGAGTACACTGTGAATATACAGTACCTGACAATAGTCAGACTGTTCAAAAATGTGCCAGGTAGCTATCCCCCTAACCATTAAACCATGAGCCTGAATCATTGATCCAATGTAGGATTGATCCAGATTTTCCTCCTGTTTACACCTAATTCTGACTGTACCATCTTATTGCTGCTGTCATAACAAAGACAGAGACCAGGCAACAACATTTCATCCAGTTATTGTCCCATTTTAGACATGTTGTGCAGATTGTAGAATTGTTTTCTTGGATGACAGCCCCAAATGATATTTTGCAGCAGTAGACCATCTGATTCACGGGTCAAAATATTAAGTGTTCAGAGATGGTATGTTGATTTTGTTTAGGTCTTTGCATGGTTGTTTTGGTCAACAATGTAAAGAATGTTACAGTTTTACTGTTGAAAATTATTTTTGACAATATCAATAGTGTCGCCATCATAAGAATGTCGTCAACATTCTTATTGAGCTTTGAGACCTCAGGCAAGAAGATCTATATCAGATGTGGGCAGAAATGGCAGCGCAAGTCCATTCATCTGGCCAAATTCATTATTACAAGCAGAGTTTACATCAAAAATAGCATCCCGCAAAATATTCCACCCAATAATTCAGTCCAGTTGTAACAGGGATTGATTTGAGCTTTTGTTGCCCTTCTATCATAGAGAATCAGTCTGAGATTTTTCTTCTGACATCAATAAGGAATTTGGGACCATTTTCTGTCAACATGAGATATGGTTGTGCATGAAAATTCCAAAAGATCAGTTTTTCCAAATACTATTAACTAGTCCATCTGACTCCCGCAAGCATACCACATTCAAAGTGACTCAAATCCCCTCTTCCCCCTCCATTCAGATGTTTAAACTTCAGCAAAGTGGTCTTCAACTCTAGTTGCTCTGATGCTTCACATTAGTGCCAGGTGATTGGCACATTAGCTCTTTGCATGATCAACCATTAAAAGAGGTTTCCCTAACAAAGAGACTAGTGAGTGAGTGAGTCTGTTAAAGTGTGATCAGTCCAATGCCTTCAGGTGTGTCACCACAAAATTAACTGAGTTGCAGAGGAAAAAAAGGACATTCTGCTCAAACTTAAAGAGAACATAACCCATAAGGGAGGCAGAAACTAGAGGAACACCTAAACGTGATGCATTATCATTCACACATCTTCAGGACAATTATCTGCTGAGTGTTTTCAGACATTTTTAACACCCTTATAATGAAGTTTACACCCTCTCATCAGCAAGCCTACAGGCCTCTGCATGCATCAAAAACCATTTCCTGTTTGACCAGATTGTCCCAAAAGCCCGATAATAAACCTGGTTACTTTATCGTTTTTTGTTTTTGGTTGTTGTTTTTTAAAGGCATACCTGGGGATTTTTACTGGATTTGTGGTTTCAGCCCATACTGTGATTTTAGCTGCGCCCCCCTCCTTGCAGGAGTGAGATTGTGATGTTAATATCGCTCAACATGCAATGATGGGACGCAAACCACAACGACCCTTTGAGAAATACAGTTTGCATGACAAAAAAAAAAACTCAAAGTCTCATCCAGTCTTCAAATGGAAGCGAAAACCTTAAAATCTCTGGCAGCTGCAAAAGCAGACACAATTTTCCATTCTTTGAGCCTGACGCTCATCCTACCCAGTTTATCAGCGAATAACATCAGCCTGAGGCATTCACTTTAACAATAAAAAAAAAGATGTCTGGACGTGTGACATGTGTAATTAAGCTGTGTTCAGGAAGTCTGGAATGATAACAAAAAAAAAACTGAAAGCGTTCATTTTTGTGTGGCTAAAAAAGGGAGGGGGTTTTACGGAGCAAGGCTGAGACACATTGAAACCTCTAAGAGCAAACAGACAAAACTTTTCCACTGTAGTAGTCTTTATTTTCTAAACGATATAGCTAAACTTACCTTCTAGTTATTTTTCCAAAGTGCTCCAAAATGAGGATTCGGTAACGGTTTCAATTACTCTGCCATCTCCCGAGGATCCACCGACAAAACCCGATTTGTTTTCCAAAGTCTGGAAAGCGGAGTCTTCATGACGCCAACATTATCATCCGTCGGTCGCTGGTTGCAATTTACAAAGAAGAGCTGGCGAAGTCACTAGGTGCTGAATCCGAGAACAGAACCCAGTATAAGATACATTTCACAACCCGGTTCTTCTTCACAGTCGGTACAATCCCCGGGGGGGGGGTTCAGGAGTCGTACTCCAGCGGCGGTGTTTTAAGGCAAATAGCCAGGATTGGTGGAGGAAGTTACCTTGCAGGGACTTACTACTGTGTGGGGGAAATATCATTAAGTCAGAGTTGTGGCGCATGTGTTTCCGGTAATGCTCTTCAGAATAAAATTCTAAATTCTCTTCCACCAGTTTTGGAGTTCAAAACTGGTGGAAGTTTTGAACTCCACCAGTTCTAAGCTTAATTGTTTTAAGCTTAGAAAAGCTTAGAACAATTTTCTAAGCTTAAATTGTTCCAATTTAAGCTTAGAAAAATTGGAACAATAAAAATAAGGTACTAACATATATATTTTTTTAGATTCTTTAGAATTGCCATTAATGGTGGCAGCATGTTGTAGTAGCTCTGTTACTTTAGTTCTGATTAGTTTTGTTTGTAGGCTTTTGTTCATAATGTTTCTGATTGAGGCATTGCTTTTTTGGACAATTATTTGCACTGACTTTGGATTGCTGTGCAACCGGAATGATTTTTTTTTCTTTTACTTTTTAAGTTTAGTTTTTTTTTTTTTTTTACCAACAATGTGTAACTGTGACAACAAAGTATTGTTTTTACAACAATGAGCAGCTGATTAGCACCTGGAAAGCTTAAGAAATAACCAGAACTCTGACCTCAAATCCCAGAGAAATTGAAAAGGAGGCTTTATGATGGAAGCAGCGCAAGACCAAAGAGCAGAGAGAGAAGGAGAATGTTCAAACTATCACTTCTTACAAGCATAATAGGCAAAGATCATATCACTGACTTTAACATCTCTGCCAGGCTTTCTAGCTGAACAACAAGAGATTTAAAGAAGACCAGCAGAAGCAAATAAGGTGCGTTTGCCAACAGTCCATAGTTTCATTTATGTTAATGTTAAATATTGTTTCTATTTATTTCCAAGATTTCCTTTTATACAAGAAAATTGCAATTTATACTTGCATACACGTGAATTTTAAAAAGGTATTTTGCATGTGAGAATTGAAGTGTAATTTTGAATCATATTTCCCCTCAGCATTTGAAAACAAAGTTAAGATGTGCAAAATATTGATGCCAGCAGAAAAAGCATCAACCACTACTTTAATAATTATCGAAGTTTGCTTAGAAAAACAACAACAAAAAACATGTTGCCATAAAAATGATTTATTTGAAAAATAAGACCAAGGCTCTCATCAGACGATACACAATTAGAACTAACCCCAATTGCAAATAGGAAGTTGCTTACTAATGTAAGATTTATTTTAAAATATTTTTAAAATTACAACAAAATTTGGATTTTATACTGAAACTAGAGGAAATTCTTGCTGTCCCTGAAATACTTGCTAAGCAACTTGACAGCCAGGCTTTAAAGGGACTTTGGCTGCTCTGCGCATGTTCACAACATTGAAGAAAAAAAAAAAACTCGATGCTTCAACAACTGCCTGGGCCACAAACCTGACACTAGAGGTGATTCGAGTCAAGTAGCTTTTAAAAACATCTCTCTGCTTGAACATTTCCCTGTCTGTCTAAATTGATTGGGAAGTTTTGTAATCAATTTTGTTATGTCTGGAAAAAATAGTTTTAATATATCTTTCTTTCTTTTTTTTTCTTTCTTTCTTTCTTTCTTTCTTTCTTTCTTTCTTTCTTTCTTTCTTTCTTTCTTTCTTTCTTTCTTTCTTTCTTTCTTTCTTTCTTTCTTTCTCTCTTTCTTTCTTTCTTTCTTTCTTTCTTTCTTTTCAGACAATTAACCGATAGAATGTATTCAGCAGCAATGTGAATATCAAAATATCAAAAAAAAAAATTTGGTTTTTACTAAAACCTGATTATATTTTTTAGATAACTTTTGGTGCTTTTATACATTTTTTTAATCTTTGTGATTGTAAACATCTGACAGCTGTAAATTAGTAGATTTTTGTGTTTTATTTTTCTGAATGCTCAGTGCTTTTTTAAAATTCATTGTTCCTATTGTTTCCCTGTTTTTTGTTTGTTTGTTTGTTTGTTTTTGTTATTTATTTATTTACTTACTTACTTACTTACTTACTTACTTACTTACTTACTTACTTACTTACTTACTTACTTACTTACTTACTTACTTACTTACTTACTTATACATTCTATGTTTTTGAGTTTTATATTTTTTTTACCCAGTTTCCTGAATCCTGTGTTTTCCAAGTTGGTAAGACATTCTCCCTCTCTGCCTCAGTCCATATTTCCCTACATCTTTTCTTCAGTTTGATTAAGTCACTTAATCAAACTCCTCTGTTCCTTGTTCCCCTAATCGCTATTCTCAGTTTGGTTTTTGTTGTCTCGCTGAGTGATCTGGTCTTTTCTACCCTGAAACCTCCAGCTGTTTTTCTCTAAGCGAATAACAATAACACGTTTTCGATTTCAAAGAAAGCACGTATTCTTTATCACTTTCGCAGGGGGAAACGACTTGCCGCTTTGAACTGAACTATAACTGCAGTCTAAAAAAAAAAAAAAAAAGATACGGTAGAGTGTGAACAGTTCTCTATCAGCAGCTTCCATTGCCGAGCAGCAGCTGTTAGAGAAACCCGTTTCTATGGAGACGAGTTCACAAACTTCCAAACAGAGTGGGTGCAACAGCTTTTTGACCGCTTGCACAATGAATTCAGAGTAAGTGATACGAAGCTATGCTTGAATGTGGACTTTATCTGACTTTGTCAACAGTTTACGTGTTGTTTTGTGTTCACAACGAGGCTTGGTTAAAACGAACTTTTTCTTGCCAAAGAGAGTTAAACGTTGCACTGTTTATGCTAGGATTGGCTACGATGCTAACATGTCGGGCTTGTTTGTATTTTCTCCAGAAATTCCTTACTTTTCTCTGGTACCTATGATGAACCAGGGAAATCTGGCAAGTACAGCTGTTTATACTTTAAACTTCATTTGAATTCGCGGGATTGAGGTTACGTCGATGAGATGGACTTGTTGTAACTATTTTCTGTGTATGTCTGTTTCTATGTGTGTGCATTCAAACAGGTGTCAGAACAGGGTACAGAACACAAGATGGGCACATCTCCCAGATCCCTGGACTGTCTCCAACCATTAGCACCCCACCCGAGGAGAGGCTCAAAGGGAGAAGAGTTGCAGTGCTGGAGAGCGATTCTGACTACGTAAAACTTGCAAAGCAAGGAGGACATAAGGGTAGAGTCATCCCATTTGTCTTATTACAATCGTGCTTTTTGTTCGCTTTTCATTACCACAAATGAACACCTTATTTTTCCTCTTTTGGGGTTTAACAGGGCTTTTGTGGCATGAGGACATAAATATTTTTACACCAAATGCGTACAAACCTCCAGACTGGTTCTGCACTGAATCGGGAGACCCCACTACAGCAAGGTGTTTAAATAATCTCATATGCTACATCTTGTTTAATTTGTGATTTTAAAAAAAAAACTACAGTGTGAATGAATCATTTTTAAAAACAACTTGATTTGTATCAACTGAAAAATAACATTAAGTTGTGTACGTTTTGTGTCCTATTCTTGTTTGTTCCATGGGGATAATTTACAGCAGCCAGCAAAAAAGCCCTGGAGCCCACCCACCACTAGAGGCTCCCTTTGGGACAGACAACATTTCACCAGAGGAGGAGAAAGATGAGGACGACAGCAGTGGAAAAGAAAAGGTGTGTAGTAATTAATCACATGGGGCAAGTTGTACTAATTGAGCTTGTTTATACCACTTTAAAGCTAAGCACTGTGACTGTTCATGATGCAATGTGACATTATATGCTCACCTTTTGGCCCAGTTTTGTTTCTTATTTATCTTAACTCAGCACCCTGCCATGCTGTCAACATAAATATTCTTTTACTTTATTCTGTTTTTAGGATCCAGATGCTGATTGCAACCAGATGGAGAAGTTGCAGACTTCCAATCAATATGGGAGCAACAAGTATAAGAGAATGTAAGTTACTATGGTCACAAGATGGTGCTGTTGTCCTTTGTTGAAGTCTGTGTAAGGAGTGTCTAACACTCCCATAAACAAACTGAGCTGTTATTTTTGATAAGTTACTGCGCTTCAATACTTATTAGAATAAAAAAGAAGGAAGAAGTTCAGCTATAGCTGTGCAACATTAAGAATCCACACTGAGATTTAATAGGTGCCTACATGTTTCTAATTTATGCTTCAAGATATTGAAATGAAGTTTTATGACTGTTTTGAGCTTGTTAGGCAGCAATAGCTTTATGTTTTGAATAGGAATGCCTCCAGTTTGATTAATCCCGATCATTTCTCATTTATAATTACTGATGCAATACTAACTAGCTGCTGGTACATTTGACACAGCTGTTAAAATAATATTATGATTGGGATTGACTGTGCATTGGCATTTCACTTTCTTTTTTTAAATTTTGTATCCTTTTTGTTTTTATAAGTCTTACACCTTTTCACATTTGTTGCATTGTAACTTACATGTGTAATTCCAGAGTTACACTACTTTGTTCTGATATTTTGCATACAGTCCCAGCACAATAGATTTGTTTGTGGTTGTGATGTGATAAAATGGAGGAAAAGGGGGATCCTTTTGAATACTTCAAACACTGTACAGAAAGATTCTCTGACTGCTGCTTGCAGAAATATTTGCATTAAACTGGCATGTTTAATGTCTTTTTAATATAGTCAACTGACATTTTTGTAAGGATGTCTCGGAGCTACATTTAAATCAAGCAGTATTTAGCATAAGTCGTAAGATTCGTAAATTCTACTAACTCCCATGTTGTGATGACAAAGCAGAAAAGCTCGTGGGCACTTTGCACAGGTCAGGTCAAATACAGCAGGACAAAGTGCAATAGCTTCTAGGACAGTCTGGATGTCCAACTGTTTGTTTTGGCTTACAGCTGATCAGAGCTGTGTATTCCAGTAGCTCTGGGAAAATGTCAATGACATGTCAAAAGTAAAAAGGACGCATTGCTCACCGCTGCAGAAACAAAACGGTTAGGACTATATTCATAACAAAAGGAAAGTTTTAAAGACATTTAAAAAGAAAAATCAAAACAAAACCTATACATTACATCAGTTTCAGCTTCTTTCTGTCTGGTCCTAAAAGAAAACCAAAACAAAAGAGAAAAATGTAAGAATCCTTTACCATTTGTAACTGGGTTTTTCTTTTACCTTTTTCTGGTGAAATCTTTTCAGATGATACGTTATTTATATGACTTTCTCCATCTAGTTACTTGGTGACTAGATAAAGACAAAGATTAGATCATTTTGGAAATGGGAGTTGATGATTGTGTGGGCTTTGTTGAAAGAAAACTTCTTTAATCAGTAGCCAGAGTTTATCTCAGGAGACAGTGTCGGGGTTTACCCACAGTTACATAACTGTGTAATGTTTAACCCATGTTAACTCTACTCTGTTTATCTTAAACAAGTAAACATTTATGCCAGTATATGTAATGAAAATGGACGAAACTCTACACTGCTTTCAAAATCTACTTAAAACAATAATAATTTTCACTGCTATTTCAGAACTTTTGACAAGAAACCAGCTCCTGTTGACATGACTAAGCTGTTGAGGTTTGGCTATGCAGAAGACAGCACACCTCAACAGTGATTCATCCAGTAAGATGTGCAGCAGTAAGGTTACAATCGCTTTATCATTGTTAAACATTTTCATTTTCGTTTCATCATGCTCTCAGAATGCACTTCTAACGCGATAAAACAAAATGAAGGCAAGCTGTTAAGCAGTGCATTGATTTTATGTGACTACTTTATGAATAAGCACCATGAAATGACAAATTTGCTGTTTAAAACTTTAACGTTTGAACCATTAGGAAATTTATGAAGCATCCTGACAGTGTTATGTAGATATGATAGTGACTTATGTGGGAATGATTAATGCAGCGACTCTTGCTCTTTCTCCATTTCCATGTCAACAGACTGGAAGACTGCCAGATATGCAGAAAAAGGATGCATGCACTTCAAGAAGAACAGTTGCCATCTTTTCTTCTGACATTAATTTCTCAACTTTGTCCTGCTGAACGAGATCAAGCATTTTACTAAGTTCAACATCTGTAAAAGTGTGAAAGTGATGAATTATGGCTGTATTGTTGTATTTATTCTTGCCTGTAAGTGGTGCCTCATTAATTTCATCTGTTATGTAACGGAGATGCATTTGTTAAAGTTTCTCTGCTTATGTGAAAATGGGTAAACGATTACTAAAATAAAGTTGAAATTCCAAATTATTCTGATTCTTTTTCTCTGCTTTTAACATGAACCCTTTTGCACCCAGATCTTCCATATTCTTTACCTGACTGCCTTAGTTTTCTATAAACAAGACAAGCTTTGATGAGTCTCCTTTCTGTTTTGTTTACTTCTACAAATTTTAAAACACAAATGGATTAGATTGTAGGTATTTGTATTTGTCCTTGATTGCATTTGGTAAACTATAATTGGTCTTCTGTGCTGAGTGGGTTTTCAGACCATATCGGGACTGTTTCACTGTTAATAGTGACATTCTCTTGCTTCAACCAGTATCTGCGCAAGGTCTTTTATTTTTAAGGTTGAGACAAATTTCATATCAAAACATTTTATCACTACCTCACTAACTTTATTTCCTTCCTAATGATGATATGCTGTATGACGACTGGACATTCCCACGGTGTTTATACTTGTGTATAATTGTTTGAACAAATAAATGTACCTTTATGCATTTAGAAATTGCATATAGATGCACTGAACCTGTAGAGGTCTCGTTTTTCCATAATGTCACACAAAGGAGCGGTGTGTTTGAGGTGGTGCCTTAAATACATCTGCAGGAGTTCTTTATATTAATTTGATATTTGGCAAAAACACAAAATTTTGGCAATTCTATCTAACCTAAAGTATGAAAGGTTTTGTGTTAATGTAGGTTTGAAATAATACAATTCTTAAAAAAGTGCTAAGTGAGTATCTCTGGATACTCAGATATTATATCAGAGATAATAATGAAAACAATTATCTCCTGTGTTTATCATCTGAATGAACCATTTGGTTGCTGGTTATACATTAAATATACTGTATGCTGTTGCTTTGATGTTAAACTGTTGCATGTAAGGGTCAGAAGTTATCTCCACGTTCCCTCTGTGGGTTTTATCCGAATGCGTCAGATATTTTCTGAATTCAGATTGGCTGAATTGTAGACATTACACACGTCAGGGTTCATTCATACCTCACTGTTTATGTCACAGCCTGTTACTTTTACAGTTTTTTTGTTTGTTTAGGTTTTTTTTTTGTTGCTTTAGTTAAGTATTTCAACATCACTGTACTTCCCGTTTGCGTGTAGCTGGTGGATACTTTAAGTAAAAGCGCAAGTGCTGCTACTCCTCTTTTCTGAACCAATCAGTGGCTAGGTCAGAGGTGACGGCTATATCAACGCCACTGTTGGGTTGTCTCTTACTCAAAATAGAGCTGCATCAAGTGCTTCATAGTTTCACAGCAAATTGGAAAGACATTTAAGACTTTATTTCAAAGCATCACCTATAGTAATGGCACCGATTCTTCTCAACTGTATGGAGAATGAACACAATGACTACATCAAGTGAGTGGTTTGTATTCTATTGATTCTATGTGTACAATGGATGTGACCCTGACTGTGTTTTAATATGCAGTAAAATACTTTCAGACAACAGGTTCAAGTTAAAAATCCATATTTGGACACAATGGAGGAGGACATTCTGTACCACTTCAGTTTGAGCACAAAGACTCACAACCTTCCAGAGATGTTTGGAGATATTAAGGTTTGTAAAAGCCTAGTTACAGAAATAAAAGCCTACCAGTCATAAAACAAAACTCACTGTATTAACTGGTTCCTCTCTGTTAGTTTGTGTGTGTTGGTGGCAGTGCGAATCGAATGAAGGCTTTTGCCCAGTTTATGCACCACGAGCTGAAACTGCCGGGAATCCCAGAAGATATCAAAGATATCTGTGAGGGGACGGATCGCTACTGCATGTACAAAGTGGGACCAGTGCTTTCCATAAGTGTAGGTATTAATTTTTACAGAGATCAGTGTAAACTGCGCTCACTATCGCAGACTTCTAAAGCTAGATTTTTTAAAATAGGAAATTTGCAGCTTTTAGAGTTTTTTGTTTTTTTTTTGTAGCATGGTATGGGTGTCCCTTCCATCTCCATCATGCTGCATGAGCTCATTAAGCTGCTTCATCACGCCCAGTGCCGTGATGTGGTCTTGTTTCGATTGGGAACATCTGGTGGAGTTGGTAAGACCTGATTATTTTTTCTCCTGCCGACAGTTTTTTTTTAATATAGATTTTCATCTAGAAAAATCTTATAAAACCATTGTAATGTATCATCTGCAGGTCTGGCTCCAGGCACGGTGGTGATCACTGATAAAGCAGTGGACTACTCTTTCCGTCCCCAGTTTGAACAAGTTGTTCTGGGTAAAGTTATCACTCGGAGCACTGAGCTGGATGAAGGAGTTGCCAACGAGCTTCTGCAATGCTCCTCGTCGCAAAACATTCCAACCGTCATTGGAAACACTATGTGCACCCATGACTTCTATGAAGGTACTAAGCAAAACATCATTCATAATTCACTTCTAAGTCCTCTTGGACTCATCATGTACTGAAATATTCTGTATCTCTACAGGTCAAGGCAGACTCGATGGAGCTCTTTGCTCTTTTTCTCATGAGGAAAAGCTGGAGTATCTGAGAAAAGCTTACGAGGCTGGAGTGAGGAATATCGAGATGGAATCCACCGTCTTTGCTGCCATGTGCAGAGTCTGTGGCCTGAAAGGTGTCTATTTATAACAAATTGTTGAACACTAGAATGACCCAGTACAAGTGCCGTGAACACATCAGGCAATTAGTCTAATTTGATGTCTCAAGACAGGCAGAAATACACTTCCGTTCTGAGCAAGAATCTCCAACATGCAGCATCCTTTACAAAGATAAGCGTTTCTAGCTAAGCGTATAGAGTCAACCTTATGATAAATTAATCTTTAATTGCATTAGAACAATCTCACAGAAATATGTGCTTTTATTCAGTGGGGGGGAAAATGTGCATGTTAAAAAACATTTGGACCTTTCACAATTTTACACTACTATATTTAAACTGCTTGGATTAATCACAGCACAGACACTTCTCATCAAAATGTGAAAGTTAGGGAGATGTGTGTTGATCTAGAGCCGAGAAACAGCTGGGATAATAATTGAAACCTTACAAGAATACTTCTAAGTATTCTATCTTTAACAGAGGCAGCAAGTAACCATAAGGCACTGGAACAGTATTGTACCATCACTTAACACTTTCTTTCTTTCTGCAGCGGCTGTGGTGTGTGTGGCCTTACTGAACCGCTTCGACGGCGACCAGATCACCTCCCCTCATGATGTTCTGGTGGAGTACCAGCAGAGGCCCCAAGTCCTGGTGTCCCACTTTATCAAGAAACATTTGGGACTTGTTGTCTGAACGCTCTGCCCCCCCAAACCCCAGTAAAAAACTATATGTAGCTTTGGCTATCATGTTGATAATGTATATACATACACTGTACCTAATGTTAATAGTTAAATTACAGAAATATTTATGCTTTTTTATGATTTATTTGATGAAGCTGAAATAAATATTTCACATTGCTTTTACAGACATTTAAGTATGTGTTGCATATTTTCATATTAAATGCACTATTTTTGTAAGGTAATACAAATCTTTACAATAATGTGTTGTGTATGCTCATTTTCATGTTAATGTGAACCACTGTATATATGCCACCAAAGCTGACATGCCTAGAGTAGACTCCAAAATCTTATGTTTAGACGATAAACATATTTTGATTTTGTATCTGAATGACTGAAAATTAAATAGCACCTTATTGAAACAAAAGGAAAAAAAAAAAACGTAGGTTTTACTGTAGCTTAGACAGTAGTGATCTATGGTTTGAAATGTATTTCTTTGTATTTTTTTTGTTTTTCTTTCTTGTAATAAAGCAACACAGACAATAAATTACAATATTGCATGTTTTCAAGATATATTTAGTAGTTTATGCTGTACATATGTCATTGTAAAAAATAACTTATGTAAGCAGTCAATAAATAAATACCCATCATCAATTCCTTTGTTAGATGTGAACTGTAGCAATGCAAGATCAATACATGATGTTTATTACTCATAATAGAATTTATGTCTTAAATTAATTGCTACACTTTTCATACTGGAATAATAACTTTGGCAGTACCTCAGCAATGGCTGGACATAGCATCAAGTGTTACTTATTTATGTTTACACCAGGGATTAAGTATCAGATTTGGGATCAGACAGGAGCATTTTTTTTAATGGCTAGCATTAATAACTTCAAATCACTGCTACAATTTTTATATGCATGGCTTGCAAAACTGTATTCTTAGCCATGCACATTATTTTGTTGATCTAATGAATATGTGCTTATAAATTCTAATAAACTAGTGTTTCAGCTGCAAAAAAGCAGCTCAGTTGTAACTCTTAAAGCATGTTGAAGCAGCATTAATAACAAGTCATCAGAACATGTAGCAAACTCCTTGGTATATAAAAAAATCTGCTGTAAGATATTAAGATATGATTAGTTGAAGAGCTTAACTGGCATGAGACAACAAAATATCTGTCATATTCAGCATCTGAAATGTATTGAGTAAGTTACAGCAGATGATACATTTTATGGTATTTAGTCAGACTTTTTATCTACTACAACAGTGACCGTCTTTGTGAACATGTGCTGTGTACGTGTTCACTATTGGTCAATGTTATTCTTAAATGACTCAGATCAGGATGAGGTATGACAAACAATGAAAAGGGAACATTCTGAGTTTACATATATGCTGCGCTGTTTAACTCTATTAAGATCTGAGGCGATTCAGTGCGGTTCAGTGAATTTCAATAGGAAGATTGTGGATTTGATTCCAGCTTCCCCCTGTACCATGTTGTCTACTGATCTGCGTATCAGTGTATGAATGTGTGCAAGTTAACTGGTTAATGTGGTGACAGTGTAAAGAACTTGGAGTGATCAGTGCAACAAGAAAAGTGCTACATGAATTTATTTACTGTTTTAAATGAAAGAGAAAAGGAAAAATGCTTGGAACAAAACAATATGAGCCAAACACAATTCTTGTCAGAATTTCAGTGTGGATTTTGTGTCTCGTCTTGGTGGTTTAGGAGGTTTGATTTGGGACAGGGCCTCCTTGGCATACTGGTTTTGGTGTACTCCAGCTTCTCGGAAAGCCTGCTCAGCTCGGACTCTTGGATCTGACACAATCTGGGAGGCAGACATACAACCAGCATATAGTAAATTAATTACATATTTACAGCTTTTTCCACTAAATTATACAACTATGTTTTTTTTTCTCTTTTTGCTCTGAACTGGGACAAAGAAGCCACAAATCCAGCAGCCTCTGCAGCTTATTGATTGACATGGTGTCCTTGGGATCTTGGTTGTGTGTTGATATGAGGGCAAATATTGTCACTTGCTTTGTGTATTTTGATGGCATGGGTCAGTCTCAACTAAAGTGAAACAAAACCTGAATGACTGGTTGTAGCTGAAGAAATCTGGGGGAAAAAAGTGATTGTCTAAAGTCAATATATAGGGAGCGGAAACAAGCAGATTGAAGCAAATGATAATGCACCCAGTCATTGGCATCTTTTAAACAACAGGTAAAGGTGAGCGGAGGGTAGATATTATCATTCCTCACCTGTTTGTCTGTGTACGTGTTAATACTGTAGAGAGGCCTCTGCAGCTCAAACTCTTTCTCATTCAAGTGTCGGCTCCTCCAAGCTTCTGTATCTGCCATCATCCTCTCTGGGTCGGCCTCTGCCACCACCTCAACCTGAGACGATGATATAAAACAACATTGATGTTGGTAACTCACGACTGTCTTCTCACTTGCAACCAAAAGGTGGCACTGATGTTTCTGCTCAGGTAAGGATGAGTCCAGTTCTTCCCTTGTGAGTAATTTGAACTGACAGAACAAAGCTGAGTGGCTCAAACTGTTAAGGGCGGCAAATAGTTCACCTGCTTTCTGAGAGCTTCCAGACGATCCTGCCTCTCTCGTTCCTCCCTCAGCTGCTCCAGCTCCTGCTTTTCTCTCTCCCTCATTCGTTTCTGCAACACATCAGCGCGAAACAGCACCCTAAAGGGAGCAGAGAGAGGCTGTCGGACATCAGGCCTGGATGACACCTCTGTTCCTTGACCACAGCCAGAGGCAGCATTACCCATCAT
Organism: Xiphophorus maculatus; assembly: GCF_002775205.1. NCBI lineage: Eukaryota > Metazoa > Chordata > Actinopteri > Cyprinodontiformes > Poeciliidae > Xiphophorus > Xiphophorus maculatus. The sequence continues at coordinate 18,301,539 of NC_036449.1, read as the reverse complement.
TTCACACCAAACCTGCAGGTAGCGGTGGGGTTTAATGGTGCTGCCAGAGTGCAGCTCTTCTCAGATTATTTGTTTTTATCTCTTTTTCAGCCCCCCCACTTGTTCTTCCTGACAAAACGCAGCCTAAAAGCTGCGGTTTACTCCATCATGAAGCCGCTTTAACATTATTCCTCATCTTGCGCCGTACGGTGCCACATCAAAAAACTTCAAAACGAAATGCATTTTGTGAAACATCACACCTGTCAAGAATAACTGAGACCAGATAGCAACATACACTTTTAATAACCTAACATTTCCTTTTTGCCTGCCGTTAAATCAAATGTAACCTTTTCTGTTGTAAGATAACACCTGAAACACACTGCTTTCTTGTGTGATTATGGGAAAATCCAAATAATTCAATAATGCAGAAGTCTTGTTCCTCCTTGGATACAATTTCTAGGCTCCAGAAAACTACATGTTCAATTGCAAGTTACAAGAGAGTACAAATACCATGCGAATGTCTGGCCATCATGCAGTTCAAGAAGGAAACTGGTTCTGTGTCCCGACTTGTTTTGTTTGGATTTGTTCAAATCCACACCAGAACAAAAGCTCTGTAAACATGCTGACTGTAAATAGCATGAATAGCTTCAATGAATCAAAAAGCAACATGATCCAAAAGGTTACTGAGAGCTTAAAACCCTCGCATGTCAGAAGAGTTCTTTGATTCAATCTAGAATCCTACAAGTCCAATCGAAATAACCAGCAAAGTAAAGCAATAGCAGCATATCTTACAAGTGGTATGCACAAATGATGTAAATAGTGTGAGCGTGTCTGTAAAATTGGAGCATGTTTGTGGTACAACGACCTCAAAAAGTGCAGTAACTATGTTATTTTATGTTTTCATATATGGCTTTCTTTGCAGGTAAAGAATTTTACAGTTTTGGTTTTTTTTTTACTGCATCAAATAGACAGATGGTGATCATATAGAACTGAAAGAAACACCAGTCTTCTTTAAATCATTCACATTGATATCAGTATTTTCATTAGTTGTGAAAATATTGTGCTTCATGCTCACGTAATCAGTAAATCATTGTTTACATTACCCTTTCATTAGATGGGAACATGACACAGAAGCTTAAAACAAACAGATGAGTGCTGTTCCAACAGACGAGCTATTAGTCTTTAATTATGGTTAAAAGAAATTGTTTCTCAAAAGTCAGAAACACAATTTCTCTGTTTCTGACAGAAATTGTCAGAAACACAATTATTTTGAAGAAACTGGATCTACTGCAGCCATGAGATAAGACAAATAACAGCAGAGCACACCATCAAGCCTTGTCCAATTTTGATAGCCAAAGCAAGGAAATATGTGCATTGGCAGCTTTATTGACGACTTTTACCACCAACAAAAATCAGTTTGTGGGAACCATGAGAATAAGGCAGAATTAAATCAGTAGATATAATCAGTGTGCTTATTGACATCACAACATCATCCATGCATCCATTATGTACATCTGTTTATCTTTTCAAGATAGGAGGGGCTGGCGCCTATTCCTAGCATTCACCAACCGACGAGATCCATCCCCGGTCCATCGCAGGCCAACACATGGACTCAAAGACCAAACAACCTTGCAGACATACTGCACTGACTTGTGTAAACCATTAACCTAACCTAAGAGTACCCAGAGAGAACCCACGCATGTTCAAAAATTATTGGTCATATTCAGTATTTCAATTAAATTGCTCAGGTTGTGAACTATGAACCTTATTTTATTTCCAATGTATTTGAACTGATCTGGAACTTGTTCTTATTACATGCAAATTTTCCTCCTGGAACAATTAGAAATCTCCCTCGTCATAAATCAATCACTCCCTTATTCTATCCCCAGCTGTTTGTGTAAATATACTACTGTGCCAAAGCCAAAACATATATGTAAAATCAACACCACATTGGATGTATTTTCACTTGTTAAAACACTGACATACAAAGAAATGAGGTCCCTCTATCGAGCACTCACCTCTCCCTGTCTCTTCTCGCCTGTTCTTCCATGGCGCTCCTAAGAGCTGCGAGTGCCTTCTGATCCCTCTGTTCCAGCAACTCCCTCCTCCTCTGCTGCTTTAAATAAAACAGTCTCAGCTGGAAGAATTAAAAAAAGAAACGCGACAAACAATACAAAGTTAACAAGAAGAGCAATCACGCAGCAACAAAGTTGACTCTCAGAAAACTCCCAGGATCATCATGTCCTATTGACTGAGGCAGCAGGAATCAGATAAATATAAATCGAGAAAATGAGATGAAATTTCAGGGTCTGTCTGACTATTGTGCTAAATTATACGGAATCCAATGAGGCCTGAATGTTCTCATTAATCAGACAGCATCCCAGGTTGCCAGTTCCCCCCATAGCGGACCCCTGAGGAGGGAGTTAATTAAACAGTCAGAAACAAACACGTTCTGGTGTTATCACACCTGTGTGTTCAATAACTAAAACGGATAATCAAAAACCCCGTGTAATGATAATGTCACATGCTTTCAATTTCATAACATCCAGGGTTTTCTTTTGTGTACATCATTTCCATTTTTGCATTGACTTTTCTTTTGGGTTTTTTCCATTGACCCAGGTTCATCCTTTTTAAAGCAAATCAAATTAGACCGACAAAGCTTATACCAACATCATAAGTAATGTATATCATTAAAGCTCTCCTGACTACTTTTGTTTCTTTTAAAGACTTTTGATACATGTGCCCTACATTACTGATTAAAAAATGCTGCAGCAAGTAAAAAACACCTTTCCTGGACAGAAATATAAATAAAGTCTTTACTTTCTCTTTCTGGTGGAATCTCATGGCAGCATCCTTCTCCTGCTCCCGCTTTAGTCTCTCCTCTTCTTCCTCTTGACGTCTTGCTGCTATAGCTGCCTCCAGCTTCGCCACCTCCTCCTGCTGGGCCCGCCACTGCCGCAGCTATGAATGCACACCGGGAAAAAACAACAACAAAAAAAGCAGATTATCATCAATGCGAAGTGACTTTGAAAAAGCAACGAGCAGACAACTAGCTGACAAAGTGCCAAATGGATGCCAAAGGAGATGGCAGAAGTGATTTTAACACTTTATGTGAGATCACCTCCGGATTTGTCAAAGCACTACATCGTAAAGAGAGTAACTCTGAGGTAAGTGACTTACCCTGCCTTGCAAAAGTGTTCATAAGTATAGAAACTTTTTAAATTTTTCCACATTAAAACATTAAGTTTAATGTTTTATTGAGCTGTAATGTGATAGACCAACACAAAGTCGAGCATGCTAAAGCATATAAAAGATTGTTACTGCTCCATATTTAGATGCATTTTATCTTCCTATCAATTCTGACCAGCTCTTCTCCACAGCTTTAACTCTGATCAGTCAGCTATGTACCTTTGTCTTTATGAACTAATGTTCTCTATCACACCTCTGAGTCGTTTACTGATCCGCTGTATTTATACAGAGATCAAATTACAAACAGGCATTCCATGTACAAATTCTTTTGAAGACAATGGGTTGCACTGGATTTTACTTAGGGGCATCCACAAATGGGGGCTCAATGCAAATGCACACCACAATTTCAGATTTAATTTGTAAAAGGCATCCAAAACCATTCAATCATTTGCCTTCACTCTCACAGTTAATATCTACTTTGTGTTAATGCATCACTTCAAATCCAACCCATAATTTTTATCGGTGATTTAAATGTGACAAACTGTCACATTAAACCTACAGTCTGGCGTTAAGTTTGTGTTCTTCATTGTGGTATAAAAAGACAAACAGAGGCGTCACTGTTTACAGGAGCAAGGCACAGCTTTGCTGTGCAGCAGCCCGTCTGAGGCCTGCTGAGTATTAAGTGTTGCATTTGACAGGGCAGATGGATTCACAGATCTATCAGAAGAAAGCTTAGATATACCCAAAGGGATGAACTTAAAATTAACATGCTCTCACACACATTAGCACCAGCAGTTATCATAAAGTCAATCGTTCCTGACGGACTGGCTGAGATAAAAGCAGCAGCTGTGTGTTTAGGAGGGGGACTTCAAACGATCCGGCCTCTAATCCACTTCTATTTAACAATGTTGAGCCTGTTCCTTTTTAGAAATCATAATATTTTCTCACGTGGACTTTTAGTCCTTAATCTAACTTGATATGTCATTTTAGGCGCAGAAGATAAATCTAGTGAATAAAAAAATATAGGAGATTAATATTGTCTTTAATATAATTCAAATTCAGAAAGCTACTCATACTTTTTTTAGTCAGTGTAATATGTCTATACGGACAGTGAAGTTAATAGTAATCCTGCTTTCTGTATTGCAATCTGGTGATTGTGAAAGGGCATGGTATTGATTTCAATGTCTTCTGGTGCTCAGTGAAGCAAAGCATTAAATGTACTAAACCAATCACAGAGTTAAGTTGCTCGGCAGTGATGAAAGACTTAGTAATTATCTGGTCTTCCAAGTTTGATTTCTTGGAAAATACAGTCAGTAATTAAAAGTAAGCGGGCAAATAACCTATTGTATATAAGTAACTATAAATCAAATAATGTAATTTAAAAAATCTATAACTAGATTGTGACTAAAGAATTTGAGAGTTGATTTTAGTATAAATTACAACAAAGACAGATGGCGTTAGTTACTACTGTATTTTATATCTAAAATTAAGACAGTTTTTGTTGAGAAAGATGAATCATTATTATCATATACAGTATATATATATATATATATATATATATATATATATATATATATATATATATACAGTATATATATATATATATGTGTGTGTGTGTGTGTGTGTGTGTATATGTATGCAAACCTTTATAAGCTAGCAAGTTGTCTTTATATAAGTTTGCAAAAGGCTTATTTGCTACCCCTCCTGCTTTTGTATGCCTCTCCTCTGATGTTTGTGTCCTTGTGGGGAAAAAAGAAAAGTTCTTAAAACATTTTAAATGCATGTCAGACCCCTGACGGCAGAAGGGATGCATCTTTCAGAGATAAAATAGAAATGTGTTGCTTCTGTGTAAAATGCAGTCTAGGCGGTCAGCCAATAAAACGACAATTCAGTCCATTTTCTTTCTATTTGCTCTCGACCCTGGTCAGAATCACAGGGGGACTTGGCACTCAGTGGTCATTAAGAGGAAGGCGAGGTAACCCATGCGCAGGCCACTTTGAAAATATTTAACATAATATGAAAAAAAATAATTCAATGAAATAGGTTACATAACAAAATTACAAGAAACATCAGAGAAAATTGAAAAGTAACAGTGGTGGCAGGAGTTTGCCCTGTAATTGGTGGGTTGCTGGTTTTAATGTAAAATTAAATGGAAGATAATTTGTTTTCTGTTAGATTTTGTATTCCAGAATACAAGCACCCGTAATTTAATCAGCTGGTAATCCCTGATCTGTCTCAGATATGAGAAGTATGTACTCAGATCCAGACTGAAATAACAGGGATATATTTGTATATCATCATGTATTATTTTATACATGATGAATAAATATATCTACATATATTTTCATTTGTATTAGCAGACATTAAAAGTTTGTTCTCAGAAAGTTCATTTCGCAGAATAATTTGTATCTGGAAAATCTCGTAGATGCATCCTGTCAGAATGCATTAGTCTGACTTATTGTTTAGGCAGAGATGAAGTGGCATTTTAAGGAACACAAACGTGGTGGGGGAGAAATACCATTATGTACAGTAATTTGTCACTGGAATCTCGCTTTCTGTGAATTTAAATAGAAATGGGACTCCATCCTTTTTCATGGCAGCACAAGAAAGACTGAAGAGATGTCAAAATGACAAAAGAATGATAGTGTTTTTATCTGAGCTCTGCAGCATGCTGAAAGCCTTTGTTAGCGTAACTGTTTGCTTAAATATTTTCTGTCAGTGGGCGGTGCAAAAGCTGTCAGTTCTTCTGCAGGCCATTTAGTGACAAATCATTAATATATACAGTGCTGTGCAAAAGTCTTGAATCATTTATTTATTTACATTTTGTCTCAAATGATATTTTGCATCATGTTTCAGAAACCTCTTTCAAAGTTTTTCATTGGACTTTGTTTTTTCATCTGTTTTTAGGCCAATAGTTGATCATTTTTAAAGAAATGCTTCTTTTGGCTGTTTATTTATAAGGATATTTATTGCCATAATAATTTATAATTTATAATAGTTGTTTATAATAGTAAACAGGCTTATAATAGTAAACACGTTTTATTGTTTATTTATTTTTATGGTTTACATATGAAGAAAGATGGGGAAATATATTATTAGCCTTTGTTTGCTAGTGATGTTTTAAAGCAAACAATTACCACATCCTACCAGTTTTGGTACTTTTCTCTAGAACAAGCTCATGTCAGGAATAATGTCATTCCAAAATCTGAATTTCAATTTCATCTGTAGAAGAGTTTGAAAACCAACTGGATTAACATATCTTCATCTGACATTAAAACAACACAAGGAGAGACATGTTAATATATGTGTAACTGCTTTAATGTATTGAAAAACAATAGAAGAACATATAAACAGTTTATTAATCTACCTCTTACTGTGTAATACGCACAGCAGACATTTGTACTTGCAGCTGTTCGGTGGAGATTTTAGTTTTGGGTGTCATAATCTAGACTTCTTTTAAACTGAAAAATTCTACTGTCTGAGAAAAAAAAATCAGTTTCAAGATTTGAATCTATAAAAAATAAAAACTGTAGTTAACAATTTGTGGTTCGCACACATTCCCAGATTAAAAGAGAATGAGTTGAAAAAAAATTCAATATGCAAGTTATGTGGACAAAAACAACTGCCTTTCTCTCCCGTTGCATAGCACTTCAAATACATGTTTTATAAATAAACTAAAATCTCTTGAGTAAGTAAATGCAGTTTATTTACATGACTCTTTTGAGTACATAAATAAACTGTATTTAGTGATGTTTTAAAGCATCAGGAGAATGAGAGAGCTAGTTTGAGATGACAGAAAGACAACAAAAGCTCAGACGGCGACTCAGTTCTACTAACTTGTGCAGAATGCCATCTCTGAATACACAGCACATTGGACCTTGAAGTAGACGCGGCCGCAGCAGCCAGCAGAAGAACAAACTGTATCTCATATAAGAACAAGAAACCGAGGCAACGGTTGCTAAAATTGAACAATAGCAAAATATTGCCTTGTCTAATGTGTCTCTATTTCAGCCGAATCAGTTGGATGGTACGGTCAGTCTTTGGGTAAACAACACAGCATTTAAATGTTGTTTCTGGCCATTATCATCTCTACACTATACCCACCTTTTCATAACCACTTCCTGCTAGATACTGCACCATGTCACTAAACTCAGATCATCACAGTTGACTCGAAAAGCACTAATTAATAGTTCAATCATTTTTTTATTGTTACTACAATAGTACCACAAAATATTGTGATAAAATTTTAACTTTATGTCGCCTCTATAAATCATGTTTCTTGAACATGAGAATACATTTACTGTTCTCCAATGTGCTCCATAGTCACCAGGACTTAAACCAACAGAGCACCTTCAGAATGTGAGAAATTCACATCATGGACGTGCTGTCAACAAATCAACTAAGCGATGCTAGCTTTACAATGCAGATCAAAATTTCAGTTACCAACACCTTCTGAGTAAAATTCTAAATTATAAGAAAGTGAAGGATTAAGGAAGTACTGCAGACACAGGAGTTGACCCCAGAGCATATGGGGTATAGCAAACAGGACACAACAGAACACAGTTCACATTTAAGACTACTTTCCTGATCAGTATAAAGAAGATTAGACTGATATTATGCAATTCTTTAGAGTACTTAAAATAATGTCAGTCTCCAAATTGAGAAAAAAGAAAGCTTTTTGCTGTAACATGCAATAAGAGTTTCACAGCTGGCCCTATCAGAAATTTTTTCTAATGTCCATAACAGAGAAAATTATACACATATGCGCAATTAACTCCTCAGAGAGTTGTCAGCTGAAGCACTGTGGCCCACGCGCTGTCTCCGCGACTGAGACTTTTCCAACAATGTACTTAATAGTCACTGACAGGGGAACTGCTGACATTTTTGCCTAAAGAATACCCCGATTAACTGGGGAAGGGCACAATAATAGATAATCTGGCCATAATTTAATCCACGACAACATTGTTTGTTTTGTAAAGTACTCTGAAGGCAAATGAGATCTTGTTATAAAAACTCTTGTTTGATGAAAAATGTCCCCCCCATCCGATAGTTGAGTCTTTTGTCCTGCTGGCCCACTCATCTCTTCTCCCACCTGAGCCTGTTGCAGCAATCTGTCATCCCTCCAGGCTTAATCCACTCGTGTGGAAAAACACAATCACACAATCAAAGACGCCTGGGGGCGAAATATAAGCGGGAGGTAAAATGAAAGCAAGGACATAATAAAAGGCTGGAATGAGGAGTAACACCAAGAACAATACCAGCTAATTACAGCAGCCAGAATGGCCCAGAACAAACGCCTGATGAGATGAAAAGACGAGTCTGGAATTCGTTGATAAAAAAGAAATGAAATGAGCTGCGTCTCAGGCGTGAATTTTTACTCATTATAGTATTTATCCATTTCACCTTACCTCTGCCAATGTATGATTTATAGGTGAGGACAAAGGTTATATTACCGCTCCTCGCAGATGAGGTTTATAATATCATTTACGAGTCCAGCAGGTCATATTTCTTTGATTCTCAAGAGAATCATTTTTGATTTTGTGTGACAAGGAGTAAAGAAATCAATTACCCCGAATTTTCTCCCTGGACATTTTTTACCTGTCCTTTGTTAAGATAAGACAGGTTTGCTCCCTAAAATAAGGGAGCAAACCCTCCCTTACCTAAAATAAGGTCAGAACCAGTCTATCAATGCCACAAAAAAAATGTTTTTATGAGCTTAGGATGGAAGAAAAATAGTTCATATCTCTTTATGTCTTTCTGAATAAGACATAGTGAGATATTAATCACTAGGTATCAACAAAATGTGGATTTTAGAAGATTTGCTAAAAAAGAGCACTTTTCACATAAAGTATTGAAGTCAAGAGAGAGAAACACTACACAGTTTATCCAGATCATCCACACTCTGTGGTCCTATCTCCCATTCTCTTCTCCTTAGATCACTGAAATATATTTTCATGAAGAAAATCCCTCCTCAGGTTTTCAAGGTCTGGCAACAGATGATTAGAGAAAGCTGGTTTTGTGTCTGGTGAGCAGATAATGTGTTGATTTGGCCGTATGTGTTGGATCATTATTCTGCTTAAAGAACTAATGAAGACCCATTTCCAGTTTATTGAGCAATTCCAACAGGGATTTTAGGTTAAATATCATGATCTTTCACATAATTCATAATGTCTTCCAGAGCAACATTGATTCCCACAGTCTTTTGAAAAACAAGCCCAGAGCATCACAGGTCCTCTACCATTCTCAATACAGGGCATCAGTGATGGTTTTCCTCATTCTCCTTGGTCTCATAAACCAACCGAACGTGTTTGCTGAAAAAAAATACTAAATTATAAAAAAGCTACTTTCTGAAACCCACTTATTAATACTGCATAGACCAGCCAACCATGGTTTGGACAGTGCTGCATCCACCTTGGCAGGAGTACAGCTCAGTGATGACATTTATTGAACTTTGACTACAGTGTGTTGTGATGCACATTCAGTACTGCAAACAGCTTTACTACATCAGCTGACCGACTGTCTGCCACTCAAAGGGATAACCAGACACTCCCACTGCCCCCGCAGCCACAAACCGCTTTTCAATGCAAAATTATGTCTCTAAGCTTGTCTGAACTGTAGTGAAAGGAGACAAAAACTGTACATTTCATCATTTACATTCTCACATTGGGAAAAGTCAACAGAAGTATTATCCAGACAATGATGGCATGGTTGTTATAAAATCTATGGCAGGTTCTAATATTGCATCTCTGTCTGCTTACATTATAAAAGAGACACTTAAGAAAACTTAAACTGCTTGAAAATGTTGACTCAGCCAAGGCCATGGTCTAGACATTAAATGTTAATTTAATTATTTTATTTCTGTGTTGATCTTGCATTTATGCTTGTTGCAGATCAGTTGTATGTTTTCAAATGAAAAATTTATGGCACATAGCATTTTCCAATAGTTAAATAAAAAAGGGAAAAGTTTTACTTCGCTGGGAATAATAGCTGCTAGGAGCTGAGATGCCCATTTGAAAAGTTTTAGGCCACTACAAACTTTCTTTTCCGACTAGTCTCCGTTTTGTCGTGTGATTCACTGACCACACGTAGATCTCCACAACAACATTTCAAATTGTACGACATGTTGACTCATGATTCTAACTACAATTGGTCTCTGGCATATGGTATGGGTTGAGTTTATCAAATGAATTTCAATTTTCATTTTGAAATTTCCTATATTACCGTATTCGGCGTTTTAAATACTCGCTTGTTTGGATTTTCCTGGATGTATTGCTACGGTTGTGTTTGCTGTTTGTCTTCCGAGATGACTGGTGAGTACTTTTTGTGACGTCATTGCAAACACCCTATAAATACAGGATATCTACAAAATTCCTCAAGACCCAGAAGAAGAAGCCAGTGATTGTGGAAAAAGAGCTGCTTCATCAGATTGGCACTGCTCTCTGGATCATAGCGTCTCATCATAAATTTCTTTTGCTTGCCGTTTCTCTTCCTCTCTGTCTCACTGGCACAGTAGCAATACAAACAAATACATCCTAGTCGGTCACATCACAGCTTTACACAGGGAAACAGAAAATTATGGATTGCGAATTAAATGTTCACAGAAACTGATCAACTTAAGAAAAGTGCTTAAATTATTATATTTTATTTAAGGAATGGTTAGGGGTACCTGTAATTGTGTTCATGTGATCTTGTTGAAAATAGTTATTTTTTATAAGATCTTTGACATGCTGCATAGATGTACTAAACATTTTAACTTTAGATCATACCATTATACCATAATATAATGTCTTTTCACTCTTATGTCTCTTATTGTTAAAAACTGTTTTGTCACCAAGTTCTTTAGTACTGCATTTTAATTTTCTGCTAAATCCTGACCTATGTTTGCTGTTCATGTTCCTTATACTCCACTTTGTTTCTCTCTGCCACACCTTCTTCTCTGCTCTGAACTTTGAGCTACAAGCTTGTTTCTCTCTTTATTAACAGTTTAATTTGTTTGTTTATCTGCTCCCAGCTGCCTGCTTAGACCTGCACTTGAGTCCTTTTTAACAACGGTAATAGACCCGCCGGAGGGTGGTGGAAACCAAGGCGTTAAAGATGCAGTTGCAGTAAAAAGGCGAATCCATCTTGTCTCTCTGCTGTGTCACTGTGCTGTGGTGATAACAGCAAGGAAAAATAATGACTGGATGCAAACGTGCATCAATCTGAGCCTCAGTGTAAGATGACGTCTGTGCATAACAAAATCATTTTCCTGAGTCAGAGATCACGGTCAACAAAAGTTGATAAAAAGAATTTTTTACATGAGTGACCTGCATCAAATCTATTTGAATATTTGCTTTTATTAAAATTACTGGAATTTCTAGTCTGTTATTGTTGTCAGGGACACAGTTTGAAGTTACCAAGAGGAAGCATTGTTGTGTTGCTACTCAGCACAACTTTATTATGCTACAGTCAGATGTTTCCGATGTTCAAGTCAGAACATCAGAAACAGAAAAGAGAAAAATGTCCTTGATAAGGACACTATGTGAAAACAGTATACAAAAGCCCAGTTCTTCTGTATCAATAATTCTATAAAAGCTATAAATCCCATCTACTTTATTTCAAACTCTTAGTCAAACTAAATCTACAAGATTCAGAAGATAAGAAATAACTTAAGCTTCGAGGAATTTAAAAGTACACCAATATTTAAGATTTTTACAGATCAGTAAAAGAATCTTCTAACTTAATGTTTTAAATCACTAGCTGCACTATCTTCTCTGATTTTGGAACCCAGCAAGAAGCAGCAAATATTTTTTCTTTAAATAACTAAAGGTTTTAGGCTCTTTATTGTGACCGACTGTGGTAACTTCAGGTAATAGATGTGTGCTTGGGTTCCTGCCCCTGTTAGCAGTTTGGTTTTTTTTCTTATCTCAGTGTTGGGCTTTCTCCCTTTTGATTTGTAGATCCTTTTCTGTCTAGTTCAGCTCTCTGTTTGCTTTCAATGTTAAGCAGTACACACTCTTAGCAGTACACACTCTGTGTGATTTGTGGCCTATTTTCCAGTCTATCTGTCTATAATATGTTTTTAACCTACGCTGATTAAAGTACTTTGATAATTATTATGGGTTACAATTGAATTTAACACTACCTGTTTATATTGATTTTGCTAAATTCATGATCTTATGTTTATTTTGTACCATTGTACCATGCATATGTCTAAAGATGAGTTTCTTACCAGACACCACCTTAAATTACTTTCAGGAATACCAACAAGGACTTATTAACATGCATGACATGATTATTACTAGTTCTGTTCACACATAATATATCTTGGTTCTTTTTCACAATTAAAAAGAAAATGAATGAATGCCAAAACTTCTAAGTATTTCAGATATATACACTTTTAACAATAATGATGCTGATTTATGAAAAACTTAAATCCTTCAGTTTTAAAAAGGCTTTTCATCATGAAGGTTAAGTTTTCATTTGAAAAGCAATCACTTTTCTGTCAGAATGGTTTAAAACTTTATTCTTTTCCTTTCTGTGGTCATTTAGGGGTTTTTTTGTAAACCGAAATGCAGAAGAGAAGAAGCTGGAAATCTGAAAACTGACTATCTAGATGGGCTTTAGTTTAAAAACAACTAATTACAATGATATACAGTGTCTTGCTAAAATATCTATATGCCCCTTAAACTTGATCAAATTTGTCACTTAATGCAAACTTCAGTGTGATTTTATCTGATAGCACAACAAAAAACAGTCAGTTAATCAGTAAGTAAAGTTTATCTTTGTATGATTTAGACTCAATATGAATACAACTGTTCTATGACATACAGTGGCAGCATCATGGGCATAGTGAATTACATATTAAGGTTTGTGGTTGTTGCAACATTTATGTTAAAGATGCTGATTAAAATGTTTTATGAGAAGAAAACTAAATATGGTGTTAAACCCCTCCAACATACAGCCATGTATGTTGGAGGAAGCGTAAACCCTGCAGATATCAAAAAAACAAATTTGTTGTTTGTGTGGAACACAAACAACAAATCTGATGATATTTGACTAAATGAGCCTCAGTCATGCTGGCTCAACCCAGCTCATGTCAGAGTGTCCTATCCAAACAGTTACCAGACAAAAGCACCATCTGAAAAAAAAAAAACATGGGGAAAGTAAATTGAATTTATACAGTACAACATCTGCAGCATATGGATTTGTTGTGTCAATGTGTAACTAGCACCCCTCGGAGACAGCAGCATCATGTTCGGCAGACCATCCTTATTAGCTTGTTTGCATTCACAGCCGATCCCAAGTGGCAGCTAAAGCAAGAGATGCTGTCAGGCAGCCCTGCATTATATACAGCCTCATCAGCAGATATACAATGCACAAGCAGGCAGTCGAACAAGGCTCCCTTTTACGATCTCTTTCACGCCTCACCATCACATCGACACTTACAAAGGACATGTCATGTGCATAATCCTTTGAGCGCTGTGATAAATAATCTTCATTGTCTCCATACTAACAGATGTGTAGTGACCAGAGGTAAAAGTAAAAGAGACACCAACTTTCTCTCTGAGATGCAGGCAGATGTCCTGCTGATGCTGGCGATCTCTGTGGTGCTCCAGCTCCTCCTGGTGGGAGTGTTTCGCCTCCTGCAGTGTGTCCAGGGCCCTGTCCAGGAGCTCCTGTGTGTCTCGCTGCCACTGCTGGGTCATGACTCTTATTTGTTTCTGGATGAATCGATGCATGTCACAGATACGTCCATGTTGCAACTGAAATCGAAAGAAGGAACACTGATATAAAACCTTTTCTAAATGTGGTCATTTTTAAACTCTATCTGTGCCATGGATATGTATATTTTTGTCACATGTAAATGTTTTCACCTAAATAAATGCAAAAAACAATTTTCAAACTCATTTATTTATTGAGATAGCCTATTCATAACAGATTATGTAAAAAAAAAAGTATTCACCCTCTGGTTCTGCCCCCACCTGTTTGGAATAACAATACTCAACTGTTTGTGGTACTTTCACATCACTATGAAGGAATTTTGGACTTTACTTAGGCCACCCCAAAACCTTCACTTCACGTTTTTCAGGTATTAAGATGTGATTTTTCTTGTGTACTTTAGATAATGTCTCGCTGCACTTGAGCACAATTTGGCTGACAAACTGGATGGATGTTCTGTGCCAGATGTTTCAGCTATAAAGCAGAATTTAAAGTTCCGTCAATCAAGTGATCCAGATCCTTAAACAGCAATGCCGTCCTACACAATTGATATTTTAAAGTATTGAGCACAGAGTCACTTTTAATTGTGTCGTAATTATATTTATTATGGGCTTTTTGGAAAGAAAACTGACCTTCTTCGCTGTAACTACAGCCACCTAATGGTATAAAGTCGATTGGTTTGACTGAATGACCCCAATGTTTGATTGTCTGTAGGATGGGGGATTTTTTAACATAAACACTGTCGAGTTTTACACCGGATGCATCACTATTCCAGAGAATGCTTTATTAAAAATATTAGGGATTATCAGGAAGATTTTTTAGGAATCATGACAAGGGCCTCGTGTTCTTTTTTATTTTTAACAGGGAGCTCTCCCAATTTTGCCCATTGTCCTATCGTTGAATGATGAATGCTGACTTTATACTGCAGTAAATGAGGCCTGCAGTATTTTAGACGTTGTTCCAGGCCTAACTCTGTTTTCGAATTTCTTTAGATTTTGGCGTGACGTGTGTCTTTCTGTGATCTTTTAGCCTACCTCGTTGCCAGACATGTTCTATCTAAACAGCAGGTGAAACTTAAGAAAGTTTAGTAAATCTATTCATTTAAGGGGGAAAGTTATATTTCCACGCGAATCCAAGTTTGGTTTAGATCATTTTACACAGGTTATCTTTGTCTGATATCAAAAATGTCTCAATAATCTAAAGCAAATGTTTCCAAAAAATTAGGAAACAAGAAGAGAGCAAATAATATGGGAGGACACAAGGAGTATTCCTATATGATTTTTTTAAAGATAATGCTGAACAAGACAATAAAAACTGAGTCACTGCAGCCAAATTCTACTTGTTCTGCATTATGCACCAAATTTATGATGCGTTGCAAAAATTTCCCAAACATTCTTGCATGACACACTGTCTACACTAAAGGCAGCATTACCACAGGGAAACCTTTGTGCCTGATCTAGCTCTGCAGGGATAGAAGATCATCCCTCTCTCCTGGCTGTGAAATGTTCTGAAGGAAAAGAGTTCTTTTCGGTGTGAGGACTGCCCATAGCTATTCATCATTGTGTCAGCACACTCAGAGGCTGCACCACTTGGCTGCCTCATTGGAACAGAGGGAATGATATTCATCTATGGACTAATAGCAGCTAACTGACAGTGTGAAGGCATTAGACGGCTGACTGGTTTTATTGAAAATGAGTGAGCTGACAGACCCGCCGTCGCAACAGAAGTGGCAGGATTGGTCATGCGAATCTTGTTTATTAATGTGCAACTTTCAAAGATTCACCTTTTTATTCTTCAGTCTTGCCCTCTCCTTCACCATACCTGTTTTAACCTGTGTTTCCAGATGCAATGAGCATGAAGACATAAATTAACACAAAGACACAAATTAGAATAAAGACACATGGTTTATGTACAGCCTCTCTGTGTCCATGCATACAGGTTGTCTATTGAGGTCAGTTATGGCATAAGGATGCATCGAGCTGTACAGAGCCTTCTCTACACACTTGAAGTGTGGCAACACTTTGCTTCAGTGATCCACATTTCATCTGTGAAATTCTGCTGCATCCGCGATGTCTTAGTTGTCCAGAAAAGAGAAAGAATGAGGGAACAGAATCAAATATATATATAGAAGCACAAAGTGCCTCGTAAATGTTTTTCACAATCTTTCTCTTTCAGCTGATAAATTCAATATAATTTATTGGAATTTTACGTAATACAAAGAATTGATTTATGTGACACAAAGAAGCGCATAATTGTGAGGAGTAAGGAGAATTGGACATGGTTTTCACCTTTTTTTTTTTTTTACAAATAAACAAAAAGACTTGCATTTATGATTACCCCTTTTACACTGATACCTTAAATCTTCTGTCAGAAGATACCTAAGCATTATATTTAAAAAACTCACCTGTGAAGGTCTTAGATGTTTAATAAAGTAATCAGAGAACACACAGCATATAAAACAATATCCGAAGTTTGAATAGTCCACCAAGCGCTGTTAAATCTATCATATGAAGATGATGGATTCATAGGATATATACTGTATTTCCATAAACCAATGGGAATATATGGATTGTGTATTCCTAAATTGACAGGCTGGGCAAGAGTTAACCAGAAAAGCAACCCAGAGACCTGTGTTAACTCTGGAGGAGCTACAGAGAGCTACAGCTGAGATGGGAGAATCTCAACAGTAATGTGCCATGTACCCTAAAAATATGCACTTTATGGGAAATTAGAAAAGAACAAAGCCATTAATAATCCAGTTAGCTGCTGTGGGAAACAGCAAAAATGAGAAGGACTTCAACTGGGCCTCTCAGAACATCCACCTTGTTTTCTGCAAAGCCTTTTTGTGTAGATTTAGCTGGATGTTTTACATTGTTTCACTGGGGGGGGAAAGGCTCTCTGAAGCCATAGTTCTTGTGCCGACAGAAACAAATTGTCTCCCAGGATTCTGTTTCAGTAGTAAGCTGTGGTGGAAACACATTTATTACCTTCTACCTAACTTGGTCGCTCACACAAAATCTGATAACATTTTGCATATGACACCTTATGACATGAAAGACAATAAAATACCCCATCCAGAAGAGGGAGTTCTTGACAAAGTGAGCATAAGTCAAATCACCTGACAATAAAACCTCAGAGGTTGGTTCAACTTCATGTCAGCAAGACACTCGCAAAATGCAAATCTTCATCATATGCTATGTATTATACATAAACTGCGGGTATTTCTTTGCACATCTAAAGAATGACATTTTTTCAAATTTTTACTTATTAAAGCCTGCTTCAATGTTCTACGCAACTTCGTCTCTAAACTGTCTTCTGTGTTCCTTGGTCTTCATGATGATGTTTGTTTACCAATGTTCCCAGTAGAAGTTCGAGGGGTGTGAATAGTTTTGCAAGCCGTTGTTTATTGAACATAACCAAACACACTCACAGAAGTTCAGTGGAACTAAACAATCACCTGTAGAGGTTTATAGATACTGATCTATTCATATTTACCCAGACATCAGAAAAAAGTCTCTCTAAATTACATAAATCAAAAGCTATTAAAAAAACCTGATCTATACATCTAATCAGAGGGGTTTCACAAAATCAATCTATGCCCACACTGATTAGCAAGTCAGTTAAATTATGACTAATAGCTGAGTTAGGTGGAGTCAGAGCTGGAAAGTGCAGAGCACAGTGAAAGACATGTCTCCTCCCTCTCGCAACACCCCCGAGGCTGAATGATCACAGCTCTAAATGCGGTACCCAGCTGGAACTGATATGACGACAGGTCCCTGGGTGCGGGCAAGGGGAGGAGAGAGGGCCTGGCGGTTGTCATGGCGATACGAGGCAGTGGCTAGAGCCAGCCGTCCACAGTGTGTGACATGGCACATCCTGCAGCGTGCTGAGCGGATCATTGTCTAGGCTTATCTCAGTTCAGGGTACTGAGCTACATTGATCAGGGAGACTAGGACTCACACTGGAGAGCTGCTTCTGACAGAGCGGGTCAGGATAGGGGTGAGAGAGTGGCATCTGCAAATGACTGCATCAATATATAAAGATTATAAATGCAGGTTATGTGACTTTTTTTATTTGCAACAGAATACATTAGACACAAGCCGTGGCAATCCCTCTGTCAGTCGGAGGTGAAAGTTAAAGGTTTACTTAAAAATAAGGAAAAACCCAAAGTCCAGGTGCGAATCCACATTAATGCACCACACAGGAATTGCATAGAAATAGACAGGTTGCAGGAGGATATGAAAAATAGCTCTCTGAAATGCAGGAGAGTTGATTGCTGAACAAGGAGCAGGTGATTGATTAGAAACTGAGTGCAGATGTGAGGGAAGTCAAGTATCTGAAGTTTAATTGATGCTGTATTCCAGTTACCTCAGAAGTCAGAACATGGTTTGACATCACAGTTGAGTTAACGTAACTGCTAACATAGCTGGTGAAGTCGGGCTTTCAACATAACTAGGCTCAAGTCGACCTATTACCAACATTGTTCGATGTTATACTTTCTATAAGCAAACATCATTGTTCATTTGTTCATCTTAGAGTTGCAGGTGCTACGTGATACAATCTTACATAAACATGTTTCCATCACAGTTTACTACTGAAACTACCACTTTCCCAACAGGAGGGTTTTCCAGTTGATTTTTCTGACTGAGAGATGGGGAATTTCCCACTTCTGACAACAAACAGAAAACAAATGGGGAAAAATGGCTCTTGGAATATACTGGAAACATGGGAAACAAGGAAGCAGAAATGTAACAATCCCGAGACACAAACCAACAGGAGAAATGATCAAGATTCACAACAACAAATTTGAAGAGACAAAATAGATAAGAACTGAAATATTATTCTTTATTAACACCACGAGTGGGAAATTTGAAGTTTAAAATATTCAAAGAACCACACCTAGAGACTGTCACAAAGAACTAAATAAAAATACATCTCAAGAATTGAACTAAATATGAAAAGCAAATACTGACACATCCTAATATAAGCACAAAACCAATGTCCCGTAGTTTATAAAATCCTCACACTTTCTCGGTTGAATCTATATTTTTAGACCAAAACCCGTTATTTGAAATGGTAATAAAAGCTACAACGCAGGGACAAAGTTTACATCCTTAAGATATTGTGTTCATTGAGATAATTCTGAGTAATATTTTACATTTTGAGAATATGTTGAAGAATTGGCAGTTGGTCAAAATGCAAATAATCCAAACTTTGGCTGAACTGAGATAAAAATCTCAATTTTATTTAAAATTGAGATTTAAATAAAATTTCAATTTTATTTAAATACAGATAATGGGATCGAATCGGAAGCCAAATAAACTTGGCAATATTCTTTAAGTAGATCCAAAAAAAACTAACCAGTTCGAGTCGTGTCCTGTCAGGGAACTGTCTCTGCAGCATGTCAATACGAAGTGCTCTGTAGTTTGGTACATCATGAGTGTACATAGACATTGTGAACTGGAAACGTTGATGGTCATTTGGACTCCAGTCACAGCACCTGAAACAAGTTTAACACAGAAATACCACTGCTACTTCAAACAGCACTAACACATAAATTGCAACACTGCACCAGTACAAAAAAGCTATTGTACCAGATGGTATAAAGTATTAAGCAGATTTGTACAATCAACCACCTGGGGAGGAAACCTCGTCTTAATCAGCAGCATAACATGGAGAAAAGTCACAATGTCAGTACAGACGTGCTTCACTTTATTCTGTGGAGTTCAACAAATTCTGCATTTCCACATATTTACCAAATAAGAAGTTAACAGGATCAGAACAGTTGGATTTTTAAACCTATTTCATATCAGAAAAAAAATACAACTGTACTTACATGTCATTTTCTTGCAGCTGCTTTGTCAGCCTCTGGAGTTTGTCCTGGAACCTCTCTGAGAGGGACTGGAAGGCCTGGATCAGAGAGTCCTTCAGCTCTGGATAAGGGCAGTCTGCATTCAAAACCTCCTCAGGAATGGTTTCTGATCTCACCACAATATATGGAGTACCAATATAGTATTTCTGAGAAGAAAAAAAATAATCAACCTAATGTTGTTCTAATCAATCACATATTTTTATGATGTCCAAGTATGTTAATGTTTGTATAGTTAGATACATTTAGCTGTATTCTTTGTTTAGGTAAAAAAAAAAAAGGAAAATAAGAAATTCAATATGTGCTTTGGAAAATAACAATTTTAGCCCATTTGACTACTGTAACAGGAAGAATGGGTTTTTCAGACACAAACATTCCTTTAATTAACGGTGGAAATATTCTCCAACAAAAAAATTATAAAAGAAAGAACAGTGCCTTTAGTTAGCAAAATCTCTTTGATGCAGAGTAAAACTGTCATGAATGTGAAACTAAAACAATGTGTCCTGAATCTCAGAACAAAGCAGAGCACTTATTCTCAAATCTCATTTCAAGATTAGCCCAAAGAATTAGAATAACTGTTAATTAGTAAATCCAGTTTTAATAAATTTGCCCCATCATTTAGGTCTTAAAACATGACTTACCTCCTTTCATCCACAAATAAACAAAATAACTAAATTGAACCTAAAATTCAACAAGCGGAGAAAAACATAAAAACTGAAGTAAGACACAGTTTTAGTAATATATTGTGAAAAATGCCAATGCCTGCCTTCAGTGGCCTACCTAAATATAGAGTTCAATTACTTTAGTTTTTTACAATGTTTTCCCAGATTTAATGTTCAGAGTTACATGTTTTGCATAGTAATTACATTACTAAACTTTGAAAGGAGAATAATCATGTGGTTATAATTTATTGTTGGTCTAAGGGAGTGATCAGCCCGAGCTGACGGGTCACAATCACAACAAGCTCTCCTTCACTGTAAATGTGAGTGTGTCAACTGATGGAAAACCTTAATGCTCTTTTCATACTGTTTTTATGTCCAATACTGTCCACATTTTCAAAACTCTAAAATTAGTCAAATTTCACTTGCTGTCCAGCAGATGTAAAGTATACACGGTACAGAAAATGGTCATCAACTGAGAAACAGCCTAAAAGGCAGTAATAAACATACCTCAAAGCCAATGTCCTTGATCTGCTGCTCTATGTCCTGGTACTCTGCATTAAGCTTTGCAATTACATCTATTTGTTGGTCTTTCACAAAATTGATCTGGCAATTCAAGAGTGACACATAGAAAATGTTGGTGATTTATTTTTATTCATGCAGTCAATAAAAACATTGATTAGGTGTGTAACTAAATCTAATCATTAATTTAGTAACAACAGTGTTTAAAAGATTTCTCAGCTTAAATCATTCTACATTTAGAATTGGAAAAACTGATGGAACGATTCACTGATGGGACCTAATCAGTAACTGCTTGTTTTCTAAAATGATTCATATGTTCTTCAAATGGAAACAGACACTTAGAACAGGGTGCATGAATGGGTCGTATTTTTCTGTCATAAAGGAGAAATTACAAGAAGATAATATTCATAAATTGCATTGATTTGCTCAGTTGTTTGGCTGCGGGAGGGAATACCCAAATGGTGTCAACATCTCCGACTGTATAAATACTGAACAAATTCAAATTAAGTGAGCTCCATGGAAGTCATCTGGCAGCCGGAAGATTCTGAGTTCAATTCCAGCTGCTTCCACATGTCAGAGTACCTTAAGGCAAAACACTGAACCCCTAGTTTCCTACAGGTATATGGATAATAGAGCTATGCAAAAGAACTGGTTAACTAAAAAACAATATTTACATGTAGTCAATTTACCATTTAGGTTAAATGCACCCATTTCTATCTGTGCCTCGCAAAAGTACTACTGCCCGATAAACAACATTTTTTCAAAATGTAAAATTTTTAACTCAGAATTGTACTGATTTTCTTTTTAAATAATAGACTTAAAATAGTGCATTGTAATGGTATATTAATAATATGTGGTTTTCCAAATATTTTCCAAATAAAAATTATATGTATATCTGTTCAGTAAGGCTTTGTAAAGCCACTTTCCTCAGTAATTACAGCCACAAGTCTTTTGGGTTATGTCTCTTCCTGCTTTGGTTACCTAGACACTGAAATATCTACTCACCATTATTTGCAAAAAAGTGGAAACTCCATCAGATTGAAACAACAGCAGATGGATACAACTGACATTTATTCTCATAAATCCTTAATCTTATTCATTGCATGGTATCTCTGGCTTTATGGTTTGCGCTGTTGCTCTAAAAGAAGGGGTTAACCATAGTTTTAAGTTTTTAGCAGTCTCTAACGGGTTATATTTTATTTAAATTTAACTCTATCTTGTCATTTACTCATACCAGTTGGTATGTTCCTCCATTCTCACCGCATGGTGGTGCAACTGCCATGCTTCACTATGGAAATTATATTTAAGCTAATTGGTGGTGTTTTCCATGTAGCCCAAAATGTTTAATGCTAGTTTCACTTGTATGTTAATGTGTCCCCTAGATGGCTTATGACAAAACTGAAAGCAATAATTATTTCAGCTTGTTTTCCAAGGACAGCCTTCATTTTGTCACCCTTCCACTAAGTGTAGCTGTGGAGCTCATAAGCCGCTCCAGAGTAGCCATGGGTGTCTTGGCAGCTTCTCTGATTACGGTTGTTTTTGTCCAGCCTGTCATTTGCCCAGTTCAGTCTTCTGTAGTTTGTCTTACTTGTTCCATTTTCAGAGGATAAGCAAAACAGTCCTCAATGAAATACCCAAATATTTGAAGTATTATATAAGCTTACTCCACTGTGTTCTTTCATCCCCATGATGTTGTTTGTTCACTACTGCTCCCAAACGGTCCTCCAAGGCCTTCACAGAATAGCTGGATTTATACAGATAGGAAATTACATATGGCTGGACTTCATTGATTTGATGACTTCTGATTGCAATGGTTTGGATTTTATTAAGACATATCAGAGTAAAGACAGATCAAATATTGCTTTTTTTATTCTGAACTACTTTATGTTAGTCCATAACATAAAATCCATAAAATATACTGACATTTGTAGATGCAACAAGACATCTGCAAAGACTTTTGTAAGACATAGTCCTGATGCAGGACTATGTAAATAGTCCTGGACTATTTAGGTGCATGGCCACCACCTTTTACTTATGATAACTACATTTTTAGAATTTAATCACAGGGTACATCACTGATTAAATTTTTGTCAACTTTAATTTCACACACAGTGCCTGCAAATTGCATTCTGCCATGTTGCACAACATTACATTTAACCTCGCAAATTTCATTCATCATAAAGTCATGAATGGCAATATGAGATAGATGTACATGATTTAAAGAAACTGAACAAAGAATGATGTACTTATTCATACAATGGTATTTGGTGTGCAAGTAGGAGAAGGGCTGGAGAAACAAAAAGAAAATATAAAAGAAAACAATTCTTTTGTGTTTAATGAATGCATAAAGCATGAAGATGTATTATGAAATAAGTAAAATGTTCAATTTCATCACCAAGCATACCATCTGTATGCAGAGAAATACAAATCCCATAAAAATAGTGGGGTCTAACCATTCTAAGAACTAAGGTTTCACTGGACATCCTACAGAATGAATAGATGTTGTAATTAGTAACACGCTCTTCATATCAAAAACTGATTTTGTCCATTAAAACCAACTACACCATGCATGTCATACACTTTCGGTCTTAAATGTATTAACCAACCAGTAAAGTCAAAGTGTACTGATTATATGCTGTAAAGTGTATCACTCAATTCTAATAACATCTGAGAATTTCTAGACTTTTGAATTTTCATTCTAAAAGAATCAGAAGGAGATGCTTACTTGCATAGCAACTTTTCTTCCTTGTTTAAAAACAGGAGTCAAACTGGCAGTGTGTTAATGTGAGCAGTCAACTAACAAGAGAACAGGACCCCATGGGAACGAAACAAGTAGAAGTGAGCAACACAAAGTAGATAATATGTCTGGTAAACAGTTGAGTCAAAGTGGTCTGTCTTTAAAAACCATTCCTTATGCCTTAAGCCTACCATTCATCTCTAGAGCCAACCACAAGCTCTTGGGACTCAAACAAAGAAATTATGACTTTAGGACCGTAAATAGCTAAAAACAACAAGGGTTTCATGAATGGTTTCATGAATAGTTACTTCTGTGCACAAGTTGAGTTCAGTTTGTGAAAAAGAGAGAGTCTGAACTTTGCTGGATGTATAGGACGGACAGTTGTCTACCAGCAGAGTCAATATGTCTCTAAAATGCAGTGTACAAACTAAGTAAATAAATACAGCTACATAAAACCAAAAGTTACTAAATTCAATTTTATTTAATTTAACTGATGGACAAAAATCTTTTTTCAATCTCTTAAGAAATTTTGCCAGTCTGTGATAAATACAGATCTTGTAAAGCCAGCCTTTTTAAAGGTTGCTATGACTAAACTGCAGACATCCAGTTGTATCTTCATGTCACATCTGAGACATACCTGTTGCTTTACTTGTTCCCAGTTTGACATGCGTTCAATGGGCTGCTGATCCTCCATTTTGCCCAGCCTGAAGCACAGGTCATCTTTGAGCTGATACAGAGGCACAACAGTAGCTACTCTGAATTCTTTCCGTTCCCTTTCAAGAGATTGCCCTGAACAGCAAAAATATATACCCATGAAATACTATATATATATATATATTTACATACAGAGAAGGACAGTTAATGTGACTTACCGTATTTCTGAAGTAAGAAGATGGCAGTGTCTGTTATATCATTTGGCTTGATCTCATTAAAGAAGGCACGGATATCATCCTCTGCCTGCTCCCTGTTTTGCAGAAGAAAGAGAAAAGTCAGTTCATATCCACTAAAGATGTAGGACAAGAAAAAACCTCATGACTTCTATAAATATATACCATGAGGTTTCACAAAGACACTGTGATAAAAACGGGTAAAACACCTGAAATGAACATTCATTTTTTTCCTCTCAAATAAATGATAGAACAACCTCAAAAATGTCAAGTGAATCCAGTACAGAATGATTTACGAGCTACATAGCAGTCCCACACCCTTGTGTGTTTAGCCAAGTAAAGGTCAGCTAGCAACTGGCAGAGGGCAGTACCGTTAGGCTGCCATGGATGGATCCATCGATGGGCACCTTTTATAAAGCATGTATCACTGTCTATATGACACCATGATTTCAATTCAGCATAGGGCAAGATTAAAAATTGGTTTCACTTTTTTAATTTATTGCCTTTTTGTTCATTGTAAACATTCATCCTGGAATATATTACACAGATAGGGCAAGTAGGAAAAAAAATCCTTACATAGATGCCAGAAAGAGTGCAAGAATTTTTATACAGATTTCATTTGTAGTTTGGTAATTGTTTCTGATAGCATAATACAAAACTCTCAAAAAAGAATGTGTTGAACTTTCCAAAATGTTCTGCGCTCCTGCTTATGACAGGGTTTGTGGAGAGATGAGAAGTTAGAAACATCCATCACACAAGAATAATGGACTTTCACTGAAGGTTTTTCAGATAGGGTGTCTTGTAGCTCTGGTACGAATTGAACTTAAATGGCCTGTGGTGGAAATTACCCACAAATGCTGGCTTTTTAGCAGCTGGCCTTAGGGTTGTTATGACTGTGTGAGAAAGGACATGGTAACCATGGCAATTTATTTACCAGTGTTCAATGTGACAATGTAGCTTTCACAAGGTATTCTGTGTATGTGTGGAGGGATGAAAAGTGGCATATCTAGATGGCTCATTACTGAGGCTCATAGTTGTGTATATCATTAACCTTGGTTGGCTCAGACACAGTCATCACACAGCCAAACAAGCTGCACCCCAGAGCTAACACTGCCCTTCTCACTTCACAAGGCAGGACACTTCTAGGTCCTGATCACCCACTGCTGCTTCAACACAGAGAAGGGCAGACAAAGTTTCCCATGAGATGACACAACTATTACCTCCTACTTCTCCTGGTCACTCCACTACCTCAATTCAACCCTTAAACTCCATCAGGAAATCAACTTAAGACTCTCTACCTCTTTCCCCCATGGGCCTATTTTTCTTCTTCTTCGATCTGACTTGGTTCCCTCTTTTTTAAACACCCCCATCTTTGTCATGCAGATTTCTATGCGGGTGCAATAGGAGCTTAAGCGGAATGGTTTCTTTGTGCGAGAAGCTGATTCAGAAAACTGCAGCAGATAATGACAAGCAGTTATAGTGGGTACTTACTCAGCTTTTTGCAGCCTGGGGCATTCTCTGCTCCACACCTGCCGGTGCTGTCGTAATAAGGAGCTCTCCTTGGTTGCCTTGGCTGCATTGCACGTCTTCTGAACCTATAAGACAAGGTTTATTCCACAAGAAGAAAAGAGAGTCCTTAAAGGGGATTCTTGCTTTTAAATGTCTATAACTCATAACCTGGAGGGGGGGGGGGGGGGGGGGGAAACACTTATTTGACCCTTGAATTCATAAAGTTTTTGAAATCGAGTTCAAAAATTTACATTTAGAATTAATAGCATTACACACAGAGCTGTGAGACGGGTGACATTTTAATAAGAAAATGTAAGCCTTTTACATCAAAGTACAATGACAACTTTTTCTGGAGACATTTTACTGTTGTCTTGATTAGCATAATTGTATGTGTGAGTCTCATAAGCTGAGGTAATTCAGCTGAAACCCCCAAATAAATAGAGGAAAATTCAAATAATCAAAGAGACACATGCATGATACGCATGAAGCATATTATTAGGAGAGGAAGAAGGACGCAACACTCTTAATCTGGCAACATTTCTTTTGCTTTTTCATCGCAGCCCGTCCTTTAGAGAACTGTTAGGGCAGACATTCTTTATTTTATTTTTGTTTTGTTTTGCACAGACCAGTGATTCAGGTTAATTGTACTAAACAAAATCTCACAAACAGCGTCACATACATTGGCACAGTGTGTTTATCACAAACAGGACGTCTAAAGGATTTTGGTGCTAATTTATGGCCCTTTTATGTGTTGGAAGGCGGCTGCTGTTTATCCATAAGAAATGTGCACATGTTCAGCTGAACATCTATCCTTAGTCTAACATCCATGTTAGAATAAAGCAAAATGGTTCACACACACTTTTCCAAGCATAGACACATTTCTAATATAGCCTAATTCTAACTACATTTTCAAAATGTCTGACCGCAAACAAGTTCACTCTGAAAGCAGACTGCAAGATGCTAAAAAGTTTTCAAAAATCCCAATTGGTACCGGGCCGCGCAAGAAATAATGAACTACTTCCGGATCTTTTATTTTGAAAATCACAAACCGGATTTTACCGGTTACGTCTTGCGCGTCAAAATTGAGCCAACTTGCAGCAGAATGACTAACAAACCAACATCGGAGTACTGCGGCGCACCACTCCCCCCCCCGAACAACGGCATCGGACTCGATTTTTCACAAGGTCCTGCGTCTTTAATAAATCCTCTATTAAAGACGCAGCCCTGCGTTTCCAACGCCGAACCATGGATTCGTTCACGCTGAGCTTACGTGCTGCGGCTATCGATCTGGACTGCCAAATCTTTAGACTTCAAACTTAAAAGCGGCATCATATGAACTTCTTTCCATGATGATTGGGTATGAGTTTGAAAATATTTCTCCGACGTGGCTGCTGCTAGCATGTGCTTGTTCTAAATGAAAATCAGCACTTTCTTCTTTGATTTCTAATTTTGACTTCCAATGATTCACTTTCTGCTAAAGAGCCCCCTGGTGGTTCAAAGCGTGGGGAAAAAAGTAGCGGCCTATAGTCCGAAAAATACAGTACACAAGTTTAGCTTTCATGAGAGGTGGGCATTGTGGAAAGCTTTGCTCTCTGAGAAAAACATGAAGGCAGGAGAGAATGCAGACAAAGAGCAGAACTTCTGAAAGGCATATCAAGAAAATATTCGGAAACCTAAATAAAAGTATCATGGTTGGGATTGTTTTTGCTGCAGCAGGACCTGACCATCATAAAGTCTACCATAAATTCTAATATATATCAGTGGGTACTTGAAGAATTGGACTGTGCAACATGAAATTTTTGTCTTTTAATAGAATTACTTTATTCATCCCAGCAGGGAAATTATTTTACGGGAGCTGCGTCTGCAGGCAGCCAGCTAAGCTGGCGCCATTTTGAAAAAGATACTGTTAAAGATACTGTTGGATGATTTGAAATACCCTGTACATGTAAGAAACACCAAACACATAGCTGAAAGTGGTAAGTGGGGAAATCTCTCCTATGAAGGATGTCAGATATTGACAGATGGCCACTAGAGAATCAGCTAAAGAGGATAACATCAGCTATTCATTTTAGGTAGTAAGATATTCTAATCTTTTCTTCAGCTAGAAAACACATTCTATTTTTGTTAATACAGTTTTCAGGAGTAAAAATGTTTTTGTTCATATTTAAATGTGTTTAAATCACTTTCGTTCACTAATACAAAATACAAAATCTGATTAGACATCAATATGTGAACATTTCTTAATGAAGAAGAGAATATTTAATGGCATGTCAACCTAAGAATCTCATCTCACCAAAATAAAAATAATCCATCAAAATGGGCCTTAATTTAGTGTGTAAAATTATCTGGTAATTTTATTTTTCTGTCCTGAGTTGAGTAAAATAAGAGCAGCTACAGCAACAAAATATGCCGGTCCACAGCTTGTCACAGATTCATAGTACTACTGAAATTCCTCTTAATACTGAGCCGTGGAATTATTGAGTATATCCAAAGCTATCTATCCTCAGTATCAGACTGTACTGTTTAAATCCATGTTCTTCCCAACAGAGGACCTTTTCACAAGGAACACTTAATCTTTGAGGAAAAGGAAAAACGTGTTACCAATAAAACAAAAGATAGTTCTGTTCTGAAACAAAATATTCACAGTTTGGTAGATATAAAGCAATTGCCATGTAATAATAAGTCACAAAAGAACACACATTGCTTTCCATTGCTACATTTGAAAAATATACCAGTGTTTGATGCTCAAATTCTGCTGAATCTTAAATACAACAAGAAACTAGATTGTGAGAGCCAGATTGACTGTCTTTCCCAGTTAGTTCATCCATCCAACTATTTTCTATGCCCACTTTGGGACAACTGCATATCTGCAGCAAGTAATGTTGGATCCCACTGAGGGCAGGACCAGAACCTGCTGGAGGGGTTATTTACAATAGATATCCTTTATGGCCTGAAAACACCTTGGAATTCCCCAAAATAAGATGGAGAGTCTGGGATTCCCTACTGATCCTTTCCATAATTAATGGATCTTGGATAAGCAGAACATCATGGATGCTCCACTCTTTCCACCCAGTGAATTGTTGTAGTTTTTCCTATGTTTTGTTCAAATAATCAGGTATTAGTGTATGGAGATGCCCTTCTGGGCACCTTGGCCACTTGTCAACCATTCAGTTTACATCTTAGTGCTGAGAGATTATTAGTTTGCTTTACTGTATAGGAAATCTTGAGAGGATTAGATAACCTTCCCTGAATATCACTGTCTTTTTTTTTTTTAACTCTATCATAAGTAAACAGATAAATACATTTTGTCTTTTAGTCACTGTTTTAAAAAATGCTTTTGTTCTATTTCTCTTAACCTAACCTCAAGATACAACAGACATAACCCCAAAGGCTTACAGTGTATTTTACAGAAAAAATAGTGTTTTTAAACACAGCTTGAATTACCCACAATGTAAAACATATTTCAAACTTGTAGCAACCCAGAATCATTTACTTACCTTCTATGTTGTCACCGAGAGAGATGTTGAAAAGGGCTTCCCTTCAGCTGTGTGACTGAATGTGAATACATAGACTGTCTTATCTTTAATGTGCAGAAAGCTGCATTGGAACAAGCCAAAGGCATGATGCAAAAAGACTTCTGACAGCTCACCAATTAAAACAACATAGGCCTAACACCTTAATCACCACTGGCGTCAGAATAACTGCTCTGCTTAGTCATACAGCTAAGAACTTAAAATGGTTTTGCTTTAAAACAACACAGAATTAAATTAAAATTTGCACAGCTGTTATTCTCCACTACAGTATTATTAATACACCCATTCATATTTCTGGACCGAGTAAAAGTGAAAAACAGTACTTTGTAAGTGTTTGATTCGTGTAGTCAAAATATGCTATTTGATATTTATATCAAATAGCATATCAAGTTTGATGAGTGTTATAAACACTCATCAAACTCAGGTTTTTGTCAGCTTGTGCTCTGGTAAGGGTACAGAGTGTCTTTACAGCAATTTCCTCCTCATTTGCTGCTAAGTCACAGCGTTAACAAATGTACCAAGAATTAATTTCATACTGCATTGTTTTAGGGCATGGATGATCCTGATTACCAAAATCTACCTTTTGTCCAATGAGATTGTACTCCTGACGTCTGGCATCAACAAAGGCTTGCAGCGTTTCATATTCAGCCAGTTTGTACATGGGGCTGCCAACACCGTTTTTCAGTCGTAGAGTCAGTTTTTCTGCATGGATGAAAGCAAATGATATGGCTGAATTGGAATCCTTGAAACTCTTGAAAATCCCATCAGTTATTGTCTGAAGTGAAACCAACTAAGAAAATAATACAGAGGCAGACAGAGGGACTACATCGATTGTAAACTATATGGATATTTCAGAAATTACCGCACAGAGTGGAGTTAGCAGACAGTAAACTCAAGCTGTCAGACATATTTTTGTAAGTGCTTCACCTGCTACTCTGGGAGGAAGGTGAAGGAACACAAAGCAACGTAGCCTCTGACAAAAACATCAAAAACATGACAGCACCTGGGGCTTTTAACGGGTTTAGTGAGCCAAAGATATACAAAAGTTCAGTAGGCGACTTTGTCACTAGTCAGCAACATCTCGAGCCAATTCTCATTTACTCACCTGCATCTTGTGCCCTGTAGCTTGTTATGAATTTGGGTAGATTCCCTGCACTTGTTTGGTCCATATTTGATTAATTAGATTCCTTTACAAATAAAAAACAATTATCATTGCATTTTAAAAATTATAAAGACAAAAACTGGCGCATTGCTCTACTGATACACAGGCAAAAGTAAAGAAATCAGGCTATATCTTGTTTTACAAAATCTCTGAGGAAAGTGCTTATATATATGGAGAATCAGAAACAGAACGTCAACTTCTAAAATCAAACAAATTAGACCTCAATAAATTGTAATAGGTTACCTTTACATGGGTCTTATAAGTATTAGTTGTCATGCCAGAAAAATCAACATCTATTTACTTACTAAACCATCTAACTTACCTAGTTTTCCTCTCTTTAGTGTATAGGTTGACAAACCACAGTAACCACGGTAACTGTCATCTCTATTCTAACTGGCCATTTCAAGCGTACGTACCACCTCGGAAACGCCTACTTATCGTGCCACAACCAATCAGGAGTGCACTTTGGTTTCCCACATTTCCAGTTACGTCATGTCAGTTCGCTCTGCCTGGGACTGCTGCTGGAAGCAGGGAAGGGGTTGTCTCTTCTTCCCCTCCAGAATGGACACGAGTTTCGTCCTTCCACATGCATGGGAGTAAACTGGACTTTACAGATGAAGTTACGCATTTCCACGTAGGTCCGAGCCGCAGCTCAGCCCAGCGCAGCAACTGTCCTCTAAGGTATGTGAATTGTTCTTTCCTTGTTTGTTTTTTCATAGCATTTCCAACTGCAGAGTAATTTAGGAGGGTAGAGCATCTCTCCTTCTCGGAGAAGAAGCAGGAGGGAACGGGCAGCTGGTTCAACTCTGAAAGTCAAATTTTTCGGAGAAAACCAAGAGGGAGCGCTTTATGTGCGAGTGAAAGAGTAGATAAGCTGTTTTACAGCTTCTTCTCTGCGGGAAACAATCCAATTCCCGGCTAATCTTCTTCTTTGGACCGTTTCCTCGCAGACCGCGCTCACCTTTCAGGGAGAGTCCTCGCGCTGTTTCTTCATGTCGTCCCTAACCGTTGCTGGGAAAACTTGGCCGGATAGCGCAAAGAAACTGTTTCTGCACCAGTTTTTTTTTTCTTAAAAAGAGCTCACTGTATTTAGTGAACATGCCACTGTAACCTTGCTTTGTAACCGGTAAAGTAAAAGGCAGGTGAGTTTTGGGAGTGTGGGAATCTCTGGAATGCGAGTTTGCAGAGAGGCGGGGATCCTAATTTCTCCTGCCCCCACTAGATTGACTTTACCTTTTTTTTTTCTTTTTTTTTAACTCCCACGTTTTACTCGTTACGTTCAAACAACGCCATATTTAATTACCCTAATCTGCATTTTTTTTTAAACCCAGGGGCGTTTCTTCAAGCTCCCATTGCTGTGTATTGTGCAGAAAACCGACCTTTAAATAATGCACTTCGTTGCCACCGTGACTGCTTGAGAAAAACTCTAATTATCTAAGCTAGTGTTTTTACATGCAGCATGCTTATAACGGTACTAATAGGGTAATTGTCTCAAATATCATGTCACTCACCCAAGGATTATATTATTAGTAAAGGATGTCATATTCATGGGAATTTTCTGTTGCTGCTTAATTAATTCAGTGGTCTAGACGTTATCCTAATTGTAACACTGCACACATAGGAATAACAGGTAAATAAAGTGATTATTGGTTTCAGTTTACAATGACAGCACATAGTTTTAAAGGCAAAGAGGGGAAGATTTTCACAAAATTGGCATATTTTTGACCCTTTTTTGTTTTAAGGTTATGTTTCTTTTGATACAATGAAATTTTCAGCAAATGTTGCTGTGTGCAAAATATGTCCAATGACATTTGTGATCCCAACAGCAATATGTCAAATGACTACTTGGATACAGTGTTTGGTAGACTAAATTAATTCAAATCAATGCATGAAAACTTTTCTTTACAGTATTGCCACTTGCATCTTCTTCATTGCCCATGACTGATATAGAGCTTAGTGAGCAAGATCAGGAAGGTCAGAGAGAGAGAGAGAGGTTGAGGCCTTGGGATAACACATTCTTTGTATTTTTCATAAACAGAAATATATATTTTTTAAATGTAATATCATAGTAGAAAATATATGGTGTGATACATTACACTAATGAAAGGAAAAAAAAAATCACAGAACTAACAAAGAAGTCCCCCCCCCAAAGGTATTGTGTTTTAAAGAATGAGTATTATTAACTATTAACAGAAATATTTAATTTTATTTTTGTAAGTGGAGGAAAAGTGAGGCTTTCAATCAACCAACTGAACAGCAGCAACAGGTGAGAGAGGGGTGGTAAGTGTGATATTTTTATGCATGCAACGGTTCTATAACTACTTTATTTATTTGTGCAAATAAATAAGGGACTTGACAAACACATGTCAAGTCCCTTGTTCCACCCAAATTCAAAATGGAAGTGATTTGATTTAGTTTGTAATATAGGTCACCGTCTAATGCAGCACGAACTACACTATTGAGTCTCTACTTCATTCTGTAGCTTACATAAACTGTACATAAATCCTGGTTTGTAGGATGGTTTGTCTGAAGTTCTTGGGGTTTTCTACTAATGTAAAACAACCCTTAAAACAATTAATTTATTTCCAGAATTGACATTCACTTATTTAATGACAACTTCCCACAAAAATATGGTACCATTATTTCAGCTGAGTGCAGTAACTTTGCATAGTCATTAGTGATGCTTAATTTGCATAAAAGCAATCAAAAGGGAAAATAACAATGTCATTTTCTAATCGCCATAAATATTCCCACACAATTTTTCCCTTGTTTTGAGCTTCAACTGGTTTTCCCTGTTTTTTGTGTTTCTCCTTTTTTTTTGTCAATCACATATTTTGACTTCAGAGCTTTTAACAACTGCTTTTCTATTGACATATATTTTTTTAAATTAAAAAGAAGGTATTACAGCTGTGGGCATCTCTTCCTTCTAAAGCCAAATTGGAAATGTAAGCTCATTAAAAGAGGCGGTTTCTTGCTTGTTTTTTCTTACAACAAATGGTGAAAGTCAGCCTAATAAATGAAGATTGAACAGTTTATTGAAACATCTGGAATAGCATTGCAGCCCCAGTTCTAAGGCTTTAAATGGTTTGAAAAACATTATCATCTAATTGTTTGGGGGTAATGAAGGCTACACATTTTGGTAATGATAATAGACCTTGTCTCCTCCTGCCTCTGAAAAGGAGCATTCTTTCAGCTTTCATCATGCAGAAGTGGACAGGTTATCTGCATGCCATAGAGTTTTATACTGGAATACTAGAAGTTCAGATGCTTCGCTGTCTCTTGCAGTCATCCTCTCTTTTTCTCACACCGTCAGACCTAAGCACAGATACTCAGTGAAACCCTCCCCTCGTGATTCACATTACTGCACTGCTTACACACAGCCTCACAGCTGACAACCATCAGGGGTGGTTTTCTTTGGAATCGAGAGAGCAAGACGGAGCCAGACTTTTCCACTATCTTTTATTGTTGCTTTGCAGTTTTTAGCTTATACCTAAAGTACGAGACTTTGTTTGGCCCATTGGATGTTCATTTTTAATTTTCAGAGGACGTCTTGTACAACTTGATCTAATTATTTCATCATGGTACTGCTTGTTCATTGTTCTTCTTTGAGAAAAGTGTGATTTGTTTAAAGAGCAATGTGGATTCCCTCACATGTGTGCTAACACTATTATGTTTTTGGGGAAGGCATTCTTTATATAGAAGAAACAACCCCATCCTGGAGCAGACAAAACCGCAGCCATAGCAAAGGTCGCTGGTGTGATTATTTGACCCAGACTTCATGGTGAGTTCTTTTTAATGGAAACTGACAAGAGCTGAATAGCTTGGTAGTCTTTGGCAGGTCTGTTCTCCTTATGCTTTTTCACCCCCTAAATTCTGGCTAACATCAAGGCTTAATCCTTTACCCCCACGTTGCGTGTCAGATTTCTTTTTTTTAAGCTACAGTCAAAAAGAAGCCCCCTCCCACACTATTCCCCACCAATTTTTTGGAAAGAGAAAGTATTTTTCCCTTACTTCATAGGCTGTAAGCTTGGAAACAAAGTGGTGAGCTTTCTTTGTGTCTGTGCTAAAGAGCCCCCCAAGCACCCTCTGCACCCTACCAGCTTGTCAAGACAAATTCAGTGACCATTGTGTGCAACTCAGTCAGTTCTACTCCCTGAAAATTCAAGTTTTTACTGCGTCTTTTGTTCAATTAGTGTTTCACCAAATATATGGACACACCATGCAGACATAATGTACAAGCACACTTAAGTAAATAAAAATATAATCTTTTGGTTGAAGAGAGAAAAATCTTAATACCCATCAAGTGATGTATTTAATTTATTTCATTTCATTTTGCTGATAGTGGCTCTTGAAAACCCAAACTTCAATTTATCAGTTTAAAATAGTAATGTTTATTCATTTTAAAGTAATAAAAGGAATTAAAAAAATTATTTGAATGTAGAAATGTCAGCCTTCATGAATTATTGCATCAATGTTATGATCGGGCTGTGTGACTGTTGGAGCTCAAGGGAAACCCAGGTTGCTTTAATAGCAGCCATTAGCTTGTGTTTATTGTTGGGTTTGTTGACCCACATGTTCCCCTTGCAATACAGAATAAACTTGTGTTTAGGTCAGACAAGTTTTCTGACTAACCAAACACAGTAGCATCATGGTCATTGAAATGGCTTTTGGTACCTTTGGCAGGGTGGACAGGTGACAAGTCCTACTGGAAAATAAAATCAGCATCTCCATCAAGCTCGTCAGTAGAAGGAGGCAGGAAGTGGTCTAAAATTTCCTGCCTCCTTCTACTGGTCCAAAGGCCACGCTGCCTTTGGACCTCATAAAATACATTGGATTAACACTCATCATATGATTTTGCTCTCCAAATTATGAATAACTCTTGACACTTCATACTGGACCTCAAGCAACTTGGATTATGTGCTTTTTCACTCTTCGTCTGAACTGCACTATCTTGATTTCTAAATGAAATGCAAAATTTGCATTAATCTGAAAAGGACTTTGGAGAACTAAGCAACAGTCCAGTCCTTTTTTCTACTTGGCTTAACACAAGGAATGAGAAAATGTTCTGGATAGATCTCTGTGTGTGTGTGTGTGTGTGTGTTGTCATTTGAAACACTGACTACAGCTGTAGTCCTCATTAATCCCCCCTGACTCTTGAATGGGATTTTCTTCCCATCATGGCTGTGGTTATATTTGTTACTTTTGAACCTTTTTCTATTACAGTTTTTCCTTCCACTCAACCTTCAGATAATGAGCTTGGATCCAACACATTGTGAACATCTAGCTCCTATCACAATGACCTTTTTAGGTTTACCTTTCTGGTGGATGGTGTTAGTCACCGTCCTTATGATTGTGTTGGCCATAACAAAAACTAGGTTTTAGGTTTTCAATAGCTGTAACATTTACAGATATAGATCCTTAAAATACATCTCTGTATGAAATGAATCTCTATACTAAATTAATTAAAATGTTAAAATTGATGCAATTCTCTTATTGAGTTGCATCTGTATATTGATAAACAAAAAGCATGAAAAACTCTGCACAGCAACTACGGCAAGAGGACATTTGCTTTATAGTTTGCAGAATAATGAAGACATGTCTGAGTGATGTTTATGTGCATCTGTCTTGTCTAAGAAGTTGCCTGAGCAACTTTGGTATATAGCTTTTGTGGGATGAAGATGACTGATCACAGAACAGTAGCAGAAGCAATCAACCCAGTGAACACGTACGTTCATCATAAGTGATATAAATCACTTTCTCATGAAAGCCAACAAACATAGGTTCTTTCCATTCCACATTATGGCTTGGTTTGAAAGCATTCATCTTGTCTCCACTGAGCAAAAACCACATGTAGTAAAGTGGGGAATTTCCATAGTTCCCCACTTTGTTCACATGATGGCAGATATAGATCATATGCACACATTCTTTCTTAAGTATTAAAAAGCTGAACTTTAGATTTGGCAATGTGATATTAATTAAAACAGTTCCAAGCAATTATCATCTGTTTTTAGAACCTTTTCTGATTGTATCTGGAAAAAAAAAAAAAACTAATTTACTTGAATAAATTAAACAGCCATTAATCATCAGTATGTCACAGTTAGACCTGCTTGTGTGTGTGAATAAGCCTTAACATGCGTGGCTGGTGGCTAAATGTTGATCTAACTGGATATGTAGACGGGAAGAGTCCCAGATTTCATGCTGTGGTTGGGTTCCTGATAGCTGAAGATAATACGGAGCACAGAGCATGTCAGCATTTTTAGAGATTAGAGGCACAATAGAATTTTGTCCAGTAAAACAGCCACCCATTGATCTGACTTGCTGAGTCTGTAACATGGACATTTGTCTCTGTTGATGTGGACAGTAGAAGGACAGAGTTTCTTCCTTCCTTAGCAAAGAGCTAACTGTTTAAACAATTCAGTCAGAGTTACCTCAGCAGCTAACAGTCTACCTTGCTGAATGTAAAGTTCTCCTCACATTATCACCCCAGGAAAAATTAATCTTTTTACTAGAGGTTAAGGGAAGGGTGGGATGAAACACTTTTCAAGGAGGAAAGACAAAGCTAAAAGAGATTTTTTTTTATCTTGTCGTCCTTTAGAATCAGTTGGCCTCATGTACAGATACAACAAAAAATCATATTACTTAAGTAGTGAATATTCACTTACTTTGAGTGATAAAGTTTGAAAATGCCAAGTTGATTTTAGGGTTCTAAGAAACAGCTTCCTGAATTATCTGACTAAACAACCATTTTAATCTTATTTACAATTCTGCATTAATAAAACTGGCAATATGAACGGGACCAGCACTGTATTTGTCTTTTCAGTATTGAAGATAATCAAAGGAAATTTATAGTCAATTTCTTTTTAGACATTTGACTTAAAGTACTTGACTGTTTCTTTTTAGCGCTACGCTTGGTTTTGTCTGTCCTTCTAGATTTCTTTGTTCAAGTTCGGTGGTGTTGGTGTTTGAGTCAGAGACAGGGCTATCACAATGCAAAAATTTCGCACTCCCTACCGAATCTAAGAAAATTACTCAGTACCAGATATCACCTTCCACAACCTTTTTCAAAGAAAGAGTTGTTTCTAGCAGTAAATATTACTATTTGCAGTCAAAATTTTTATTTTTTTATTTTTTGCTTTAGTTATCATACGTAGTAGGCAATGTAGTCAGTCTGAGGGTAGGTTACGGGGCCTGACTACGTAGTTTCCGGTACAAATGTCATATTCAGCCCGGATTCAGTGTAATTAGTGTTTTCTCAACTTATTATGAGCTACATTAGTGGCTAATTCCTTTATAGCTAACTATAAGGATTGAGCTGCATGCTGAGGAATATTCTATGTTAATTCGTACCCACAGTGGAATAGAGTGACCCAATAGCATAGGTCACTTTCTACTTTAGCATTATAAATACAAGAACGTCATTGATCTTTTTAAAGTGCTGTTAAACATAATAGTGTTGGTTATAACATTAGCTCCATAGCGTCTGAAAATCTTTAGCTTTATCTTCATCCTACTGCCTCTTAAACAAAACACCTTCGAACCACACTTGTATCTTTACCTTTTTGACCAAAGGTGAATTGTAAAGGGTTTTCTTTGGATGTTCTTTCCATTTTAGTTTCAAACTTCCAGCTACAGCTCGAAGTTTCATGATTAACCTTCATGATAGATTTTTTTCTCAATCATGAAAGTTCAGGTGAATCGCTGCAGAAAAGCATGAGGCTGAGTCACTGTTACTTCTCTCTGAAGAAGGAAAATTGGTCAGTTTGCATTGATTTTCTTGCCACTGAGTATCATTTGAATAAATATTATCTAAATATTGATGATTATGGCAATCCTAGTCAGAACATGATGGCATCTCCCCATGTCATTCCAGTGACCACACACCTTGCGCTAATTATCTAGTCTGTAGCTGAAAACTAAACAATGTGCAGGATTTACATGCCTCACCTGTTTGCATAGCAGATTCCCTTTTTAAATGTCAAGGCATTTAGATGAGTGCAACAAAGTCAAATTACCTCAGAAAGTGGATTTCTTGACTTTGAAAATGAGCAAATGAATGCAGTTCAAACCCATGGCATTTAAAGTGACATTTTATAGACTTCTAAGCTTTACATTTTGCATGAAAGTTAAGATGTGAATGTGGGCTGTATTATATCAAGATTTATACTGTATCTAAAGCTGTGTGAAATCATGGTCAGAGAACTAGTTTTCTGGCACCATTTAGTTTAGTCCATGTAGAAAAGAAATCTGTTAAATTAACCTGCACAAGTATAATAGTACAATACTATGTCCTGCAAAGATCCAATTGACCAAAAGACTTTATTTTTGCCATTGTGGTATGTGCGACCAGATTCCCTAAAACATTTTTCACCACCTCATAGTGTTCATTCACATCACTGCAAAATCCTCAATATACAGTAAAGCTCACATCCCCTATGTGCTTTTCTAGCCTTGAGTAATCAGTATCATGATCAGTTTCACAATCTATCAAAGATCAGTCTGGAGATCTTTTAATGATCTCTCGCAAATTTAAAGAAGAATCTAGAGATTTTTGAATTTCTTCGCATTAGCACTTTAAGATTAATCAATAATAATCAGACTTTGCGTGAGAATTATAATGAAAATCAACGGGAACTAGGTCAACATAATCAAGAATTATATTTGTTATTAATAAGGCTGTGTATTTAGTTGATGCTACTATTTACTTTGTTTGAACCAACTTGTATTTCTGCTCAGGTTCCGACACCTTAGTTCCTTTCTATTAATGCTAAATTTAACATTAGCATGTTAAATTTTACAAATGTAGAATTAGTAGAATTCTACTAATATAAAATTCATTTAACTCCTATAACCCTTTAAGGGAGGGTTAAATGCATATTCAATAATTAAATGTATATTTAATGAGTCAATGAGTCAGGTAATGGAGTTAATGTTTTTTTCTCTGTCTCTGTTCAGAATGGGTTTTCTAAATCTTCAGAGCTATTTGTGGCTGACTTTCCGATTGCAAATTATTATTAAATTGTTTTGGCAACACATAGGTCTTTCAAAGGTTTATTCCTCATCCAACTGCTGAATATTTCTGATAAATAAACATTTCACAAAAAATTAAGGGGGGCTATTAGTAGGCCTGTCACGATAGCAAATTTTGCTGAACGATTAATTGTCTCAAAAAATTATTGCGATAAACGATAATATTGCCTGAAGACCTTTTTACACTGATTTAATGGAAATGATGTAATAATGCATGTGATTTCCTGCCGAAGATAGATGCACTTTATTTTCAAAAGAATATTTAACACTGGAGCTGATAAACAAAATAAACAAAACAACCAAAAACAAAATGGATTCTCAGTCTCCATTAACAAAAAATGTACTTGATAAAAACTAAACAACATAAAGCCAAAGTGGAAATAAATACTGCATTCAACCAAAAGAGTGCAGATTATGAAGTCTGTATATTATGTTGCCCTTCAGTAATAATTAGATTTAAATAGAGAAGATGGGCACATCGACTTCCTGATGCAATAGTTCACACTACATGATTTTTTGCTCCTATTTTTCCCCTTATGACAATCTTAAAACGTTGGCCTTTCTAAGATTGTGTGGTGTGTTACGGTAGATCGTCATGGCCGCTCCGATCTAAATCAGGGGTGTCATCAACAGAAAGAGAAAAAGGCCGGAAGAGACGATAATGCCGATAATTGAAATGACGTCGATAGTTTTAATTTATCGTACGATTTATCGTTTATCGCGACAGGCCTAGCTATTAGGCATTTATCTAGATCAGGGGTGCCCAAAGTCGGTCCTCGAGGGCCGGCATCCTGCATGTTTTAGTTCTCTCCCTGGTTTAGCGCACCTGAATCCAACAATGGCTCGTTAGAAGGCCTAAGAAGAACACTGACATGCTGAAAAGGTTATTACTTCCACCAGAGAGAGAACTAAAACATTCAGGATGCCGGCCCTCGAGGACCGACTTTGGGCACCCCGATCTAGATTGTGTAATAATAGATCAACATTTTCCTTTGCACAGAAAAGGTTGTTCTTGAACTCTAATATTCAGTGATTTGAGGTCAGTATTTTTACTTAGAAAGTTTCAAGGACTTGGATGATGAAAATACAAAACTCAACAGGCAGCAGAATACAGAGGAAGATTTAGTCTTTTTTTCTCTTAGCTTAAGT
Organism: Xiphophorus maculatus; assembly: GCF_002775205.1. NCBI lineage: Eukaryota > Metazoa > Chordata > Actinopteri > Cyprinodontiformes > Poeciliidae > Xiphophorus > Xiphophorus maculatus. The sequence goes on along the minus strand of NC_036449.1, from coordinate 18,260,616 downwards.
AGCTGTAATTTCATACATCTTTATAAAAGCACCACTAATTAAAAAATATGTGAGATTTCTGCATCACATTTAGTTAATTTGTAAAACACTTTAATTAAGTGTGATAAAGTATAGGCAAACTTGATCTTATGTTGTAAAATTATAATTATAACACTATGGAAATATAATTACCGTACTCTTCCTATACATGCTCATTTAAACATCACCACACAGTTGGTGATTCAGATGTGTCAGAAAGATAATTGCACACCACTGGTTGTCTTTTTTTCTAATTGTTTTCATGGTGTATTTATGAGCTGCTGCCACAAATGAACAGCAGCACAGCTAGAACCCCAGCTTGTCTACCCTGAAGATCTGGGCATCGAGGAGGCAGTGCCAAGGAAAATTAGTTTTCAGACAGAACATCTTGAGCCCTCCATTTTCTTGCTTGTTTTGTTTTCTGTATCAGATACATTGTACATCAATGCAGAACACCACCTAGAATGTGCAAGTTGTTTGTCAAATGTCAAATATCCAACTGTCACTGTGCCATATATAATTAAGTATTAGAATCATAAAGTCACATTTAGGGCTTGCAGTGAATATCTGCTAATTTGTGCTTTTCAATTATCAAGAGATGCCACAAGAACAAGGAGTTCTCTTTCTCTTGTTTTCCAAGTTCAGAGGTTCAGAAGGACATGTCTCTTCACAAAAGAATTCAGTCTCGCAATCTTGATCATTTTTCACTATTGGCTTAAATAGCTATCTCAGTGCACCAACAACTCTGTAACAGGACTTAGTGTCACAAGACTGGAATTGCAAAGACATTCTGTCTAGTGATTGTCGTGGATGAAAAGGCATCTCTTTTTCAAGAAATATTGTTTTAGCACCCTAATATAAAATAACTATCATGACTTCCCCAAAATGTCCCTGAGCTGTGTTACATTCCCAGCCTTTATCCCACATATGCATAAATCAGCATTTTACACATGGGTGTGCCCCACTGGTGAAATAATAACAGACCTATTCAAAACTTTGTTTTGGATTGTTTTCATTACTTTTCAGTAAATCCAGCTCTTATGTAGAGCTTTAGTTTCTGGATTGAGAGGAGTTTTTTGTTTACCTCCTAAACACCACTGCCTCTGTTTAAAGGCAGAAACATAAATGTAAAAGTTTCCTAGGCTTTTGTGGTTTTATAGTAAAATCAGTATTTTCAAAATAAACATACATTGAAACAAATAGTTTATATATTAAGCTCTTGTCTTTAACTATGGACAGATAGAGGGAGCCATTTTTTTTTTTTTTTTTACCAGTTTGTTGACTTAAAGAACAAGCAACAATGAGTGTTAGTCACAAGGAGGAAATTAAGGCATTCATTTAGTTATTAAGTACAAGAACAAAATTATTATTTACCCTCTTATAACTGCCGCAATTATAATTAGTTTCTGTGGGAAACACTAATTATTTAGGGTGGCCATATCTCTGAATTTCTCTAATTGTCATTTAATTTCCATGGTCTCATAATCTAATAATTCTACATTTAGATGTTTGTTTTTTTTAACTCATGCAAGTAAAGTAGGAAAGAGGGGTTACAGCTTTTGTGTTTAGTGCACTGTGGTGCATCTGTTTGAAATATTGGAGTGAACAAGTGTCACCAGTAGGAGTGTGAAAACAGTAGAAGATATTATATCTATTGAGAGTACGTCTATACATGGCTTAGACTGCATTGAGTCACTCAAGGTAATGTAACCCTGTGAAGCTATGCCACAGTTTCAAGGTATTAACACAGACCTAATTACTTTTACTTGAAAATGAAAAACAACTTTATACATACTGTTGCAAAATAAATAATAATCATTTAATCAACATTTATTACAGCTAATATAAGGTTAATTCGAACACTTATTCATTATTTTTAAGACTTAAACATAACTATTTAATGAACACACTATATGTGGCAGTGGTTTTTCAACTGCTAATTAAACAAGATATTGCATATTTATGTTGTTTCTGCTTCTTATACAGTAATACTGGGAGTACACAAGGTCGATAGTTGATAAATGATTTGGGCTTTATAGCTTTTATAGCGTTCCAACTATAGTTTTAACAGTGTTGTACTAGGTGGTACTTGTTTGGTTTATAGACCATATAAAATAATTTCAAACAACCAAATTAGTTTTTCTTTAGGGCAAGGGAAATGCTGATGTGGCCTTCTGTTAGGCAGCTGGTTGTCAGTATTCAGCAGTGAGATGGGGAGGGGCTCTAGTCATAGTTTGTATCTAAAACTGTGAGATACCTTTGCTACAAATTAAATGGCAAGCTTACTGCGTGAATGGATAGAGATGTATCCATTTATTTCATGTTGTGCTCTTATTTTTATGATTTTGATGTTTCTGTCCATTGGGACATAAAAATGTAACTTAACATTTGTCATCATCAGTAACTTATTATGGTATGTCAAATAATTCGGTCTGGACAGAAAATGGTTGTCACAGCAAATGGAGTGCACAGGTTTAGTAAAATGTGCTCCACTGATCTAACCAGACACTTGCTGAGCTTTTAAAAGAGGTTAAATGATGATCAACTCAAACCATGATCAAATCATGTTTAGCAACAATCTTCTAGCACAAGTGCTACAAAATGAATTAGTTTATTTTAATGACTTCTGTGAAATCACACAACCCAATCTAATACTATAATTCCCTATTAGGCAGCCTTACTCCAGTAGTCGCTGTATTTGCATTGTAACAGTATGCAGAAATGCATCAGGGTATTAAATGTATTTAACTAACAATGTGTGACAGGATGAAGCATGTCTGCCTAGCTCAATCTGTGATTCTATTTAAGGGATTTGCATGCAATTAGAATAATTCATGTCCTGCTCTGCCACAACATATTGCTGCGGGTGCCATGTTGGAAACAGCTGATGAGACTTAAGTTGAGCCTCTCTGCTCCCCATTAGGTGACCTAGTATAGTGAGAAAATTATTTCAGAGGTGACTCACCTCTGTTGGGATTTGTTTGTTGAAAGATCTATTGCTGCACACTGTAAACATAGATTGCTTGGGAGGGCTGTCATCTTTTAAACACATCTTCCTTTGAGTAAACATTTCTCGTGAGATTTAGGGCAAAAGAGGACACATTAATAATGTGTACATTAGTGCATTCTGATGTAGGTGCTGTGAAAAAGTATGTGTATGTGCCTCTACAGATTTCTTCATTATAATTATTATTATTATTATTATTTTTTGTTGTTGTTGCTTTTTTGTCTCCTGTAGATGAATTTTAAGATTAGACAAAGATAACCTGAGTAAAAAGAAAAAAAAATCACTTATTAAATGTTGGCCCCATTTATTAGGGGGAAAAGCTACATTAACTAACATGATGTAAAAATGTAACATAATAATTCACAATTTAATATGCCACAATATTAAATCACGAATCAACCACTATTTATATTTTGAGAAGGCTTTGAAGAAATATGGTAATCTTTAATTTAGAAAATGATGTTTATTGCTGAGTTTTGTTTTGAGTTTTTGTTTCTTTTTTGTGTTTCCTGGTTGAATTTGTTTTTTTGTTTTTAATTTACATTTGTTTATTTTGGGGACTACATTGCTTAATGTGAATCCTATGGTAACTATACCAATATTGTTTGTTTGGTTAGTTATATAAAAATTCAATAACTATATTGCTAATAAAAATACTTCAAATAGTTGTACCTGTCATGAGTGACAAGTTATTAGATTTAGGGTAGCAATTACTTTTTTAAACAGGAGAAAGCCAGAATGCTTCTGATAGCTGTTTTCTGTAATAAAATCAAATCATTATTTAAAAAAAAAACTGCATTTCACATTTACTCAGGTTATCTGACAATAATTAAACACAGAAACAGTAAAAGTCTGTAAGGATGTAAATACTTGTTTAGAGCACTCTAATACTGTATGAGTGACTGTGTTTCCTGCTAGTCAGGGGCAGGCCCTACCCTGTGGACACATGCTCAAATAGACCTCAGGTTATTGCAACACTTGTGGGCGTGAGGCTCAATGTGTAGGGTAGGCTTTGGTGCAGCATCTTGTGGAATCATTTTGCCTCCTCTCTTTATTGAGTAAGAGGTGAAGATGTTGGAACGTTGTCGCTCGTCCACACAGGCTCATGTGTCTCGCCATTGGTAGACCAACAGAATGACAGGTATGTTTCTGTTTAAAGGAGACTTTATCATCCTCATTGGCTTATGGGGCTTTCACTGGGTAATCATTGATGGAGTGATTGTGTGTACAGCTGAAACTGTTTCAAGTCTCAGCATTCCTTTTGTTTTTGGGTGTGTCAGGCATAGGTTGTTTTTTGCTTGTTTGCTTGTATTTTTTGCTAGCGATTTCACCATGTGCTTTGAAAAATTATCATCCTCCTGAGAGGAATTGTGTGTAGGTTTGTTGCTCACAAAAAGCTACAGTAATCTGTGGCTTGCTGCTTTTTTCAGGGCTTCCTTGCTTTCTATTTGGAAGTGCTCAGCATAGGATTGCCAAAATTGTTTCAGTTTTTTAGTGTTTTGCCTGAAAACTATACTCCTTGGAATGTTCCTTTTGTGAATTTGTTTGGTTTACTGGTTAAAACGGGCTAAAGTTCAACCTGGTGAACTTGTTTGGGACTAAAGTTGTTCGTTTTATCGGGGAAATCAATACACTGTTTTGCAAGGAGTGATTATGTGCTGTAGGTCTTTAGGGAGGCTGTTGTAGCTGTTGATAGTAAGTACTATATTTCTCCCAACTATTCTTTTGATTGCACATAAGGCTGATTAGTCAGTCTTAAAAGCATCTGTCTTACTTAAAGACAAAGTCAAATTCTTGTTTTTATACAGCCTATTTTCTTTTTTTCTCAATTTAACTACATTCCTTAATACACCCCTATAGTTTAGGGTGTTTAAGGTTTGAGGCTTAGTATACTCTAAGATCATTTCATCTTCTCATTTAAGGTTATAGTAAACTCAACAGTCAGCCAAAGAGACTGGTACAACTAAATATACCACAACTAAATGCCAAAAATCTTTCTCAAAATTTCAAAAGTGGGATATATCACACATGATATCATCATCCAGATATTTGCCATATTATCCCTATTACAAGATTTTTTTTTTATGTTGTGCAGCCTTAGTACAGTTGCCTTTTTGGAAAACTAATCAGAGTTGAAGTTTCTAACCAACCCGTTCAGAAGTGACAGAGCTAAAAATCATTCACTTCTGATCCACAGCCAATTTCTCAGTGTGCCTTTACTTAAATGCAGTAATATTTTGGTTTTTATGTTTAAAATGCTGTGTATTTTTCCTTTGTAGTAATCAGTAACATATTTACCAGTTAGACCTCGCTGGATAAAGATTAGTTGTGGAAGGAACCGCTTAAACATTTGGAAATTTAGTTTAAGACATTACAGATTTTTTATTTCTGGGATTACTTGAAAATGTCACATTTCCAACAATAATAAAAAAAATCCACTTGACTCACTGAATGTTAACTGCCAAGATATTTTGCCACCTCCACTACAGATACATCACAACTAATTTGTTGTAGAATCTAAAATTTTGTTGTAGAGAAGCTATTTTTTAGCATCACTGGTAGAAATATGAACTTTTTTATATTTGAAAATTATATAATGTAAGAATAACTTTAACAACAATTTTTAAATAAAAAATATATTTAGGGAGTTTCCCTCTTCAAGTTGCAATTTTAAAATTGATTCCTAGCATAGATTTCCCAATTAACTTTTCAGCTGTACGTGTGCAATTTGTTTTGAACAAGCATGTTTTTATCTGTGCTGAAAGTCAGTTTTTCAGTGTCAGTCATGTTCTTTAAGACAAATCTTCCACGTTGAAAGATAATAGGAGTAATTGATTTAACTTGGGGAACTGTACGTCTTCAGCTGACAGAGCCTCATTTCTTTGACAGAGACATAGAGAAGACACAAAGTGAGAGTTTATAAATGGATAGTTTAAAAATCCATTTAGTTTTCCTTTTCGGACTTTTAAAAGTAACGTCTTAGAATTGGGAGTATTTCTGCCATTAACTTCATTGTCCAACCACTGTATATGTTTGTAAACTTCTGTACTTGCAGCAGTCTTCAGTCTGTAAATCAGTATGAGCTACTTTGCTTTTGCAGTAAAAATCCTGAACTAAATGTTTCTCCTCACAGAAGTGACCCATATTTCTGTGCTATCTAGAAACCCCTGTAATAGATACGGCTTTGAGCCCTCTTGGTACCTCTCCACAGGCTTTGCACACCTGAGTGTGAGCAGTTTATCCCATACTTTGCAGACCTCAGGATTACTCAGTCTGAATTACAAGTGTCAGTGGGCCGCCATCTTCACTTCTCCCACATATACTCTTTGATGTAAAAGTGTGGATTTTGGTTAAACCATTTAAAGGAAACTGGTATAGCCTAATCTCACTGTGGTTTCTGCTTCTTGCTATCGGAAAGGTTATAATTGATAGGACCATATTTGACAAAAACTGCATACAAATTGTCTTGTTGCTCTTAGTTTGCAGACCTATCAAATAGTATTTCATATATATAAAACCTAAATTCCATAGGGATATAATTATGTATGCAGCTGTTTCTTACAGGCTCTTACTTTTATTGTTTTGGGATAAGGAGTCTTATTGCAATCTTTGTGTTCAACAGGTACACAGAGCGCACAAAATGTGTTGTTCTTGTCTTAAGTTGTGAAAGTATTTCTTTTAAAACCAGATGTGTTTGAAGGTAAATTCTGATGTAAAAAAATTATTAAGTAGTACTTAACTTTGTGCATAATGTTTAAGGATGCTGCATCTCTGGTCTAATACTAAAGCTCATTTATGTCTACATAAAAAAGTGATTTCAAGTTTATGCAGTTGTAATGTAGAGTACGATCACTTTCCTTGTTTCCTTGTTTGATGTTATCCCAAATCTGCTTTCTGTTTTCTGATTTTTTTCTCCTCTTCTGTTTATCTTCTGTCTTTCTGCGTTACACTTAATATAAACATGACCATGTAATATAACTCCTCCTGTAAAGCATAGTGCCTGCTGGACAGGATGCAGGCATGTGAATTAAATACAGCATCAAGTTAAGGCTTCTTGCCTTGAGTCATTATTTTTTTAGCTTTATGTAGAACCATAATGTCTTACAGTAACTGAGTCAACCTTGAACTCTTCTGTATAATTGTTTTCCAGCAACAGATGTAGAACCATTCAGTAACTGAGACTTGGCATGAAAATGGTCATGGATGTAAGTTTGAAAATCTGAGCCAAAATCTAAACTAGAATGACTAAAATATCCTGCAATGCAAATGATCTATTCCCCAAACTGCACACCTCCACCTGATTAATATGGCGTGTAAAGATTTTTAAAGCGTTCTGCTTATAAAAAAGACTCACAGACCTCAATGAAATTAAGCAACATTGAGAAAAGAAGAGTCGGCCAGACTTCCTCAATACCACTATAGAGGCCTGATTAGGTAATTCAGAGGGTTTCTCCTCTTATTGCTGACAATGAGGGTTTTTCGTGCTGTCACAGGATAAGGTATTCAGATTTTTCTCTACTGCTTATGCAGTTAGGCTATAATTTTATAAATGACACTGTTATAGTAGTTTAGATGCTTCTGATGATATAACTTCAACATCTTTAGAGCCAAAATGTTTTGGATTCTAACATGCAACGCAGTGTACTTTCAGTTTACCTTGACTGTACTTTCACCTTGAAAGAGAGCAGTTTTTCACGCTTTGGAACAATAAATCTGTCATTCACCTAAGTGTTCAGCGCTGGCCGAGATTTGCCTGGGGTGAAATATGCACACTGACCTGCTTCATGTTGCAATAGCTCTGTTTTGGTATTGCATCTAAACTCGTTCCCTCCTTTTCTCCTTAAAGGTAATGTTTCATGTTTGCATGTGTGCATGCAAACATGACCTGTAGTACAATTTATGTTGTATGTCAAAGTGCTCTGTGAATATATTGATGCAAGACACAATTGGAACATAATGATTGTCAGATTTGTTGTTAAATGTGAGTGTCTGTTGGAGAATTTAGACTTTCAAAGCTCCATCTTTTACACTGATTATAGCAAGATTTGACATGTTCAAGAAACGGTTTTGTACTGCTATACTTCTTTTTCTCTTGCTAACATCTGCTACATTTCTTCTAGATTGGAAGACAGTTTTGTAGAAAAAGTGGTTGTATAAGGAGCTCAGGGGAGTGGCTAAGTCTGAGGTCAGCACATCAGATCATGTGATTCAGCTAGTTAGGGTGGGGTCAGACTAAGACTTTTCTTAGGAGACTTGAGAGACAGAGGATTATTTTACTATAAAAGGGGAGATTTAAATCTGACTACAAATAGTATCTGTAAACTCGATGCTTTTTATACCTCATTGACTAAAGTTACAAATATGTCACTGAATAAAAATTAGCTTATCATTTTCAGTTGTCTTCGCCTTTAGTGTTAGTTTGTTGCTTTGTTAGAAGAAGTAGCTGTGATGTTTTGACCAGAATGAGGTGACGTTTACTCTGAGAAATGCACACGGTGATCCAGAGACATTAATCTAATGACATCCTTGAAACCTGAACAGACTGGACTCACTTCCGCAACTCCTTACCTACTTCTATCTTGTGTTTACTGTGTGAACTGTGGAAGTGTTTTCAGTAAGATTTTGTCCCCTCTGTGTTAGGGGTGAACTGCGAAGAAAAATGTTGCAGAACAAGTGTGCTGGGTCTGTCAGACTCTGGTAGTCTGGCAGTCACATTTTTGTTTTCATTTCCATTTTGAAGAAACCAAGAGGCTGAAACTAAGGGGCCACTATTATTGAAATTCTGATAAAATCGGAAATATTAGAGGTAGGCTTAGTCACACTTTCTTTTTCTTTGCTTAATAGTGCCTTCTGGATATATCCACTCTTCATTCTTTTTGTTTTGTTCTATTTGTATTTAGGCTTCATGTATTTACAGAACGGCTGGTAATAGTTATTTTTTCTGGTGATATAAATAGCCTTAGCCATGACTGTGCTCATCCACCATTAACCATGGGCACTTAGGATATGTTAACAGTATTATTATGAAGATTTAAAACAAGAACACACAACATAATCCAAGTGATTCCATGTAAAGCTACAATTTCACAAAGCTGCTAAGATAACATAGTATCTATGCTTTCTATTTATTGTTATTCTGGCTTTGAGCTGACAGCTAAAACAGTACAGGTACAACTCAGTCAATTAGAATGACATCTAAAAGTTTATTTATTTCAGTAATTACATTAAAAAATATTTTTTTTAAATTTGAGATATTTAAATTATATATCTAACAGGGGTGCACCAATTTATGCACCTTAATTTTGGGAGATCGGTGATAGGCCGATTTTTTACATGTGAAGCCGATCTTATCCACCGATGTTATCAACCTTGGCAAGGGTCTAAAATTCAACCACTCTGCTTTTCTTTTCTCACTTGAGAAAGATTTGACTGACAAACCGGCCGACCAGGTCATGTCTGCACATTTACAGTTAACAATAGTTACCCCATTGTTGCCAATTAAGCAACCTTCTTGATATATTGGGCAACATTTCAGACAAAAAGCTGGTATTGGTCGGAATCGGCAAGTTAGGCTTTTTAAAAGATCTGCAATCGGCCAGAAAACTGCAAAAGGTGCACCCCTAATATCTAATCTTCTTGTTGGAAACGGTTTTTGTGTATTGTTGATGCTTTTAAATCTTGTGGCTGACCGGTTGATTAAACCATACTTTATCACTGCATAACTCCATTGGTTGCGTGGTTGGACCTCTGCCCCCTTACGGGATCAGACCTTTCACAAAACACACGGAGCCATCTAAAAGGAGACTTTATCCTTTCTTGAAGTGTTTGGTGAAGTGTTTTGTCCTTCTGTTTGACTCAAGAAAAAAAATTGTCCACCTTAACTAAGCTGACTTTATTCTTGGTCAGCCCTATCTGTTGTTTCCCCTTGCTTAGTTTTCTGGAAATGAATTACTATGTCTGTTGAGTCAAAAGCTGCAGTGGAAATGGGAGGGTTCTGGGTGCCGCAAAACTATGAATGAACAAAGCGATCTCGGATACTAGGTCTGTTGTAAACTAATATTTTAGCAATCAAGTAATCTATCGATTATTCTTATGATTGATCGAGTAATCGGATAAAACAATGTATCAAATAAAATATTGATAAATTTGGCATAATACCGGTGTTACTGGATATCAGTATCAGTCCAATTTTTCATTTTTGAGCATCCCAAACAGTTACTTTTCTGTAATTTAGAAAACTAACCTGTAACAATAATAGCTCACTTTCTAAGTTAACCTGAAGAAAAGTTATACAAACTTCTGAAATTATATTCAATTTAATAATAAAGAGGCAAGCTCACAAATACACTTATAAAAAATGTCTATGTTCCAGATTTTAGTTTATGTATTCATCTTCAGTCAGTTTAATAGATGAATTCTCACCTTGCCCCGAAGCCGGTGAGGCTGCAGCAAGCTTAAGCAACCTCTTGTTTAAGCTGCACTGGCTGCCATTCTATGAGAGCATGCTCCTCCTATCTGTATGTCCCAATAAAAAGGCTAAAATACATTTAATGTATGAACTGATTTTCCATCATTTAGCATATGTATATAATGTACAGTATTTTTTGTCACCATCTGTGTGCGTAACGTGTTTCATGTACTGAAGAGCGATCATAAACGGCAGAGAACAGATTTGAGGTGAGGCAAGCAGTTCTCTTGCCTCATGGCAGGGGGCGCTCATGATCCCAGACATTGTGACTCCACAACTGCAGAGTAAGGGACAGTAACAGCGAGCTAGCCATACAGTAAAGTCAAGTGCAGCGCTATATATTTATAGTTTTCTCCACTTGCACAGTGGTCACTTATTAATAATCACAAAATAAACATCAAGCCTAAAACCATACTACTGCAACAGACTGAATGCTCTGCTCTTTGTGTAGGAAATATTTGAGTGTTTTTTTTTTGGTTTTTTTGTGGCGTCATTGTCAGTTGCTATGGCAACGAGTCTGCACATAGCTGTGCTGATATAGAGGGCAAGAAAGAAGTGGTTTCGAGTTGTACTTTAACGGTTTTTCCCTTTGCTGTAGCACAGCATGAAATTAATAATATTTACATGTCCAAGTTTGATTGAGTTAACAGAGTTATTCTGCCGCGGCAGCGCGGCTATGGATGACATGTAAAGGAATAGTCTTTTTGCCCTCCAGCGTTGTCCGCATGCGCGAAATTTCCTTATGTAAACAATAACATGCAGGGGGTCTATATTTGCAAATATGATTATGATTAAGTCAGTGCCTCACAAGCTATGAACCTCGTCACTGGAAGAACTTGTGGGGGCGGGGGCCAGGCGAGCGAACGAACGTAAGATGTGGGTGGAGGGGAGGAAATAGACCAGGGGACAGACGAACGTAAGTTCGGGGACCAGGGGACGAAAGTAAGAACGGGGGGAGCAATATGGGATATTTACAGCACCTTCTCTACCAGCCATGTACCGCCAATATGATTTCCGCCACCATTTGTCGAGACCAGGATGATATGAAATTTATTGTGCGGTTCGTCCGCTTATACTGTAAGCATCAACTACTCAGCCGCCTGCCGTGTTCAGTCTATGTGCTTATCTGTATAAATACTCCTGCAGCGCTCTTCCCGCTGTTCGCTTTGAACCAGCAGCTCCTGGAGGAGAAAGGCTGCCATACTCCAGGCATCACGCCAGTAATTTTAAGGATGCCTATTAGTCCCCTACAAATGATGAAAACCCGGGCATTATGATCAATCAATAAAATCCCAACGGGCCGAACTTGAAAATTGGACATTATGCCGCTAACACTTAGCTTTTGTCTCAGAGGCGAAAGTGAGAGCTCCGCGCAATGCAAAAAATGTTCCGGCTGGAACACGGTGCGCTAAATAATAAAACAAAAATCAACGGAGCTTTGACACAGGTAAATTTTTCTCGAGGAATTTTAATAATCGAGGTACTCGAATCATTCGAGGAATCGTTTCAGCCCTATGGGATACAGACATATTCTCCATGGACTAAACCAATCAGCAGTAGCACAACACCAATCTGTCACTCTAGAGCCGGGCTGGCACCTGACCCCGGACACCCCACACACCTTGAATAACCCGGGCTGTTTTAGATGACAGGCTCCCAGAATACCTAAGGAGTCACATTTCCTCTGAGTGTCTGGAGATCTTTTATGTGCTACATTGCTTGTCAATAACAGTAATTGGACATGCTACAGTAGCTTCTGTGTTGGTAGATTCATCTCATTTGATTTTTGTCTGTCTTGGTGCTTCTAATAAATCTGGATTTACCTGAAGCAGGGATTCCTGGACTGTCTCTGTCAGCAGTTGATGGTGGACTAATGAGACCATCACTATTCATTCTGCTTCCCTCGACTGGAAGATAGAGAGCCAAGAAAGGAACACCTGATCTCCTTGCTTTTGCTGTTTTTACTCTTGCTCAAGTTCTGCAACCTCTCCACTGCATCAATGTGCAAACATGCACATCATTACCTCTACCATACACATGCTAGAATAGCCTCAGCTAAGCTAATTTTTCATCATTTGTGTTGCATTTGTTGTGTGATTCTTATTCCCTATCAATCAGTGTTTAAGTTGTATGCTGTTTGATAGCCATATGGCACTGATTTGCAATGTCAGAGACATAAAACACTGACAGTCCTCCTCTCGTCAGGCCATATGGCATGCGTGGGTGTATGTTTGTGTATGCATTGGTATGGTGTGTGACCACTAATGGTCAACTCTCAGCATCACTTGCCAGTGTATAACAGGGATGGGTTGGTTTTAAGTCAAATTTATGAGGGAAGTGTGTTTGCACAGGCTTGGACACATTCTGTTCTGTGTAGAAGCTTCGGAGCGGAGTGCCTGCGTTGACCACAGCGTTGTGTGTTTATGTATGTCTGTTCAGGAGGAATGCCAGCTCCTGAGCAGAGCCCAGTGACGGAGGAGGGGCTTCTGCTGACCATCCGTGACAGTTCAGCTGGCCGCAAAATGGAGACCGACAACACGGCCAATAACATCCTGGCCTCTGTCAAAGAACAGGTGTGGGTTTTTTTTCTTTAAGCTATCCTTACAGTCTGTTTGAGTCATGTTTGATCTCTTATGAGAAAGTATCTCACACTATGAATCATTAGTGTACGGTGGCATTTATTGGATGTTATACTGTCTAGTGACTCACATTTTATAATGTGCATTTTCCTCTGCTAATTTATAGGTAATGTTTCACTATGACTTACAGCAACTACATGATGTTTATAGGAAAACTTGCTTACACACCCATTTTCAGTTTTTATGGGAGTGAGATTGGGACTGTTTGATGGACATTCCAAACACTGACTTGACTGTCCTTTAGCTTTCTAGCTAAATTTGTGATAATGTCCATTTGTGCCCAAACTTTAACTTGAATGATTTATTGAAATGCTACTTTAATATTTCCACATAATGTAATGCCATTTATTTTTTTAACTGCTGCAGTCCCCCCTGCACATGATTCTGCCACCCTACACACACGCTACACACTACACAGATTATTTAAATTCCTGCAATAGCACTCATCTAAGATTAATTTGTTTCTCCTAAAAATCTGAAGTGGACCCAGCTTGACTCAGGATATTGTTTGTTTACGCCCTGCGGCTGAGGTCTGGCTTGTATCAGTGGATGACCAGGAAGCTCAGCTGTAGCAGCATTTCAGAGCTTGAGGAGGGACGTGACCTCTGATTTGCTCCATTTCTGTCTCACTCTTTGTGATTCATGTACACTCCCCTTGGTCTTGCACACACATGCACACATGACACACACACTTTCCTTTCCTTTCTGGAATTAAGGCAGTCTTTTATGTTCCTGAAATTTCCTCTCTGGATATTGTCCAGAAAAAAACTTTTGTTCATTGTTTTACATTTTAATTCTATTGTTTGGTGCTTATTTAAATGAATTTTTTGAAAGTCACCTAAACTGTACTGTATAATAAGTTTTACTTAATCAATAATCTATTTTCAGCCTTAAGACCCATGTAGACTTACTGCTGGAAAGTTGGTATTGTTTCCACAAGCAAGGAAGGGGAAGGGGGGAGCACCTGTCCATGTCACGTCCTTCCTTAGAGTATTTGAGTATTTCTCAGTTGCTCGTCCGGTTCGAGCAGATATCCATCCAGGCAAGCAGGAAGAGCAAGTAGTCCGCCTGAACTGTTGCTTTTCTGAATGACTGTCTGACTCACTGGTTGGAGCTATGCTTTAAAGAGAATTGCTATCGGAACAGTTGAGACAGTAAGATGATCGTTCTCCGCTCTCCGGACAGAGCGGAGTTGGACAGGAAAATAAAAGGGTGAGTAGAAAGGAAAGCTTGTGAGAGGTCACTCTTGGCAAATGTGAGAATGTTTTTCCTCTCTGCCTTAATGGTTTTCCTGTGATTGTTGAGGAGACCTTCCAGGGATTGCTCTGTTGATGTAAACATGTAGGACTGCTCTGCTTAAAATGACTAGCTTTTTAGTTCAGTTGTTCCTTTTTCTTCTCTTTCTTTTTGCCTGTTAAATTCCTTCCCTGCAGTTTCCTTACCAATCCCTTTTTTTGGTCTGCTTTTCTTTCTTTTTGTTTCCAAGTCCTGTTTCAATAACTGTTGTAGTAACAGTTGCTCAAGGTTTGCCAAGATGCCCAAACAAGGATAGATTCACCAGCATACTATGATTTCCTTCTCACAGAGTGCTCCTTTGCTTGGACATGTCTTCACTGTCTCCTTTCCTTCCTATGGGAGACACATTCACAATGATTTCAAGCAAGCCTATTTTAAATGTTTAATATTCAGGGCATTTCTTGCTGAACACTGCACTTTTTTTCCTTTCAGTACCTCATATTTTTCCATCATAATCATTAATGGGTTGCATTATGTTTCAGAATTAACTTTGAAAACTCTTTCTTTAGTACTTAGTGTCCTAATGAAACTTAATTCAGCTGTAAGGGGTCTCTTATGGATAATCAAGGAGCTGGTAGTTTCTATCTCTTTGGTCTTAAGTGTAATTAAAGCTGTGAAGTGAAAGTTGTGGCTGTAAAGACACTAATTTTGAACGACTATTTCATGTGGATTCAGTCTTTATGACTCTCATCTTTCTTGTCTAAGCATTTAATTTGTTGTCATTCAAATTATCTTTATCTTTATCCTTGTTGGTTTGTGTTTTTTAACATATGATATACACATGTGCATTTAACAGATGGTAATATAATAACTACTGAAATAAACCTGTTATTTCAGTAGTTCAATTCAAATATATTGTATTTGTATTGTATTATCATACAATGTGTACAAATGTACATTATTTTTCAAAGACGTCAAATCATATTAAAGTTGTGCTTTAGGTCAGTTTGGTTTACTAGAATTATTTGTGTTAGCTACGGTACATTTTAGAATTGTGAGAGTGAGATTCTTTTTTGTGACCTGTTGAAAATTCTTTAAATTGAAACGTTTACAAAAAATCTTTTAATTTGGTCAAATTGTCTTTGTTTTTCTACATTTAATGACCTGGGTCAAATATTTTTGGTCTTCTTTACAGTTTTGTAACAAATATTTGCTGGTAATTTGGGCCCATTCCTTCTGGCATAACTGATGTAATTAAGTCAGGTTTGTTGGCTTCTAGAGTTTTCTGGTTGCCAGTCCAAAACATTGTCTTCATTGTCCTTGGAAGACCCATATGTGCATCTTTTGGATCACAAATGTTTCTACAAAGATATTTTTTAATTGTGTTTGATTTACAGTATTATAGATGCCAGATGCTTCCTTAACACAGGTCCTCAGCAACTCCGTTGTAACGTTATATGTAACAGACTTTTGTTATCTACCCATTAGAAAATGTTATTGCTACAGTAATTTAAGAGAAAATATCATTACACCTACAGAGCCGGTTCTTCTTCTTTTCAACTAGCGATAACACAATGTTATTGAATTTTCTAAAAAGACTACATTCTTGTAACATAATAAACTTTGGACATTTATCTTCTCCAACCAAAGGACATTAGTTAAATTTAAGAGTAATGGTTCTACTAAATGTTTATTATAATTAGTCAGTGCATGTTAAAGCTACACAATGTATTGAACTGCAGTCATCATTGCTGTTTGAAGCACAAAGGACTTTTTGCATGCAATATCTGAGAAAATAGACTGCAGGGAAATATTATTAGTACGTGGTTTGTAACTTTTTTTAATTGGCTGTTTGATTTAGGACAGTAACAATTAATTATTAAAATTCATTAAGGCAAATTATCTGCCTCGAAGCTTTGTTGAATTTTGTTTTACTGTTTAGTGCACCATGTTCCATCCGGGTGATTATTTGTATTGCACAACGCTCTCACTTCCGCCTATGAGTTGTTAACGAATGCTGAGGGCTAGCAACATAACGTCTAATTTTCAAATTTGGTCATTGATTGATCCAGGGTTTTATCATTTTTCGAGGGACCAATAGGTATCCTTAAAATGACTGGCGGGGTGCATGAGATACGACAGCCTTTCTCCTCCCCGAACTGCTGCGTGGTGGACTGGTTTAGAGCAAACAGGGTCGAAGTGCTTGGGTGTATTTATGCAGGTGGCGCAGATAGACGGTGTTCTGTCAGATCAGTACGTCATCAGATCGCCATACGCGTAACACACACTGACGACTATATCTGTCCGACAAATATAAACTGTCATTGCTATATGCTTTTATTTAATCAGAAACATAACATCATCACGTAGAAGTTAGATCGTCGTAAACTTTGTTATTAACAGCTGTATGGCAGCATGACTTAGCGGTTAACCAGTCAGACTATCATCAAGGAACAGGGAGGCAAGTTTTATACAGAGCGTGTTATACGGGCCGTGTTTTGTAGTTGACTGTGGCTACTGCTAGGTCCTGCTTTAAATACATATAGTGCATGTACTGTATATCCATCTAGTTATTGAAAACTATTTATTGACTTATTTTTGTCGTATCTTGTTGCATATGCTGAACTGACAGCTTCTCTAAATGTTGCAAATATCTTTATGCGCATGTGCATGCATGCATACTTACTGGATGTAGGCTATTCTGACAACATGCTGATCCAACAGAACAACGGAACACAGCTGGCTGCTGTTGTGACTGATCCGTAGCATAAGTGTAACCATATGAACGAACCAGAAAATAAATTTTATACCATCGCGGTCTATGTACTGCCACCTGGTACATAGTTGGCATATATGTTTTCTGTGTGTGAAGAAGGTGCCAAATCTAGTCACTCAAAAATGGGAAACGTGGATAAAAAAGCTATAAATGGCTGTGCAAAGTGAGCCTTCATTTATTAAATTGACTGAATATGAATACATAAACAAAAATCTGAAGTATAGACATTTTTTTATTATAAATTTCTTTGATAACCTGCTGCTTCATTATGAAATAGAATGTAATTTTGGATTTTTGTATAATTATTGCCCAGCTTAACTTAAAAAGTGAGCTATTGTCACGGGTTAACTTTATAAATTACAGAGAAGAAATTGTTAGAGATGCACAAATATGAAAATTTGGACCGATGTTGAAATCCAATATTAATACACTAAAAGTATTATCTGAATATTATGAAACTATGTAGACATAGGGAAAGTTGGTAGAGCTATCAACCTGTGAAGTATCACCATTCCTGTCCAAGCGCATCTCTGCATAAAAGTGACATGTCGTCACTTCGTACACAGCGCTGTATTGAGGGGCATGGTGTACGCTGGCTCCGCTGCAGCTTGGTTTTGTTCATCTGCAGTGTTGCCAATTTGCTTAATATTCATTTGGTAAACCTTGTACACGTCACGGTAATGCTCATGATATTGCACAGTTTAAAGTAAAAACCTTTGCTATTTAACTTGTCTGGAATTTGATGGTCCTAATCTTTCTCAAAAAGCACCTTTCTCTGACAGCCAAAAGTCTGGAAACTCAATGGACGGGTTGCCGGACGTTGTGGTAGAAATGTTTTTCCTTCTTATCTGAAATAAAATTCTACCCAGTCAGACTCCAAGAGTTGTCTTCATCATGTTTTGCTGTAGAAGTTATTTTCAGACTGCAGTCAGACCCTTTTGCACTCTTATTCCTCTACTGCAAAGCCATACTACTATAATATATGCAGCCACTGTTTTCTTGACCTTCCTCAAAAAATGAAACAAAAAAGTCATATGGATTTTTTGGGGTCTAAAACCCAGTGATGCGCTTTAGCTTTCATGGTATCTTTCTGTAAGTTTCACGTTCCTTTGAGAGTCAAGTACCCTGCATAATCAGTGGTGCAAGCTTTTGTACTGAGAGCTCACAGCCAGCTATATAGTCCATTTTCTTTTCAGCTTGCAGGACATGGTGTCCACAAAAACAAAATATTTCCAATCATTTGAACAGCTTTGTTCTGTCTTAAATCAATATAATCCCAGAAAAGATGCTAATGATCAGCATGTTAGCATGTGGATTCTTTCTTGTGTGATATGGTTTTAAAAAGTATCTTGCTGATAGAAGAATAAACTGCATGCACTGAGAGTGATTGAGTGATATGAGAGCTTTAGGATTAAGGGTTTTTAGCATTGATTTTCTGCTATGTTAGGTTCCCAACCTGACTTTCTCCAAGTGCCCTGAACCACAAATATCGGATTTTGGGCAAATCATTTGCTCTGTTTATTACATTGTACACAACAATCCAACTGTTTTGGGATTGAGACTGTCCATACTTGTTTTGTTCTTTAGTTCATGTAATTATGTATTGGATCATGTAGTTGTATATACAATGCAGTTACTATTTCTATTTACCATTCATAAATGAGGCACCTTTAGTGCCACAGTCTATCAGCAGCTGCCTATTAACACTCACATTAGTTTAGGAAATAGATGGTTCAACGTTGGACCTCAAAGGGATTTTTAATCTATTCAGTAGTTTTGGCTCTTGAGCGAATCCTTTTAAATCCACCATGCAGGCATCAGTGCCTAGGAGGTCATTTCATTTAAGAGCATTCCAGTGATGAATTTGACCTATTAACTGCTTTCAAATGCATCTTGCACAAGAAAATTAGCTTCAGGAATCAAAGACCCTTCAGTTTTTCCAGCTTTTATATTGTCCACAAAAAGCCTTACTTAATGTGCACTTAGTGTCTATAGTAGCCCTCCAGGGTTTCTTTTTTACATAGGTTAATATGCACGTCCTTATTATGCTGGGAAACCTTAGAGGAATAGGAGCTGGTGAAGAAGCTTTTGTCTTTTTGAAAATCAACATACCAATTGAGCGTTAACTACTATGTCCTTCAAAATTTTCTTATTTTCATGTTAAAATCACAAGGTTGATATATTTTTATTGGGCTTATATGTGGTAGTGTATGGCTTTTGCATTTTTTACAAGTACATAAATTTGTATTCAAGCCTCTATACTTTCATATTTCTAAATAAAATCCAATTTTAATAAATTACTGAGTATAAATACTAGGGATGCTCCAATCAGATGTTTTGCTGCCGAATCCGATACCAATCATTCATGAGGCCGATCTCTGTCGATCACCGATCTTTGCCAATTGCCTGGAATGACTGTTAATTTTTTTGTTTTAGGTATATATGATACTACAGTGTATGTTATCTGGCAAAATGAAAAAATTATCTGCCAATAAATTCACCTAATTTAGACATAATAGACATATTTTAATACATATCTAAAATCTTTTTTTTTTTTTTTTTTAAGTTACATGCTGCAGCTTTAAGCAGACGTTCGGTGTGAGAGTTCACTGTCTGGTGGAGGTTGAGCGGCGCTACATCTGTGAAGTATTACTGCCAGTAGAGCGTAGTGGCGGCTCAAGAGCGAGAGCAGAACCAGTGTCTTATACCGCCAGACTTGAATTATTTTTCGGGTTGTTTGTTTAGCTTTCTGATTGTGATGCTAATCCGGGTGAATGTTGGTAGTTGTGCACTGCTTTACCTGCTACCTGGATGCTCCGGATGCCCTTTTTTTCTGCAGGGTGTCTCGATGTAGCAAAACTCCGTCGGTATGATCGGTGGCCGATCGTTCGGCACACCTCTAATAAATACAGCTTTTCTGTGGAGGCCTCCGACATTTGTAGATTGACCAACAAACAGCATCATGAAGACCAAAGAACAAGCTAGACCGAGGAGAGGCTAAAGCTGTGGAGAATGTTAAACTAGTTCTAGGTTCTAAAATAATATCTAATAGTATGAAGTTCTCAGAGGGATTTTAAGAGCATGACAGGGAGTGAAACTCTCCCTACTAAGAAAATAACAGGCCTTTAAATAAGAGAGTTAATCAGAAAAGCAGCAAAGAGACTCATAGTAACTCTGGAGGAGCTGCAAATATCCAAAGCTCAGATGGGAGGATCTGTGAACAGGACGACTTTTAATCGCAACACAAACAGGCATAAGAAGGTGTTCTTGCCAGATGAGACCAAAAAATGAGTCATTGAGCTTTCACCTAAAATTACATACGTATTGTGGCTTGACAAAATATGAAAAAACTGAATGGGAGTGAGCATCTTTGGGGGGCTTTGTAAGGCTGCCTGCTACACACACAAAAGCAGTTTGCTGTTTCTTTTTTGTTTGTGCCAGTGCCACATTATCTGTTATCTACAGTTTTTTGTCAATGTTTTCTGAGCTCAGTCTTCCTATATTTTTAAAGTATATACTTGCAAAAATTAATTGCTTTATTCTCAAAAATGGTATCACCTTGCCTGCTAAATTAAACAATTGTTTGAAAAAAAATAACCCACCTAATATTTTATGCAAACCTTTTGGGCCATTAACTTCAGAAACACGTGTTTTGTCTGTTTCTATCTGCCGAGAGAGCTGTGGTTGTAGACACATCTACACATCTGGCCAAGCTGGCAAAAAGGCCTCTCACTAAGGACTCACTCTGGTGTCTCAGCGTACCGCCTCACAACAAAACACACCACACTGGAAATTTCCTCTTTTGTTTGAGTCAATTGCACATGAACAGTTTGTGTACCTCCTGCCATTCCCTGACAAACTGGAGCCAGACTTTTTTCTCCTAGGTTAGGCATAGATAGATGAAGAATGTTTTGTATACACTCAGGAACTGCTGGAACTGTTGCTTTCATTGTTGCATCTTCAAGTTCTTTTTAAAGCTCTGTTGTGCTGGCTGAAATATGACACATTTGAGATAATCATGCAGGCCTTCATCTTGTTTTAATGAAGCCAAGTACACCTTTGTCTGAATGACCTAGGTAAAGGAGTTATTAGTTTGGGTCAAGGTAAAGGCTCGAGGCAGTTATGTTGCTACTTTGCATTTCCATGCCATAAGAGCGGCAGACAGGGTGAGTTCTCTCTACAGGCGATGGTGCCTGTTCCACTTCCATAGGCGAAATAAGAACTCTAATTACAATCGACTAGTGATTTTCTCCAGTCCTGAGGGTTTTATCTCCCTTCCTCTGCGTGCTGCTGCCGCTGTGACACAGGCAAGGAGAAATCTAGAGGCATACAAATTCTGGCCTCGATTATAGTCATAAAAATGGAAGCCTGGCTCCGAGCAATTACCCCATGGGGGGAGGAGAGTATTTAAGGGAAGGGGTGAGGCATATTCATAGGTGAGAGATGCAGGTGAAGGAGAGTGCTCAGATACACAAAGCAAAGACAAAAACGCTCAGATATGTGAAAAAGACATACTTAGACTAGCTATGATGGAGAGAGTCACAGAGACTGTCACCTGTGAATAGTTTGAGAAGAGGCTTTCAGTGCAGCTGAAAACAGAAAATAGAAGAAGAGAGCAGAGGAGGATCTCCTTTCAATGTGACATAAAGTCAAAGGAGCGGCGCTCTAGCCTGACATGATGCGCTGTCGATTTAAACACAGCCATGGGAGCACTCCCCTCAACTAGCCTGCTAATACTCATCAGCGTCACTGTCATCATCATCATCATCATTATAACTGTGATCATTGGCACTGTCAATACCAGGCACAGAGGATGCAGTCTTTGGGGAGCAAGAGTTGTCTTCTTCATTCAGATGTGTGGAGTTTAGTTAAACCTCCTGTTTTGAATCACTACCAAGGTTTTTGTCACCTTTTATCCACTGTAAATGTCTTTCAGGTGATTTTCTCTAAATGATTGATCTTTAGGTAATCACACAAGTCAGTGCAATTTCTGTTCACTGCATTGGTCTCTTGATTGACAGTCCCTACATTGTTCACTCTTCTCATTATTGCCCAGAGAAACTTTCTTTTTGTCTGACACAACACTATTGATCTTTCAGTGAAATTGTATGTTCACTGATGTACAAGATTTGCTCTGGCTGTGTAGATTCACTGCTGCACCTTATAAGGCCTTTACCTCCTGTCGAGGAGTTATGGATTCAGTCGGTCCTATTAACTGGATTAATGTCTCAGAATTTTGATTAGTAGTATAATTTTTTTTATTATTATAACAGCAACATAAAAGGAAGGATAAGTCTAGCTCAAAAATATAATAATACAAATATTCCAATTTTAAAAGGCAGCAAAATGCTTTTGTACTAAACTGCTTTGACAATTTGATCTGTGTTTTCTTCCATAAATCACCAATTATTTGGGCTCTGCTTTTATATTAGCAGCAGAGCTCTAGGGAGAAAGATCCAGCTTATTGTATACAGATGAGGTATATCATTATTGTCACTGAGAGGTGGAATGAATAACACTGATTTTCTCTTCATCATGGCACCTGTTGGTGGTGGGTGGGTAAAGCAACTTACCAATGAGGATATAACAGTTCACTTTATATTAAAGCTAACAATAAGCTACATACAAGGGAGTTCGTGTTGGTCGTCTCCAGACAACACTATCTGTCAACGATGGTGCACCTTTACGGGTCTAGTAGTACCTGTAAAGGTGTACTACCTTTACGGGTACTCTGTTTTTGCAGCATATACAGGAAGGACACATTATTTTGCCTGATCTTCAACAAATTTGTGAGGCCTTCACAGATTATCTAAATTCATCAACATCATAATTTGTAAACTACTCTCTGAGAAAGTTGATTGTTAATGAGGCATAAGTGCAGCTAAAATTATGTTGAAATTTGGAAAGTGGCCTGAAATGTCCTATTGTTTTGTCATTTTGCCTAACCCAATCAGATCTCATTTACATCACTATCTTGTAAGTGAGTGAAGAATATCATCCTGGAGGAGAGAAGGTAAAAAAAAAAGTACACAGCATTAATGTCTTTACAAAAATTTGAAGTTTTTGTTGAATGTGTTCATAAAAACATGTTTTTTCTTCACCCTCCCACTCAGGCAGTTTTTGTTATTGACAGTCTTTCACAGTGTTGTCATTCTCTTTTGTGCTATGAACTACACTGGAGATGACAGCTCCTTTAATAGCATCCACCACATATGTCATTCTCGAATGACATTTTAATTAATCTAAAATTAAATTGGAAACCTCCTTTTTACACTTCATTTTAGTGGGTCATTTTTGAAGATCCATGTTGAGTTGTCTCAGTAAGAGCAATAACAGGTCTGAAATGTTTTTAAATACCCAACATCAGAGGAAAATGAAGCAAATACATTTTTGGGTAAAGTGGTTCTCTTTTAAAGCAACAGAAGACTTGTTAAAAAGGTAGAGAAATTAGGTGATTTGGACTATTGCTTGTTAATAAGGCTGTTTAGAGCCTATTGATCATAAATTTCATTACAGTTTCAAAAATTTTAAGTATTGATCTAATGAACAGATTTTTGTTAAAAAAGATGCTAGCATGTATCACACTCAATTACCTTTCACAAATAGATTGATAATGGGCCACCCTCCTTTTACTTACTGAGAGTCTACTACATTTGTTGGAGAAGGCTTGTGAAACCTCCCATCATAAAAAAAAAGGTGAATGAAACTCTGCACTGAAAAATAGGTGTGACTGTATGCAGCTTTCCTAAATAATTACAATGCCTGGTTCCTCCCAACACCCTGCTCCAAGGCTTGTTGTCTTCTTTCACCCCTAAGGCTGGCTTTTCTGTGTCTCTACTGCTGCAGACATCCTTTAACCTCTTCTGTTATTCTCCTACTGTGCAGCAGTTTCCGTCTCTGGCTGGAATTTCCTTGCATCACTGCAGTGAGGGTGCAGAGCTGTCAGGCCTCATTGCCACTTAATGAACAAACAAATATCAGTTAGATTCTTCAGTTAAGTGGGAAAGCCATCTGCACCATCTATGCTAAATGGATTCGTATATCACAAATGAGCTCCCATCTTGAGTTTATTCCAGTTGATGATCAGGTCAGTTTTAGACATTGTTTATACTGCAAGTCTGTCATTTTGTCATGTTGTTGACCATGCTACTCTCAAAATCCATTTCTACACACCTTACAATATTATTGACAAACTTAACAGTAATAATTCTGTATTAAAGTAAGAACCTGCCACTTTCAGGAGAAGAAAGCTGAGCAAACCTAGAGAAATTAGGCAATTTATCTACCTAATGCTTTAAAGTGGGTGTCTAAGCAGTAGTTCTTCTTATATTGTAGTTCAGTTCCTAGAGTGAGCAGCAAAGATCTCAGGGGATGCAAGAGGCT
Organism: Xiphophorus maculatus; assembly: GCF_002775205.1. Taxonomy (NCBI): domain Eukaryota; kingdom Metazoa; phylum Chordata; class Actinopteri; order Cyprinodontiformes; family Poeciliidae; genus Xiphophorus; species Xiphophorus maculatus. The sequence goes on along the minus strand of NC_036449.1, from coordinate 18,236,089 downwards.
TCTCCAGCAGGCTAGAACTATAACTAAACTAAAACAGAATTGAGAAAAGAGAATTAAAAAGCAAATAGGTGACACAATAATGTGGTTTTGTTTACAATTAAGTTAGAATTACCTGAAGACAAAATCATTCTCTACAGTGAAACCAACAAGTAAATGCAAAGCCACAAGTTAGCTTCTGCTTTTATATATGCAACACAGAGCTATTTAACAGTTTTTATGGAGGTTGAACTTCTTTTGATCACCCTCTAAAGCAAAATTTTAATTTAAAATTTTGTCTCTAATTGTGAAAACTTCAAAATAAGCATTTTAATACCTTCTTAGCATAACATCACATTTGCAAATAAGTTTTAAGAACAACATCATATTCACTTGATAAACCTGCACTGTAATATTCTAAATTATTGTTTTAGCGAAAAATATTGTTAAATAATTAATACATAGTATTGAATATTGGGGGGAGGGCTGAATGCATTCAGCTTAGTAAGGACACCTAAGTTGTTATATAGGCCAGAACCTTTTTTTAACTTCTGTTCATGGTTTCAAATAAAAAATCATGCCATCTTATTTAAAATGGCAGTAAGTGTTATGTCAAATATGTATTAAAATATCTACAACTATAAATTGGAAAAGTCCACTCTTGATGAAAAGAAATGGTGTACACACATTTTTAATTAATTATGCTTTTAGGTTGTATTTAGATCTATGAGTAGTTTTCTGCATATCAGTAATTCTCAATGTTTATTTTGAGTGTGCATTTCAACTGCTTTATGTTCTGAAACAATATTTCCAATTTGCATCTATTTTGGTGTTTGACAATCTTGTTGCATAATGGAAATATATTGCCTGTATTTATGTATATAGGAGGACATTGGTCTTCCTGAATTAATGTAAAGTATATGTACATCATTTTGGACGAGTGTGTGTTGAGCTTCTCTCGTAAATGCTGAAGCAGCAGTGAGCAGGAACCACTTCAGGCACTGCAGATGGGTCATGTGTTGTCAGCAGCGCCCATAGAAAAGACAGGGGCAGTGTACGTGTTTCTAGTTTGATCTACTGCCATGTGTCATCTTTCTTTAGGGCCTGTCAAAGGACACAAGAGGACAGAATCTGATTCAGCTCTGGAACTGCTGGCAAATCATGCCTAACAGACTCATTGTAATGGCAAATAAAGGTATTTGGGGCCTAGTTGCTGCAGGAAAGCCTCTAACCTATTGCCACTGTTCTCTTTCTCTCTGCCGATGCTATGACTGGTTTGAACCAAGACTGGACTTACAATGGTTGGATCAGCATTTTGCTGATTACTCCTAGGCTTAGCCTGAAGTGGTGGTGAGTTATGCTTAAAACCTTTAGTCTTTTGTGTGTTGAAGTTTGGAAAGTCCATGAGTTAATGAAAAAATTATGAAAATGTATATATTTGTCACTTTCGTCTTATTTATTTTTCAATATGCATATTAGTCTTAATGTTTGGGTCAGGGAGAGGCTAAGAGTGTGAGGCATGAATATAATCCTTTTTGGTGTAGATGTTACAAACACACATACTATACTCAGCATGAAAGAAAACATGTACTCTTGTTCGGTGTTGATTGAGTCTTGTTCCTTTTTCGTCCTAACGTCAGCAGTCCTCCTATATACTGCAACTGTAGAGAAAATGCTTACATCGGTCAAGTACGTCTACAGTTTAGCGCTGTAGCTCGAAGAACAGTAGCCAATACATCAAGCAAGACAAAAGGTATGGAAAATCCAACTCAGTGCAGGAAATTCTGGAACATTCTCCTTTTCTCTTGTTACTACAGAGAATAAGCAGCTTTGGGTTTAAGAAGTTTGCTTTAGGCTACAAGGAAATCTAAATATCAAAAGTTAAACTTCCAACACTTACTTGCTAATCTGAAAGCCAGTAAGTATCCCATGATGTACATATATTTTTTTGCTATAGCGACTGAGAAGATGCAACAGTTGCAATTTCTTTTACTTGCACACACCACAAGCCTGTGTTGAAGTTGCTGGATGTGAGCGGGTGATGTTTTGCCAAACCGCCAATTGGATTATAAGCTTAGAAGAAAGAAGGCATAGAGGTGGCAGGCCTAAGAATAGTGACATTTGCAGGGAACAGCCAATCTCTGAGATCTCACTGTTCAGCTAGGCAGTGTGTCTTTCATTTTGGTGTCTTTTTCCACCATACATTTGATCTGTTCTCTGTAGAATCTAGTACACATGATTGTTGTTATCTTGTGCAGTTAATACCATGCTTCAAAACAAACTTGCTCTCATTGCTTGCCCTTTTGCATGGTATATGCATTATTTGTGCTGGTCTGTCATATAAAATTCAACTAATAGAAGCTTGCAGTTGTAGCGTGATGAAATGTGGAAATATCCAAGTGGCATGAACACTTTGGTAAGACACCTAATCCTAGCAACAGTAGCAGTTCCTTTACGTTAAGGAAACAGGGTGTAGCAGTTTTTCTTCCTGTAAGTTCCGTCTCACTGCAGTCAAGGTTCACATATCTTCAGCTGAAGCAGAGCAAAGGAGAGGTGAGCAGTGGAGAGTATAATGTGGTATTTTGGGGGAGGGGGGAGGAGTCTGCGATGTGGAGAGGAAGTTTCGGTGCACCCCCAGGGGAACACAGCAGAGGTGTGAAATGTAGGATGGTCTTAGTGAGGTAGGGTGACTAAATGTCTTCAGACAGGTCACAAAAGCTGCAGATAGCTGCAGAGTGTGGATGTCTGTTTGTGTATGCTGTCGGCTGTGAATGTAATTGACCGCGGTAATGGTCATTACATGGGACAGCTAAGGATAGCGAGCAGAGGAGCGTTCCATCTGTTCAGTGAGTGAGGTCTTTTTCACTAGAATATTGGACAAAAAATTTTTTTTATTCTGCCAAATTAGATCCGAGGTGGAATAAAAATGTTCTTCAGATATATGCAAATAAGAATGTGTGTGTGGCACAATTTTTATGTGAACAGAGGACCTTGTGGGTCTTATGAGTGTCATGATGCAGTGCTTGAAGCTAGAGAGCTATGCAAGTAATGGCCTTGCTCATGGTAGGTAATTAGTCAAATGCTGATTCCTCCCCAACTCCCGTAGGAACAGCACCACGAAGGCTAAATATCACCCACTAAAGTGGTGCTTATCCCTCTGTGTGGGCTGCAAAAATGACATTATCATATAGGCCACATGAAAGTCTGCTTAAGTTTCTAAACATTAGATTCTGTATGGATACCTGCATACTTTTTTACGTTTTTGGTGAAGAAACTGTTTTATTTGATGCTGGGTTACCTGAGTCTTTCACTTAAGGCTCATTGCATCATGTACTTATAGACTACTAGAACACTGTGGGAACAAGCTGTTACCTGCCAATCTGCTGCCTTTACTTTCATTCCCCATTTGTTGTATTTGTCGATGCAACTGTAGAAAGCCCTCTCTTCACATTAATTCAGCCTTGAGTCACATGTTTCTATTTGTCGTGTTCATGTGCAGGAGCTTCAATTTGAGCGCCTAACCAGGGAGCTGGAAGTGGAGAGGCAGATTGTGGCCAATCAGCTGGAAAGATGCAGACTTGGGGCCGAGTCACCAGGCGCTGGTAGCAGCAGGTAATGAGAAGCTGTGCACACACGACACATGGCTTTTTCTTCCTTCACAGCAGACACCACACTCTATAGTGTGTGAAGCCTTCTGGTATTATAGAATCGTAATCAGATGATCTCAATTCTATATTTTTTCTTTTAATTTAATACACGTGTATGAATTGGTATTCAGTTGAAGTAAATGTAAATTTGTTTATTTGCCTATTGCATCCTAACTGATAGTAAACGTAATCATCATACCTACTCTGCCTTGCAAAGACATTCATATTGCTTAAACCTTTTCACATTTTGTTACATCATAATAAACTTAAATGTATTTTATTAAAAATGTATGCGACATGTATTGCATCATTTTAATGTGGAAGAAAAGATTATGCATGATTTTGAAAGATGTAGACAATTAGTTGCACACCATTTAATTTGGGGGTATAGAATTATGGGGGCTAAATAAGTATTTAGGCTAAACATCTTGAAAACCCTGTCTGTCTCTCTTGACTAATTATTGCCGCCCTTGTGTTGTTCTGTCAGAATTATAATGAAATACATTGACGTTTGTGGTTGTAATGTGATGAAATTTACAAAAACCTCTTGTGATGTGAATATCTTTGCAAGGCACTTTATGTGGCAGTCCATTTCTTTAGCTCAAGTATGTGAGGTTCATTAGTTAAACTCAGTGTCATATGTGATATCCTATAAGGCAAAAACAATCTCTGCGTTTTCTATGATTTACTCTAAGTTTGCTTCTAATCAGAAGTAAGCTACTGATTAGAAGTGTAATTTCTAATCAGTGTAATTTTTTACTGAATTTATTTCAACAAAGATTAAAAAAATCACTCAATGAACATTTTTTTTATTGCACTTTTATACATCTTGTCACTTTTAAATTCATACTTCTAATACATGTAAGCAAAAGCTTGACTTTTTAAAATAAAACAGCCATGAGATAAACCTATATTCAATGTCTACTGACAAATTAATGGCTTAGTATTTACAGACAGTAAATGAAGCATTTTCTGAGTCATCACAAAGGATTTCAAGTACATATTTTCTGTCTTTAAATAGGTTTAATAAATTAGCTCCCATTTCCATCAGTCAAAACTGTATTCCAAATGTATTAAGTTATTTAGATTCAACTTTAACTGTGTATTGCTAACCATGCTGCAGAACATATTTCATTTTATTGGATTTTGAGTAGCGGCCCAATATTGGCGGCCTATTTCTTAACAGTTGTTTGGTGCTTTTTCCGAATATTTACTGCTTGGATCTGTTGTTTTAAATCAAATTATAGCTGAATTGTTTGGTTCTACCATAATGCCATCTAGTCTGTTTACACTTTACTGAAGTGAACATTTAGATTTGGCATGTTGTTTGCATGATATTCTCATGTTTTGAATAAACGTGTTCTTTATAGAGTAACACTATTATAATAAGCTAATATTAGCTGATAATTAGTAAGGTTCTCTGATCCAGTAGCCAGTCTGCAGTCTGTTGCTTAAGAGGTGTTCTGCTTGTAACTAGCAAAACTGTAGTTTAAAAACAATGTTACCTTTATAAGTTTGATGGTTGATGCTTCTTTAGTTTCCCCAATTTGGCTTTTTGTGTTTGTCTTACTGCTAAATATTTCCAAACAACAAAATCTGTCTCTTTTGTTAGCGAGAAAAACTTTCTTACCTGTTACAGTGGAATGCTGTGGAAAGATTTTATACTCTATATTTTACATTTTGAGAAAACTTAACCATACTTTTTTCAGGCTTCTCAATAAAAGGCGTTTAAAATGTAGGAACAATATGACAGACATTTTTTTGTGTTTTTGAAAGTAAAATTTTTTAATTGTGTGAAGAGACACCAAGCCAGTTAAAGGCCTTTTGATGTCCTTACAGACCTGTGCATTCGATAAAGTGTCTGAGCTGAATTCATTGTATAATGGACTGTGATACTGTAGGGCTAAAACTAGATATGTGGCATAATGGCTTTGTGTGATATTTTCTATCTTTGTGATAATAACCCCAATGCCCTGAGGCAGTCCATACTCTCCAGCCTGCATACCTGCAGTCTGCACCACTGAGTGTCCATTTCCCCTTTTTTCTTGTTTGAAGTGGGACTGCTTTATAGGTGTGTGCTTAAATTCTTTGAAAACAGCTTTTAAACCTTTTATTTGGACTTTGTGTTGTAACAACTGTCCTTTTAGGGGTGAAGTCTAGAACATTGATCCACATCACTGTTGATAGTTCTTTTTAATGTCCATTTTGGGCATCATTTTGGAGTTATGAGGATTTGAAAGGGAAAGCTACAATATTCGATTTGGATGCATGCTGTCTTGTTTGTTTGCATGTGTTTTATTTTTTCAGCTCAACAGCTTTAATTAAAAATCGCATGCCTGTCAAAGAGACAGAACCACAAGGTGCATGTGATATTTGCTGGTCGTCTGAAGTTAGACAGTTAATTAAGAGCCAAATGACTAAAGTCCATGTCATCACAGTTTTCTCATAACATCATCACAAGCTTGCTACCGTTGCTTTGAAACACCCTAATTGTGGAGGTAAGCAGCTTAAAATGTCCTCATCAGCAGAACATTAACTTTTAATAAGTTGTTTTTAAACAATGTAAGCAAAACAGTGCCTGAAATGTTTTTGTATATTTGCAAGATTTGAGTCTCTTTCTTTCTAAATAAGCACAAATTATCCTTTTTTTTTCTTCAGACAAGTACCAAAGTAAATAGCTGTTTGATAATAATAAGTTTACCTAGGAAAAAAGATTTTCTATTTCTATCTAGTATTCTATCTATATTATTATATTACGCTTTAGAGTTTAGCTTTTGAAATCAGTTAAGCTACCTACATGTAAATGCTCTTACTTATTCACCAGGGCAAAAAGACCACCTGTAAATCCTATAAAAATACATTTCACACCTGTTACCCATCTTTTGTTGAAGCTAGAGAAGGGCAAATGAAATGTTCTTCACAGGATATTTGTGTTTGAATAGAGGTCAGCTTTAAAGCTAGAAATCACATTGACTGGCTTAAAAAGCACAGCAGGACTGCGGCTGAGGTGAGAGAACACTTAAAGGTACTGATGAGAGTCACTTCATAAAACCTGTAGTTCTGATAACTAACTTAATTTCTGCAAGAATAAACCCGATGGTCATCAAATATGTCCTCTGTCCAAAAGCTTGAAAATGTTGAAATTCCACTTGGCTAGTTGCTCACTGGCAGAGATGCTTCATAGGAAATTAAGTGTTTATAAGACAGAGGCTTATTGTGTATCTTGATGGTTTTACTTTTAACAGCAGCACCTTTTCCAAGTCTGTGGTCAGCTTTCAGCATATAGACACATTGCTATCATGATGATGATGATCATCAGCGATTCTTTTACTCCATCTGCTACGGTTCAGTGGACCACAACTCTCCCAACTTCCTTTCTTTAATTGGCAACATCCTTATTAAAATTCTGAGAGCTTCTCTTACTAAAGCTCATTTAGTGTCACCTTGCAGAAAGTATACCAGTACTAGCAACAACTAATGCTTGATATTAATGATCAGCAAACAGGCTATCGTTGTTACACTGCTTCGAGGCCTTCTGCTTGTCATAATGAGTGGCAGGTGACACTCGTCTTGATCAGAAAGGGTTTCATTGATGTTTAGCGCCATTAGGTGTTTTTATACAGTAACACAGCTAACTAGCATCGTGGCATTTTCAAGTTTTTATTTCCAGACCAGAAAAGGAAAATGTGTGGTGTTACCTTGCACTCATACAGTGCTTTGCATTAGTATTATTAATACCTCAATAACTTTAGCACATGTTGCTACAGTGCAACATGTAGCACTGTAGTATAGAAAACATGTTCTTCCACTCCATAGTCATGCATTAAAACCTGTTGGTCTTTTTTTTACTTTTAAAACGTAAAAAGTTTAAAAGTGTTTCTTGCTTTTATCTTTAGCCCATTTTACTTTTATACCCCTAAATAAAAACCTAGTACAATCAGTTGTATTTTATAGTCACTTAGTTGGTAAATAATCCAGCTGTTCTTTTGAGGCCTCAGGGGGTTTTTAATAAAACATTTAAAGAATAAAATTATCTTTATGAAGATCAAGAAACACAGTTGACAGGTCAGTGATAATGTTGTGGAGGTGCTTAAAGCAGAATTAGGTTATGAAACAACATTCTTGTCCATGTACTGTTTAATAAACAGCAGTTGGAAAAAAATATTCAAAAAAGGAAGAAGAAAACAATCATTGAAAGTAGGATGTAAAAAAGTCCCATTTGCAATTTGTCACAAGTCAAGAAGGGGACCAAGCAGATATGTGGAAGAACATGCTGTGATTGTATAACACCAAATTTGAACTCTTGTCGCACACTGCACATCTTCTAAAATGCGCTATTTCAAATGTAAGGGTGGTGGCAGAATCATGCTGTGAATACACTTTTCTTCAGCACAATCAGGACTGTTAGCCACAGTTGATGGGAAGGTAGATTGAGCTCAATACAAGCGAAATATGCAGAAAAACTTGTTGGAGGCTGTGACAAAACTTGAGACTGTAAAGGAGGTTCACCTTCCAGCAGTACAACGGCCCTCAACATAAAGCCAGAGCTGCAAGGGAATGATTTAGATCAAATCAAATATGTAGCAGAATGGTTCAGTCAATGTCCAAACCTAAATTCAATTAGGACTCTGTGGCAAGACTTGAAAATGATTTTCATGAACGCTCTCCATCCTGTCTGGACTGAACTGAATATTAATTGTCAAATTTTGTTGATGTTCAAAGCTGGTAGAGACAAAAAATACTTGCAGCTGTAATTGCAGATGAAGGCAGTTCTACAAAGTACTGAATCGGAAGAGCAGACAAATGTAAATGCTAAATGTATAAGAACGTTTCCAGATGTTTTATTTCCTGTGTTTTGAAGTAATGAAGTCAAACTTTCAGCACTTCTGGCTAAGTCATTATTCTCATGCATTACTTCATTGTGAATGGCTACCCTGATAAATGATCTCTGCATTGGAGTAAGTTTGTACCTGCCTATCAGGTTTGTGTCAGTATGTTTAACTTCCAGACTAGATGCCTGCATGTGCTGTACAGTATGCTTGCTTCTAATTTGTTCTGAAATATGTTGTAATAAAATTGTGATTACTTTCTGTTCTCCTTGATTCCCTTGGTTTTAAAATGAGTAGTGAAATAGGTGTCTCTTTTCTGTCTGTTTTATTTGGAGCAATGTATTGATTCACTTTTGTAATTTCTGTTTCCCCTTGAAGCTCATCTGAGAAATCCCTGCCATGGCGAACTGCAGGTATGTTGGCTAGACCTACAAAATTAACTTCTATTGTGTGAGGAAGTGTTTAAATTGTGACCGCAGTTTTAACTCAAATGGTTGAAAAGTACAATTGCCACGGCACAATTTGTGAAATAGCAATAATAAGACTGGGGGAAAGTAAATTCTGTCTGTCAGTGTTTTTAATGTACTGGTATTATTACACATCTGTGCTTTCAGAGTAACTAATATAAATATTAACTACACACCAGGCATTGTTTATATTGTCAATGTTATATGTGGATTGCATTTCTGCCATGTTTTACATTTCCTCTGCAATCTTTACTTAAGCTAATTTTTTTCAAAAGGAATTTCCTCTGGACCCTGTAGTATCTTTTTGTTTAGCCCCCATCTTTATCAGATATTTAGAGAAATACTGATATTGAAAAAAACATTTAATAATATCTTTAATTGTTTATTAATTAGACAGAGCAAAACAGAATCTTTGCTCTGGTCATTAATCTTTTATTGTTGATTCTGTCAGAGGAGCCTATGGGGGGTTAGAGTTGAACATATGCATTGGGAATATTAATATTACTCCCCTTTTCATTTGCTGTCTGCTCCTCAGTTCCTTGCTAAAAGCGTTTCATTAGTGGCATACCAGCATGTGGGATTAATCACAATTACTTAGTTTTTAGCAATGAGTTGATTGACAATCATAATGGAGATAATAAATCACAGTCACATTTGATCGTGTACATTTTAGATTTTAGATCAGTTTAACTCTGGGTTACGGGTTTAGAGCTTATTTCTCTCATTTTTTGTGAATTCGTGAGCCTTCTATTCTCCTCCTGCGACAGACGAGATACTGCAGAAAGTCTTCTTGCCTCTGGAAATGTCAATGCAGTCACACCTAATGTCCACTGAGAGCAGAGCACAACAAGCACAGAGTCCAGCTTTGTCAGTCTCAGCACTGGTCATTGCACTGACATCTGAATAAATTATAAGGGACTCATTTGTGTTGCCAAAAAACAACACTACCCAATTGTGATATCTACAATTTGATAAAGTACTCGATATTATGAAACAAATATATCAGTATAAAGTTTTAATAAAAATAACCCTCTCACAATATTAGGGGTTTAATTTATATTTTTTGAGGAATTTGTCTTCCAACAGCAAATGGTTTGAAGTCTGAATTTACGTGTAGGAATCCATACTTTCACTCCCACATTTCACACTGCACTTTCTCAAAACGTTCCTTTCACGCTCAAAAAACATTCTTCCTTGCTTAAACATATTTTCTCAAATCCCCAAAGTCCAAATAGGTGAAGGAATCAAACAGGAGCAGAAGATATTTGTGCAAGAGATGTTAAATCTAACATGACTAACACAGCTTTAAGGAGACAGTATATTGTAAGCAAGCAAGGGTTTTTGAGGAGAGAAGGTAGATTTAAGAGTAAACAAAGTAATCTTATCCTCAAATTGAAAACGCATGCCCTTAGATTTTAGAAAGAAAAATGTACCCCTAAAAACATTGAGTTTATATAATTTATTCTACAATAAGTGTTTAAATAATGAAATAGTTGTTGTTTTTTGTTTGTTTTGGTGTATCTGTTTTTTTCTTATGATTAATTTTCACTTTTTCAATTTAAATGCATGTCTTGCAGTAAGCATGCTCTTATTTTAAAATTGCATATTTTATTATTTCTTAAAAATGAAATAAAAAAAGCACAATTAAAATCATTGCTATTATTTTGAGCTTATGCAACACGTTTAGGGATGACATCTAGTCAGTAAATTCAATTAAATGACACTAGATGCCACATATGCTTTTTTTCAACCTGGAAAAAGTTTGTTTGCTGATGCTATTTGTATATGCAACTGGACCTTAGAATAATTATAATTCAAATAAAACTTCTACATTATTTTAAAATTTTGTTTGAATATGACTATTTTGCATTTCACTGGCAAACTCTTACCTGCGTTCAGGAATGCAATCTGTAACCAGAAAGCTGCTACATTTGGCAGTCCTGAATTGGAAACATAAATCTGATGCCATACATTAACATGAGATCCTGACGATGCTTTAAAGCTCCCTCTGTGCATACCGTCTGTCTCTCTTCCTGTTTCTCTTCTGCTCTGTTTGGCTTCTACTTTAATGAATAAGATCAAGACACAGTATGAACACATTGTTGGCTATATAGATATTAGTAACCCTGGTAAGGACATGTAAGAAGCCTTAAAAATGTTTTTTTTTTCCCTTTTAACTGTAGTAGCCTATTCTTTCATTTTCTTAACGCAACCTTTAATCAAGTATATTTATTTGGTGGGTGCACAATCCTGTGCCACTTACCATTAGGCTTGACAAAAATCCATATTTACCTTGCCAGCATGCACAGTGAGGAACATGGGAAGTGACACATTTCTGCAGCTCACTTTTATTGCAAGGAGTGGTCTCTTGTGGACACAAAGTCTTTGTAGAAACCTAGAAACCACTATGTGGTATCTTGGCATGACAAAATAAAACTTTGTGTTCTGCTTTCACAAACACAGACATATGAACTTGGGTTAGGGCTAGGTCAGTGTTGCACCTCTTTTAGAGCAGCTGGATATCTATTTATCTCTATTCTTATCTATGACTATATTTATGCATTAATTGTACAGTGGATGTGAGGAATGCTATGTTGTCTAGAAAGGTCTTAAATTTGGTTATACAGCTTTCTCTCTCCCCTGCTTTGATTCCTTTCTACTTCCTTCCTTCTGTCATTTCTTCATTTTATTTAGACAATACTGCCATATTTTTTTATTAACCTTTATTAATTTAGATTTGAAATTAATGGAAATTTAAGCTTGAGAAAGTCAAAATGTTCACTTTTAGGAGCCCTGTTACAAAATTGGAACTATAACTTGTTCTGAATTGGGTTGAAAATGAATTGACCTTCTATCACAGGAACATCCAATGTGTATTCTGACATTTTACCTGAAGAGCTTCCATAGCCTGATTTGAATTATTCCCTTCTGTCAATAGGCTGGCTCTCTTAGATGTCTGGATTTGGAAGTGCAAAGTTTCAAGTTGTCAACCAGTCTTTGTCTGGTGTTAACAGCTTTATTCAACAGGTCAGCTTTAGCAACAGTGACAACTTGTTCATAGGATTCAGATTTCATTCACACACAGTGCAAGATTTAACACAACCAGACACACAGTGTTTGTTTGACTGATTGTTCTCTTCTTTTTTCCTGAGAATTTGATTCTTTTCCTGCTTACATGGATTATGGGAAAACATTGTGCACGTGGACACTGGTTTCCAGTTTTTGACTTAAAGTAGTTGATTTAATAAACATACAGAGATGGAGACAACTTTAGAGGGGTCTGACTGTTTCTACCTAATCTAAAATTTCTAAATGAATAAGGCTGTAAAGTTTAATGAGTGTAGCTGTACACAATGATGAAACTAATGTTGCAGAAATCACTGTTTGCATTGTTTCCTCTCAGCTGAAAAATACTAGCTTTAATGACTGTAATAAATTATCAGACTCCTTCTGTGGGATGTATCTGTCTCTGTCTGACTGTCCGCTCTGCTGTGTTCTCTCAGATACCTCTGCGTCGGGGGATACCAAGTCTCGAGTGACTGACAGCTCTCAGTCGCCCAGCTACCGAATCAGGGCAGAGTCAGAGCAGGTGTCTCTGTACTCCCCGGAGCAGTCCTCCCTTCATGAAAGTGAGGGTCTGTTATTATATTCTGTCTATTCTTTTGCAGCTTTCTATTACATGGTTAGTTCTTTTTTTGTGCTCAGCATTGGCCTAATGTCTAACTATCTGTAATAGCTATTTACTTCTCTCTTTACACTTATGAAGTGTAAAAAGAGATGTTTCAATATTTAAATCATATTGAAACATGGTGTCTTTGAAACACGACAGTTATGCCCCTGTTTCCTTTTGTACTTTTCTTCTGAATGCCGCAGATTCAGAAAGATGGGAAATTTATTTGTTACACAGCTAGTTAGCATAGAGGCACACACCCCACCAGATGCAGAGTGTTCTCCACATAATCTTATTGTAGCACATAATCATCCATCCCACTTACTAGGGATGAGCAATATAGACTTAACAGTCTATCATAAAAACACAATAAAAGTGATGATAAAAGGATATTCATTGCAGTCTTTAGGCATAGATTGGATAGCTGGGATAGCACATCAATTCTGCTCCTGATAAAAAAAACAAATACAAAAATTAATATAAAACAACTTACCAGTTATTGAACAGGGTGATTTGAGATGCCAGTTACATAAGGTTGTGCAGTTTTATTGATGTATGTGGACACCATGTAGAGATTATTTTCATGATATACAGTATGATATAGTAAAATTCCTATGTCAAAGAAAAGATTTAGAGATCACAATAAACTGTAGTAATTGCACATCACTAGCACTCACTTTATCCTCGAAGCAAGCTGCAAGCTTTCATGGCTTCTCTTATGAATCATTGCACCTATAAATTACTATTTTCACACATGCTTTGCTTTTGGTAGAGGGGTGAAAATGTTCCCAAGAGGCAGAAATTTCAGTCCCATTTTTTGTATTTATTGGGATCCTATTTCATACTTTTGCAGAAAGTATGCATTTTAAAGTGAAAAAAAGGTTTATAAAGTGTTTTGGAATTAAAAATCTGAAAATAGTGGAATGCATTTGTATCATGCACCGTTTATTGTACCCAGCGAGAGTCCAACTGTTGCCCAGAGTACTGTGGACCATACTACTGGTGGAAATCCACATCAGAAGTAGAAAAATTTATCAACAGGAATATGGAAAGTAGCAAGAAGGGTAAAACATACGTTTTTTACAGTTTGTCACAAGCCATGTAAGGGGCATTGCATGGGGCTCTGATTAGATAAAGCCAAAACTGAACTCTGTGGCCTACATGCAAAATCCTCTTTGTAGTTGGAAAATTACCATTGCACATCACCCTGAATACACCATCCCTATGGTGAAACATGGTGATGGCAGTAAGATGGCAGCTGTTCAAAGTTGATTGGAATCTGGACAGAGTCGAATACGGAGCAATCCAGGAAGAAAACCTGTGAAATGCTCCAACGTGAGATGCAGAGGAGTTATACATTCCAACAGGACAGCAATCACAAATATTCAGCAAAGGCTAAAATATAATGGTTTAAATCTAAGCATATTTATGCATGAAATGGCCCAGTCAAAGCCCTGATCTAAATTCAATTGAAAATTTGGAGAAAGACTGAAAATGACTATTCACATGTACTTCATCCGTTCTGAATGAGATATTATGTAAGAGACAATGGGCATAAACTTGTTTCTAGATGTGCAAATACAGTAGAGACAAACTCCCAAATAACCTGCAGCTATAATGGCAGCAAAATGTGGTTCTACCAGTATTGCCTGTAGGGAACTGAAAGCAACTGGATGCAACATGTTCAGATTCTAAATTTTATTGTATCTTCCTCTTTCCACTTCTTTCTAACACACTGGTTGGTCTTAAATTAAACCCTAATAAATTAGATAACATTTTTTTGGTTGTTGCAAGACAAAATCTAGAAAGGTTCAAGAGTTATGAATACAGTAGATACACAAATATCCTCAACAATACTAGAGTTTTTTTCTCCAGGATTGGGAAAAAAACTACAATTTCTACAGAATATCAAGCTGGACCATTAGTGTGATATTGGTTTCATTAATGAAGAAATCATTCCATAAACTCAGTTCATCTCTTGTAGAGCATCTACTGCACAAGGTTATTCTAGTGTTATTACTTCAAACTACCGGTATTTGTTCAATGGTATTGTACACGAGTCATAATGAATTTATATTTTTGAATCAGTCATCAAGAAACTTGGTTTGCCATCAACCATGATGAGAAGTACATGTTAATTTCCTCTGCGTGTTTTGTGCCTAATGAACAGTGATATTTGATTTCTACTGAAGTTACTTCCAGAGTCTGTTCTAAACACATTTTATATCATTAAATGACTTAAAATATCTCTACACTAAATATTTGATCCTCCCTGTTATATTTTGATTTTCTTTGGAGATTTTAACGACACAAGTCACAATATTTATCTCCCCAAACAGATGGCATAATATTCCCGTTTTAATTTATTAATGTTGCTTTAACAACAATCTGTTTATGAACGCTCCACAGTCCTGACCAGCTGCTCTCTGATCTGCTAAAGAAAAACACAGCTTTTCAATTAGGATTAGTTTAAAAGACCTGATAATATTAAAATACTGACACTATTTTTGTGAATGAATTTGGATGCAATAGTTGCCATTTCAGCTGGATTCATAGAATTAACCCACATAAACACCTGTGACACACCTGAAAGATGAGACTATGAAGTTATATTTATTTTATTTATTGAAATTAGTGTATATAATCCCATATTACAAAAAATATGTCAGCTCAATCTAAATTTCAAACCTGTCCAATTCAAGTGGAGTTCTATTGGAAAGGGCTTTCCATTGCCAAACATACCTCATCACGCAATGATCACCAGGGTTCTGACGCACTATGGAAAAGGTGGAAATTTGGGAATTTGAGTCAGATATTTTCCCAGGTTGAATAAGAATGGAAAGACTGCAGAAAAATAATTATATTTCCAGACTATGTCAGTATTATTTTCCAGAAATTTAGAGTAAACCTTGGTACATATATTGATACTGAAAAATATGTGCCAACTGTATTGTCAATCTATTTTATTTATATGGACTTTATAACAAGGGCTGCACCGAAGTGCTTTACAGCAAGCATACAAGATATAATAGTAGATAGTTTAAAATCTTAAAAACCAGACTCAGATTAACATTTATATCAAGAGCCAGTGAGTTGAATGAGATAATTAAGCTCAGTTGTTTGTTAAAATAGACAAAAGTTTTTATTGTGAGTGCTTGTTGATCTTTAGCAAGCGAGCTACCGGTTCCTGAGGCATTTTTTCATCTAGCCAAATAGTACTTAGTGTTGACATTGCACCAGTTTTTCTGTTGTAGAGTTTGTGCTTGCTCTATTTCAAAAAGAGACACTAGCAATAGTCTTCTAGCCCTGGAGATGGTTTGGTGGAAAAACCTCCTCACAACCACATGTGAGCAGAGACTACAGATAAAGAAAGGTCTTTTCTTTGCACATTCTCCTCCTAATCTAAAGTATTGATGTTATTGTAATGTTTTCTTTAAAGTGAGAGATGATAACACTTGTTCATTTATCAAACTTTAGATGTGTTAAATAATGGCAAATTAACTCATGGGTTGTTAAAGGTGTTTTCTTCCTGGCGTTTCATTAGAAAGGCGATGCTGGTAAAGGTCATAGCTGTTATGAAACCTCTTATGATATCTATCCGTGAGTTTCTCACCCTTATGTAGCTCCTTCCTCTACATTTCATTTATGTCTGTTTCTGTCACCCTCTCTCTCAGGGTCTGCAGGGAATTCATGTGGCTCAGCTCAGATGAACTCCTACTCTGACAGCGGCTATCAGGATGCCAGCAGTGGCTACCTCAGCAGGCAGAACCAGTGCAAGGCTGAACTCAAGATGCAGCACTCCTTCCCTGGAGCTGGCACCGGCACATTATTGAGGAACGCCAGGGCTGAGGGGCAAGCTTCGGCCCAGGTAATGACAGCCGGTGTATTTAAAGCATCCATTCATCACTTTTATTAAGTTAACTCTGTTACTGGCTATTGGACTAGATAGCTCAACCATTTACCCAGATATTATCAGCTAGGCAAGGCACACTTGTGTTACTCCATAAGGAGAAGAACAGCTAAAAGATGTAATATTCTAAGCAGAAAACCTATTGCAAACCAGTCTCATACCAGTTCATGTCTGCTACCAAAACTATTGTTTTTTTCTTAGTGGCTGTAGAAATGCAAAGGTTTTACAGCACTGAAGGTGCATATTGTACTGAGCAGCTCAATATATATATATTCCTTTATTTAATCAGGTAAACCCCGTTGAGATCTACATCTCATTTTCAAGAGGCACCTGAGCAAAAAATTTGCAATACATAGCAAGGATCAAATCATGATTCACACAATTTAGTACACAAAGGCGGCTGAGAAACCAAATGGTGCCGTCACACTCTGGAGGGGGGAGATAAAGTAAACATGGCCTTCAGTAAAGTCATGACCTGTGATGAAACGGCTTATATAATCCCCTGTTATTTAAAATGTCATTTTCATTGTAGAAGTTACTGTGTGTCAGAGAGTTCAACCCAGTGTGTTAATATTCTTTATACCATCTTTTAGGCTGAGGAGACATGTTGCCAATTATGTTTGTTATTATTGCAGGTTCCCGGAGTGACAGCAGCTCTGCCTGGCCGTGCAATGCGAAGGGTTAGCTCAGTGCCTTCTCGCTCTCACTCTCCAGCCTATGCCAGCAGTATCTCCCCTTCCCGTGGCTCCCTGCGTACCTCAGTTGGCAGTGCCTACGGCTCCCCTGTCGTAACAGAACCTAAGCCTCTCTCCAACATCCACTTTACAACCTTGCCCTCTGTGCAGCGCACTGGTAGCATTGGCAGCGGCTCGCCATACTCCCCCCAGAAAACCTCCCCCGCAGGTCTGAGGCGCATCAGCTCCACAAACTCACGGCCTGGCTCCACTAGCCGCACCACCTCACCCTATCAGACCTCGGCAGGGTCAGCGTCGGGTCGCATGGGATCCCCCCTGACACTGGTGGACCCTCCGCTGATTAAGCAACCGACTCACTCTTCTTCTCCAGTCAGGGCTAGCATGACCGCCGTGCCCCAGCACTACAGCTCCACTCTGCCTCGCTCCATGCTCCACAACACTGACCCCTACGGACCTCAGAGTTACGACATTTATGAGAGGATGACTCGACCTGACAGCCTCGCAGGTGTGCTGCTAATAACACACACATTCACACACTGCTTTCTTATGTGCATCTGTGGTTTTCTACATTTTAGGGAAATGTTATGAGTTTAGGAGTAAGTAGCATGAAACTAACTGATTGGGGTAAGAAAGATGAGACTTTATGACTAACTCTGTGTGTGTGGTTGTGGATTATTAACTTATTTGGACCTTATTAGGAGAAAATCACTTCCCTTGTTGGCACCAATGCAGCCTATGGGGTCTAGTAGCCTGGTCCTAACGAGAGTAAAATAAATATTATTTTGTTTAGAGTTAGTTTTTGAGATATTAGTTGACGTCAATTTAAGGCTAACATTATGGTGCCCGTGTATACTATAAACTACAAATCAATTTTGTGACACAAACAGAATGAATGTTCTTGTTTTTGAGCGTTTGCGTAATTTATTCTCAGGAACGGATCAGGATATTTTTGGAAAAACATGCCTGCCCAAACTGGTTTGTACATGTCATCCTTGTAAGAGATTAGAGCAAAAATGAGAGCTGGCAGATGAACCTTGATTCATATCTGGTCCTTATCTGGAGTCAAACCAACAGGAAAATACCTGCCTGTGTTCATGCTCTGCTTTTACACTCAAATTAATTTAATGCTCACAAAGCATGCTGAACAACTATTTTTTTTAAAAATGTGTTGCATAACATTTTCTGATAATCAAAACTTTGTTTTCATTACAATTACTAGTGTAGGTGCTTGCAGTGAAAAGAGCAATAAACTATGTTTCTCATACAGATAATTGCCACCCTCAGATATACTGATTCTGATTTAATTACAATTTTCTCTTGGGAGGATAAGCCCAGCTCCTTCTCAGGAAATATTCTGTTTAGCAAATAATTCATTTTTTTCCTTCTCAACCTCATGCTGCCTGGGATTTCCTAAGATGCCCTAATTGATGGTGATATTAAAGGTGAAACTTTGATTGTAATGTCTGTTTCTCATCTTCATGTGTCTTTTGTGTAGATGTTAGTGCCGCTCCACTGGTGTCTTTCATTCATGATCGGTCTATATGCCGTCTTTAACAGGTTTACAGGATATCAGTAAATGTGTGAGTGTCACTCGTATCATTATTAGCCTGAGATGTACTTCATATGCATTCAGTGTCTAATCTGTACTGCAAGGCTGTGCAGAACTATCATAGGTGATATTAAATCAATTCTACGTGAGCTTTTATTTTATTTTAGTTGACTAAGTCTTGTTGACAACGCAGTAAATACCGGAGAGGGTGTTGAAATCAATTTAAACAAAACTGTCATTTATTTGAGGACAAACAGTGAAGGTCAGATTCATTTCTCACAGAGTGATATGTTTCAGGTGTTTATTTCTCTTAATTTCAGTTTTTCTTAGAAAGACTATTATATCAATCAGCTAATCTTAATGAATGGCTCAGGAAACCAGCCTTGCCTCTGTTTGAGTTTACATGGACTATTGTTTTCAAGTAGGACTTTGAGCCTGTGAATAAATATTTCTTTTATAGGGTTTTAATTTTATTAACTTGTTGTCTCCTTTCATTTTTATGTTAACTTTAAAATAAGCTTTTTGGCCTTTTTGAGGTCTTGAAGGAGTATTCTAAGCTTTTGTTTCTCCTACCACTTTTACTTTTACTAGTAAAAGTAAAAGCCTGTATAGGCAAAAACATAACCCATAGAGAGCGGAGTGAGGTCACAGTCAGAGGAGCAGTAAAATACGCGAGTCACAATTTGTCCCACTGTACTTCATATTGATGATTAAAATGATTATTTTACTGTACTGATTTGTAAGAAAGCGTTATATTTGTTAAAAAATGCTTGGGCCTGAAAACAGGTTTTGTTTTGTTTCAATGTAGAGTATTTAATTATGCTGTATAATAATTAGAAGAAAAAAAGGCGACTACTTCACGGATTTCGCCTACCACGGGTTCTTT
Source organism: Xiphophorus maculatus (assembly GCF_002775205.1). Taxonomy (NCBI): domain Eukaryota; kingdom Metazoa; phylum Chordata; class Actinopteri; order Cyprinodontiformes; family Poeciliidae; genus Xiphophorus; species Xiphophorus maculatus. The sequence goes on along the minus strand of NC_036449.1, from coordinate 18,216,460 downwards.
TCGGAACGCAACCCCCGCGAAAAACAAGGGTTCACTGTACTCCAAATAAATTAGTTTTAATTTTTTTCTCCAAATGTAGTTGACTTTTTAAAAAAATTAAATGAAATGGCCACAGTGACTGTGCTCAGCAGAGAATTTCATGAAGCTCCTTCCCAGCTTTTTTTTGATCAGACATTTCTTCTGTGCTTTCCTTCTTCTCCTTATCATTTTTCTTCATTTTACTCAACTCTTATCCTATTCCCATCGTCTCTTTTTTTTATTATGTAAATTTCTACAAAAGCACCCTCTGCACTTTGCCTTTATTACAGTAATTTGTCACCTGTGTTTGATGGGCCATATTAATCGGAAGTGGAATGATCACATCATCCAAATTGCAAGTATTTGCAAAAAGCCACCAAATGACCCAAAACTAAATGTTTTTACTCAGAAATTAGTCCTTCAATTTTTAAAAATTTTATCACTCATTTCATAATTTCCTAAATTATATCTGTTAAAAGTTATTTTTTGCTTTATGTTTCTTTTCTACCCCTTCGTGTTCCTTCTCTCCTCTCATTTTCTTTTTCTCCACCACCCACCTGGTCCCACTGCCCGCACAGTAACCTGTAGAATGTCATAGCTTCCCTTTCCTGCTAAAGAATGGAAAATGAAGACAAATTGTCCCTAATAATGTGCTCATTACTTTCTGTCCATCGGAGAGAAGAGTGGGACGGGGGGAAAGAGGAAATAGCATATCTCCTCTCTCGTTCTGACAAGAGAAGCTGCCTTTGAAGTTTTGACCATCCTGCAGCGTATTATTGCTACTTTTTTCTTTCTTGTGTAGTGAGATTTTGGTAATCCTTCCCCTTTTTATTTGCTGAGCATTTGCTGGTCTGGCAGGATTTGTGAATATTATGTTTGAGAAATGGATCCAGCTGTATCTGTTTCTCCAAAGCTAGCATGCGCCAAGCCACCAGCGCCTTTCATCCAGTCTCTGCCAAGTGTAATCTGTTAACGCCACGGTGAGAGGGCTGAGGGGGGAGAATTAAATGACAATAACACAGAAGGAATGTGGGCCATTCATCCTCAACAGACACCAGAAAGTTATTTCTCCCTGAGAATTTGCAGATGCGTTTAGAGGTGACTGCAGCCTTTCCATCAGGGGAATAGAGTAAATAAGGCGTATAGACTAGTTTCATGATGGGCTATTTTAATGTGGCTACTTTATGGAGTTGCTAAAAGAAAGAGATCAAGACTTGAAGGTTCAGATGCTGAAAAATAATGGCTCTAACAAACTTCCTTGCTTCTTTGAAAAGTTCCTTCAGTCCAAACATACCAATGTTGCCCATAGAGTAGGTCAAATTGTGCTTCCTGTTTTTTGTTGTGGCTTAATTCTCACTATGATATGGTAATGATATCAGTTATTAGTAAGTTGAATAATTTTGATAAGCTATTCAATTGTTTATGTTTGAATAAATTAATGTCACAATCATTTCAACAAGAAGGGTAAAAATGCCAACTTTTTGGGCCAGAGTGTATATACAACTTGATCTTTTTTATTATATGGACATGAACAGATTTTATATTCATCTTAGTCGGATTTATTTTGCCTATATTCTAGAAAGATGGGTTATGTAACAGGAGCGATATGAGAGAAGAAAAAAAAGAAGAAAAAAAATAAATTATTTGTGTATACAAAGAGCTGCGTGTTGCCAGAGCTTGAAAGACGCACGCTAAAGCCTTTCTTTATTCTCATGTTGCATCAGTTCACCATCAGCTGTTTTCAACACAACTTCCTTGTCTACACAAATATTTTGTCACACCAATCAAGACAACACAGTTAGTGCTGTGTTGAAGATACTAATTTGCAGTATAGCAGTACCAGTTTGTCCAGCTACTAGTTAGATAACGTGTAAAAATTCTGATTATGTCTATTACCATAACTTAAAAACATCCTGTCAACACCTTGGTTTCATTTTACCCTGGCTCAAATGGTTTAAAATGTTGAGTTTATTGTACAGAAAGAGTGATGACATTTCAGTGCTGAGATGCCCTATTTGACGCCCTAATTGCCCCTGCTTCTTTTATGGTAGGCCAGTATATGGTATTTTATTGATGCCTAGAACAGATTTCCAGATCTTATCACAGCTATCCTGAAATGTGTTAAATCACCTTAATGGCCTGACGGGTTGTCCAGATCTGCATTTGAACACATCTTCAGTCCATCCTATTCATTCTTCTTTAGATCACCCAGGATGTATATTGCCACCAGGTCTGAACAGCCATCCTTTTAAACAGGCTTTTACAATGAATGAGAACGTTTTGGTGGTCCAAAACGGCCTCATTAACACTCCTTTTATTTTTGTGTCCTCCTCACACCCCCGGCTTTCCACCACCTTTTATATTCTTCTCTGCTTTGCTTTTTGATTCATCTGCTTTTTCTTATGTCTTTCATTACCCCCACCCACTGCTCCCCTAAAAAACCTTTGAACAACAGAGCTGCTGATTTCCTGCCAACCTGCAACTACTCCGCATTGTGAGCAGTACCACATAGTGAAAGACTTCTCTGACTATTTAGTTTACACAGCACTGCGCAGAGAAAAAATATAAATTACTCCATAAAGCAGTTCCTAACTGTCCCAAACAGTAAAAGTGAAGAAAGTTTTTTCCTGGGAATCCATTAACCCTCTAAACTTAAAATTTTGATTGCATTCAAACATATTTTTAATTTAATTTAAGACAGCATCTATTTAAACATGAAATGGACAGCAAAAAAGCAGTTCGGTGAGCTGCAATGTGTAGTTCATTATCATAATAACAGGAATCCAAATACTATTGCAGTAAGTTTTGTTCCTACTGTGAGTTAAGCAATACAATGTTATCCAACATTTCTAAGATCTAATTGCAATATATGTGAAATTGATGCTGTTGTGGAAGATAGAAATGTAACAGTAGTTCAAGTAGCCACTCATTTCAAGCAAGGAATGTGGAAAGATACCTCTGAGCCCAGAACCTGTCAGACGTTGCCTGGTCTGATGCGTCTCGTTTTACGGAACATTAGGTCAGTAGGGTCAGAATCTGATCATAGTGACATAGAAGCATGGATTCATTCTGCCTTGTATCAGTGATTATGTTGGTGGTAGTGGCATAATGATGTGTGTGGGATGTTTACTTGGCATGCTGTGGGGCCCCTAGAAACAACCAAACATAATTTGAACCCCATTTCCTACTTCAGAATTATTGCAGACCATGTACATCTCCTTTTGTCCGCACTGTACTCATCTTCCACGTGCTGCATTTCAAGTCTTTTTTTGTCTAAGCTGAATTACTTGCGTTAGACTATTTAAATATAAGCACAAGGGGTGCCGTTGTGGCGCAGGGGCAAAGCACGACCCACGTATTGAGGCCTTAGTCCTCATGGTGGTGGTCGCAGGTTCAATTCCCAGCCTGACGACATTTGCTGCATGTCTTTCCGTCTCTCATTTCCTGTCGAACTACTTTCAAATAAAGGCCATTAGAGCCAACAGGACCTTTAAAAAAATATATTATGTAAGCACAAAACTTTCAACCCACAGCTGGTAGTTCATGGCCAGCTCAATATTTAGACCACAGTTATCATTTTAATCATTATTAGCAAATTCAAGTTATTCTTTGTTCTTTTATTGCTTAGACAGGAATTATCTTTGGAGTCAATAGCTCCCTGTAGAGCTATTGTTTTTTAGAAGACCTCAGAGGTCACCAACAAAACGGTCCACTACTTTCATCTAAAAGCTTTGCTCTCCTTCCCCCAAGAGTTCCCAGTCCACAAGGAGACAAACATCCGTATTTATTAATTCTTTAGTTTCATGTTGTGACAGGACTCCCTCATTTAGCTGGTTCTGCATGGTAGCCTTGGTGTTTAGTTACAGTCTGCAGTTCATGCTGCTGGAGAGGACCCAAGTGATGTCTGCGGCTCTCGATATGTGCAATGAGCAGTAAGTTGCCAACTGTATAGTGATCCAGGGGGGTTCACAGTTTTATGAGCTCCATTGATGTGAGGCTTAACACAAACATAGGCGCTGAGATCCCTTGCATTGGGTGGGCTTACTTGGATTTAAATGAAGAAAGAAGAAAAGAAACCATCTTTATAGCCACTTTTTTATTTCACATCAGGCATGTGGTTTTCATTTTTCCTCTCCTCAAATTAGCAGCCCTAAAGCTTTAAACATGTATTGCCTCTTCATTAACAGTATGAATTTACATTGTATTTCTAAAGGAAAACAAAGTTTTGTGTAAACTGCATTTTAGTAAATTTCAGTGTAATATAATCAAGCATCACTGATTGCTCCACAGTAACTTTGATACCAAATAATCACATCCACGTACCAATGCATTAGTGTTTTTATGTTGTGACAGTAAGATCTGAACAAAATCTCCTTTTGAACTGGTTTATTATAGTTTATTCAAAACGGAAGTAAAAACATTCTAGGTTCAATACCGTATTATTGATATGAAGAGCCAGACAAGTTGGCAGTAAAACCTATAAATAATTCATTGATTGCCCATCTTGGACTTTCTCATTTAATTTCTCTGAAGATCACCTCCACATTTGAAAAGGACACTAATGTCTCAACAAAATCCTGTGAAACCTTTGGCTTGTTGGACTTTGATCTGTCTGTTGTAGCTGTTGTGCTCTTCTCAGATACAGGTTAACATGTTTTCTACATCTGTTTCTTTTCTAGCCCTAATTTACATTGCATTCATTTGGTTATCCTATCATCACGTCAAATTCTTATGAATCGTATTTTTAACAAAGTAAATGTTCACTTCACAACTGTCTATATAAAGTTGTCAAGTATATTAAAAGTTAAAAAGAAACAATTTCTTACTTTTTAAATAATTTTAAAAGAAACATTTCTGGTTTTTGATACTCTTGTAGAGCATTAGTCCTTTGATATTTTCCCCAAGATTGCATTATTGCTTTGTGGTGATCAATGTCAACTTTGTCATTCAGTAAATAGCGCAGCTTTTTAGCAATGGCATAACCTGTAAAGACAGGAAAAGGAGGCAGGTTGTGTACTGCAAATTATTCAGTATTTATCTTGTAACACACAAAAGGGCAGGGCAGTAAGTGGCAGGAATTAATTTATAGTATTTTTATTACGTTAAGTGCTTTTATTCTTTTTTTGTTTCTTCCCTTTTACCTGCTTTATAAACAGATTGATGAGATTAAAGTAATTTATAGTGATTAATTGTTGCTCATTAACACACAGGAGGAATATTTTGTCACTTCACACTGCCTCTTTAAGAACTGTGCTACTTACAAACTGATCATGCCAGCTATCTACCTGCTAACGATTCTCCTCCTTCTGCAGGAATACGGAGTTCCTATGCCAGTCAGCACAGCCACCATGGACAGGACATGAGGTCAACCATATCCCCAGACCGCCACATCGCACCCATATATGAGGACAGGACTTTCCGGGGTCCGTTGTACCGCAGCCCCAGCCACACCCAGCAGGGGACCCTTTACAGGAGCGGCTCAGGTTGGTCAAGCTGTCTTCTTCAGAGAATCTCTAAAGGATAGTAGCTGACAATCCGTGAAGTGTAAACACCTTAAGCCTACTAAATCGGTAAATAATCTTGTTAAATGGGAAGAATGACTTGCTTACAATTTGTCGAGCCCCTGCACAATACTCTGAATGAGACTGGAAAAGATGAGTTTGTGTTTTTAGAAAGCTAAGAATATGATTTTGTTTTGTTTTTGTTTGTTTTTTTGTTTTGTTTTTTTTAACAAAGATCCCAAAGTCACAAACAGTGGCGAAGAACTAGAATCAGTGTAAAATTAATTAGTCAGGATTTTTTTTCTACTTTTCTCTGCATTGCCAAATGTGACATTAAAACTTTTAATTTTTTGTGTTTTTACAAATTGAGAAAATGATTCATTATTCTCCAACAAATATAACAAATCCATTTTCATTATAGAATGATCCGCTTGTGGTCTGATTAGTTAATCTATTTTACTTCTTGAACCGAAATTGACTAATCCCTAAAAACAGTGACATGGATCTTTAGTTTTAATCCACAATAGAAGGAATGAATCATAGGCTAACTTTGGTGTCACCATTTACAGCTGTATTCTTGTACAGTGCCTACACTGTGTGTTCACAAAATAATACTGTATAATAGGAATGCACAATATTTATGATACGCAGTAGAAATGATACACCTTTGGCCTACAATAGAAATCTGTATACAACCAGCTATCCGCAGTAATGCTTGTTGGTGATTACATTACCAACAAGCATTACTATTTCTATTTTGCAGTATTGCACCCACTGGTGTTGTGGTTACAACTGCAATTTCATATATCATGCTGCTCTGCAATAAAACACCTATGTCCAATAAATTAAACTTGCAGATTGGGGTAAGTTATCTCTTTCTATTGAGTTATAAATAAACATGGGGAGGAATTTTAAACTTTTTCGAATTATGCTTATGTGGTAAAACCAAAACAAAGTGATACATGATTTCGGTCTATAGGTGTACCACATCGTGGTTATTTTCAGATCTACTGGAAGCTCCATTTGTTCTTTAAGTGTTTTTTTGCTCCTCTGTTTTCTCTCTCTTGTTTACTGTCTTGAGATTTATCATGCAGGTCATGGGAAGTCTTGATTTCTTTTGACTTGTAGCATTTTGTTTAAACCAAACACATATTTTTCTTATCAGGCGTTGATGCTCTCTTTGACTTCCAATATCTTGCCAGTATTAGCCATTTAATGAGAGTGGCCTTGACTGTTCTGTTTTGTCTCCCTTTTGGGAAAACAGTCTGTCTGCTGTTTATCTCTGTACGTTGAGTTGTTTCTTTGCTTTTCTGTTTTGGATTCCCTTCTTTATATTTTTTCCTAATTACTCTTCCCCTGCCTCACGTTTCCTTTCTCCCTTCACTGTCTGACAGAAAAGGGTGAGGCAGAAGTTAATAGGCAGGTTCTGATGTGTCATCCTGCGTGAAAGGAATCCATTACCCACATGTCACACTGAGCTCTTGAAAAGGGACAGAGTGTGGGGACTTCTAGTTTACCCACAGCTGCCACCTTTATTCTCCCAGTTATCTTTTTCTTGGCTAAAATACAAATGTAAACACATTTCACACATTCAGACTTACCCAGGGCACTCTGAAGATGTGTTGAGAAATAGGTTCCCAAATAAATGCTATTGATGTTGTGTAGAAGCTAAAAAAGAAAAACAATCCACTAAATGTTTTTCCAAAGATGATGAGAAAAATTGAGTGAGGCTGAGCTGAAGGGGATGTTCGATACAGTCTTTCCATGAGCTGCTTCATTTGAAAAATCCAATATGATCTGGGTTTTTCTGTTATATTTCAATGAATCATTTTCTCTGAATTTCTTTTTCCATGCCTGTTTGGCCGTTGCCAGACGCATTTGCTGTACTTTGTGTAATTTGGAGCAAAACGGCAACGATTATGTGAAACTTAGAAAAATTAGGAGCAGGGTCAAAATACAGCCGAGTCTCAATGAAATTAGAATATTGCCTAAAAGTTATTTGTTTTGTTATTTAAATTCACTAAATATAGAAGTGTTGGGCAACTGCATTTAATAATGCCTGAACTGCAGTCTAGTTTGGTTTAACCTAAATACAAATAAGAACTTTGTACAGAATGGTGCATGAAGTGTTTTGAGTGTTTGCTTTGCTGCAGCTGGACATGGACAGATCAATATTACAGAATCCAAAAAGAATACTATTGTATGTCAGAGTGAAAATGCAATAACATCTGTACCAAAGCGTCATAATAAAAAGCAAGGACTGGATCCTGCAACATGTCAATTATGGTACACAAAGCATACTTGTAGAAGCATCCTACTGAAGTCATTTCAACCAAGTTGTTTTTTTTTTTTTGTTTTTTTTTTTCTGAAGTCTGAAACAATTAGCAAAAAATGTTTCAGCATTATAGAACTTTCTTTTTAAACTGGATGACTTTGCTCAAAAGTTTTGGGTATTCTTGACAAGCTTTTCAGAATGGAAAGCTTAGAAGTCCCATGCTCCCTATTGCATATGATTATTTGAACAGATGAACATGGCACCTTCAGGTGCCCGGAAATTGTACCCAATGAAAAACCAGGCTTGTGGAGGTCCGTCAGTTCTCTTCATGACTTCTTTAGATTTTCTCAAGCTGTCATACAAGTATGTTTGAGGTGTTGCCTTAAAGTACATCAACATGTGTACTAGATTTAACCCAGAACAACTTACATAGCCATTGTCATCTGATTTTTCTCAAATCGTTTAAAGACATGATAATTTTTAAATATGAAAATGTCTGATTTTGAAGAAAGTAATAAAAGGTTATCTCATTATTCTGATATTTAGCAAGTAGAACGATTTAGGTAATTCCAAAACAGCAAATGTTTAATTTAATTTGACTTGCTTGTGCCTTTTCATACAGGCCATTTAAACATTGTATTCCAACTACTCGGTGTCTAATAAATCTGATCATATTATGTATATAATATGCATTTTTAATTTAGTTTCTGAAATAATTTTCAGTCTACTTTATTGAGATACATTTGCTGTACTGACAAAAATATAAAAAAGCTTCACTGTGTTGCATTGAATTCCTCTCCCTGCATTGCTGTGGGGTTTTTAGTTTGGGAGGTGGACACTTTGCAGGCTTGAGTCACTGCCGAACATAGAAGTGCACCGATGCGAGAAATTGTGTTTTTGGAGTAAAACCACAAGTTGACGTCTTGGTTCCTGGTAGGGGGGCGTTTGGGCGCTTGTGCCCAGTTCTTTCGGGTTTGCTGATACAGATCTAACCAGCGCAGCAGGCATGCTGTCACAAATCACGTGGCTTCAGTTAGAAGGAGGGCTAAGTATTACCAGCCTGTTTATGCAGTTTAAAAAATGGGTCATAAAGCTATAATATCACATCAAGCAAATGAATAGAAGACAGATGACTAAAGAAGATACAACTTCTCTTTTTAGTCTTGATGGTTCATTTTTTGTCATTTTAGTCGAGATTTTTTTGTGGAGCTGGTCAGGTTTTTCAGGTGTCTTTTTAGCTGGATTAGTACAAGTATGCAAGAACGGGACGGATCAAGAAGGCTGGGAAGAAAGAATTTGTGGATTATCAAGCAGGTTGGGTCCTTAAGTGCTCTCTGAACACAGGCAGGACCCCTCAAGCTAAGTACAATCTAGTAAATGTAAAAAAAAGCCTTTGAAGGACAATGGATCTACTTTCTGCAACCACAGGAGCTGTATTTTATCCTCACCATTAATTGGGTCCACATTTGAGAATTTGCAGAGTCTGTAAGAGCAGCAACATGTTTGTATTTTCAGCTTTGTGTAAAAATCTGTAAGATAACAGGAGTACTAAGCTCTCAGTTTAGCTGAAAAGGTCAGAACTCCAGTCTTGCATTTCTTTATCTTGTGTGTTGTGTGTGTGTGTGTTTAATTTCCCTTTATGTTTTTGCGGTTCAGGTGTGGGAAGCCTGCAGAGGACATCCAGCCAGCGCAGTGCCATGACTTACCAAAGAAACAACTATGCTCTTAACACCGCAGCTAACTATGCTGATCCATACCGCTCTGCACAGTACCGGCCCTCCGATTCGAACTATGCCCGGCAGACTATCGTCATGGACGACGGCGCCCCCCGCTCTCCCTCTATAGACAGCATTCAGAAAGATCCCAGGTAAGCATGGTCACATTCCCAGTGTCAAGTCATGTTTTCATTTTCACTGGATTTACTTTGTGGTTAGTACTTTACCACATAAAAGTCATCCAAAGGGGCTAGTTGTGCTTACAAGGCATCCCTGTTCTGCTGGGTCAACACCGGTGTCCTCTTACTATTCAAACACAGAGCTCTCCCCCTGGATAGCCACACATGGCTTTAGCCATTAAGCTGGCTCAACTGTGCCTGGTCGCTTCACAATAGATTCTCACAGGCGCTGAAGTGCTGCGTCTGCTCTTGTTGTACAGATGTGTGGATGTGTAGAGCTTGGATTGACAACTTGTGGTAAAACCCTGACCCTGCACATCAGAGGCTTTGTTTACATTTACAGAGTGCTGTAACTATTTAAAGGTAGAGCAACCCAGGAGTGGCTGCTCAGGAAGTTCACCAGACTGGAATTTGGTCTAGAATTTCTGCCCTTGACTATATTTTCAGATTCAGCTTTAAAAAAGACAAGTTCATGTTTACTATCCAGACATCTACTGTGTACCCCATCACTTATCTTTTATCATGATAAATTTATTATTATAACAATTTTGATTTATTGTTGTTACAATAAATTCCACTTAGTGATGTTTAAAATCCTCCAAAACTGTCCTTACTATTGAGATAGTTACTTTTACTGTTTTCTCCCCTGTTTGTTCAATAAAAGCATCAATAAATACCAATACATTTGAAAATATAGTTACAGTGTGCTGCTTCATGAAACATATCACACTTCTTTACGTGACTGGTGTCCTAATGAAGTGCCTTGCAAATGGAAATGTTTTTCAAGAGCGTTATTTGCGGGGCTCTGATTGTCGTGACACACGGTCAGTCATATAGTTACCTGAAATAACCTTTTGATGATATCTTAGAATATTGAGCTTTTCTTACATTTTGATATATTTTAAGTCTAATTGAAGGAAAACATTAATAAATTTATATAAACCTTACATAGTCTTTAAAACTTTGCTTAGTGTGATTATCCAAGCACAATAGTTTATACAAAATTGGACTCTCATAAAGGTAAACAATCTGCTTTCCTTAGCACTCTTGAAACGAGAGAAGACACCTAGTTGTGTTGATGTTTCTCCTCGTTTCCTTTGCACCTGTTGTCATGCTGATATGTTTCTACCCCACCTGCACTTTCAGAGAGTTTGCTTGGCGTGACCCAGAGCTAACGGAGGTAATCCACATGCTGCAGCACCACTTCCCCTCAGTGCAGGCCAATGCAGCCGCCTACCTGCAGCACCTGTGCTTTGGTGATAATAGAGTCAAGAGTGAGGTGGGTGGCGTTCGACTGATGTTGTACGTTGTCTTATTTAAGGTTAATTCATCCTAACCTGTCATAATTGTTAAAACTATTTATATCATGTTAATTTATGTTAATTTAGTCATTGCAAATTGTATATTTAAAAGTACTGCCCTATGTATGTTAACAAGGTTAATTTTTTAAGCCTCAGGATTTTGATTAGCTTCGACTTTGAAATTATATAAGACTCTTTTAGGACAAGTTGAACATTTGGTAATTCTTATACAAAGAAAAGACTAAGAAAAAATGAGCTTTAAATATTTAAGTTTTTAGTTGTTCTTAATTGATAAATTAAATTGATAAAATAAAAAAATATATTGAGTATAATTAGTATTTTGTTTCCTGAAATGTTAGTTTTTCTGCTAACATTTAAACCGGCAATCTTCAAACTAAACTTTATACTGTAAAAACTGTGAAAATAACACCAATTTCAGTCATAAACTTTTTAGACTTATATTTTATTACTATTTAATTCATGGTCTGGGTTTATTAACTCAACCATTTCCAAACAATTTGGCAGGAATTGAGTTTTTCCAACAATTTTCTCTGTTTCCACAGAAACATAACAAACTCACAAGTATTCTTAATTTTTAGACTATTTTTATGGGCATTTAAAGCTCTTTCTGTTTTGTTTCTTTGGTATGATGAATTTTATGAAAAACTTGCTTTTTTATAGAATGCATGTAATGTATTCAGTATAAGTAGTATATTTTGTGTACTGAAATGTCAAATCTCTCTATATTACTGAATAATTCATGCAATTGAATTTAAAGCTGTAGTTTTGTTTTTGTACATTTTGTTGTATTCACATCACTCTGTGCACAGAAGAAATGGCTGTTTTTTCCACCTGTAATTTCCTGTGGTTAAAGCTTTAATTCCAACCAGCATTACTTTTCCAGGTAATTTGAGTTTGGTATGAATAAAATCCTTGCTGCTGAATCTCTTGTTGCATGAATAAATTCATGCTTTTTGTTCTCCCCTAAAAAAACAACTGAACAAGAAAAAAACAGTTAAATCCCTTTCTGAGTGAAATTCACACATGACCTTATTTACCCTACTGCCAGGTGTGTCGACTGGGAGGAATTAAACACCTGGTGGACCTGCTTGACCATAAAACCGTCGAGGTCCAAAGAAACTCGTGTGGGGCTTTGAGGAACCTTGTTTATGGGAAAGCTATGGATGAAAACAAGATTGCTGTTAGGAACGCAGGAGGGATCCCCGCTCTGCTCCGCCTGCTGAGGAAGACGGTCGATGCCGAAGTGCGGGAGCTCGTCACAGGTTGGTCAGCATGACTGGAGAAGCTGCTTTTCACAGTCACATTGACAGTAAATCTGCTCATAAAAATACAAAATATATATTTTTTAAAATTAAACCACCAATTGCTCTGCACATATACAAACATATTTAAAATGTCTGTTTATATACAGTGTTTGAGATTTCTTTATATATTTTATTATTTCATTGTGCAGCAAGTTTTTGCTTCCACTTCGATCCCATAGTAATATGGATTTCCCTACATCTCTAAACTCATCATAGCTTAATAAGTTTAAACACCACTGACCAAAGTCAGTTTCTTACTTATAAAATACTTATTTTCATGGGCGTGCTGTGGTGGCGTAGCGGTTGGCGCGACCCATATTTGGAGGCCTTGAGTCCTCGACCCGGCCGTCGCGGGTTCGACTCCCGGACCCGACGACATTTGCCGCATGTCTTCCCCCCTCTCCTTCCCCGTTTCCTGTCAGCCTACTATCATATAAGGGACACTAGAGCCCACAAAAAGACCCCCTGGAGGGGTAAAAAAAAACAACAACTTATTTTCGAAGCAAAAAGCAAGTATTAATGTCTAAGATATTAAGTTTCTCACATTTAATAAGTTTTTGTTTCTTGTTGGTTTGATTGATGAGAGATTAGATGACTTTGCTAATAAAACCGCTCTTTAACTTTATCTAATAATTTTTTAGCAACATTACTGATATCAGATCACAGACGTTTCTTTTTGTATCATTATTGAAAATGCGGTTGGACTGTGACGAGACAGACATGTCCTGTAACTCTTTCATCTCTACATCTCCCATCTAATACGTTGTTTGGAGTGACAAATACGGATTACCTCAGTGTGTTGTTAGGGAGACACATGTAATTAAGATTCCTTGAATATACAGTCAAACAGACCTGGCAGTATTGCCCTCTCTGGGAATTTTAGTATAGTTTTCCCTGCCTCTCTTAGCTGATGGTCTTTACCATTCTGCTATGTAAAATAGTCTTCATATGTCCCTTTCTCCTCCCCTGGGCTTCATGCTACTCTAGTTGTTTGTGTTGTTTAAGCCCTGTAAACATGTTAAAATCCATGTTGTTTTGAATCAGGGTGGAGCACTACTGGAATGAGCAAACCGAAGACATTTGGCTTCCAGGTGGCTGAGTCAGCTGTTTGTGCAGGGACTCCAGCCTTCTTTATTGCCCGGTTTCAGGTTACAGTCTAGTAGTCCCCAGGGGCAAAACAATTCAGCTGGAGTATGAGCACAATAATTTCGTATTAACTGGGAGGAGATTGTTCTTACCTACCTCTATCAATCAAGTGTGTATTTACTTTGCCTAACACAAATAGAGGGGGAAAATATTCAGCATTTTTAAAAGGGCACAAGAGGATAATTTGTCTCTGCTCCCACTTGCTTTTATGAAACGAGTATAAAAAGAAAATCTAAAACATATGTCCTTGTGCTGTTTATTTAGACCTGGAAAGAGTGTAGAGGGACTCTTTTTTTCCAAATCAGATTGAGCAGGTTTTATGTGAGCTCTGTTCAGGTGTTCTGCTTTCATCCACTGTTCAGAAAGCCTGTGGTGGCTAATTGGTTGTACAGACCCCAAGGTGAGATGTGGGGGGTCTGTTTGAAAAGGTCAGCAGTACAACATCACCTTTGGTTAATTACAGCTAATGAGAACAATCCAGAACTGTTACGTGGTCGACAAGAGAATCCCACACGGTAGCTTAAAGAGGAGCAGTCAGAGATCATTCACTTGTCTATAATTTATTTCTACTTACAAAGCAGCCTCTGAGTAGTAGGTATCATATGAATAATTAACATTCTTGAGCATTTTAGTTGAAAGATAGTTTAAAAGCTAAACAGTGGTGTTTGAAAGGCTTTTTCTTGCCTACTGCAAAATGTTCAGGCTCGCTGAGGGAGAACTCCCTCCTTGCTGCCAATCTTTTGTCATCTTGTGGTTTGGTCTCATGTCTTGTGCTGCAAGCTGTGCTGCTCCATGCACAAACAACTCTCCATCTGATCAAAAGGTCATGCTCACCATTCGGCCTTTAGCTCGCACACTTGGGCTCTGTTTATTATTCCAAATCAGCTTTTACCTTGGATTTTATTTCACTTTCAACGCTTAATCATTCTTTTGTGCAATCAAACACCTTAACTCAGAGTTGGCAACTTACAGCAGACCAGCCATTTTATTGAGATTTTTTTTCTTTTTTTTTGTGACAGACCAACACAAAACAGTTGTGATGAAAAATTAAGTGTCTTCAGGGTTGATGTTCAGTATGAGTTTTTTGTGTTTTACATGTGGAACAAAGATACATAAGGTTGCTCACTTTCGATGAGAGCACCTTCTTCCACGTTTGCTGTTTGCTCTCATGGCTTGTGGCAGTCTTCAAACACGACATCTGATGGTTGTCTGTAAAGTGTGGCTCTCTTATTGATTCTCTCCCGCTTCTCCAGAGCTACCATCGGACTGTTAATTTGCTTCTCTGGTTAATTCTCTCCTTTTCCAGCTTGTCAGTTTAAATAGGCAGCCATGTGTTGATAGATTAGTCTTATAAAATAATCCTGCTTTAAGAATCTCTACATTTGAATCATTTGAATCCCTAAGATATGTTATGTGCTGCTTGGTCTGAGAACTTTAACAAAAAGCTAGATTCTGAACTTACAGACAAATTTACAAATAGTGATTTGCTAATAAAGTGACACTATTCATAAATTTTTTACACTTTTTTTTATACACCATGTACCATTTTGATTTCATTTGACAATTTTGCCTTTCTTAGTGTTGATCTGTCACATGCAATTCCAGTAAAATATATCAGTCTGTGAAAAGGTTTAAAAGGGTGTCAGTAATTTTGCGCAGCACTAGATGCTGTAAGTTCAGCTAAAAAGCACCCTCTACTTTTTAAAGTACATACCAAGATGACTCTGATTCAGTCAATAGAGCATTGACATTTTTCAAGCTTAGCTCCCTGAATTCAAAAGGTTAATAAACTGGGCAGCTTTTAGGTTATCTGCCCCATTACAGGCTTGACCTAAATAGTGGCCCTGTTAAAGCTTCACCAAGCAATGTATTTGACCTGCTGATATTTAATTCAGAGACAGAGATTGTCTTAAAGGAGCAGTTTCAAGTTTCCTGAATCGGTCAAGGTCAATTTGATTTTGTATAAAGGGAATTGTTGTAACCAAGATGCAATTTATCTTTCACAGAAGCTTGGACTCTTGGGAATTTATGTAATCAAAAGTGAAATATGTAGCTGCTCTTTATTGCAAGCATGTGGATTTGCAATCCTGCCTGTTGCAGGACAGAAAAAAAATGTGGAGACAAGTTAAAAAACTAGCAGAGATGCATTTCCTGCAAATCTGTAGCTTCCGATAAGTAAAGTAGATTCAGGGTGCATTCACACCAGACCTGTTTAGTCCACTTTAATTAAACTTTGGTTTGTTTAACTACAAAGTCTGGTTCATTTGGGGAAGTGTGACTGTGCACTCAAACTATGATTCAGTTCGAATCCATATGTAGACCAGAGATGGTGCCAAAAGCATTAAGCGGACTCTGGCACAGGGCATTCTGGGTAAATACAACCAAAACAAACATGCAAGTCTACCGGTAGAGGGAGAAATAGCTCCTGGTGTTTTACCAAAAACAGCAGAAAAATCAAGACAACTGTAAAAATCTGACGCTACTAATTTTATTGACATTTCGTGAAGAAGGAAGTTGTGCTCTGTGTCTTCTTTGGGGAATTTAATGTTGTTTCCTTCAGTGTTTTTGGTACAGTGCCATCACAGGCAAGGGGGTGAAGAGGTTTTCAAAGGGTTTGGCTAGTTTGACTCAATGCAGCGTGAAAGTGAACTACACTAGCTGAAGATCTAACAAATGTTACAATTTTGGTTCCCAATCAAATTGAGTGTACTGGACTATCGGGTGTGAAAACACCCTCAAACACTTTCAGCCCAGTGGGCAATAGTTAGTTAGAAACTCATGATGATGCCCATTCACTCAATCAATAACTACTTTCACACATTGGTTATGCCTCATTGGTATAAAAAAAGGTGTCCTTGTAAAGCTGTCACTGTTTCTCCTTGATGATTCAGATTACACAAAGAAAAGCTCAGCTTAGCACTGAAACAGTGCTTTTCTTCTACAAGTAGTGACTGCAGAACCTGCTGGGTCATAGCGGTGGTTTTGTGCTGTCATTGTGTAGATAGCAAGAGGCGGTAGCTTTGTGCCAAAGATTGCATGACCGTTTTTGTGAAGAAAATAAAGTCAGCTTTGAGTAAATTTTTAATCTGACCTAAAAGGGTAAATAAATGAAATTCATGATATTTAAAGGAGCATTCATTATGTAACTCTGCACTTTATTTCAGTACCCTTGGTGAGTAGGTAACATCACTCGGTTCAGATTGAGACGCCCAGAGAAGCTCAAGAAAGTGGTTGATTTTGACTGTCCAACCTGACTTGTTGGAAACTTAAAAATCTCAAATGTTTTTCAGTCGGTGGGCGATCTGATACAGAGAGTACATGAGCCCTACCAGGTTGTTCTAACAATGGTCTGACAGTTTAAACGGTGGTCTCCACTGTCCACTGTCTGGAAGTTGTTATTGAGAGAGAAGAACTCAAAGGTAGCCATTTTAGAATCAGTGAGGTATTTAAAAATTACAAAAGAGGAAGCACAATCACTTGAAGAAACTATTATGAAGGGAACAACTCTCCACAAAGATATGGCTTAGTATTATGTGTTGTGCATTTGCCCTTAGTCTCTTACTTCTACTTTTGTTTTTATATTTTTTGTTTTAGTTTAAATAGACCTTTTTCTACCTGCAACTTGCTGCATTTACACCTGAAGTTTCCCACTTAGAGACAATAAAAATATTTTCATTCTTTCCTGTTGATTTTTTTATTAATATTAACAGAATATTACACTAATGCAGTGGTTATAATTAACAGTCTGCAATTGTTTTATTTCTAATATATTATGGCCAGGTAAGCAGGCTGATGGTAATGGCAGGAAGCAAAACAGACTAATCTGAGCAAGAACAGGGAACACCAAAGCATGGAGTAGCCTCAAGTCTCAAGATGTTAGATAATCCTAAAATCTTGACACTCATATCACAAACTCAGACCTTAATGTTTTCTTTTAGCAGTTCCTACCATAAAACGTTGGTGCAAATTCACCTAACAATACATTTTAGAGTTAGTTTTTTATCTAGAGTTGTTTTCTTTTATCCTCACTAATTCAGTGCCTGAATAAGTGAAAAATATCCACAGATTGACAATATTATTTCTTTCACAATATTGTCTTGCTGACTATTGTAGTGTTGTGCTAAAGCACCTGATTATTTTCTTATGCATGACATGTTAGCCGGGGTCGAAAAAAGGACGCCGACAAGCATTTGAAGCTAAAGATCTTAATATGTTTGACAATGAAATTTAGCAGCACATTAGTTAGAATCGGTTGTCTTTTGGACAAACTTGTTTTGCTTAGATACCAGCCAAACAAATTCAGTCCATTGTGACCAGTTGTTTAAATTTGATTTGTTTTGTTTTTTTTAATCTGTCCATATCACAGTAAAACCTCACAACCTGTTACACATTACCCATTTAATCTTAAAAGAAATCTTCTTTCAATTTAACTCCCATCTTATTAGCAGCTTCCTGATATATTCCTTCATTTCCCCATGAAAGCTCTCTGTGCTTGTTTTATAAATTAATGACCCTGCTGCTATTACATTGTTTTTGGGTCACTGTTTAAAAACTCAAGTAAAGCCACAAGAATGCAGCAACAAAACAGGACAACAAGTATCAGGCTGATATAAATGTGTGTGCACACACGGAAACAAATAGACACAGGTTTGGTCCATCTGACTGTCAAATATGACTTATGAGTATTGCTCCTGGTGTTGCTCCACTGACAGCACTGTCAGTCACACCTCAGTAATTCCTGCGGTTGATTTCTCCAGCATGTAGCCTCCGCAGGACTAGTCTGATATCCTGCAGAGACTGTTCGTTTCTGCAAATTGCCGGTGGAGGAGGTGTGGACCTGAGGAACGTGTTTGAGGGAAGCTGTGGATTGAGTGGATTGTGAAGATAAAGCAAAGACATTGGTCAGCAGGAATCTGACTATTTTTTCCTGTATTAATCTGGAAGCTCTTTCAAGACCCTCCTTTTCTGAGTGGTTTGGAAATCAGAAATATAAAGCTGAATGTGCTTGAATAAGTGCATAAATTTAATAATACTGTGTCAAGCTTTCTCAAGCAGAGATTGCTTCCCACCTTTGCTCTGCTTTTGATATGCAGAATCATTCACACCGCTGGCAGACTCCTGTAGGGTGCCCATGCCTCATATTTAAAAGTCAAATAGACATTATCTTCGGTTTTATTATGATGATTTGTCAAAATACGGACACTTATGTGTGGACTTTATCATATTTTCAATTATTGAAAGACACTGATAATTAAAATAGCTGAGTCCATGACTTTCATTAGTAGGCCACAGAACATTTCAAGTGTTTTCGCTGCCATTATCCAAGGAGGGTTCTGTTCCACCGGACCCCCCGCCTTGAATATCATGACAGGTAATTGTACATGTTCACAGTTAATGGTGTTAATTTTATTAATCTATCTAAATAATGCCAGATCACATTGTGAGTTTTTTTCTATCTCCGTGTGGTCGCTCCTCTACAATCAGCTCCTTTTAATGAAACACCAAACTTGATAAAAACTGGATAATAACACACACTTCACGTTCTGTCACCAATGCTGACACAGTCACACACGGGTGATCACACGCTTTTGCCAGCAGACAAAGATCGCACTGGGAATACATTGAGACCTTTCAATGATATCTGTATTTTCTAAATGTGCCAAATTTCATTTTGATTTCAGTATGTAGTCTCCTGTGAGTAGAAGCAGGAGTAACTCTTTCACTCCTGGTATATATGGCAAGTAAAAGTGTATAAAATAGCCCAAGTGCTTCCTGCCCTACCCCTGACATGCAGCAAAAATCAAGTCATCACCAAATAAAAGGTTTTGACCTGGCTTGACTGTCAGAGGAGAAATACTCCCCCTGGCTGTATAAAATCGAGCTTGGTAAGGAAATGCATACATGACAGAGAGAGAAAAAAGATAAAGCGGATAAAGATTGAAAGGTGGAGAGAGACGGAAACAGATGAAAGATAAGATAAACAGAGAGACAGAAAGATGGGGGAGAAAGATAAAACAGATAGATTTAGAAATGAAAAAAAATATATATACAGTATATATATATATATATATATATATATATATATATATATATATATATATATATATATATATATATATATCTCAAATATGACTGATATATATGTCAAATCTATATATATATAGTATATACAGTGCATTAAAGATGAAACATACCTTTTTTTCCTTAGCAATGTTTTCTCAAATATGTAAATATATTTAAGACATGTTCTTCAAAAACTGCTAAATATATTGTGTTTGTGTTAATGTGGTTACCTTGATTATAGCCATACAGAATCTCTAAGGTGAAACACTACCTTCTAACACATAGGAGCTGCTTTTCTCCAAGGAGCTTGAAAATATCTTTTATAGACATTTTAGATTGATCCACAGCAACTTGTTATTCCATGTCCTGGAATTTCCCAAATATCGGTGATTCGTGGCCTCAAGTTTTAGGGTCAAAAACAGTGGTGTCTTCATTTTTTCTAAATATAGACCCAATATGAAAGATCTTATTTTGCTAATTTTAAAAGTCTTTCAAAATTGTACTTGGCTAACATTTATGTAAAGATTAATGCACTGGACTCTTAGTCTGCACAGTTTATTTTTGCAATAGAATAATTAAAACTGAAAACTGTAGTTATCAGATTAAAGCACTATCTCCTGTACAGAGATAGTGCTTTATCGACTATGACAGATTGTTTATGTTCATCTATTTCAAATTTGAAGAGTGTCCTCTTTAAAATAGTAAAACCTATGTTTATAAAGGGTTGTTTAGCTTTGAATGGGTCACATGTTTCCCAAAGCCTGCCTCTGATTGGTTGATCAGAACCTGGTTACAACTCCTTCCCTGAAATTGGTTTTGGGAAAGCAAACAGCTTGGTTCTCATGTGAGAAGCTCACAGATAAACATTGAATTTCTGTTCCTCCTTTTTGTCACCCCTCCACTCATTGTTTAACATTAGATATTACAATTAAACTGTAAACTCATTTTCTTTAAACTCCTGAGAGAGCAATGACCATTCAACGGCATAGCTGTAATAGATGTTTGCTACTGGCTCATCTTAATAGTAATTGCTGTTGTACATTTTAGTGAATAAACTTTAGGTACATTAATTTTAAATACATTGTTTTCTGAATAAGTAATTGAAGCTGCAGTAGTTAGTTTTTAGATATACAAATAAGATTTCAATCTGTGTGACATAAATATTAAAACACAAAAAAATTTGGGATTTGTCTGTGGGTTGGTTCTGATCAGCTTATTTATATTCCGCCAAATTGGAACAAATGTCCTCTCATTCCACTTTGTAAGATAAATAGATTCAATTTATATACAATATAAATATATCTAAATATGTAAAATAGACTCTGATTAATCCAATAATATGTACAAATTCACACTCAGTTACATACCTTAAAAGTGGATTCTAGTCATTATATATTGCAGTCAAATGCAGTTCATTATGCCAGCCGTTGAAAAGTTTTCTATCCACGAAAGCAGAGGTGATTCCATGGATTCATGAAGTTTTATGTATTTGCAAACTGAGCAAATTGTTATGTACAGTTGCACCAAATTTGACTTTATCTGGTTGCACACATGCATGTTTTACGTGTCCCTTTTAGTTTTGTCATGGCAGCATTTGTGAGATGTAGCTCTGTGTTTACTCTCGAGACTTTCAGTGCACTAGAGCTTGTGCTGCATTAGCCTCCTGCAAGGTTACAGATACCCTGCAGAAGGCGGCTGCTCCTTAGAATAAGCCTTGCAGCAAGAGCTATCTAATTAGGAGAACATGCTACATGCTGGCTAATCCTTGACAGATGCAGCATCAAAGGCTGTCAGGACTGCGCATTATTATCAGCAGTTACCATAAGTATATTTGAATAGAGTAAAATGATAGAAGACTTTCTGTTATTTATATTTCAGTTGAAATGCCTGAGCCATAGGGATTCTTGCCTCATCCTTTCTTTTTTTCAATCCAAGTAATAACCTCCACTTTGAGGATATCCTCTGTAGATGAAATGTGATGCATTGATGCTAAAGCTGTGTTTTACCTGAGGCTCTCTGTCTGAATGCCTGCTTGTTTTTTAGCATTTGTTCTTCAATCCATGTTGAGCCCATTGGAAGTTTTTTTTTTATTATTTCTCTTATGAGTTCCTCTAAATGCAGGTGACAACTGATTAAAGAGGAGCCCTGCATTCCTTTTTTTTCTTTACTTCCCCAGGGGTTCTGTGGAACCTTTCTTCGTGCGATGCTGTGAAGATGACAATCATCCGGGACGCCTTATCCACTCTGACCAACACTGTGATCATCCCTCACTCTGGATGGAGCAGCTCTACATTTGACGATGACCACAAGCTGAAGTTCCACTCCTCCCTAGTGCTGAGGAACACTACAGGCTGCCTTAGGTAAACCACCTGATGATCATGCTGGACATTAGCACCTCACTGTGGGCATTCGCCGCTATTACATCTGATATGTATTGTCAATAAATATGAAATTTTATTATTAATAATAATAATAATAATAATAATAATAATAATTAATTAATACATGTAATTAAATTTTTTAAATAAAAATTTTACATCTCTATTTCACAAAAATCTTATCAAGTCTTAAAAATTTTTTTTTAATGTTGTCCAGATTTGAGTAATATGCAAAAAGATAGTAATATGTAGAAAAATATTTGCATTTCTAATCTTTATTTCTGGTATCCATCCATTCCATCCATGGAAAAGAAAAGAATGAAGGAATTGTGTCCCTTCATTCCTTTTTATAAGTACTTTTCTGTTCTTTGTTCATCCCTCAATCTATTCCTCCCTCTCCTATTTCCTTCCTTCTTTCATTCCTGACTTTCTTCCTTGTGTCCTTCCTTGTCTTATTTTCTTCTGTCCTTGTAATCTCATCTTCTTCTTTTTGTCTTTCTTAGTGTTCTTTTTATCATCCATTTTTATTTTTTGTGTTCTTTTTTTCTTTCTCCCTTCTTTCTTCTGTTCTATCCTTCTTCCATCCTCTTTGAAACCTTATTTTTTGTCTGTGT
Organism: Xiphophorus maculatus; assembly: GCF_002775205.1. Taxonomy (NCBI): domain Eukaryota; kingdom Metazoa; phylum Chordata; class Actinopteri; order Cyprinodontiformes; family Poeciliidae; genus Xiphophorus; species Xiphophorus maculatus. The sequence goes on along the minus strand of NC_036449.1, from coordinate 18,193,945 downwards.
TTAATATATGTGTTTATGGTTAACTTTGTTCAGGAAAAGTCTGGATTTTTTACATAAAAACTGTAGGAACCCCAAAAGACTTGTACTAGTAAGATTCATAAAATGTTTTTCTCTATCCTGCGGTATGTTGCTTTGCAGGTTTAATTAGTGGTAGTCACTTCATCTTGTACATGTTTGTGTATCATGTGAACATGCATAGGTATGGCTTAAAGACCTTTATTTACTGAGCAAAGAACAATACTTACTTGAGTCAGGCCACACAAATTCTCCTCATACATTAAAGATGGTGTCTGGGAACGACAAAGCCCACATTACCATTTCAAGTAGGAGTCACACAGCTATCATTTTGGGCGTTTGTTTACTAAGCAAAGCCCCAACTTGAATGACTAATGAGTACGTGAGCGTGGGTGTGTGTGTGTGTTCTCATGTGTTCATGTTTTTTTAAAAGGAACCTGAGTTCAGCCGGTGAGGAGGCCAGAAAGCAGATGCGTACTTGTGACGGCCTGGTTGACTCACTGCTCTATGTCATCAAAGCCTGTGTAAACACGTCCGACTTTGACAGCAAGGTACCTCATAAAGCCTGCTGCCCACCATTGCACACGCCCACCCATCTACACACACACACACACACACACACTCCTAGGCCCGGAGGAGAATATGCAGCCAGTTGATAAGAAGCTCTGGAGAAAATACCCTACTTATCCTCTTTGAATCATTTTATTGCCTGCGTCTAAATGACCCTCAGAGCAGTTAACAGAAACTGTTTGATCTGCTTTGTCACCCAAAGCACAGCCAGAATGTGCGTAACAGTGAACCTTAAGCATCAGATGTTAATCATACAGTAAATTAACATTTATTCAATGGCTGCGGCTTAGAAAGTACATCTCCTATGCATGAATCCTTGGATTATGAAAGTTAAGTGAATCATCTGAAATATGACGATGGTTTTTCCCTTTGGCAAAGACCCTAGTCAAGCAGATAATGTTCTATGTTTTCTGATGTTCTGTATAGCTAAGGAATGCAAACCTCAGTAAAAATGGATTTATAATCAATGCATTCTGGATAGTTTTTCAAACAAAGACTCTAAGAAGAATATTACAAGTGTAACATTATTTACCAGAGGTCTAATTAGTAAACTTTTTTAATTACAACTTGTAAAAACCATATTGACAAACTTAAAGCCAGATTTGTGATGCCCAGCAGATTGTTGGTAGGCACCTAGATGCTTTTTTTCTTTTAATATCCTCAGGTTGAAACTGTGGCTTTATAACACATGACAACAATATTGCTGTTGCAATATCAGTGAGGGTAATATTAATATCTCAAAAATCTGTTTGGAATGCAATATTTGTTGGCTATTCATTTCAAGTGTCAGGAATTCATGTTTTGCATAAAAGTAATAACTTCAACCTATTGGATGTAGTCCCACTAGAGCAGATATTCACACCTCATAACAATAAAAGGGGAGAGGAAGAAGAAAAAGAAAAATGATCACAGGAGATTTAAAAGCAATGTAATGGCAGATGAGAGGAGTCAGGAGGATGTGAGCTATTATCGTTATCACAAAGATCTCTATGTTTGTTGTCTGGATCAGTATTATTTGAATTATCATCATCGTATGAAATTTTGATACAGTTGTCCAAATTAACTAACAGAAAATTAAATTAAATAACAGAAAATTACCCTAAAATATATACAGACTTAACTTCACGTTTTGAATTGAATTACTGAAACAAACAAATTTATCAACAATATTCTAATTTATTCAAAGGCAGTAGTAATAATACAGTAATCTTTATAATGCTAGAGAACTGAATGTATCTAGTCTCAATCTTAGCTGCAATAACCTTAACTTGTAATATTCAGTTAACAAAACAATAAAAATATTGATGACCATTTCAAGTCAACAATAGTTTTCACAATTGCTGATTATAAAAGTGTTTATGATATTTATATGTTTTCATGATGCAAAGCACTTTGAACTGGTTTATTACTGATATGTGCTTTACACATATACTTAAATGATTGATAAGGAATTTGCAAAAATTATGATACAAAATGTTCATACTACTACTGTATATCCTAAGCAAAAGTGCATCTCACCTGTGTATTTTAGTTGTCACTTATTTTTACGCTACAACTATTTTGTTTTATATTCCGTTTTGAATTAGATAAAACGGTTTCATATTTTGTACATTAAGTCAGTTGTACTGCTCCTAAATATTCTTTGTGTTAATTTCTCTAATATATTTTTTTGTTGTTTAACCCCCTTGTTTTTATATAAATATATAATATTGAAATCATAATAATTTTATTAGAAAAAGTTGAAAAAAATGTAGCCTCATTTTGCTGTATCACCTTACCATAATTGTAACAATGAACAGAAGAATTGCTGCCTTTATACTGCTTAAACACTGTTAACCTATTCTCATATACTTGTTTGGATTGATGCATGAAGTTCAAGGTTTTATTTTCTGTGCCTGGCAGATTGTGGAGAACTGTATTTGCACTCTAAGGAACCTGTCTTATCGTCTGGAGCTGGAGATGATGCCATCATCATTTCCAGTAAACCAGGAAATGGATGGCTTACTGGGCCGAGAGTCACCAAGTAAAGAGGTGGACTCCAGCTGCTGGGGCAGGAAGAGAAAGAAGAAGAAAAACAGCTTGCAGGAGGACTCAGTGAGTGTTATGTTTTAACTGGACAATTGTGCTTGTTTATGCTTCATAAGTTATAAATGCACAGAACTTTGGCTTTTCTTGGCCAATAGCTTTCCTTTTTTATGTCTGATTTCGTTTCACACAGGAAATATGTTTCTAGTGTATATAAGTGAAAAATGTGCTGCAGGTGCCATGATAGAGATGTTAGAAAATAAGAAATTTGAGGATTATTCTTATTTATGCATTAAAGTAAACGTCAACAGCTACGATAAGACTTTTTTATTTTAAAATATAGTGGAATGGCTACTTTTTGGTGCGTTTAATGAGCTTCTGATCAGACCTGATCAAGGAAAAATTAACACATTCTGATCTCTAGAAGATTGTCTGATAAAATAAAAAAATATTGTTATTAAATGATTCCTAAAGCATCACCCTTTCACATTCTGACTTGTAAGTTGTTGTGTGTTCAGTGGGACGGTGTGGGGCCCATCCCTGGCTTCTCCAAGTCTCCTAAGGGGGCCGAGATGCTGTGGCACCCCTCTGTGGTCAAGCCTTACTTGACGCTGCTAGCTGAGAGCTCCAATCCTGCCACTCTTGAAGGTTCAGCAGGATCTCTTCAGAACCTCTCAGCTGGCAACTGGAAGGTACAGTGCAAATGTGCATTCATTCAAAACACAAATGCAGATTTTCTCATGCTTCTCTGCCGTGGCTGTGAAACAATGCATATAAATGGGCTTAGCTGTTCACCTCTTCTGCATCAGTCAAACAAATGTCAGTTTAACGCTTGAAATCACAAATGCACATCTCAAGCTCATCAGTATTCCCTAGTCATGCAGAGACCTTAATTAAATTTTCATCTGTTTTCTGTATTCAGTTTGCAGCGTACATTCGTGCAGCAGTTCGTAAAGAGAAAGGGCTTCCCATCCTCGTGGAACTGCTGCGGATGGACAACGACAGGGTGGTGTGTTCAGTTGCCACGGCTCTGAGAAACATGGCCCTGGACATCAGGAACAAGGAGCTTATAGGTCAGGGAGCCACTTTGTTGTGTTTGAAACGTCTTGGACTGAAAAAAAATATGCTATACTAAACTATTTATGAGAAGTTTTTATGCTTTTTTTATGTCATGTAATGTAGCTCATGCTGTACCAATAACCCAGATACCATGCTGCGAATTTGTTTGGCTCAAGTTAATGCACAATCTCACATGATGTGTTGATCTTATAAATACAGTCTGAAGTTTACATGTTTTCACTCTGGACATAATCCAGAAATGCTCTTGTAGCTTGCCAAGGCCCGTTTATTTCTTGTAAAGTAATTGTGATTGACTACAGATGGCAGCTTCACTGAAAGAAACAAACAAACACATGATATGACTGGAAAATCAAAGAAACTTTGTGCAGATTTATACAAAGCAAGAACGTTGTCAACGCCAGTTTTGAACCAGTAATGAACCAAAGATTGTCATTTACTGGCATTTCAAAACTGTTAGGAGTGAAAGTTATTTTGCCAGAGTTTCTAACGAGATTTTATCTTGGGGATTAATCATAAAGTAAATAGATGCTGCAGATATAATGAACAAATAAAACAACTTTTTTGGAAAGCAGATTTAAATTAGAGATGGTTGAGTTGCTTTCGTCCCAAGAACTGGAAATCTATTGCCGGAGGAATAATGAGGCATTGAAGCCAACACACACTGAACCTTCTGTCCTTCATGATGGTGCTATGAACCGTTATTAATTATTTATATTAGGAAAAGTGACAATATCTGTAAGAGAGGGCTCAGATCTAGTACGACCAGCAAAGCTAATGCAGAGATCTCTGTGTGTTTTCCATAATCAGGGTCAATTCTTGGTTCAATTAATTTCCAAATCCTGTATGTTTCATAACAGACAGAGGTTGATGGATCAAACAGAGCAACTCTCTGTTATCTAACGAGTCTCTCTCTCTCTGCCTTAATGAAGTGCAGAAATGTCTTTTGACGTTAAAAAAAAATACTGCTGACATTTAAATAGCTACATCTCTATGCGTCCTCTAAATTCATATTTTAACACCTCACTGATATTGAAATGAGTTAAATTTCTACTGCCATTGAATACGTGACCTGGTGCCGCTAGGCATGGTGTGCTGTCCTCGCCCTGAGATTTCGAGCTTTCAGCAGCTAGACAGCAGACAACGATGCTCCCCAAACTTGTTTCTTTCCTACTTGTTTATTGAAGAGTGGCCTCTGACCTGCCATCACTTTGGCCATCGTAAACTGAAACATACAAGACTGAGTATTAGCCAACGAACATTGCAAATTAGCCATTCTTGCTGCTAGCTAAAAATAAAAAAAACATTTTTCTAAATGACTCCAGCGTACAATTATTTACACCACAGTTACATAAAACAAAGAGACAATTATTGCTGTCACAATTAACCAATACTTACGAACAAACCTTGTCTGAAACACAACGTATAAGGATAATAATCAGCTTAATCCATGAACTATTCGGTGTTGCGTTCCACCATCTTGGATCTATAATCTTTTTTAGCGTCACCAAAACATAACAAAATATCCACCAGGGGGCGTTCTAGTGCAGATGATTTCTCAAGGCATCTCTTTTGGAAACTAAATGGTGCGTCTACGAGGACACTTCCAAACTCATCATAGAACCACCAGATAATTTGTTGATAAATCTGTCATTAAATCAGTCCAACATTTAAATGAATATTCAGCCAGAAACTTGCATGACTGGGACTTTTCTGTGATCGTTCTGTCCCAGGGAATAAAAAGCTCACAGCCTAATATAAATATGACATTCATGTGCATGATGAGCATATGTCCCAGCTAAAGCTGTGTGGTAATCCTCCTGTACAATCCTGTGCTTCATAAAACCGTCTTTCACTCTGTGAAATGAATGTTTATTCAGTAGCAGGAATGATGTCTGACGGCGTGGGTTAATAAGGTTTTAGTGATGGTTAAATATGCTTTTTGAGGTCTTTGTTTGACTTGGTGCAGCAAGTATTCAGCATCTTTAGCTGGGCTGCTGCACTGAAGGACAGATAAGGAAGGCAATCCTCCTTCACACTGAAACACACATACAGTGTCATTTAAGAAAAGTGCCTACCATGCTGCAGACCCCAGCACATTGAATGTTACTCCTTTATTTAGATGACATTACATACTGTTGAGGTCAGCACAGAATTTATTTGCAAGTGCATTGCACAACATGTTAAAAAATGCATCAAAATCGTGTACACATGTGATGCACCGCCCCCTCATTCTGTCCTTGCCTGAGCTTCTGCAGCAAACCTGCAGCACATTGTGTCATTACGCATAAGCTGCAAGTCCCGCCTCCCTCCCCTGCAGGGAAGTACGCGATGAGGGACCTGGTAAACCGCCTCCCTGGGGGAAACACCACCCTGCTGTCGGATGAGACCGTGGCTGCCATCTGTTGCACACTGCATGAGGTCACCAGCAAAAACATGGAAAACGCCAAGGCTTTGGCCGACACAGGTGGCATTAAGAAGCTCGTCGACATCACCAAGGGCAGAGGAGACAGGTGGGGTTGCCGACGCACACATTTGTTAAAATGCTTTCCTCAACACTGGACACTGGTCCACACAACAAGAGCAGCTGCAGCCATTGGGGAGGTGGCAGTGTGTTCCTTGAAGTTTAACATCCCGATGGAACAATGCTGCAGCAGCTATTTTTAGTTTGCTGTATACTCAGTACGATTCTAGGTTAAAACGTATTAAGGACAGCCTCCTACATCAATCATGCTGTCTTGTATTAACCACAATGAATTCTTGCTCAGAAATGCATAACAAAGTTTGACTGTTTTCCAGATATTCAGTGAAGGTGGTGAAGGCAGCAGCTCAGGTGCTGAACACGCTGTGGCTGTACAGGGATCTACGGCCCATCTACAAAAAGGTTCATTCAGTTTGTTTAATGCTACATGTTTCGATAATTTTATGATTATATTTTAAATAGAAATATCAGAAACTGTCTTACAATAACATGATGTGCTGGATTTATATGTTTTTTTAAAAGAATGTTTTGGAGAAGTATTCATTTCCTTGAACTTTGTCACATTTTGTCACGTAACACCTACATGTGTATTTTAGTTGGATTTCATGTCATAGCCCAACAGAAACAAAGAAAAATTATGCATGTTTTTTTTTTTTTTTTTTCAAAATTTTATTCATTACTTTTCAGCCCACTTTGGTCTGATGCCCCTAGATAAAATCCAGGCTAGTTAGTTGCCACATAATTAGTAAATAGAGTCCAATTGTGTGATAATTATTCTCTGTATAAATACAGCTATTTTTTTGAAGATCTCAGAGGGATTTTAGAGAACATTGGCTTTAATTAATCATTTGTAAATAGATAGTGTAGGCACTATGACACAACTGCAAACCTACCAACAGGTAATAACAGCATTTTAGATTGAAGGATATTCATGTATTTGAATGGCATGGATACAATGCAAATGTTGGAAAACAATTTAGCAATACTTTGTGTTGGTTTATTACATAAAATCCCAATAAAAAGGTTTTGATTTTGTGTTTGCTCCTCTGACTGCCACTTTCTCCCCTCACAGGACGGCTGGAACCAAAACCATTTCATCACCCCAGTGTCAACACTGGAACGGGACAGGTTCAAGTCCCAGCCCACCCTCGCCACCAGCACCATCCAGATGTCTCCAGTCAACCACCCTGGTACGTTCTGGTAGCTTCGAACCCTGCACCCAGGCAGCAGCAGTGAAACAGGAGCTGTGAAAATAAATATGCAATTTTTTTCTCTCTCCACAGCCGCCAGTGCCACGTCATCTCCGGCAATGCTGGGCATCAAAGAGCACAGAAGCTCAGTCAGAGATTATCAGAGAACTCAGTCAACTATGCAGTTTTATAATTACCAAGGAGACGGCAGTATTCACAGAAAACAGTATACAGGTACTTATCTAAAAGATGGTGAACTTTAAAAAGAAATCTAATTTAAGTCATGAATTATCTGCTCTATACTTGAGATCACTTTTTGCTAATTTCCACACGGCCATTTCGTTATCTCCTTTATTCTCTCTACTGCTCCCAGCAGATCCACTTTTATCTCCCCACTATCAGCCCTATGACAATTGGTCACTTTAACTTCAGAGCTGTTTGTCCCCATAGCGCTAAAGTCAATCTACTATCTAGAAGCGAGCACTTCACTATTGTGCTTTTAACACATTAAGTCCTGGTCGCAGTGAGTTGTGTGTCTGGGCAATCCAGACATACAACATCCAGACGACAGCCCTCACCAGCCTCCACTGGTTGGTGGGATCAGGAAGTGGGCAGAGTAAGCGAGCAAAATTGCAGCTTTGTCAATTCATGTTCTGGGTAGGGAAGTGGAAATTGAGTTTCTGGATTCCACCAGTTTGATAAAGTGCCAATGAAAATGCCCATCCCTAATGGTTATGTAAACTACAGTGCAGCACAGGCCAACCCCATTATTTGGTGGTATTACTCTCCAGCGAAGCACGGCCCATTTGATCCTACTCCATCTAAATACAGACATTTGCCCTTTGGGGATGTGTAGACTCTTTCTATGATATGAAATGAGGTGTTTTTGTATTAAATTCCTCCAATTTATTCAAAGCAACAATAACTTTATTGTTATTTTTTTTCCAGGGTCTGGCAAACCATCTCCATATTACTACTCATCACCCACAAGAGAGGAGCCCAGAAGATCACAGGTGAATACAATATTTCTTCATAGAAGTCTGGTCAGACCTCACAACCTCTCCATTCTTAGCAACAATACAAGCGCATATGAAGGAATAAACTTGTTTTATGTTTTGTTTAGATCATCTATTTTTTAATTTACTTTTTAACTTGGTTCAAAAACCAAGCATGATGCATAAAATATATTTAATTTTACTTCACAGTCCTTTGTTGTAGCCAAAATAACTAACTCATAGCCGAGGCTTTTTCACTCTCAAACATTTTATTTTGTTCAGTCAGACATCTCCACATTCAAAGTTTGACACATTCACAATCAGTATGGGAGAAAACGCTAAATGAGATCAACTTAACTGAAATATTTTCACCTAGTAACTAACTTTGGGTTAGTTACAGGGTGAAAACCAACTAACATTGGTATTATTCTACGTGGACCGTTTGAAGGGATATAAAGACAAACAAATAGTTAAAGTAAATTAAAGGCAACCCTCACTGCAAAAAAAAACAAAAAAGTGAAGCTTCCCAGCTCATCTACACCACTTTATAAATACAAAGACCCTGCTACACATTCTGCTGCCGTTGCTGGGAATAACTCAGCACATCAGCCATTGTGTGAGCGAGAGTGAATGTGACTGCTGGGATTGGGATGTCCTCTCTATGTCTCGGGGAGCTGTCCCTGCAGGACACGTCCATGTGTGCCCATTCAGATAACAGACAAGGAGAGAAAGGCACCAAGCCGGTAGTTGTAAACATTCCTTGTGGTAGAATTAAATGTAAACCATCAAGTTTTCTTTGGGATTAATAACGTATTTTTGAATTGAATTGAATTTAAAAATAGTCAAACTAAAGTTACCAAATCTAAATGACAATACCTACATTGGTAGATCACATCAAACTGAATATCAGAGTATATGTACTTATCAGATTATGTGTGTACTAAGTTGGAATGTCCATTACGATTCCTTCTACTTTATGAATAAATATAAAGCAAAACCTAAAGCAGCCAGTAATAGTTACGTCTATGCAGTAAATGGTCACACTTCCTTAAGGATTCTGGCTTCCATAATGCTTTATTCTATTTAAAAATGAAAAAAGAACTTACTTGCATTTTAGAATGCTTAAGTAAGATAATATTTGCATTTTCATAATCTGTAGGCTGCTGACTCCGGCACAATGTCACATTCACATTAGACCCAGCCCACAGCATGATATTAACAAAGTAAACAGGGTTCCTGTGGGTTCTTCAGAAAGTACATCAGAAACACAGTGTACTCATCATGATGTGTTTGTGTGACGGTATCGTTGTGGCTAGCTTATCAATGAAGTGTGTGTTGTGTGATGACAGGCTATTCTGGCCTCACGCCAAAGCATCCAAACCAAGTCTATTTTGGGCTGGCAACTCTGCAAGTATTTTATCTCAGCATTTTTGCCAGTGGGCTGCTGGTATCTATATCAATCTCCATAATATTAACAGCAACATCAACAATTTATGACTCTGAGACCTCACTAATGAACAGAACAGTTGGATATCATCAGTATAGAAATGATAACAGTCATTATGATGGACACCTTGGAGTCTATCCAAGCATATGTACATTAAGTAAAAGAAAACCCACTAGGGCCAAGAATACAGCCTTGAGCAACTCCTCTGGAAAGATTAGGCATTTATGACATGACCTGATTCACACAATACCAAAAGATCTCTAAGAATGGTAAAGATAAAAGTAAATGCAAGAGGTAAAGTCTCCCCTGTCTGCTGCCAGCAGAATCTCCTTGGAGATGTTCTTGGAGTTCTTGGAAACCATAACGTGGTCTTAGATTTGGTGATGGGTTTCTAACTGTGAAAACTACATTAAATCAAGGAATTTAGAAAAACTTCAGTAACACATTGACTTAATACAAATCCTTAGAATGAATTAACACAAGGCCTTCCTGCCTCTTTTCTTGCAGCCTGTGTATTATACAGAAGAGCCAAGTCGAAGGAATTACGACACATACAGGATGTACCTGCAGCATCCTCACGGCTATGACGATGCGTATTTAGAAGAAGTAATCACCTACCCTCCTACAGCAGACTACAGCTCCCAGCCTCATGGACTGAAATCCACCTCTAACTATGTGGACTACTATGCTAGCACACGGAGGCCTTCCTACAGGGCAGAACAGTACCCAGGTTCTCCTGACTCCTGGGTATAAGTCTGGAGATGGATCTGCTGTACAATCCGAGAACATTTTTCCAGACTGATTTCTTCTTTCGCCCTGCAGCAGAGGCAAGGAGCAACACAGGAAACTTCTTTCATGAACTTGGGTTTATGAGTGTGTTTGTTTTAAAGTGGATGGTGCTTGTATGGAGAGGCGAGTTCCGCAGATGGAAAGACGGGATGTGTGCCAAAGAGGGAAATCATGGAATGTTTTTAAAGATTATTTTTCATTTCAAGAATAAGATGGAATCATGGCAGGGGGGGGACATCGAGGGAGAGTCCAGGACACTATCGTGAGAAGACGTGTGTCATGTCGTGTGTAGATATTAGCTTTAATTTCTTCAAGGAACTCATAAGTGTGAGAGCATGGTTGAAGGTGTGAGTCATGTTAGCGAGGGTCCGCGGTACGAGTCAAGATGTGGGGGGAAAATGTATGTGCTGAAGCCAAAACGGATCATGAACTCATTTGTAAAGAAATAAAATTTTAAAAACGACTAATTAACTAATGATGTTAGATTGTACAGAGGGATCAAAGTTTATCTGTACTTAATGTCGAAACTGTGTAATGCAATGGAGTCTTGTACATTTCTTTGATTTTATTGTAAATACAGACAAAAATCAACATTACTTTGGTTTACACATTAGCACTGGTTAAAAGACTAAACAACTTGTGCCATGTTCTAAAGATATATAAATATACAGATATGTGGAAAAAGATGGCATCGTAACAACTATGTTAACAAAATAAAAGGTCATTTTTGTTTTTTAAACTAGTTGTGTGATTCTCTTTATTCTAACAAATAGCATGGATGTGTTCAGAGAGACCTGAGGGCCGTGCTCTCCTACAGTCTGAGAGTTTCAGTTCATGTTTGCACAGGAGTGGGTGAATGAATGAGGCTTTGAACCATCTGTCAAGCTCCTGATGCTTTATGTACTCTAAACCCAACCCAACATTGAGCCTACACCTGTACAAAGGCATTATTAAAAAAATTATATACTTAAATCATTGCTTTTTAAACCACAAGGCTGGATTATGCTCATGAGTGGTGGCTTCTTAGACTTAGACTTAGACTTAGACTTAGACTGACTTTATTGTCATTTTGCATGCACAGGGTGTATACAGAACGAAATTTCGTTGCATACGGCTCAGGACAATGTTTTGAGGTTCCAATGTTGTGAGGTTACTCCAGAATAAAATACAGTATAAAATATGAATATAAATATGAATATAAAATATAAAGTGCAGGACTGACAGTAAAATGGAAGTTACTTAGCTCTGTACATGTGCAAGGTATAAAGTGGAGACCAGATTTTGAGTGCAGTCCAGTTAAGAGTTCAGCAGTCTGATGGCAAGTGGGAAAAAGCTGTTTTGGAACCTGGTGGACCTGCACCGGATGCTGCGGAACCTCTTTCCAGAGGGCAGCAGGGAGAACAGTCCATGGTGGGGGTGTGAGGGGTCACTGATGATGTTTCGGCCTCGGGACACACAGCACTGGGATGAAATGTCCTGAATGGAGGGAAGGGGGGCCCCGATGATCCTCTCTGCTGACCGCACCACTCTCCTCACGTTCTTCCAGTCGGAGGCGCTGCAGCCTCCACACCACACAGAGAGGCAGCTGGTCAGAATAATTATTATTTAATTATTGGTGAAAATGTCTGTAAGTTTTAAGTTTAAAATATACCTTCATGATGTCAATATTAACATCATGGGCACAGTGTAGGACATATTGTGCAGCCCTGCTAAAGATGCTTTAAAAGCAGTAATTCATATTTTATTTCAGACAGATAATCTCAGCAGCAAAACGTGGCATCTTGAGGTCATTAAGTCTCCATAGCAACCAATGTAAGCCTATTGTATGTCCAGCAGTTGCTTGGGATGTTCCCATTCTACCATAACAAATGTAAATGTACATAGTTTACTAAACTGTTTAGACTTTTAACTGGAGCTGGGTTCTTTGGTCAGATGAGGCTAATATTGAGCTTTAAAAGCAACAAACCAACTTGATTTAGTGGGAAAGCATTTTTTTGTTATGGCAGAGGATCTGTGATGCTCTGGGCCAGTTTCTCTTTAAACGACACATCTTATATGTTAAACGTCTGGAAAGTAAAAATAGAAAATGTTTAGAAAATCTGATTGTTGCTTTTCTACAATAACACAAACCTGTCATTTACCTCCTCGAACAAGACAATTTAAAAGCTGTGCAAGCAAAAGAGAGCATATTAATGGAAAATACTTTAGCAGTGTAACAAAGGTATATTCTCCTTAAATTCATCACTTGGAAATTCATTATTTCTACATGCATCAGTTTATGTTAATCGCTTCTGCGCTCCTTCAAAGACTCAAAGAACTATCCTATAAAACCACAATGTGTCCCTAGATGTGTTTCATGCCTGTTTATTCTTGTCTTTTTTTACCTGACAATCTAAATTTTTCATGTATTTTTCTATGAAATATATATTTGTTTTAGTTTCCATGTCCTGTCTAATATTCTTAATCTTCCCCTGATCTATGTTCATATTGTGCAATAGCAACAAAGCAATTGACTGAACCTGGGAAACATTTGGAGCTCATCATGACTGCAAATAGAAAACAAATTGTTCACTTTATTTGACAAAAGCAGGGATTTGTCCATATAAAAAATTTTGTTAATACAAATTTTTACACCAGCTTTCCACCTTGCTCCATTTAAATTTTTTGTATTTGCTCTTTGGTATCGGCTGTTTTTTGTTGTTGTTGTTGTTGTTGTTTTGTTTTTTTTGTCAGATTGCTTCAAATGAAGAGGAACTTTCTTTAGCATTGCTTTTGATCAGCTGCCTGATTAATGAGGGCAGACAGATGCTCTGGAAAAGGTGTGGCTGAAAGAAATGTGAGCTGAAGGGAATTATGACTTTGCATGATAAAATACGTAAGGTTCTATTTGTACTCTACCAAAAAGAAATTTATCCACTTGCAGGTCTCTTTCTAACAACTTGCTCATGTCCAACTGATGCTTTCAGTTTAGCTTCTTCAGAGAAATGGAGTGACATGAGCGAGGAATTTCATATATAACTACATCTAATAAAACTTATCTTATACGATTTAATATCGATGCAATGAAGTGAGATACACTACGACATTGTCGTTTATGGTCTTTCATCAGATCAAGCCCCACGTGAACACTGAAGCATCCTTTTTTGAATAAAAAAAGAAGAAAACAATATAAGTTAGACAGACCAAAACCTGTTTCAAAGAAAATTCTAGGAAAAATCAATACAGACTTGAGTGCTTCATAAAATTACTGGATGTTTTTTTCCAGGACTGCCTCCTTTTTCCTCTTTTATGCATGTTTTTAGGCAGCCACAGTGAATGTACATTACTGACATCAAGTGGAATTGAAATTGGTACCAGAAGAAAACAGTCGGATTCCTATTGAGTTGAATTCCATAAACTTATTAGGTGACCACTTAAAGAAAATGGTTCCACTAGACTTTATGGGTACCAAGGTGAAAGCTGAAAATTTTCAAGTGCTTACTTGTAAAATAAAAAGAAGTTTCAAAATTATGTATAACTTTACAATCAAAAACAAAACAACTCAAGTAAAATACACTTTTTTAAATTGAGTCAAACCTTTTAGTTGGAATGTTCTTGATTTTGGAAGTCACTGCCGTCTAAATGCCAACAATGAACAAATTCAGCCCCCATGTTAGCTTCATGAGTTCAATAAATATTTAATAACTCACACTTCTTATTTTATAGAATATTATATATTCTATAGCTCTGAACTGAACCTGGTTTGTGGGTAAGAGATCAAAGAAAAATGGTGAAATTGCCATTTCTTACTACTAAGTTGCCTCTCATTTCATAAGATTTCAGATCTAAATGAAATATGTCAAATGGACATTTTAATTATATGTGTGGAAAAGTCAGAAGATGAACAAAGGGAACCTTTCCAAATAAGATTACTTTTCTATGGGCTCATTAGAAAATGCCACAACTTTGGTGGTCTATGATCATAATGTCTAGAGAATATCACTGAGAGGAAAAACACTTAAGATGAGAGGAAAGCGACTTTTGAAATAAAACTACACGTTATTAACAAAGAGTGGAACAAACTGGTTGAGTGTTTGAGAACAGCTTCTTCTGGTTTCATTTCTTCTTAAATAGTTTCAACATCTGTTTGTTTTTAAAAAGAGGGAGACAGAGAAAGCTTGAAATGATGGGCGTGTCTGTGGTTTCCTGCAGTTTCTGCTGGTCGCTCCTCCGCGTTTGAGCATAAAAACAAGCGAGTGGGCGTTCACAGCAGTTTGCTGCGGATCTTCTCTGCGCTGCGGAAACTTTCCACAAAATGGTGCAACAACTCTCCAAATCTGGAGCAAAAGAGGCTCGTCTGCTCAAAGCTGGGCACCCACCAGCAGGTAAACATGTGTTCACATCAACTTTTATAGGTGTTTGTTTTGTTGTTTTAGTTTTAACCAAAGCGTTTTTGTTCTTGTGCCGTTTGACCCAGATACACAGTCATGCAGAAAAACAAACCCTAGCTCGGCCTTACTGCTGCGGTTTGAAATATTTCTGGTTTTCTTGTTTGTTGGGTTGCATTATTATTCATCTACCTCTCTGCAAGACGTTTTTCTGAAAAGCGTCCGGATGTTGGCGGATGTTTTTTCATTTTAAAGGCAGGCCTTGTGGCGTAAAAACGTGACAACTCCGCTCCTGCAGGCGCAGTTTGCACACAAGGTGTTAATCAGTTTACTGAGCAGCTTAGTTTCTAATTCTCAGTAATGCATCGAGGGGCAAATCTGCCAAAATCCAAAATATAACTTTACTCATTTATTTATACAACATGCAGCTAAAATAAAACCTGTGCAAATATTTAAATACACAAAAATATTGAAATGCACAAAACTTCAGAAATCCATTAACTAAAAACAGTTTAGTTCATCTCAGATGAAACAAATTGTTCACTACATATTTTTTTATTTGCTACAGTCCTTCTCGAAATGACTCTGGGCTCGTCAAATACTCACCTTGCGAAAACCTTATTGCAAACCAATTGGTTCCTCTGTATCCATCTTAGCCCCGCCCACTGTCTTAAAACTCATTCTTTCTTTCAAACTTTCAAGTAATGCAGCAGAATACCTTAAGATTTTCACATTTTAAAAAAAGTTACATTTATTTATATATCTAATGCATATAGTGAGATTTGAAATAAACACCCCTTTTATATTTTATCGTCGTTAGTGAAGGCAGGAGGAAAACGAGTTGCCAAGAAAACCCTGGAGGATGGATCTGCCCATGGGACTCCTGAGAAAGAGACAAAGAGGTCTGATAAACTCAGATACAACCCTCAATTCACTGAACACGCCACCACCCTGACTAAATTAAGAAGCCTTGGCTAATTAAGTGAATATTGTTTGTGTTTCTTTTCTTTTTTCAAACCTGTGCAGCCGGTCTCTTGCCACCTCCAACAGGATGCAACAAGTTGGGCTTCTTCTGACTGGGACTCTTGACAAGGTTAAAAAAAAAAGAGAAAACGAATCTATTTCTTTGGCTTGCTTAATTAAATTTAACTTCATCTAGATTTCCATAGTTGCTAACTATAAAACCCCTGCTTGTGTATTTTACAGCTGAGTCATGACTTTCCAGAGACCCCTGTGAGCGTGAGGCACAGCAAGGTGCGCCCTGCTGTGGAAAGGTCTCACTGCCCCCGGAACTTCTGCATCCAGCAGCCCAGGAAGTTTTGAATTTGCCTAAGAATACCCCAGAGTCTATTGTGTTCAGTCTGTTGTCAAACGTTAAACTCTTGAGGGGAAATGGCAGGTTTTCTGTGAGGTGCTGATTTAAGCTGTTTACCGTTAAGAAGAAAAACAACTTTCCTTTTGTGCTAAGCTTTTGAAGAAGAATCATGAAGATCAGCGTTTTTTGTATCTTTTTGAAAATGTCATAGTTTTGCTTGAGAACTTATTGTGGGAAAATGCATGGGAAATGGGTTAAAGTAAGTTGATTAATGGATTAGAGGCATGTAGTGAAGCTTAAAAAGCCTTTTCTTTTGTTTATAGGCTGTCTATGTATAACTCTTCATTGTAGATTTGTATAAAAATAAA
Organism: Xiphophorus maculatus; assembly: GCF_002775205.1. NCBI lineage: Eukaryota > Metazoa > Chordata > Actinopteri > Cyprinodontiformes > Poeciliidae > Xiphophorus > Xiphophorus maculatus. The sequence continues at coordinate 18,177,305 of NC_036449.1, read as the reverse complement.
TAAATATGCTATCACAGTTTGATTTTTTTTTTTTTTGTCTTTTGTGTGCAATTTGCATTGAGTCAAGATGACCACTAGATGGAGCCAAAATACAATTTCTAAGCTGGGACCGACAACAAAATGCATACAGTACGTCTAACCCTGTACCCTACAAGTATGGTGCATGTTTGCTCCAACACTTGGAATTGAAATGACTGGATCAGCTCAGCATAAGCCAGTAATCTGAGTGGAGAACACTATATTCGATGTCAAATGGAAGTTTAGTTCTTTGTTTATGTTCATAAACCTGGGCAATACATCTGACAAGTAAATCATGCAGGTTTCTAAAAAATAAATGTGTTGCAGAAAATGCTGTCGAAGATTTTTAACAGGCTAGCTTAGTTTTAGCAAGAGGGAATCTGAGAGGACAGTTGACGTTTGCCATTTCTTGACCAGATCTAAGAAAAAGAGGTTTTTCATATCAGTGAGACTTTCCTGGTTAAATATAAAATTAGGGATTAACTATAGTCAAGTGGACACAAAGAAAAGATATAAAATATGTTCAGATTTTACCTTCCATGCGAAATCTGCAAAAAATATTTGGATTAGAACTGTTTAGCTATTGTTGCAGAGGCTCATGGAATAACTGATTGGCAAAAATGCAAGACTTGGAAGTTTTGATCTTTTAAACATATTGACATGTGACAGCTAGCCAGATCATTCAATTTTATGATTTACAAGGACAAAGAGTGTAAAGTTTAAGGAATTTTTAAAATGCTATACAAAAGGATGCTTTGAATTTGCGCTTAAGCCATTTGCTTTGTTAAGGCTAAGTAAAATAAGTAATTTCTGAAGTATTGGGGTGGGGGGTATAGATCCCAAAGAAAGGGTCTTAAACAGACCATGAAAAAATGGGGAGATACAGAATGATGTTTCTGATTTTTACCACAACAAAATCTGATTGCTATCTGATTGTTTTCATGTTCAGTTCTATTCAAGAAAATTTATTTGACTGTCAGTTTTGCATCAGAACCACTTTTTAGTGGCAAATCAGAAGAAAAAAAAATCACACCATAAAATTTGTTCTACAACTCTAAGAATTATATTCTGTTTGGCATGTTAGGTTGCATCTTCTCATTCAGTGTGTTTGTGGATGGTTGTGTGGCTCTACTATGAACTGTAAACCTATCTGTAGTGTAATCCCACCTCTTGTATAATAAATGTAATAAAAAAAATACCTTTTTGTTTTGATTCCAAGCTTTTATAAGAAACCTGTAGGACTCTTTTTGGCGACACTCATTTTGAAGCTCTATGTGACAGGATTAGTCAAAACCTTGTAAATTTGAAAGTACATTAGCTCATCAAAACACAACCCCAAAATGTGTTTGTGAAGTCTCTGCCTCATTTCTGTTTCTGTGAACAGATCCACAAACAATATCTGCTCATTTGTTTGCTGGGAACAAACCCAACAGTCGCCTGGTGAACACAATGTGCTGACATCAGAACCCTCTGTGACCTTCATGCTGTTCGTACACGCCTTTGATGCCATCTGTGTGCAAAGTTGAGAGACCTCCTCAGGTCTGTTTGAGGAGTCAGAGCAGCCGGTGGTCCCCTGACCTGCAGGCACGGGGCATTTCACTGCCAGTGAGGGCCCATGAGGGGCCCTGGAACTCGCATCGGCACGGCAGAGAAACCCCCCCCCCTGTGGTGGCTTTGTCACAAGGGATGATAGAGAGAAAAATATGATGCTGACATATTCCCATCATTCTTTCAAATTGCATACAATTATATTACCTCCAGAGGGCACCATATACCAGGACAGAACAGCATGGGTGGATTTACAGAGACACCTTGGTTGTTCACACTTCAGGCAATAATGCTCTTTTTTAAACACTCCTATATACATTCACAAAAGTAACAGCTAATTTTACATCTTTCTTAGACTTGGTATGACAATCGAGCATATTGTTACAGTCCATTGCATTAACAGTTAATTTGAGCATTAACTGTTAATGCAATCAAGAGCGAAAAGAATAGGTTGGTTGAAAAGATTCAGATCCACCTGGAGATACTGAATCTATACTAGCTACATCCAAAATTATAATATTCCATTTTTAAAAAAACAATGGGAAGAGCTTCAGTGACAAACTAACTACTGTTAGCAATACATTCTTTTTCAAACACAGAAGCAATGTGTTCGCTAAGGAAGGTTGTATTGTATTATTGTGTGCTTGAAAATCTTGAAAGGACAGAGTAAATGTAAGAAGTTGGGATGCATTAGTTAGCTATGCTGCAGTGCAATACGAAGGTTTCACATAAAACATACCTGTTCTCCCTGTACTATAGGCTCATCACATAGTCCAAAATGGTGACTGGTACATTAACTGGTCTCTGTAAGTTGCCCTTAATAGTGTGAGTGTGTGTGTATATGGGGGCGTGTGTGTGTGTGTGTGTGTGTGCTTGTGGGTGTGTGCGTGTGTGTGTGTGTGTGTGTGTGTGTGTGTGTGTGTGTGTGTGTGTGTGTGTGTGTGTGTGTGTGTGTGTGTGTGTGTGTGTGTGTGTGTGTGTGTGTGTGTGTGCATGATTGTCTGACCTACAATGGACTCGTGGCCTCTCAACCAATGACCCGTTGAAATAAGCACAATTTGATCTAGGGCCATTTTTTCCTGGTAAATTCTTATATTCATATAGGCCTCATATATAAATATTATGTGAGCATACATTGCATGATTAATTACTATACTATTATATATTTTATTTGTTGTGGCATGACTACACATTTTTTCAATGTATAAATGAAAAACAGATGTGTTTGAAGATATTGTTCATATGCAAACCATGGGTATTTTTGTTTTTTAACAGATTTTCTTTGCTATGATCTATGATATATTTTTCAAAGAAGTAAAGATTTCACCACAACATTTAGCAAAATATGTTGTTTTTCTAAAACAACATATTTTTAGAAAAAACAAAAAAATGTTTTTTTTGTTTTGATTCCAAGCTTTTATAAGCTCTTATAAGAGTCCCACAGGACTCTGAAGGAAAAAAATAAGAAGCAAATTCTGTTTTTTGTTTATTTGGCTTGATCACAGATCACACAAAAATCAAGCTACCTAAGGGGCCTGTGGAAACAAAATGAACCTATGCAAGTGAAGCTATATTTGAGTTCCAGGGCTTCAGACTTAAATCTTTGAGTCAAAGCTTGACTCAGATGAGTCCCAAAGCCATATTATGAACCACTCTGGATAGAAAAGCTGAACAAAATGACGATTGCCCGCAGAACGTAAACTGTTCACTTTCCATAACTGTATAACCCAGTTACAGTTTTTCTATCTGGTTGATTTCTGTGCATATTTACCACTGTTGTGATCATCAAAAGTCTTTTGGTGAAGAAATCTGCCCACCAACACATTGCATGTGTATTATTATTGTGTTTAAAACACATAAAACTGTACATTTGTTAAAAAAAATTCCAATGGTCCATTGTACTGTATATTGTGCTGTTTGAAAGCTCTCATCATACAGGCTTTGAAATACAGCTGATTTTATCCTTATTGGTCAAAAGCAGATGAGTAGAAAATAATATTTAAATGTTCTTTTCATATGGAAACTAATAACCACATATAAACTGTTGAGGGAGGGAAAGAATAACAGAATTTTTCCATATTTCAAGATGAGCAACTGATTACGGCTATTGTACAGTTTCACGTGAAAGACACAATTTCTTCACTTCACATCAGGGTCAATCTTGTCAAATACCTTTTATTATCGTAAAACAAATATGGTTAAACAAAAGCGTAAAAAATAATGACATAAATAAAAATTCCTAAGAGCTTGAACAAGAATATGTGTTGAAAAATGGATATTGAAAACATTCATTAAAGAAAATGAAATTATCAAAACATACTCAGACGATCTCTGCTTTTTGCTTCTGCTGCTTTTTGCCTTTATGATGTCACCAATGTATATTTTGTGATGTGATACTTTTATAATAAACCAGTAATGAAAAAGAAGGTATTATTTTAAAACATACGCTCTGGTTGTAAAATGTAAACTCTTACACTGACTAAAAAGTTTTTCAGGTAAAATATGGATAAGCAGACATTTTAATTTGGTTGCTCTAATTCTTTGAAGCCTGCAGCTATTATATACTGGAACTGTAGGAGGCGGTGGTTCCTCTGAACACCAAACATTAAAAACATTGTCCCATCTATTTTTTCCCCCCACCCCATTCACTGAACAATTAAAAGTAGAATACATACATATTTGAATTTTCATGAGTTTGAATATGGATTTCATAACAAAAAATACTTTTTTATTGCATTATGTGCCTAATGCTGAAAAACAATCTCCTGACGCTATATGGACAGTGACCTCACGGGCAACATAAAGTAAATGATAGGTACAAGCTGAGGTGTGCAGTATAACAATATTTATAAAATGTTGTACTTCAAAATACTAAATCAAATACCCACATTTTTCTTAGTAAAATCTGACAACCAAAACAGGCATGGACTGGGAATAAAGGGGAGAAAACAGCTAGAAAAACACAAGTGTGTAGGAGGAAGCTGATCAGCAGCCTTATGTGATGTCACTAGAGTTATGATTGCTTTTTACAACATTCACAAAATAATAAAATAAACAAAAAAAATGACCTTTATAACTTGCTTTTTAGATGATTACCTATATCAAGAAAGTGACTGATTTCAGAGAAACAATGGTGAGTAGCTTTAAACAATATATAACAAATTTTCCACGCACAAACTTAGCTAAAATTGTATTACAACTTGCATTTATTTGGGATCAGGAAAGTGAATAACAGTTTAATCCCCCCCCCTTTTTTTTCCGGAAATCTTGTGTGAACTATATACTATATTTCTGTTCCTGTGACCCTGCAGCTTTTATCTCCTGCTTCCTTTCATGTCCATGAGGCTTTTCCAGTGAGAGGAGGGAGGACGGGGACTTTGTTCACTGAGCTCTGCCTCCAGATGACCTCATGGCGGGGAAAAGAGGAGGAGAAAAAGTAGGAGAAGGAGGAGTCCGGCGTGCTCCTAGTCTACCTTGCTGAATCAAACTGGGTCTGGGACTGAGTTCGCGTGGAAGTACGCTGTAAGAACCGGGAGAACTTTTCTTCCCCCTTTTCCAGCACTGTGATCTCCATGACATTTACCAGGTAAGACTTTAAAAGTGCTACTTTGCAGACTGTTGCGGGGAGGGTGTGTGAAGAGTTCAGGGGAGATGTGTCACGTTTTAGCTGGAAGTTTGTGAGGAGGAGGAGGAGGAGGAATGCCGAGACATGTCCATTGAGGAGCCATGCAGCAGGGCAGACAGCTGACTCACTGTAACTCCAATTAAATACTTCTGCCTCGTTTCTGTAGATTCTCGTTGTTTTTTGTTTCAGCTATAAAACTCGCTGAACTTTGAGGCTGAGTTTGCTTTGAACATCAGCGAACACACCATTCAAACTCCAAAACTGGCGCTAAATGAAAGCGTTTCACCGCTGTTTCATCACTTAGGACGCTAACATGAAGAAATGCGTTGCGCATACAAGTCTTCAAAGTAGCAGTGCTTTAATTGGATTATTTATTAACGAACGCAGTTTAAATTAGGTCATTCCTCTGGATAAGTTTGAGTGTGGTTTATACAGCAGTGTGAAAAATGTGAGGACACACCTCTAAATATTTAGTTTTCTATTAAAAATATTTCCAAAGTGAGGCTTAATTATATTTTTGTTTATATGTATAAAGTGGTTTAGTTGAACTTAAGCAACTAAAGTAAATCTCATCTTTCAAAAGAGCTTGTCAAGTCAGAGTGAGGACACCGTACCCTCCTAATTATTTCCACTTGGAGATGTGTTTAGTCGGTTTCAAGTCATGGCAACAACACCTTAAGGAGATCAAGATATGGGCTTTGACTCTGGCTTGAATCATCACATTTCTTAAATCTCACTTAGTCATCTATTGGACCAACTTGCATATTTGAGTACCGTAATTACTATTGCACAGTTTCCATTCCGCTTTAGCTTAATTTTAATTTTTTATTTACTTGTTTATTTAGTTTTCCTCGTGCCCCCTCTGATACAGTTTACAGTGAATATTTAATGCTGAGCTGGGTAGATTTTGCTGCAGCAAAGCATCTCCAAACTATGACACTCTCACCTATTAATGTTTGTCATTTGGTTGGAAAAGCTGGCACTGATTGATCTTATAAATTTTCTGTGTCACTGTTATGTTTATGTTGCTGTTGCTCTGTAAATGAATTTTTAACCATCACATATTTAGTGGAACTGCAATTGAACTGCCCTCCATCAGCACCCTGTTTGTGATTGAATACTATTTTGAAATTCAGAAATTCCTTAAACTGCAACCTTCAATGGCAAATACAAGGCCGACAGTACAACCAGTTGCAAGATCACAAATCCAAAAGTTGGAGCAAAAACTGCAAATGTACTGATAGTAAGGTACTTTGTACACTGAAACAAAAATATATGTTTCATACATTGTTTATTGAATAGTCTTCTAAAAGAAGTCAAAAACCCAGACAGCAGAACATCTACAAAGACTTCAGCCTCCTAGTCTATGATGCCTCATGAATGCATCATAGGTTTTGCTTGTTTTGACTGAGGGTTAGTCATAACAAGAAACACTATGCTTGGGTTCATACAAGGGAAAATCTATTAGATGTACCAAAGGATAAGAACAAATTTTAAAAGAAAGCAGGGATCCTCTAATCAGCTGGCCAGTGATTGAAATCGCTGTTTTCCCCCTTTGCCTTTATGTGTTTGGGAAAATACCAAAATAACAAAAAAAATGCAACCTTTTCTGTTATTTCCTACTTTTAATTTCTATCAAAGCATCAACTAATAGTGTGCTATTTAATAGAGATCATAGATATTATATGGTGATTGCTTCATACAAATAAAAACTAGAGCTGCAATAATAATATTAGTGCTGCAATTAAGAGTTATTTTATTTGGTGGATAATCTATCTGTTATTAGATCTGAAATTTTAGAGTTTGTATTTCCCACAAAGCTCAACAACACTAATCTGATTCTGGCATTATTACTGGGCAAGATTCAGCAAGTCAAAGTTGCTCTGCTTCTGACTGCTCTCAAACATTAACTTGGTGTCAGTTTAAAGGAACTACTAATTATATAAGTATATCATATTGAGACATTTTAGTTAGATTCATATTATTATAAAGAGAAATAGTAATTTTAATGCCTCACTGACGAGATATTTGAAGACACTGGTTATACTTCCTCCAACTGTGCTGACCTGTTTGATGCTCATCCCTGTCTGTATTTTGAGACTGGATGGGGCATTTTATAAAAGCAGAAGCCAGCCCAGATTTATATGAGGGTTAAAGTACAGTAATTTTGTCCACCCACTTAAACTGAGTCATTGAAGTTTGACGACAGACAGGTTCCCTGTATATAACCGGAGCAGTTTTCTGGTTGTTGTCAGATAACGAGTGGTACTCAGTCTGGTACTCTAAAAATCAAAGTTGTGTTTCAGCGTTTTTAAAGAGCCTATCAGAAGGGAGCTGACTTTGATTTTAGCTCATAAATTCATTGATTCACAGTTCTCTCTGATCAGATTTATGAAAGTTTTTGTCTGTACAACTTCCTGTCTTTCTACCTCGACAGAGCTTGTTTTTCATTAGAAACTCAACAGGTGGGAAAGATGTTACGGAAAACCATTGTGGTCAGATCATGTGACTGTGCTGTGTTAACTTTCTAGTATAATTTCATCTAATTTTACACAGATGATGAAACCATCAGAATGGATTTGCATGCCTTTGTGCCAAAGCTTGATTTGTCCCAGTTGTCTGTTGGAAGATGCCTGCTTTACAGAGCAGTCATCTTGTTAAGAGAGGGGGAAGACGGGGGTGTCTTTCCCTCTCAGTCTATGCAGAGCCCGGTTCCCATGGTCCACAGCCAACTGGCCAATAAAAGATGCTGGCATCCAAGTTGCATTGTGATGGCTGAGGAGGGAAACTTATGGGAACCAGTGACCCGACAGAAAGTACATACTGAGTCGTTGCTGTTATTTTGCTGAATGATTTTGTCCTTCAAAGGCAGCTTCACAGCTTCTCCCAAACAGAAAGTCCAGATTTAAAAAGTTTGTCCGCTTAGTGGAGTGATGCGGATTCCTGCTGTAGATGGGGCAAACATCTTTGCTCCTGCCTAGCCATGTGACTGTGTGGTATTTTATGGAGCAAAGAGTGTTACTCTGGAACGCATTATGTTGCATCACCTCTAATCTGCTTTAAACGAATTATGTTACTTTTATCTCAGTTTGCTTTGGTGAGCTACAGTCTGAGGAAAACTCTTTGAAATTCTTTATAAGTCAGTGTTTCAGTGAGCACAATGGCCTTCAACTTAAATAGGAAAAATAACTTGTGCGATCACATTATTATTCATTGTACCTTTTAACATATTATCTGTCAGTTTGCCTCAAAGCCAAACTCAAAAATCATTTATTGATTTTTATTTGTAAAGCTTCAGCCACAATTGATGATTCCCTACTGGTTGTTTTTGTTCTCTCGTCTGCTATGCTGGGTTTTCTGTTTGCAAAATATGTTGATCCTCAGGAAAGTATTCACAGCTTTGGAATGGAGGATCATAAACAAGCCCCTTTTGAAAAAAATGGTATTATGTAATAATATTAATGTCTTACAGAAGCCTTTGTTGTGCTTTTGAATTGAACCGATTGCCCCCATTTTATGGTATGATAACTAAAACATATGGCATTATGTCTAACCTGAAAATGTCAAATCCTGAATGTGTAAAGTTATGCTATTGTTTCAGAAAACTGGAAAAAAAAAGATTATTCCTCAAACTTACTTAAAAGTTCAATTATTAATGCTAAAACATTTATTTTACTTAAGCTTTTCCTTCAGGCAAAACTATTCTGTGAACACCAGCTAGATGTAATATTTTCAACGTGTTTATTGTGCAAAACCTTTTGCAGTTTTGTTTTTTATGGAGTCACACATATACAAGAAGTCAGATGCTTAATGGACATCCTGCTCAAAGCTTCAAAACAGAGCTGGTGCTCCTTTACTGTCTACAAGTAGATAAGTGTAAATTAGGATATGATTTGGAGTCCTTTTAACCAGCTGTCTGGCAGTGCACAGCAGCAGGTGGAGGAACAGCATCTCTACACTACCATATGTGTGTATGATCAGAGAAAACCCTCTGCCACTTATTAAAAAGTTAAAAACGAGAATGGTAGAAAATGTTTGCTGGCAATTAAATTGCTGGCTTGTTCCACATTGGCATATTTGTGATGGTCCATCATAAAGATGGAGCCATCTTCTATAGGATTAAATGTCCTGATGACCATGAAGAAGGTTCAACATGGACACATCCAAAGACCCCATATGTGGATGTTTACCCTCTGACTTGTGTTTGGAAGGATCTCTCAGTCGCACCTGTTACTGATTTACACTTCAGTTCAGACTTTCTAAAACTCCCAGAAATGGACAAGGGGAGATTAGGAGAGCACTGATTAGTGGTGTTAATTTAACCACTTGTTACATTAATATAGTCATTTGTTCAGTGAAAACATGTTTGGGATGCAGATGCATATTAGGGTCTGTAATCCATAGAGTTTAAAGAGAATATGGGTAGCTTGCTTTGCTGGTGTGCAACACACAAACTGCAGAACATATGTGTGATCTCTTAGGAAGACTGTTGCAGATAAAGCTCTTAAAAACTGAACATGTCCTTCTTTTGTTAACAATTTTACCATCTCCACATGTCACTGTTGTGTAGAACATGTGTTCTCTGGTTCCTTTAATGCTCCTCTGGTCTTAATCTCTGCATGTGGGAAGGAGGCAATTAAGATGAGTGACTGAGCTACTAATAAATCAGTCATCAACAAAGAAGGCATGCAAACAAGATGTTTGTCCTCAGCTGGATGTACTCTTGATGTAACAATGAATCAATGAAAAAGATCTCATTTGGCTTTATTAGATTGCCCCATCAGTTAACTATGTTTCTGCAATAATGTTGCTATAAAACCATTGTATTGTTTAGTGTTTTCAGTGCTAGCTTTACCTAATTTATGATATTTAAATAGAATTTTTTTGTAGTTTTTGATTGTATTTTAACTGATAAAGGAAGAATTGATTAGTGATAGAAAAGGTTTTCTTGATATGAACGATGAGGTGAATAAATAACGTCCTCACTAAAAAAAACTAAAATGTCATTAATGGTTTGTTGCTGGAACCTCCTTTTAGACTTTAAAACATTCCTGTCAATGTTTTACTCTTGGTCAAATACCAGAGTTCCTAGGAGGCAAATGTCAAATTTAGCTGAAGTTTCAGTGGTCCATCGTTTTGTTTTTTCCTTTTCTCTCCAGAGCTTCATTAACTGTGTACTGCAAATCAGTACTAGTGCAATCAAGTTTAATATGTTGAAATGGAAGAAGGTAGTGGCAGCAATTCTCTTGAGGGGATGAAGAATGAAGTTGTGCATTTTTGTTTGTTAAAGATGGGAAGAAAAGAGGAGGACAAATAAATGAATCCAGTTTAGTCATTTGTCTCTCTTTATTCTTACATGGGGTGTAACAAAGTGATTCAGTCATGATTGCTTTGTTTCAAATTTTCTAGAGGTAAACCTTGCAGATGAAAAGGTTTAGTCACTGCTACAGCTGAGGCAGCTTTTAATTACCGTCTTAGGCGTGAGAAACAACCAAAAAATGCTCAATCTTCTCGATAGCTAACAGTTATTTCTCATCAGGGATAATGTGTTTTGGTTGTAGTAAATCCCATGAAGTTCAAATTTATGAAATTTGAGAAAACACTGTCCAAAACCCCCCCAAAAACATTAAAATATTTGGTGATTTTAAAAGATGTTCTTCAGTTTTCAATTAATTTAGAAAGGGAGCTTGTCAAATTCTACATAATTGAAGAATTATTTTTCTCTGATAGATTTCTGTCAGCACTTGGTTAGATGACAAGTTGTACTTAGTTTTTTTTTGATGAATATCAGTATTCATCCTGCGCATTAAGTAGGATTAAGAATAAGTGTCCTCTGAGGGAAACTCTAGAAAGTACTTTCCTTCATGATTTTTTATTTTGCTCTGTTGTCTAAGCAACTTTAAAAAAATAAGAAAATTTGAACTTTCTTCCTAGTCTGTTCCTATGATTTATTAAATGTGGATCCCTTTAAATTTCATGTTTGGTTTTGCTCTGCTATACCTAATTAGGTGTGAGTTTTGCCTCAGTTTAATTTTTATTAAAAGAAAATAATTTAAATGAAAAGAAATAAAGCTACTGTTGAAATGTGGGTAAATAAAACAAATGTTTTAATTAGGGATCCACCGATATGACATTTACGAAAACAAATAAAGCAAATTTACAAAACAAATGGCAACAAGTTAGAAATAAATATTAGCTGTTAATATCGGCCCAGTTTTTTCTGACCGATATCAAAATGCTCAAAAAATGATTAATATTGGTCAGCACCAAAGTTAGCAACAAAATATCAAACATCCATAATTTTAATTCATAATTTACTTTTCAAGATTGTATAATCAAACGTTTTCTTACACAAGATTCTCCCTTGTTCCTCTTTATGCAGTGATGATCATCATGGCCACACATTTCAGATTTAGTTTCATCAGCCCACAGGACTTGTCTCCAAATATTAATCTCCTGGGTCCGTGTATTTCCTCAAAGGGAACTTTTTTGAAGTTGACTTCTTCCTCGCTGATTGGCTTTTCAGCCCATATCTGTTACAGCTTCAGTCAACCTCTCTACAAGAACATTCCCTGTTATTCTGGTGTTGATGTCCATGTCTTACCAAAAACAGACTCATTTCAGGGTAAGAATTATCACTAAAGTAAATACCAATGTTAAGAGAGTGTTTTTTTTTTAACAATTATTTTTAAATTAGAATGGTTTTAAGCAAAAATCAGAAAAATATAATCAATAACCCTAAAATTGTATTTTTAATGTGATATTTGGTGCGAAATGAATTAATAAGCAATTGAAAAAATATGTAAAAAAACCAACAAAACAACACTTGAGAGGCAGTGAGGTTTTTCCGAGGTTATGCATTTCCCTTCTGTGCAAGGACTGTCTCTGTTTGCTGGCATGAATACAGGAGAAGTTGAACCAGTAGAGTTGTTCAGTATAAATATCACTTCGTTTGTATTTTCCCTTCAGCTCTGGTGTGAATAATAACCTTTTGTTTACAGTGACTGACACTGCTCTCCTTTGTACCTACACCCCACACTTCCTGTTTAAAAGATGATTTTTTTTTTTTCCGCCATTGTTTTGAAGCACTTGAACTCACAGACCAGGCCGGTTCTGTTTCCTGCCCTCGTTGAATGGACAACAAGAGAATAGATAATTACAGCGTTCACATGAGAATTTCAATGTTCCACTTTTCGACAGCATTTATCAAAGCATTTCGAAGGTCGGCACCAGTTTCAGAGTTTCCATGTTGCTATGCCAACTGTGTTGAAATCTGAGCATGATTATTCATGTGAAACTGGTCGATAAAGACAGCTGGCATAGCATTTCAACTGGAAAGCGAACGCTTAAAGTGGGAAATAGCTGTTTACTTGGAGAGGAGTGGTTTTGATTGGAGTATTTTCATTATTGTGTGCCACCTAATAAAGGACAAAGTTCACTCTTACTCACCAGCATCCAGTTGAGGTAAAATGCTTCCTTACCAGTGGCATTCTGAGCAAACAATCCAATTTTTTCTCTATAAAGCTGTTTTTCTTAGATAATTGGAGTAGCCACATAGCCCTATTAACCCCATGTCATGTCAACATTGTGCAGGTGAGGATCTTTTCTACTCAGCTTGTTTGGATTTGAACTGCATCACATGAGGAATGACCTAGAAAACACGCACGTTGATAACCGGCGGCACCTTTTGAACCAGCAGAGACTTCAATTTCTCTTTCCTGAAAAGAACCCGTCTTAACACTGCACTTTATTGTTACTTTAGGCGTTTTCAAAGTAACCATCTCCCTGCTGAAATATGTCTGGATAAAAATGCCACAAGGTCCCTGAAGACGTTGAACAGCTACATTGTTGTTTCTGTTTAAATAACCAAAGAGGGCAAGGCGACCATGGTTTTCTGCTGTTTCTATTAGTAGGTGTGAATGTTTACAGTCTGTTATGTCTGTTCAACCAGCATGTGTCTGCAAACCTGTGAACCTCTGAGCTGCTTTCACTGCTGTGTGGTAATATTGAGAGGCCCCTTCTAAGGGGGCCTTGTATGTATTTGAACCCGTCTTAAACGCAGTTGGATGGACCTGAGCTTGAGGAATCTTGATCCCATCATCCTGCATACCATACAGTCCACGGCTCCTCTCTAAGGAGCCTTTCTCTGAAAGGTCACAGCTATGTCCCCAATTAAGCAGTTTTGTTCAATGGTATGTGCTGATCTTTGTGTCATTGTTACATAGGTCAAATTAATGCCTGACAGTGGCTTAACTGTGAATAAAATGTGATGGTACAGTACATGACAGTTTTTATTTTGAGTTTTATAATGCGTGTGAGTCTGTTTCTGGTAACCTTTGAAAGGGGGGGAAAAAATTAGTCATGTTGTTATTTTTAAGGTTTTAAAAGGGTGTATCTCATTTCCTTTGGGTGTTGTTCATTGTAACTGTGGAGATGAGCAGCATATTCCCATATGATATCACTCAACAGTTTAAGTAGCCAATGTAGTGCACTGTGCCATTCTATACAAGTTAGTCGGAATACAGAATGGCACAGTTATTAGATTTGTATAATATATCAGGCATTTTCCCCAGAAAATGTGCTGAACCTGGTGATAGTAGCTTGACTATTGTTTTCCTGTGCAATACCGCTTGAATAAAATCTCGACTGTAGCACAGATTGGCCTTTCTCCCCTTCACTTGGATTCCCTCTGGTAGATTTTTTACTGGGCCAATCAGCAAACAGAAGGAGAAGTTGTGAATGATGAAGTTGATTGTCTGCTATGTTTTAGCAATGGCAGTGGAGGATGTGAACGAAGCGGTTCAAAGCAGGGACTGGAAAAAAGGGATTTTACTATTTTAAAACAGACATAATTATCACAGAGTTGGCATTGTAATCTATTTCAACATCTAATATCGCCAATTAGCATGATTGATGATGTGTTATTACATCGTCAACCTGTATAAGTCTTGATGTCTCTATAGTATAACAATGAATGAACCGCAGACTTGTTTCAACATGATGTAGAAAATTGGCTCCTTTATGGTTTTTTACAAGGGCTGCATAATTTAAGGAAAATATCGAAATATAAATATATCCGTTGTGAATAACTGTAATTTTCAAGACATTTGCTTTATTATTTTGTCCCCACCACTCTCCACTAACTCTAGGAACTAAGCCATTGAACAAAATACTGCTATTTGGGCATTTAGAGAAGTTTAGAGAAGAGTCTATTCAACTGTCCAAATATAGTAGAACTAGGCAGAACTTTAATGCATTCAACTCAAAATGGTACACAGCAAATATTGAATCCAAGCATTCCTAGCAATTGTGATTGTGCACAATGATATTTCAACAAAGTTTGTGATTAAATATGTATAATGTACTTCCTCTGACTTCATTTATAGAAAAAGTGTTGAATATACTTCCTTAGGTAGAAACTTGGACACTAAAAAGTGTTTCGTTTTCCATGATCGGATAGCTCTTAGGCGTTGTGCATTCACTGATCATTGAAAGACTTGAATTTTTAGTATTATTTTTACGTTTGTATCAGTCACTGATCAGGATTCTTTAATCTAAAAACATGAGCTGAGTCTCTGATTCTCTAGTCATTTTTAGAGCTGAAGAGTTTTCTGATTTAACCTTTTTCTTGTAGATACTGATTTCAAGCATTACCACGGCCAGTCTGCTTTTTCTAACATTTCCTGTATAGAAGTAGTAATCGTGAGACTAAAGGAACTACAGGATTAACCTCCATTTATACATCAAAGCATGTGTACATTTTGTTTATTTTTCATTATTAATAAAAATAAGATATAGATTCAGGAAGGTGTGTTTCCTTAATGTGTTCATTGACTGAAGATGGTACATTTCCTTTTTTTGATGCATTTAATATGTAGGGAAAATGTTAGATTTTTCAGCATTTCACCTCTTGATCAAACAGAGCTTATCAGGTTAAAGTTGGCCAATTTTATCTCTATTTTCAGTTTTATTCTGGATATCAGTAGATTTAGGTTTAGGCTGAATGTTGCATACTGCCCAGCTGTTCAAGCATTCTCAAACACATCTAACCAATCATATCAAATGCTAAATGATCAAATTAAATCTAGAGTAGAGTACATTTTTCCAGTGTTGATCAAAAGCATGTCTATGAAGTCTCAAAATCAATGAAAAGTTTATTTATTGATTGGTCACGAAGGAGTTGGAATGATTTAAAGTTTTGCCATGCACCTCCTCAAACTCCAGGTAGAGGGTTTGCTTCAGAGTTCCATCTAACACCGTCATGGATGAAAAAGGGCAAATCGATAGCATCTCCCACAGCAACAGTAGGAGCAGTGAGATAATGTGGAGGCTGGCTTCTGGCTCAGAATTGCTTTTGTTTGCAGATGATGTGTCCTTATTTGGCTAAAAACAATGTTTTCAGAGGGGAAACAAATCTCTGAAATTACTATTAAAATGCCATAAACTGCAGGAGGTCACGATGCATTTTTAAAGGGTTAGAAACAAAAAAGAAATCCCCTACAATTAACTGTTAGAGCTGCTGCTGCTGCATTAGGAATGTTTTAACCATGGTGCAACAACATAAGACTAAGAATAGTTCCAGTGCAAACAAGCACAACCAGACAGGACCTTGACTTTATTTCTTAGCATTTAACTCTGAGGACTCCAAAGACACAGCAGTCTTAGAAAGCCAAGGATATTAATTGAAAGCCCTGTAGCTCAGGCACATAACATCAATTACGTGTGGAATTCGGGGCATTCGACCAAGTGTTTTCCTGCAGAAGACGATAACAGAACTTGTCCTTTTCTGTTCAAATATTGAAGCATTCTTTCCATGCTTCCCTCTGCTGATGACCTGCAGGTTTGGGAGTGCGGTGGGAAAACTTGACACATACAGCATTTACCCACAGTGTTATCAGGTTTTAGAAACTTTAACTTGTAGAGGTTGCTTTGGATAAACATCCTGCATCAAATGAGTCTCCTTTTTGCAGGTGCATGGACAATAATATATATTTAACAATGAAACTGGTTGTGTTGCAGGACGGTTTCCTCATTGTTCCATTAGGGAACAATGGATGCATTACAGCTGTGGCTCTGCTTGTAAGGGACTCACTGTATACACTTTTCCTTCAGGGGCCTTAAAGAGAGGATTCCAGGAACCTCATCATGTTCAAGGCTGTGCTGAAGAAGAATAGAGATGGAGGCAAAGGGAACAAGAAGGAATCCGGTATGTGTACATCTGTTTGTTTCATGTTATTTATTCCTGATTAAACTCTGAGGTTTTTACCTGGACAACCAATAAAAAGCTACAAGAAAACTAATGCATACACTGGACAAACTAATGCAATAACATAGAGTAGCTAAAGAAACCAAATCAAATAAAGTTTCATTTTAGGATTTATATTCATAAATATATTAAGTCTTACATAAAAAGCACCCTATGGTGTTGTACATAAAGATCAGTGTGTGTTTCCTTTTGTCACTGTTGCATAATAATATTGGGCTTGGACTACAAATTCTGGACTTTTAATTTTTCTTTTTTGTTAAAATATAAATTTAGTTAATAAAGACGTTTGTAAATAATGGCTTTGAGCTATATTTTGGTATCATTGTCTGTAATGTAAACTTAACTGTGCTATTACAAAAATCCATAAAGGGAGTTGTTTCTTTGTCTGTGATGATGTCCTAAACTTTAACATGGCCAGTGTCAATAGTTTGGTATTCTTTCAGCTTTGAGTTCTCATTACCAGGTTACTTTCACTTTGATTAATCATAAGTTACTTTACTTTTTTAACTAGATACACATAAAGAATTAACTTAGAGATTAGCTGATTTTCAGCTTTATTGGCCTTGAATCTAGTTGGAAACGCCTAAATCTAATCCGTTTTCAGTCAGTAAATGCACCATAGCACAACAAGCAACCCTATGCTGAAGCTATGTTAGCTGTTTTCAGAAATGTTCTGTCTTATCCTTTTGAGATTTGGATCTATGTCTGTCTTGGAATAGGTCTGCATTCTCGTTTAATGGTTTGAGCTGCACTGATTGCTAAACATAGGATGCTGTAGTTTTGAAATATCTGTTTGAAAAAAATAATACACTATATTTGGAATGAAGATATTTTAATAGTAAATACTTTAAAAATAAATTGTTTTTTTGTCCCATTACCTAAATCTATATATTTGCGCACTTTAAAATTCATCTACCAGATCGTGTTGCATCAGATTGAGTTGCTCCAAGCCTGAAAAAAAGTTTGAAAACCTCCATACATGGTCACAATCTCATATGCATTATTTGAGCCTGTGCAAAACAATGCCAATCAAGGCATCACAGTCTTTTGAAGCTATGCCTCCAGTTCTTAACTGGAGGCAACTACTGTTGATTGGCCTTTTAAACAGCACTTATATTTAAAATAAAACTCAAAATAAAATGCCCTAGATATGCTAGGAGTTTAGTCATTCTAAAAAGAAATGCAGAAAAGAAAATGAACTGCTCACATACAACAAGTCATTAGTTGCACACTCCTGCAGCTATTGCTAAACGCTTCACACTCAGAGACTAGTATACCTCCCATTGTTTAGCTATAATTTTGACTTGAGGTACACCCTTATTATGTCAGAACAGATGTTTTTCTTTGAAATTTGTATGCTAGCCTTCCACTGTGACCATGCATCATCCTTAGCTGTACATTGAAGACTAGTCTGTTGTACACGTAATTTGCCTCTTCCAATGATCCATCTTGGCAGGCCATGGTGACACTGTGTGTTTATATTCCATCTACCAGCCCCGACCTGCTCCATCACTTCGGTGGTGGTTTCTACAGACTGATTCAGCAGTTCTGATGTAGATACATGTCTCATAGCTCTGCTGTCTTCATTGCTTTTGTTTAACTCAGTCAGTATTGAAATTACAGGGGAAAGAGTTGCTTGTGCACGCCGTCACACCACCTCCACTGCCTTCTAGCATACAACAGCAAAAGAAGCGACTATAAAAGCGTGCATGCAAAGCTTTTCATGAGGCTGTTGAAACCTGTCTTGCATATACACAGCTCCCCTGTTATCCAGGACACACTAACACACATCTACACTTGAATACAAGGGAATTTGAGCATGTGAAATCTGGGAGGGTCGAATGTTTCATGGCGGGATACTACTCTTTTTATTCCCAGTGTCACTTTTCTCACTTGGCCCCCATCTATCAAGCCCAAGCAGCTCCTTGTCTTTTTCACATGCCGAGACAATAAAATCTGGTCACTCCTTTCTCTTGTTCAGGTCACTTCAGACAGATGAGAGGTCACAGAGTTTCAGCTCTGAGCAGTGGCCACTGTGCCCTATTGTTGTTCCTCCATTTAGCAGACAGCTCTCTTCTTTTCAACTCAATTTTTAAAGTTAAACTCTGTAATTTAAAAAAAAATTTAACCTGTGATCCTCTAATGGTTTCACCATTTTCCCATTAAAAAAAAAAATTAAGACAAAAGGTGTGAAAAGAAGTAGTAGTGGCCTATTTCTGATCACCAGTATAGTAATGGTTTGACCTCCTGGTGCCAATTTTAGCTGATGCTGATTTCTCTTTAAGAATTGCAATAAACAAATTACTTTATTTTCTACTTTCTGTGTGTACATTTTGAGTAACCTGAACAATTAAAAAGATTATTTAAAAAAAGAACAATTGTTTCTTTTAAAGAGCACAGTCTTATAGAGCTGTCTCTTTGAAACACTGAAAATATATTGAAATCCATCAGGTTATGGGTGAGATGTATCGGTACAAATTAAAACCAACAAAAAAGTATAGCTCCTGTCCCTAGCTGAGCTCATACCTCCCCCACTCAGCTCCACCAGACGAGTGGCAGCAGAAATTAGCGAACACCTGGTGGAACTACGCAAATTCTAATGTTGCCATACAAACTACTTCTCAGTCCAAAGTGCCTAAGAACAATTGTAAATCAGGGAGAAACTTTGTTGAGATGATATCCTGAAGGTCCTGTATCAGAAAGAGTAAGAGCTTCTCAAAGGCTGTTTTCCAGCTACATGTAATCATTTTATAACACAATCAAGTGACTATGTTATCTTCAATTGTGTTATATATATATAATTTAATGCCTTGAAATTGGGGCCTCTATATATTTAAGAAACTCTTGCTGTTTCTGACATGCCGCCTTCAGAAAGTCATCACAACATTGCTCCTCTATTAACTCTTTGACAAGGATTTTACCAGCATTGCACTGAGAAGTAGCTTGCATAATGAGCCCAGTAGATAAGCAGTTCCACCAGGTGTTTGCTAATTACTGCTGGCTAGTCTGGAGGAGTTGAGTGGGGGAGTCAGAGGCGAGGGCTGCTCTGTGAAGCCAAAACTTTGAAACTGCAGTTCCGAGAAGGACCTTCATCCTTAAAGGCAGCGCTCGGTCGCACTAAGCGTTTGTACTGCTGAATGGTTGCCATGGGAGATTAAAAGATTTCTCAAATATGCTTGAAAGAATCAAAGCAACACTTCAGTTATATTTTTGATGAGGGAATAACATAACATAACATAACATAAAGCTAAAAAATGTTGAAATGATAATTTGCAAAGTCAAATTTCTTTTAAGTTGTTTCACATATACAAAACTTTTGTAACAACTGAAGGTAACATGGTTACTTGATTGTGCTATAAAATGGCACTGTGTGCATGAAAAATATGATACCCCCTCTTAAAGATTATTACATGATAGAACAAATATAATTTTCACCCCATCAGTAAAAATGGTTTTCATTAGTCAAAATGAAACTGGCTTTTTTTAACTAGGGCAAAATGTTGGGCAAATCTAAGCAATATAAGTCACAGTGGAAATAAATGGGAGGAAAGACTTTGATAATGCTATAATTGCAAGATACCTCAGCAGATGTTGCTTATGACTTTGTGGCTATGGACCGAAAGCAACTTAAATATGGTCAAGGAAACTTGGTCCTCATGCCAGATACCACTACAGTCATTAGCTCTCCTTTGGGATCTCCCCATTGCCAAGACCACAAAAACACAAACTTTGCTAATTCAGTCTCTCCATCTTGTGCTCCTCCTAGATCTTTCTTTCCCTTTTGCTTCTGGAAATTTTCATCCTGCAAGGACTCTATGTTCAGATTCACTTCTTTTTTTAGTTTATGGTATCTGCTCTTTTGCGGTGGTGTTTTACAATCTAAAATCAGGTTTTTCTGTAACTCTAGTTGCAAGCAGAGTTATGGTTTGTTACATTACTGAATTAAAAAAACGGTTATTTTTATGCAGAAATTTCAGAACTTCAAACATTAGCAGCCATGCTTTTTTCTTCGTACTTTTCAGTAGCAAAAGATCAAGGAGCAATATATAGAAATCTGCCATTTCCTATGGTTTGGTTCTGACATCACACAGACCAGCATGAAACCATAGCATATAGACTCAAGCATCTTGATTATTATAGTTAAAATATTACCTGTAACTTTTGTTGTCTTTTTTGATTTTTGTTGACTTCTAACTACAGCTGGGCAATATACTGCAAATATTTTTTCATCACAATGTCGGTATTTGCAATATTCATATATAAAAAGGACAGTGTGAAGTGCATTAATTGCTGACTAATGCATTCTAAGTCTTATGAACTTTCATTTTGATTCAAATTTAATATTTAGCCATTTGGGCAGAGTCTCGAGGTTTAAGAATCACGGATAATAAATGAGTAAAGAAGAAAATAGTCACCACAGCCAATAATGTCGTCACAATATTTACAAATATTATTGCCGTTTTCATTATTTTCTAATATAAAGCAGGCCTACTTTAGATTTTTAGGTAGCTGTGCTACTTGCTCAGTTGAATCTGTTGTCAGCTCTTTTACATGCCTGCTGCTCATTAATTTTCAACTCTAGGAAGTCCATAGATGTTAGCTTCTGGAGTAGTGCTGACACAGTTTCCGTTATGCATATTAATGCATGTTAAGGTATATTTGGTCTTTAAACTATTGAAATGGGCATTCATTATATTTCTTAGAGGGGATTTCACCTATTTGCAGATTTTAGCTATTCATAGGCGGCTGTGGTCTGTGACCCCATCAAACACCGGGGGTCCACTGTAGCTATAGCTTTTTTATTTTGGTTATATTAGTTATATATTATATTAATTATGTTAGTTATATTCAGTTGTTGAACTAAATAAATTTTATACAAATGAGTTTCTATGTTTCCTTAGAAAATTGGGACCAGCTAGTTGCACTTCAGAAAGACCAGTTGATTTATTGGTCACTAAAAGTACAATAAAAACAAAAAAAACAAAGCACAAAAGTAGAGGCTTTCAGAGATGCTTACTAGTTTATAGGCGCAATATGCTCTAAATAATGAACAACATAAAAGGCATTTTCATGTCTAAACACAGACCAAATCTTATAACGCATCCTTATGTTTCAACCCTCGTCAATTATTTTTTTATGGATGTATTTTCCCATCAACGTTTAATAGTTCCTTCAACAAACAGACCCATGGGACCTGCTTCTTCCCTTTTTAAAGAAATCCTTCGCTCTTAAAAGCTTGGCTTTCTGGTGTTAAGTGTCTGGCATTAAACCATTGCTGTTGCTATGGGAGTATCTTTAATAGGCCCCTCAGGTGACCAAGAGTAATGCCATTTTTGACCCAGCTTTGATTGCTTAGTGTTACTTTGTGAGGCAGGGTATGCCTCTGGAGGTTAAACTCAACACTAGACTTTTCACTCAATGAGGGCGGCAGCCTGAAGCAGCTGCCAGACATTTGTTCTGTCAGACGCAGGGTTAATCACAGCGACATGATCTGTCGTGGTCTCACCGAGGCTGATAACAGTTCCGGCTGTTTGTTCCTCTGCATCCCAACATACAACCCGCACGCACACACCCACCCCCACGCGCGCGCACACACAAATGTTGCGTTCTCAAACGTCACCCATACAGTGGGTGGTTGTCACAGGTTGTTTAACAGCTTAGAAACGGGAGCTGCACACACACCTGCTACAACAGGGTAAACATTTCTCAAGTAGACCCGAAGGCAATCTTTTTAAGGGATTACTGTTTCATTATTGAGAATGAGTGAGGGCAGATGCTTGGATACAGAATCTATACGAGCAGTTTTCATTGCATTCATCGTGTTGATTTCTGATAACATCTGTGTGCTCCAAAGCTCACCTTATGGCTCAGCTGAGACACAATCTTTCTAATGAGAAACAATAGATGATAAGCCAAACTGCAAAAAGAGAGCATATATATATATATAATGCATTGCTTATTTGGTGATTTGCACAGTTTTCCAGACTCAAATGTCATTTCTACCCAACAAGTAAATCTTAATTAAAGCCAGCATCGTTTCAGAGAGATTATGTGAAAAAATGAAGGGAATGTTCATGATTTAGAGGATCTGTGTACAAAGTAAAAGCATGAGGGAGAGACCCCTAAGCACTCTGTTGCCTCAGCTGTGGCGGGGAATGGTACATGCTGTCTCTGCAGTTTCCATGGGCTCTTTGGTTGTTTTGACACAAAACAGTGATTTGTTGCTAAAGGTCAGGCCAAAGCAAATTGGTTGCAACGTTGTATTTGTGTTTTTTTCCAGTGGTTGTTCACGTTTCTAATGCCAAAGGTGTTGCTAAAGCTGATAATTCTGAGGTTGTGGTTTGTGGGTCTGAATTTATTGAACCTCTTTGAAAGTAAAATATTTTATGCTGATTCCTGTTTTGCATTATTTTTCTTGCTGTTAGGCTCAATAGAACAGCTGACATTGCAGACATTCCTACACTGTCGTCTGCTTTCTTTCTTCATCTGCAACCAGGAGAGGAGTTTTCTTTCCCTTTTGTGGGAAGAATTTCCCACAAAAGGACAGGTATTTTTGCAGGTATTTTTTGTTTTGAGCAGTTACTTTTCAAAACAAAAAACATTTCTGACAAATCTTGTCTGCTGTTACTATTATGGATGAAGGGTTTCCTTTCCTCAACCAAAAACAGATTGGAAGCATTTTACCTGGATTAACTGGGCTGTTGCTCAGTTGTCCAAGTTTCTCTATTCAGATGCATTTTATTTTGAAATCATATTTGCACACTCTTGGGGGCACAGATTTCAGGACTGAACTTTTCACAGTCAGTGATGATTCGGGAACTCTTGTCATTTGTTGCACTTGTTTTACCAAGTGCAGCGTCTCTGCAAGGAAACTTTTGAGGCTCCATGCCACACTGCATTGATGCAGTAATTAATGCAAAAGTACCTCAAGGTACTGAGTACACATACAGTACAACACATTCAGCAGACTGACAATTTTTAAAAAGAAATTGCATTTTTTTATTGCATTTATGTGGCAATCCACATTTATGGGTTTTCATTACCTGTAAGCAATGATCCTCTAAAAACAAGTTTCAAGAAAGGAACTGATTACGTGCTAAAATATTTAACACAGGCCATACAATGCTTGATTGCTTGTTGAACCCTTTTAATTCATAGGATTTGCATTGAAACTCATTTTACTCATGATTCATTTCAGTCTGAAGGTCAATGAGCCGTGGTGCCACCTTCTGTTTGTTTACTCTGTATGTCATTAAGCAGTACTTCATAATTTAACTTAGAAAAGGAAGTTGTGTGAAGTAGTCTGACTTTTCTCATGGGATGTCATATTGCCACAACAGTTGAGATTAACATGCCAAATATACAGTTGTTTCATAAGACATTTTTATCATAGAGGAAAGAGAGCGAATATCAACTTCCTTCTGCGTAAGGCATTTATCAACATTTATTTCATTCTCCTGATTTTTTGTTGCAGTTTTTTAATATACTAAATAATTTAATCAGTAGTTATGAATTAGGAAATCACCCCCACTCTTATTACTGTTTGTCAAATTAAAAGCTATATGAAACTAAGAACCCTGGAAGCTCTTTAATGCCACAACTATAGTTTGTTTTGTAACAGAGAAACAAAGTTTGGACAGGCATTTCACTTTCTGATATATGAAGAACACCATCTATCATTCTCTGAACAGCAAATTAAAGGCCAAATTATCCCCTCAGTTTGTCTGTCTCTGTTACAGATAGCAGGAGTTCAGACTTGCATCACACTGAAAATGATATGTTCATGTTACAAAGTTCTCTTGAGTCAGATGTCTGCTTAAAAAATGTTATGGAAAAGCACCAGGGGGCTTAGTTTGCACATTGTACACCTGGCTGTCCTTTTATTAATGGGAACTGATGCATGTGTCTCGCCACTAACTTTTTGATACAGGTTACCACATTTTTTGGATCTTCTAGCTATGAATCTTCTTACAATCATTTGTCCTCAAAATCATAAAATGGATGAAAAAGTTGCTCTTCTCAATAAAACTGTGTAGATGGCAAATTGCATATTCTTTGGAGCTTGAATAAAAATATACTATTTTCTAATATATACGGACAGAATAAGTATTGAGAAATTTTATAGCACATTATTTTAACAAAATATTAAATAATGAACAATTAATTTTATTTAGGTGTGTTGGAGAAGCGGTGCATCTAAATGTTACAGTATAGTAGCTCTCGAGGACTGGATTCAGGCACCCCTTAGGATATAATTCAAGCAGCTATGTGGTTTTAGTGTCCTTTTATTGTTAACTTGTCTCTGTTTCCGAATAAGGTTTTTGTAAACTGTTTCTAAAACGTCAACAAATTACATTCTGATAAAATTTCTAGCCGATTCTCCTTTTCTAAATTGAATAAACACAAAATGGTTTTGTAACAGTTGCTCAGTGGGTTTTTGTGACTTGTTTGCTCTTCTATTTACCAGTCATGTTTATATAGATTTTCATGTCCAGACAGTTATGGCAGGACTTATAAAATTGGAGAGGAATGCACCTGATTTTACAAAGGAGACCATTCAGTATGCAGACCTACATGGCTATCAAAGCACTATGCAGCCAGCAGGCAACGATTAGCAGGGCGTAGCTCAAAACCACATCTTTCACTTGCACACATTCGTGTACGTACACACACACGCGCACACACACCCCAACACGCCCACTCACCCGCAAACCTCAGGTGTATCCACATTAGACACGCCCAGTGTTTCCTACTGGAAAGCAAAATAAGGGCTCTTGGGGAAACCAGTGAACCTGGTTGGGCAGTCTGTTTCCTTTTTTAAGTCTAATGTGGCATATTTGGGGCCAGCCATTATATACTTTGCATGATTTGAGATGTCTGAGAATGAAGACTATGAAGCTAATAATTTTTCTCTTCTCTTTCCACTCCTGTAACATGCATGTACACACCTCTCTGTAAAGACAGGCACGATTCAGTTTAAGCAATAAATTGCGGTTAAACCTCACCTTGCTCTCTCTTTTCATTGAAATTTTGCAATTATTAAACACAAAACTACAGTGTTTAGCAAAAGCATTCACATCCTTTGAGAATGGGTTCAGTGCAGGAGTGGTTGCTGCTTTGTTTTTATTTTGAGATTTTATGTGATAAAGTACATGACGCTGAAGGAAAATAAATTATTTTCTAAATTTATTTACAGTGCATTGTGCATTAATATTCACCCTCTCCCTGCAACATTATCTTGATTGGTGTACAGTTGTGCAACACTACTCACGTTTTCAGATGATGGATTGGACAGAGCTTTGCTTGGGATATTGTTTCATAACATAATCCTGCTTTTCCACAACTTTCTCCCTGACCTTCCTGCTCTGCTCCTTGCTCTTTACGATGCCTTTTGCTCACCAAATTGTCTCCAACAAATCTCTGAGACCTTTATGCATCATCAAAATTTTTACTGAGATTTACTAAAACACAAGTGAAATGTAATCTGACTTTTGAAGGCATTTGGTGCACAATTTATTTTAGGGGTATCAAAAAATAGGAGGCTGAAGTTAAATTGTAAAATATTTTGAAAATCACATGTAGTTTTCCTTCTACTGAACAATTTTACTTTAAGGAGACAGTAAAATTCATTGAAGTTTGTGGCTATAAAATGAAAATATGTAGAAATTTTAGAAAAAAACCCCACATGCCCATAGTGTATTGTAATTGTCACTGTTTTTAATTACCCCGACTCCCTACCTGTGACATTGGAAGGTTGGCACAGCAATGAATAACAAGCCAAGCACACACATGAGGACTTGATAAAAGCAGCGAGTGATCTCATTTGTTACATGACAACAATAAATGCCTGTCACCCCTCACAACCCGCCTCAGACTTCAAAGCAGAGGAAAAACATTTTATCACTTAACATGCCAGGGTGTTTCAGATGATCTTCTGAAAGGTGATGGTGGTTGTGACAGCAGTTCATTGGCTGGGGAAGTCAGTAGGCCACAGGTTTTTCTAATTACAGCATGACCTTCCTGGGCAGGCACATTCCTTCTGTCTGTTTTTTTCTTCCCTAATAAGCTTTCATACCTTCCGCAGGCCCTGTCGGAAGAGATGGTCATCCACCTCATAGCTATTCATGCTTTAGTTTCCAATATTTTTCCGATAACTTGAAACAGTTTTGTCTTGGTTGTCTGTTATCATTGCTATGCTGATACTGTTCGGTGCCATCACACTGTCAGGCTCATTGACGAGGAGATGTGGTTGTCTGTTAAAACCACTTGTTGTCTTTCTTTCTCTGTCCAGCTTAGTTTGCTCACAAGGTCTCTGAGAGCAGATTTTGGCAGCCACATGTAGTATCTTTGATGCAGTGAGACTTTCTACAGGTTGAACTAGTGACCCCAGCGCTTTTGTGCCCTCCTTCAAAAGAACTGGTACTAGTGCTGATTGCCAACAGGAGCAGTTTGGATGCGGGACTCCGTTTTTCTCATTTTTTATTTTTCGTGCCCCATTTTGAGACAGATATTTAGTTAACAGAAACATAATTTTAGAATATTATTAAACACACAAAATTGCCTGTGATCAATCACTGCTTTCTGAAAGTTCAGTTCCACTAGCACACTCATAATTACTTCTAGACCTGTACAAATAAGAAATTGGTTAAATGGAAGCCGTCTGACAAGGTGAAGTAGGCTAAATGATCTCAGAAAACAACACATTGTGCATCAATGTAGAATGATTCAAGAACAGCAGAAATTTTGAAAAAGTTAAACTACTCAAAATCTTTTAGACCTCAGTGGTTATGGTTGCCAGATGATAAAATGTGTTTGATCTGAAGCAGTGGGACCATAAAAAGAGAAAATGAAAGAAACCAGCAAGAATGCAAATGCTTTTTCAGTATTTTAGAACAGTGGTAGTGGGTGAAAAGAATTGTTCATTGGTCAGTGCTACCCATCATTTAAGGCACAATTGATTATTTAGTTTTGCAAAACTCCACCATTATCTGAGATTCTCATAATTACTCAAAAGCTACAAGATTTTTCCTGGTTCGTGTTTGTTTTTGGGATTACTCTTTAGAAGTCTCTGTAGATAACCTTTGTACTACATTGTTGTCCATTTAGTATTACTGAACAGGCTGGTTTCTAAAGGTTACTGGTGTTCTCATGACCTCACCTAGCCTCAGAGGCAACTCTGCCTAATGATCTGTGCTAATGGCAATCCAAATCTATCATTAAGCCAAATCTCCATGGTAACACAGGACCGAAAACCACATTTCACTTTTGCCTTGCGTTCTGTCCCATGTGGCTTTGAGTTCCTTCATTCATAACTTTGCAGATCCTCAGTTTCTGACATTTTTCAAAGAAACATCCAGATGGAGAGGAATCTCATGCATGATCCAATATTGACCTAAAGCTGTTCACTGCATTAATATGATTGATCGGAGAGGGTCCATGGATCCCTTTGTCCTAAAGACTTAACAGCTGTGACTTTGACATTCTCATTAACCCAATTAAAAACCCATGAGGGATTTTTTTTAATAGTTGTGCTATAAAGAAAATGTGAATATTCCTTTTTTCTCCTTTTTGTTGGTCAATGATTCAACAACAAACACTTATAAAAATAACTGTAGAAGAGATTAAAAAAAAGGTGGACTGTTTTTCTTATTGCACCACTATCACTCTGCTCTATAAATCACTATTTGTAGAGACTTACTGTTGCATAATTTTGTGTTTTGCATTTCTTTGAAGCTTCTGAATGGCAAAATGGTCATAATGACTCCCTGATTAAGCAATTTATCTGCGTTATAAAAAGTAATTGACTGTTGGTCTGAATAGATATTAGTTTGATCTACCAAAGTATAGTTGGATTACTAAATGGGGTGTCCTACTATTCATGTGTGTTATTTCTCCTGGAAATTTCACAAGAAAAATCTGTATGCAATTAGTAATCTTGATACCAGGCTGGAGTCCAAAGCAGTGTGCATAAGTCAGCTTC
Source organism: Xiphophorus maculatus (assembly GCF_002775205.1). NCBI lineage: Eukaryota > Metazoa > Chordata > Actinopteri > Cyprinodontiformes > Poeciliidae > Xiphophorus > Xiphophorus maculatus. Next base: position 18,148,868 of record NC_036449.1, on the reverse strand, counting down.
ATATAATGAGAACTTCGATAAACATTCAGGTTGTAACAGCTCAATTCCATAAACGTGCACTGATGAAGTTACATTTTACAAGATATGGTGCATAGCTGCTACAACTGAGCCTCTGAATACATACACATCTGAATACTAGCAGTGCACCGATTGCACTTTTTTGGCTGATTACCAATCTTTAAAAAGTCTGACCTGCCGATTTTGATTTTGGCTGATTTATTTTTGTCTGAAATGTTGCTAAACATAGCAAGAAAGTCACAGAGCTGGAAACAGTGGGGTGACTATTGTTAACTGCAAATGTGCAGACATGAGCTGGTTTGTCAAGCAAACCTCTGATGGAAGAGCAGAGGTCAGTGGCTGATTTTAGACCTTTGATGAGGTAAATAAGATCAAAGAAAAATATCAGCTTCACTTGGAAAGTATTGGCCAATTACCGATCTTCCAAATTGAATATCCTGAACTGGAATTATACTCTGGTGCAAGAACGTACATGATGGCCACTGCTAATTGGAAACAATGGAAACAGTCTTGGCACTACCATAGAACATAACATCCACAGTCTTGCCTATCTTCTCTCTTTGATTAGCTGTGTCTCCTTGACACAGCTAATCGGTGTCAAGGAAAATGAGTACTGCTTTGGGATTGGCTACTTGGCAACATCCAGCCAATACTGTATCAAGTTGCATTGTGCCTGTGTATTTGAACTTCCCAAGCTGTATTTTCATTTCAATCTTTTAGATATGCTTTAATAAAAAAGCTGAGTAGACAAACTTTCTCAAATAATTTTGAGTTGCCTTTCACAGCGAAATAAGCAAGTAAGTGAATTCATGAATGTGCAATGTAAATGTAGTCAAACTTCCCGAGTCAATGCTTTGTGAAAGGAGCATCACAGTAAGGGGAGCAAAATGTAAATGCACCAAACTTGAATTTGACCAAACTTTTCATTTTGGGTTAAAAGAGAAGTACTGAGTTCAGTCTATCCTTGGGATAAAAACTGGGCCTTTATATGAGTGACAAATGTATCCAGCCACATTGTAGAAATATTTGTGTTGATAGTTATAGCACATTCTGTCCTCTCAATAGGCTGTTATGAGAAAGACCAAGCAGGTCATGGTCATTTTTAATAATATCCTCATGGTCAGAATGATGTAATTAAAATCTGTTTCACTTGACATTTTTTCCTCTCAAGTGGCATACAGAAATTCTCATCTGTCAGTCTCTTTTATTAGCCTTCATATATCTCCTCTGTCAGAAACCGTCAGATAAAACATGGCTAAGTCAGTCTCAGACACGTAGTTTTTTTTCCCATATGTGCCTAAATTGCCAATTTATGAAGAGGAATGGAAAATGTCATGCTGCCTGGCCAGTGCTGCCCCTCACTTCCTCCCCCTCTTCTACTTCTTATCCCCTAGAAACACACGTACCCGTCCCTGCCAGTCTATTCCCTTGGGGCCATCGAGGAAAGCATTCCACAGCTCAGGCTACTGCAGAGGACAAAAATTGAGCACAATACAAGTCTTTTTAGATTCAAAATGTTATGAAGTCTTTTCAATTTTGTGGGGGAAAAAATCAGGTGTGAGAACACATTTAAGCTGGTTGTTTCACAAAGATGGAGGAGTTCTTGGATTTTGAGGAGCTAAAAGGACATTGTCAGGATGGTTTCCTTCCTTCATGGACCACCAGCTAAGATGAGTAATCCGCTAAGCACCCAGGGGTATATGTTGGAACAAAAAGTTAAGGAAATTAATTTTTTACAGAAAAAAAAAAATCTAATGCCCAAAATTGCCATAAGAAGACTTCAAATTAAAACAAAAAAGGAGGAAAAGATTGAGTTCTCCAAGAATTTAATATGTACCAAAAATACAGCCTGCTGGAGGATAAAGTGCTCACTTATTAATATTGATTTGTAGGCTTTTTTTTCTTGGCTCACTTGTACCATATTTTAACAAGTTTTATAACAGCTGTTGGGTGATTAGAATAGTATGTCACTACAAAACATGATAAAATAAAATTTCTCCAAAATGGTTTCTAACTGTTTTTTATTTTCAATTTATTGTAAAATCTGAAGATTTTGCATCACAATAACCTTGTAGTCCTTGTCCTTGATCATTATGGATGGATCAGTGTGGGATCTCCCCCACTCTTTTCTTTGTTTGCCTCTCTCTCCTCTCTGTGGGTCACTGTGGGTTAACCATGACAGCTTTTGTGAGACTGTCTCACTGGTCTCGGAAGTACACAGAGACTCCTCATTGGCACTCAGTCTAGCGAAAGAATTTTCCTCTTTGGTGAATTGTCCGTTAACCATCAGGCATTGTGCTTTGATTGAAAGAGTATGCATTAATTATAGTCTCCTTTGTCTCTTTAGGCCATAAGATGAACTAGTTGCAAGCCAATCAATTTCTCTTTGCTGTGTACAGTGAACATTAATGGATATAATAAGAAATGATAGCACAGTTCATACACTTAGGACTTTACTTGTCTTGTCATTTGTTTCAAAACAAAAGCGGTAGATGATTGTTCTGGAAAGCCAATTGGAGTGAATGGATTCCATATTTTTGAGCCTGCATCTTTCATGGGGCCTTTGCATTCCCTCAGAAGGAGTGACCAGCCACAGCACAGCTTTACAGGAGACGCTAAGGACATTGTCCAGACTTTATTCATGAACTCTGCTGGTCAACACAACCTGAAATTGGGGCATTTGTGTTTTTTTTCTTTTGTTGTTTTATTTGTCAAATTAGATTGTGATTTTGCACTTGGCTTAAGTACTGCAGTGTGGTTGGAGCACTTAAGACAAAATGTGTAAATAAACATGTCATTCTCTGTCTTTTGTTGTATTGGTTACACGTGGTTTAATAACTTAAATTACTACTTAATTTTTAAGAGGAATAAAACGCTTTTCAAAATCTTTTACAAATGATGATCTGAAAAGTGTGGAGTGCATGTGTATGATGTGATATTATAGCATGAAATCCATTATAGCCAATTACTTTTAAAAGTCTCCTCATTAGTACAGTTCACCTTACTGTAATTAAGTCTCAGTATGAATCCAGATGTTTTATGAAGGCTTCAGTGGATTGTTAGAGGACATTTGTGAACAAACAAACTGCATCATGAAGACCAAGGAGAACTGCAGACAGGATAGAAATGAAGTTGTGGTGAAGTTAAGGGCAGAGTGAGGTTGTAAAATAATATCCCAAGAGCACCATTCAATATGTCACACATAAATGAAAATAGTATGGCACACTGCAAACCTATTAAGACATGGCCACCTTCCAAAATTAACTGGCTGACTCATGGAAGGAGAGAATCAGTCGAATCGGGAAGCAGCCCATAGTAAGTATAGGGGAGCTGTACAGACCAACTGGTCAGGTGGGATAATCTGTGCAAAGGACAATGTTTGAACATATTTGGACAAAATGTGCTGTTTATGGAGGAGTAGCTAAAAGAAGCCATGTTGAAAGAAGTCTAGATCAGTGTTTGCTACAAGCCTTATAGGGGACACAACTATCAGATGAGAGATTCACTTAACTTGTTGCCTTGTTTGGCAAACGTTTTACACAGCAAATCATCCTGGACACACCATCTGTGTGGTAAAACATCAAATGGCTCAGTTACCTCCTCTGTGCAGTCAAGTTCTCAAGAGTCCTGTTAATGTCTTGATTGTTTGATCCAGGTGTGTTGAAACAGAGAACATCTAAAACCTGCAGGACACCAACCCTCGATTCCTGGATTTGACGATTCCTTGTCTAGACAAAGGTCCAATGATGAATCTGTACAAGCTCAGAAAATTGATGTTCAGATATCATCCAATGAGACTGAGTTCAAGTTATTTTGCAACAAAGGAATGTTTCAATTTTTAGATTTGCAAAGCTGCTAGTAACATAACACAAAAGATTTGAAGTTTTAATTGCAGCAAAATGTTTCTGTTTCACCAAACACAACACACTTTCCAGATGACTATTTGTGAAACAGTGTTTAAACTATTTAACATTTACCTTCCGCTTCATAACTATGCCCAGTGTTTTGTTTGTCTATCCTATAAAATATCAACAAAATATAAAGTTTTTAATGGTAACTTGACAAAATGTAAAAAGGTGGAAGGGTTTTTATTATCTTTTTCAAGACACTGCAAGTGATTGATTTCTCCTTTAATGGCAAACTGTTGTAAATCAATGTCTTGAAATAATATTGAGCTGTTTTATAGGGTGGGTATGTCCTTGTGGGCTCTGGACCTTTCCTTTTGATGAGGAGGAACGAGCATGTAAGGGACTGTAATCATTTTTACATCATCCCAGGCCAGTGCCATATAATTAGAAAGAGCCGATTTCCTCGACCACAGAAGGGCCTGAAATTGCAGGGCTTGTTCCATCCAGGACTTTGGAAAGTAACAGAAATAGCCCTGGCGAGTTTCTGCCCTTGTGTCCATCTGTGTATTATAGCATCGGTCAGATGGCAGTTCGGTCGCCGTAGCACTCTGCTGCACATCTACCAGCACTTCGATGAAGAGCTTTTATGTGGCGCCTCTTGTTTTCAGAACCAACTATCAAAATTGCATCTCAATCCCTTGAGCAAGCAGCATGAAGGAAACCTTTATTGCCGCAATCTGATGTGGCCTCAGCAAGTTAAGAACCCTCTGTAAGAGGGTGATGTATAAATGTGTAGGTTTTTAGTTAAAATATACCCTCTCTAACTAAGCCTTTTATCACAATATCCTCAGAGTAATGGTTCCATTTTGTTATTGATGGCTAACATTGCCCAAAGTATTGATGTAAACAACTTAAAAAGACAGACATGCAGCGGTTTAGGATTTATTTCTGTTTATTATTATGATCTCTGAAGAGACCTTTAAAAAAACAAAAGAAAATCAAAAGTTCAAAATGGTGAAGAGGCAAAATGACCAGGATGCCTTACTGTGAGATTTGAAATAAGTATTTTGAATAGTGTTGGTTTTAAAAGAGAAATCAATTTTAATCTTTCAAAATTCTTTGATCGGTCTATCTAAAATGACTCAAAAATCTAAATTGTGAAATGAAATGTTAGTAAATGGAACTAGAAGCTGAAGCAATGTATTCAGGGGAGGTTTGTCATAAGTCATAATTTGTTTTTATCTATAAATTTGTAGTTTTTGTCTATCCAGAGATGCGTTTATCAAAATTTAACCCAACCAAAACGTTATAGACTATATGGAATACTATAAACTAAATAGAATGAGTGTCTATACAAAAGTTGTGCTCTTTGTCTGAGCTGAATGTTCTAGTTAGATCAAGGTGACTGCAGGTCGTGCCCTTTTGCAGGCTCAGACTCATTTACAGTTTTTCTTTTTTTTGTGCCATGTCTGGAGGCATGCAGAGGCGTCATTGGACCTCTCCGTTTCCTGCTGCTGGCATTCTTCTTTGTTTCAAAGCTTCTAAAACACAGGACAACTTTGTGTCCATTCTGGCTTGGCAGAGGAGTGCAGAAAACAGATCTCTGTTTCTGATTAGGCCGGCAGCCTCATGGTACCCGACCGTTTTCTCCTGAGCAGATCCAGAGGGTGATAATAGGAGCATGCCTCCTTCCCATTAGAGCCCTTAGTGAGTAGGCTGCATAAATAAGCCAAAGCTCAAAGAATGGAACCAAAGTGTCATTAATGTGGCTCACCACATCTCCATTTAATATTTAGCCAGGTCTACTGATGCATGGTCTGTTTTATTAGTGAGGTAATAGATGTAGTTTTGAGGTTTATAATTTATCCATTTTATTTGTGGCAATGATGAGTGAGCAGCTTTGATTCTGGAGAATAGATTAATGTGCTGTTAGCTAGCGTCATGACTCTCACAATGTTATTGGTGAAGCTCAATCATTTTCCATACTGTGAGCAGGTAAAGTCATTTATGCCTCTTTTGGCACTCGTACATAGTTTCAGAGAATGTTTTTGTGATTTGTAACAAAATACAGTATTCTAGCAGATGTTGCAAAGTGTTCAGCATCTGTAAACTTGGGCTTGATAGCTGGAGAGAGAAGTCAAATCATACTAGTTTACGGCGCCTTGCCAAAGAATTTCTTGTCCTTTGATTTTTTTTTTTTTTTTAAATATGTGATCCTGTTACAACCACACACTTCAGTGGTATTCCTCTGGAGTAGTTTTAGACCAATACAAATTGGTGCATAATTTGCAAGTGGATGAAAAATGCTTGTTTGCTAAATGTTTTCACAAACACAAAACTGGAAAATAATCATCTTTCAATGTGTTTGAAGCTGCAAGTCATTTAGGATATGTCTCTACCAGTTTTGTACACTGCAGAGATGAAAACTGTGACCCATTCATCATTTTGATATAACTCTAGCTCAGTCTGATGCACAGGTCTAGACACAAATTGGATTATGGTCTGTATTTTGGTTGGTTATTCTGTTTGTCCAGCTGGAAGGTGAGCCTCCACTCCATTCTCAAATCTTATGGAGCTTCTTAAAGATTTTTTTCTGATATTGTTCTTTAGTTAGCTCCATCCATACTCCATTAAATTTGAGTAGCTTTCTTGTCCCTAAAGAAGGAAAGAATCCCTATAGCATAATCGTGCCATGACAATTAACTGTGCGAATGGTGTTGTCAACTTGATGTGCACTATTCATTTTCTGCAGCATATAGTTCTTTGCATATTGACTAAAATGTTCAGGTTTGGTTTTATCTGAGCAGCACACAATCTTCCACTGTGTCCCCTCAAACGTTTTGGGAAGCTGCACATTGTCCTTCTCATTGCTTTCTTTTTGTTGCTTTTCTTCAAAGAGCAAATTTGTGGATTGTACCAAGGCTGAACAATATTGGTAAAACTGCAAATGTGTAAATGTCCCTCTGCTTTAGGGTCACAGAATTTGATATTTCCATCTCAACAACAAGGTTTTATTAAAACAAGTTACTTCTGTATGGTGCCCACTGTTTTATATCCCTTGTAAAACATTTAATGCTGCCACCAAGTATATTCTCAGGATGGAGGGATTGAATGCGTGGAACCTAAATAATTACCTATCATGGGATCTGTATATTGTGTACAGTATTACAGCCAGCTTGTGATATATTGTGCAGCCCTTGAATAAGCAATCAATCTGCCAAAAGGTTCTCCTGAGGTATGAAGCTCTAGAGCTCCTCCAGGTTTCCTGTTTGATTCATTAGGTAGAAATGCTTTGGGATGTTTGTTTTGACTTAGACATTTATTAGTTTGTGTGTAAGGTTTGGTCGTCTCTCCTCTGGTACCAGCTTTCAGGGGAAGAGCATATGAGAATGGTACAAGAAGACATCTGACAAAAATGAAACAAACTTAAATTTATTTTTCCCATGAAATACTTTAAATACAACAAGGAACATTCAGTGTGTCATCAGTGAATCGTTGCTGTTTGTGAATGGCAGACTTAGTGTTCCACTAACTCGATGTCCTTCTCGTGTTTCATAAAAGCATGGGAAATGCTCAAAGGCCCATGACCTCTGGGTTTAAACACACATTAAACAGTCCTGTTTTTCCCATGTTCAGGTCTGTTTTACTATTTCCACCTCTAGCAGACATCCTTGTTTGTGTCCCCAGGAACTTATTAATAGGCTTATCTGCCCAGTGTGTTCACTGGAGTTTTACATCAACTGTTTTTTCCTTCATTCAGTTTGGTTATACAAAGCATTAACTCTGGTAACTTTAACCTTATTATTGGCATGTACCTACAGGGTTTTCAAATGCAGATTACACTCTTTTAAAGTATTTGCCAAAATCATCAGCCTCAGTTAACCTCGGTGTCTTGTTGCACATTCCAATATTGGCTCACAACTCTGTTGCTGGAACGGCTGGAAGGCATGGTATTTAGTTATCTTTCAGGCAGAGGTGCAACTAGTTTCAAAAATGCAAGACTTTACTTTTAAAAATGTATCTTTTTTTTTTTTTTTTTTGGCTGACCTCAATAATGATTTCTGAACAGAATAGAAAGACCCTTTATTGTCTCGCAAAGGGGAAATTGAGGTGTAATAGTAGCAACAATTAAGTGTATGGAGGTAAATCATTTTACAAACAATTTGCAATGGTCCATCACATTTTTTAAGAGTTCTGTGTGTCCATCTGTTGAGCTGCTAAGCAAACAGTATTTCCCCAGAAGTAAAGGGCTTTTAAATGTCTATCAATTAGTTTACGGCTTCTTCTTTTGGAAAACCAGGACTGATGAAAAAAATGTGCACAATGATATGTTTGCTTTATAACTCGGAGGAAAAAAACAATCAGATGGTGCCGAGAGAAAAACGGGGGCAGACGTTTCATCACCAGCTGTCCTCACGTCATCAAGAAGAATCCTTTTTTTAATGTGTAACATGCAGGAAAGAAGTCATCCACTTGAGATCTTGCATCTGGAAAAATTGAGCATGTTTGTACTCCCTATGCACTGCAAAGGACAGCATTCTCAAATAAAATAAAGGAAAATATCTCTTATTTTCTTGTTAATATGGAACATACCAAACACACCAAAAGTCAGAAGTATTATGAATTGTTCTAATATGAGAATATACATCAATTTTATACTTTCCTATTGTTTTTGACAAACTGTTCAAACAGCCTGATAATCTTTATTTATACATCACTTTGAGTGTCTCTCACAGTGAGAGACTAAAATGCTAATGTGTGGTTGAGTGCCTTTAGTTAATTTTAGTTGTATATATTGTTATTATTATAATGGTGTGTTTGTTTATTTTATTTATTGTATATATTTGACTTTTTGCACGGGAGTTGCAATAGAAATTTCGTTGAATCCTGTTCAATGACAATAAATGCTATCTAATCTACTCTAATCTAATAGATATGTTTATTGTTTAATGAATGGGGAATATCTTTTAATACTAGAGTATTTTTACATTTAGTCAAACTAAATGCAAAAATACTCTCCTAAGTTTTAGATTTATTAAAGATGAATAACATAAATTATATGAAATCTTGAGAAGAAAAGCTTGATTCCCAAAGCAAAAGAATTTGCCTTCAGTTTGCTTTTGAAAATACAATTAGTTTTTCTTGGTCTCAGGTCCGCTGTAGGGTTGTTCCACAGGTGAGAGCAGTAATTAGAAAAACATGTCTCCCTGTGGCCTTTCATTCCAAGTCTAACCTGTTTACATGCAGGGGATTCTTGATCTGGAGAATGATTTAGGGGTGGGCCTTGAAGATGCAACAACCACCAGTAGAATGTCCAAACCAAATCAATGAGAACTTTAAAGATTGAAAACGTGAAAGTTCACTTGCATAACGGAAACATTAGTTTTTTACTATAAGGCATTAAAATCAAATTATAATCTTGAAGACTTTGTATATTTTCAGATCTTTTGTTTGACTTAGTATATTATTATTATGGAGTGGTGTGGGATGATTATTTATAAACCCTGATTGTTTTTAAATTTTTCTAAAGGGTTGTGGGAGGTTGAGGTTGATTATTAGTCAGTGCAATTCCCTCCTTTTTATTAAGTTGGCATGGATGTTGAAATCATTTATTAAATAGTAGTCTAAGAAAGGAACATTGTTGCTTTTCTTCATAGTTGTGGACTACCACTTCATGGAGATAAACGATCCTGGGTGCTTATACAGTCTACATGAATCTTACAGGGGCTACATAAAAGAAATTTGGGAAATGGTTTTGAGAATGCAGATATTAGCCACTCTTTCATCAGATTTAAACTAATTAAAGAGAGACTTGTCTGTACTGTCAGAATTCATAGATTTGTGGAGTTATTTACGCTCTCTGCTTCCTTGGTATTTGCAGATTATCATCATAATCTGTGTACAGGTGTGTTCCTTTTCTCCTTAAATGTTTCTGTTTTGTTGTGTTTAATGGGGTTTAAAGCACAACCACAGTAATCTGAAACAGATTTGTTTCTTTGTGGATGTGTTAAGACCAGTACATAAATCAAAATGTAGTTGATTCCAACTCTTCTTTTGACCTCATTGCTTTTTCTTTTGACAAAAGGTAATTATTGTTCTCCTCAACAGGTGATGTCAACAGCCACGGTGCTCAAAGAAGATTCCCACCTGAAGGAAACCTCCTGCCTCAGGGGCCTGGCAGTAGTCACCTTTATGCACAAGATGATGCACTGAAGTTGGGCTTTGCCAAGGGAGTATCAATGTCTCTTCCTTCCTCACCTCTTCTTCCACGACAGTCCTACATGATGCCCTTACGCCAAAACAAGAGATCTCCAGGTATTTTTTTAATAAGCTGGTCCTAACTCCTGCTGCTTCTGAAAAAATTTCAGAATTTTCCATTTTTGAAGCTCTCTATTTTAATATTTGTAGTACTTACTAATTTTGTGGGTCCTTTAAGATACAAGTTTCATATTTTATGCTGCATGATAATTGTTTTTGATATTATGGCAATATTTGTGGCATGCAATGGCTGTTAATAAGAGATATTAATTTATAAAAAATACCTTCCATCTTGTACATCGAGACACACAATTTCATTGTGTGTTGAAGAAAAAGGTTTTTGTAAGTATCTGGGTTTATTGTGGGGAGGCTTTAATAATTATATACTGGATTTGCACATTTTCCAGAACTATGTAATTCCAAATTATTTGTGGGAAATTTGCCTATTTGTAATATTTTTTTGGAAATACCTAGGAGCAATTCTACTTGACATTCTGTTGACTGCTGTTTGCAAAGCAGCTAATTCAGGAGCACTATTGATTTTTCTTGCTTCTGATTGGCTGTTACCCCAAAAGCAGAGATAAGGAATAGTGTTAATTTGAACTTTATCTGCAATACCAAGATGGTTTCCACTGTGCATATTAATTTAAATAGGCAGTTATATCTATGTATATATATTTACAATGGGTCTCAAGTACTTGTGGATTTTATCTATTCTTCTGGCATCTGTTGTTCCTAACTCCTTAATTTTGATGTATTTAAGAAACTGGACAAACCAGTCAAAGCCCACCGATGGCAAATCTGACAGTTCTGACATCGGGTTGATTGATTGCCTAATCTTTAGTGTAAAACACTTTGTTACTTAAATTCCTGACTCATTAGATAAACTTTTATAATTTGCATGGCCTACTGTATATTAGACACTGACATGCAGCTCACATAAATCTCATCAACAGCCAATATAAGCCTATTGATGAGTATCAACAGGCTTGATACTGTCTGTACATCAACAGGAGTGGAGTTTCTCAGACTCTGTTATTCATAATGTAAAAATGTCTTGATTCAGACCCTGAGGGATCAAATAATAGCATCTGTAATTTGTATAGTTTCTCCAGTTCTTTATTTCAACTCAGTTGTTAACTTTTCATTTTCTATTTTTGGTCTGCCATGCCAAAGTGTCATTACTTTTCAATTTTACAGTTCTTTTACTCTCATTTCTATACAAAAGGGTATAGAAATGTGGGTGATCATATGTGTCAAGTCTTTGTCTGTAGCAGGAAAGCTTTTCAAGTTGCCTGGAGTCACCTCTGGAGTTTCTAAAGCAACATTATGCTGATTAGGTGCAGAATATAGATAAATTATCCTTAAATACTCTATTTTCGTACCCTTATGCAATCTTCAGTGTTGGAGGTGATGTTTTTATTTTAAGACTCTCTTACAAGTTTCATTAACTGTGAATGTGTTAAATATTTTATCATAACTACATTAATCACTCATATCTTGAGTGAATATTCTTCATTGATTAATGTGTGGTTAATCTGCTTGCAGAAAACTGTTGTGTCGCTTCCTCTTTTTATTTGATTACCGTGATTCAAATAAAAGGTGCCCTGAACCTCACAGTGTACACTCAGTGGATGGTAATAGGCGTCTATTTACTCTGGATCGAACTCCTCTGGGACTTTTTCTGACATGTTGAGAACATTGTCACCAGCTGTAGAGGGCTTCAAAGCCATGAATGCTTTTTTTTTTGTAGCTGAACTTGTTCCAACCTGAATCTTTGTCTTCTGGAGACTTGGCAAAGAGGAGAGAAATCCTTTAAGTGGTCAATGTGGCCCCCACTCACATGTGGCACTCATCTGTGGGCTATGTAGCTATTGTTTAGAGAGGCTGCAGCTTTGATCTGCTTAGTGTAAAGACCAGCAGATGGGAAGCTGATAGCGTGGTTTTATGCTCATACAAACCTGTGCTATTTTATGGCATAAATCTCTTTTAAATTTTTAGATATATTGCTTGCATGTTTGAATTTTGTAAAAATTTTACTTGCATTTGAAGAATGTAAGCAAAACGCAATTTACTATAGTTTACATTTTTATGGTAATTTAGTTAGCTTTAAATTGGCAATTACTGTTGAATCCACAAAATAATGGATAGAGGGAAATAAGGAGGGAGAGATTTAGAGAAGGGGTATGATTTGTGAAGGTGAACGGGTCCCTGTGGACACAGAAGGGAAGACTCATTAAAAGCATATTGCTCTTGGAGTGCTAGAAGGCATGGATGAGAGAAAAAATGGGCAGACAGGATAGGTTTGAGAGTTGAAAGATGTTGGGGGCAGGGTCTGGCTCTCATGGACTGTCCTCACAGGTGCCTGTGAAACCCTTTAGAGGGAAGAGCTCACACCTGTAGTTAATAAACACATGCTGGAGGAAATGTCTCAAGTTGGTGACAAAATCGACATGTTCGCTAATGCTATTTTCCTGTGGAGCCGGAGAAGCAACTTGAAATACTACATTTAGGCTACGTTTTTATACGAGACCGCTGTCTGGAAACTGCTGGTATTTTCGGATGCTGGCTGGGGAAAAGTTCCATTTAGACATTTAGACGAGACCGCCAAGACACCTTGAATTTGCTGTAGCTGTCATGCCGGAACAATAAAAACCCAATAGTAACCCACCTACATCTCAGATGAACCAAGTGCTCATGTAACATAAAGCTCTGGAAAAAATTAAGAGACCACTGCACTGAACCTGATGGTGATTCCACCAAATATTGATTTCTGAACTCTTCCTGAGTTAAAACATTAGCATTGTTGTTCTAAATGAATATGAACTTGTTTTCTTTGCATTATTTGAGATCTGAAACACTGCATCTTTTTTCATTAATTTGACCATTTCTGCAAATTAATACAAAATTTTTGCTTGAAATTTTGAAGAAATGTTGTCAGTAGTTTGTGGAATAAAAGAACAATGTTAATTTTATTCAAACATATACCTATGGAACGTAAAATCAGAGAAACTGATCATTTTAAGTAGTCTCTTATTTTTTTCCAGAGCTGTTTATATGTTCCAACTTATAAGTCGTATAAATAGGTAAAGTAGGACACATAGCACAATGGTGTTTTTGTTATCTGCCCATTCCTGCATACAACAAACCTTCTGCGCATGTGCACTTTCACATCTGTGGAGTACTTCACCCCTCCACGGGAGTGTTCTCGAAAAGTTTCACTCTGAGACCTAGTTTCAAAAAGTGCTGGTTTCAGAGACTCTGATCACTGGAGATGTGTAAATGAGCACCTGAATTGCAACAAAAATGATTTTTGTAAATTGCAATGATTTTGCAAAATCAATTATGAGTTGATATATTTTGGAGCTGTAATTTGAACATTACCTCAAGTCCATTTTTGGCTTCCTCCTAGAGCTGTGCAAGGACAGACTTTACACACAATATAATCTTATTCACAAGTAGACTAATGTCTTGGCATTATGAATGGGAAATTTTAATGCTAGTAATTTGCATAGAGGATCTGTTTCGGACTTCACGCTGAAGGATTTCTTGGATCAGATATTGGGTTGTGGCGACTGCTCCCTTTACAGATCCAGATGCCACAAATCTTTACTCAACCAATAAATGTTGCACCCATGGATAATGAAATATTTGCTGGCTTTTATGGAAACCTTGAGAGAGCACGTTGCTAATCACCATCACTTTTTTTCTGAGATATTTTTGTGTTTTGTAAAGGAGAGTAGCACAACTTTGGTGTTTGCAAAGTGTTTCATACTTACAGTGGAAGATAAGCCAGGTGATTGCAGTGATGCCTGGGAACGAATAAACTAGCAGCAACAGAAGGGTTAACTTTGTTAAGTTTTAGGGCATTGCTTTGTTTTATATATTTTTTAAAATTTGAACTCTTATCTAGAAATGTCGGGAGCTGGTTGAAAAACCTGGTAGGAATATTCCAAATCTACAAAATGATAAAAATAGAGACTGCGGTTGTGAATTTTGCCGTTCGGTTGTTGGAAACTTTTCTTTTTACATTTTCATCATGAGTTTGCTCGACTAAAATTGGCAAATAAATGTTTTATTTTAATGATTGCTGCCCATTACATTACATCAATCTTGTACTTAAAAGTATGAAGACAAGGGCCTCGTGTGGCTCAGTGATAGAAGTTCTACATCTTCAGTCTTGGACATGTCTTGGGTACTATTCCTGACCCAGCTCATTCATGGCATGTCTTCCCCTCGTCACTTTGTCTTACTTTCTGTCCATCTGCTGTTTAATAAAGCCCACTAGTATGAACATAAATTGTGACAGTGTGGGTCACAGCACCTTGGTTGCTTGTCCATATCTGTTTAAACGGCACCAAGACACAACATCACTAAAGGTCTAAGCAAAATTAATCTGCAGTAATACTGAAGTGCAGTTAGCTGAGTTTATATTTAAGAACCATCCCAGGATAATTTCTGCTGATCACACAAAACTTCTACCACCATTCAGTTAAAACCTTCAGAGTATTCTTCTATGCATTCCACACTCTTTGATCTCATTCTCATCCAATGGGGATGTCTCTGGAAGGAAGTGGTTTCACAGACTCAGAAGGCAGTTTTTGCGGCTGGGTTTTGTTTCCCGACACATTGGATAATCTATTGCAGTTTGAAAGGCTCTAACTTGGTGGTTGTTCTTTTCATGGAAACTTCACAGGGGGACAACAGGAAAACATTGAGTTAATTAGGAGTGTGACGGATGCCTGAGCCACAGAGTCTGGTGGCGTTGAGTGGTGCAGCTTTGATCAGTTAGGCCCAGAACTTCAGCATGAAACATTGCGCTGCGACATGTGTTGAACAGCACCTACACATTACTGTCTTCTTACAAACACACCTTCATCCCCCAAAGGACCCCTTTGGCTTAACATAACCCCTCGGAGGTGCCTGTCTTGCTCCCCCTTTGATTGCTGTGACTACAAAAAGGGTCAAAGATGCTTTAAAAAACAAAAACTTTAATTTAATG
The DNA here is from genome assembly GCF_002775205.1 of Xiphophorus maculatus. Taxonomy (NCBI): domain Eukaryota; kingdom Metazoa; phylum Chordata; class Actinopteri; order Cyprinodontiformes; family Poeciliidae; genus Xiphophorus; species Xiphophorus maculatus. The sequence goes on along the minus strand of NC_036449.1, from coordinate 18,133,742 downwards.
TACACAGTTAATAAGAGACTAGGAGCTTTTAAGCCCTGTTCAACAACAGAAACTTTCTATGCTCCTTATTTTGTCTCCAGGGTATGTCCACAGTGACCTCCACTGGTTAGAATAAGTTATTTGTCATTTGCATGTTTAACAGAACGAGTCTCTTCAATGCAGCATTTTGCAAACTGAAAGGAAGAGTTTGTACTGGAGATTTTTTTTATGCAGTCTACCAGCACGGGAGGTTAATGTCTGATGATTAGATGCCAGCTACAGTTGTTTTTAGGCTTAAAAAGCAAAAGCCCTGACACTTGTGATTTTTTGAATGTTTATTATTCCTTGCTCAAATGAATTGGCTATTTGTTGATCTAAACATATTTGAAAAACTCAATAAAATTTTGCAGACACATCAGTTGTGCATGAACTTCAAGTATTTGAAAGATTTTGCAAAAGTTGCAAAACAAGTAGCAACAAACGGCTAGTCTGCCATTTTGGATTGAACTTGTTTAATCCACAATGATTTTGACCCAATTTTGCTCGTCTGAAGTCTCCACATTTGATTGAACTACTCTTTCAGGTTTTAGTAAATTCACCATTTACAAATTTTGAATTGTTCTAACCAAAGCTTCAATGAGCCCCTTCCTGAAGGCTTTGTACCGCCTAATGGGGACATGCAGAAATGATTGATGGGTTCTATGAAGGCTTTGAGTTGGCGGTGTGAAACCCTTGGGGTCACAAAACACACCCGAGCGGCGCTGTGCTGCATGGACCGTTTGAGGCTGCTTGCACCTTTAATTTTAAATTACATTTGAAGGTGTGTAGAAGCAGAGGTGACCCTGATTATGCTGTTATGCACTCATGTTTAGCTGTTTGGCAGAATAATAAAAAGGCATTTCATAACAATTTATTGCTGTCACGGGTGGTGTATGAAATTAACGAGTCTTTTCATATGCAGAGTGGCTACAGGGGGACCTATCTCATGTCGGTCAAAGTGTATATCAAAAAAGCCTAATTAGTTTGAGCTTTGATGGGAGTTTTGTCTTGAGTGGGCTCAAGGAATGAGTCATCCATTGATCAGCCAAGAAGGTTAAAAAATATCCAACAGAGACCCAGCGTTGCTATTTTCACATTATAAAAAACAAAAAACATTTAGGCTACACTTAGTCTGATATGTGCCTCTAAAGGATCATTGATTCAATTAAAACAAATAATTTAAAATGTCTTTGTCTGAGCAAAATTTCCTAAAAACAGGGAAGATTGATGCTCCAGTATTTATCAAGAAAAAATATGATGGAAAATTTACACCATGGCTGCTGCCTGTGTGTTGACCCTTCAGCTGGTTGTTGGACAAGTCGGCACTTTTAATTGTGATACAACACAATCAACAATATGCATTTGACATGTTGTTGGTGGGTGTTAGTTCATCTTATTTTATCCAAGAGTACATTTTGTTTTTGCACATTGAGATTGATCAAATTGTGCAAAAACTCTGTCCAAAGCTGTTTTGATGCTCCTTAGAGGTGATATTTCTCTGAAATCTACTCATATGTGTCGACACCAACCAGACAACCGTAAGGGCATATCAGAAGCTTTCTGGGAGCTGTGCTGTACCAGATCTTGTGAGCCTACAAGAAAACTGTGATGAGCATACTTTGGAAACTGCACTTCTGTTCTCTACTTCACTGCACTTGACTTGACTCCAGGTTTGTGTTTCTTATCACACAGAACCTCCCTACTATGAAATATGAAATCTTGAGCTGCCTCAGAGATCTTCACTGAATAAATTCCCATTGCTTCCTCTGCCAGTCAGTAGAGTTAGAACTGCCCTGTTCTGTCAAACAACATAAACTGCTATTTCATTTGCCCATGTACTGACAGGAGCAAAATGAGTAACCTTGGTTTTTGTTTGTCATGCAGAACTCAGAGGGATATTAGAGGGGCTTTCAGAACTTTATGAGCATAAAGACGACTTTGTGAGGCTGTTTTTCTTCTCCTTGGCTGCACAAAGACTACACACTGTCTCATTGATGAGCTGAAATGTGAAGAAGTCAGAGTCCATGTTGAAGAATTTTTGGGGAAAGCTCCTTGATGACTTCCTAACCATAACAATCCTCCCTTTCAGTGGCTTTGACTGGACTGTGCAAGTTTCTGGTGATAGGTATGCGACTGCTTGCTATGTGCATGAATATGTGTGTGCCTGCTGACTGATGGCTCATGGTCATGGATGCCTGACTCTGAGAGTGAACATCAGCAGGTTCTCTACAGCTGCATCTCACCATGTTGATTTACTATAAAGAGAATCTTTTTTTTTCATTTTTGATTCTTTTATCAATATTTACTGCTTTTTTGTTTTGTTCGCTTTTAATGCTTTTAATGAATATTTTGCATATTAATAATATGCAGCTGACCTATTCTACACATCATCATAATTTTTATTTTTAAGCAACCTCATCCATATGACTTCTTCTTGATACAACAAAATTAGTTTTCCAAAGCTTGCTGCTGGAGATCTGAAGAATTATTTCACCTTTGAACTATATTACTGCAATAAAAATAATGGTACTTTCTGATGGTTTTTACATATCATTACTCAGGAAGCAATAAATGGGTGGGGCTGTAATCTCTTTACATGAGAATTGTAACTTTCATCTGCTGCTTTATAGTCTGAAAATGAATAATTAAGGACAATTAACCTATATATGATGCATAATAGATGAGATTATTCTGCAAACAATGTTTGTATAAATTGAGAGGTTGTTATTCTGGATTTTTCTCCTTAGGTAAGATGAACGCAAGTGTGCGTCTCATTTTTCCCATCTCTACCCGTCCTTCAGGGGTCATATATCTGGCGATTCCATTTAGGTGACCTTTTCATGCCTGTTATGAACCGCAATCGCTTATCCATCACCGCCTCCATTTAAAAGGGCAGAGTGGTAATGGCACCCTGTTAAATTTTGAAATTAGATTTTCAAGGAAGAAGGAAATCTTCTGAGTCCCGTCTGACAGTTGGACATCAAGAGTCCTGACAGAAGGCCTTTTATGTCTTTGCTAACCCCTCCGTCCTTAGAAGTGGCTCAGAATTACCTCTAATAGCAGGCCACATGTTTGTTATTAAATGTGTTTATCTTCTGCTCCTCTGTGGAGTTTATGTAAACTGAATATGAACTTGCGCATATGGTTTCGATTATTCAAGCTATGCCTCCTGTTGTTTTCAGTGAAGTACCGTCATGAAACACATCAGGCAGCTTTTTTGCTAGACAAGATATTTACCTGATCTAAGCATGTAGTAAACAGTTCCCACTGTCTCTCTAGTCTGACTTTAAGCAGTGGCATGTGACTCCTGGCTAATGGGTTGTGGCTGACCCTCCAGAGATAAATTGTTGTTTTCACAACATTCTTTCATGCAAACCCTCTTGAACTTTTTCACACTTTGTGCCTACACAACCATGAACTGCAATATATTTTACAGGGTTTTAATGTAATAGGCCAACACAAAATAGCGCATTGCTACAAAGTGGAAGGAAAATGTTACATGGTTTCCATGTGAGTAATTTAATCTTAATATAAACACAACTGTTCTTTGAAGGCCCGACGAGTTTGTTAGAGAACATTAGTAGAGAAATAGCATCATGAAGAAATGACCATGGTAACTCTGAAAAAGCATATTCCGGAGATCCACAGAATATGACTAATGATCTACCAGAAAACCATTAGTCATGCATTCTACAAATTTGCCCATAATTAGCCATGAGCCTTGCAGAGAACACAGGATGGAGGTGCTGAAACCAGAAGAGAACAAATTTGAGCCTGTTTGGCCTATATGTCAAATGTGTGTGGTGGAAAACTGACACTTCATTTCCGTGGTGAAAACATGGTGGCGGCAGCACAATGCAGTGGCGAGAGAGGCACAGAGAAGCTGATCAGATGTGATTCGAATATAGATGGAGATTAAAAAAAGTGTACAGTCAGAAGTGCAGAGGAATGCTTCAGGTCAAATCATATTTATGTTAGAATGGCCCAGTCAAAGTCCAGATGTAAAGTGAACTGAAAAATGTGTGAAGCTTTAAAAATTGCTGCTCACAGATGCTCAGTTTCCATTCCGACTGACAGTTAGCCACTTTGCAACGATGGATAGGAAAAATGTTTAGATTTCTAAATGTGTAAACATACTCTAAAATACTTTTTAGCACAAAAAACCTTTTGAAAGCAGTTTTTCATTTGCATTTCACTTTACAAATATGCACAGTTTTGTAAAGAATACGGAATTGTGTGGCTGCAATGTGTAGAAAAAAAAAGTTTTCAGAGACCACAGTCTCTAACATCTGACCTTTGTGGTAGCCATAATAATCTTCACTGCGATCCTGTTTGAGTTGAATTTTCTTGTCTTTTTCAGCTGAAGCTCTCGATGTTTCAATTTTGTTTAAGGTTTCTATTTAAACAGTAAGAAACAGCAACATTTGTATCCAAAGAAGTTCTCAGATATCAAAACTGTTATTCTGTATGCATTTCAGCTTGGATATCCATAGATGGCACTGTGCATCAAGCTGCACAGGTTTAAGATTACATCTTGAGCCTGATTCTCAGGAATTCTTTGAGATCGGAGTGACAGGTTATCAAAATAGGTAATGGGGAATGCCTGTTTTAGCACATCCATTTCTGCTATATCTTTTGATTGGGGTTACACATAGTCATCTGATAATGGGAGTTTAGAGGAGGGAGTTTGGATTGGGTTACATGGGGTCATGTCTGGAGATGCATTTCAGGGACGGTTGTTTCCTTATGGATTTATGGATACAATTATGCACCCATCTCTTGTTTCTAGGTTATTTTTTGCCTCTTTATTTTTGCTGTATTTACTTTTTGCACAGGAAATGGTCGTCTCTAAGAAGAGAACTTAAAAGGGCATGAAAGGCAGCCAGTTACCAGGGCGATGGTTTGTTTTACGGTTTAATATTTAGACTTGTGTTCTTCTTGGACCTCACTATATAAACAATTATGTGGCCTTTAAAGAAAGATTAGCTGCCCTTCGACTGAGCAACCCTACTTGTAGTCTCTCTATTGCTACAGTGCTGTTTTCACCTCCTTACACATTTCTTCTGTTTTTGCTTTTCGGTCTCACCTCAATGTTTCAGACAGTTTATGAAATTTTTATGTCAGACAAAAATAACCTGAATAAACACAGACAGTTTTCAAATTATAATTGGCTATCCAAAACAACCTTAGAAACAGTAATAAATGAGTAGCCTTCCAAATATTGTAACTGTCATTGAGCATTTTCAATAACTTGCAATGTCTTTTTTATGTCGCAGCGAGGGAATTTTAACCCACTCTTTGCAGAGTTGTTAGAGGATCTTTGAGCATGAGTTGTCTGATTGTGTTTATGCTGCAGCATCTCAATTGAATCTAAGTTAAGACTTTAATTAGGCCACTCTAGAACCTTTATTTATTTAACCTCCAGAGGTGCACTTGCTGGTGCGCTTTGGATTGTTGTTCTGCAGCATTACCCAAATTCATTTGAGCTTAAAATGTTCTCCCATATATTTGTCTTTTGGCACACAATATAAATCTAATCAATAAAGATAAAAATTTAAAAATGCATTCTATAAACAAATATTTAATACGATGGTGAAAGTATCTCAAAACAATCACACTACCGACACAATGTTTGATTGTCAGTATGATCTTTTGTTTCTGAAATGCTGTGCTTTTACATCGGATGTAACTCAATTGCCGCCTTTCAAAAATGTTCCCCTTTTGGCTTTTAAAAGCACAGAATATTTCCACAAAGTTTGAGGATCAAAAGAAATGTGAGGTGGGTCTTTCTGTTCGTTTTTGGTCAGCAGTGGTTTCCACCTTGGAACCCATTAATCGTGTTTTGCCACACCTCTTTTCTTTTGTAGAATCACACACTGACACACAAACAGTTGTAGATGTTGTTTAGGCCTCCTTTATGAACATTTACACACCAATGCATGTCAATAACTGTTTCCCATCACATCTTGGATTTCATAAAGTCAATGTGTTATGTGTTGCTTCTTAAAATCTTTTAGCCAATTTCATGTTGTCACAGAGCTTTTATTTAAGTGATTTCTTATTTCTACAAATCTGGCAATTATCAGGCCTATGTGTGAAACCAAACTAATTTTTTCTACAAATATGTCATTTATACATTTATTCATCTAGTTTGGTTTGAATAGCTTTTTTCTGTTAACATATAAAATCTGCATTTTGATTTACTCAGATTATGTCTTAGATTAAAATTTATTTGCTAAAAAATATTTATCTGTGACTAAAAAAGCAAAACCAAAAGAAATCTGAGGGTACATGTACATTTTCATAATGTTCTTTGTCAAAAACAACAGGGACCAATCTTCTACATATAGACTGTACATATTTTGCAAGAGTAACTACATTACAAGTACTCTCTAAACACAAAGGTTATCCTCGGAGGACATTACAAATGTCCCAGATACATCTTCTTTCTCACATCAGCACACCTGGACCTTAATCCATCTATGTGATGTAGCAGTTTTTGCAGAAATGGGACATTCTTTGAATTAATACCTGCTCTGATAGATGAACACACAAAAGCTTTTACTGTCTTATTACTTCTGAACATGTTAGTGTGTCTGAACTCATTTTTAGTCCACTAAGAGACTAATTGTTGTGGTTTCCTGCTGTAGTTTACATTCCCACAGCCAGCTTGCAGTGTTTAACTGGAAGCCTCCTGCCATGCGGAGTCTTGAGGGTTGTCAGCCAAACCAGGGCTGCTATCTGTGTGTGAGTGCGTGTGTGTGTGCGTGTGAGAGAGAATTTTGCGTGAACTGTGGAGTGCTGCAGAGGCTGTCCACCTAAGACACTGCTGTGTCTCATCTCTGGTCCCGTTTGGAACGTATTAATCCTGTGAGAAGTCTCTCTGTCTCTTTCACTTCTGCAAGTGTCTCTGCTGGACCCTCTCCCTCATTCTCGCTCTTCTCTTCTGTTGGTGCCGGCAGGTCCGATCAGGAAGCCCAAATATGTAGAGAGCCCTCGCGTTCCTTCTGATGCCATCATGTCAGCACTCAGAAAGGTGGCTGATAACAAGGATTCCTCCCACAATGGTGAGTTTTGTTTCAGCTATTTTAGTTTTTATACATAAAGAAAGCATTCACATCTAAGAAATAGAATCTAGAATTGCCCCTTTCAGTTTGATGCCTGCAGCTTCACAACTGTTTGAAGTGTCTTCCTGCAAAAGTTGATGTAAAAATTTTTGCATTTGAGCCTTCCTCTACTTCATGTAGTCCCTTTTGCAAACACAATAGTACTGTGTTTACCCTCAACAGAGTGTTTATATTACAATGGAGTCAGTTTTCCACTCTGTATGAAAGCACTGTTTGACTGAAGTGCTCAGTTTTTATCACAAGAATCCCATGAGATCTGTTTTAATCTCTCTGAAGCTCCACATACTTGTGTTCTCGTGTTTCCACATTTCTGTGAGGTGTGCCTTCAGTGGTACTGCAGCCTATTTTTTCCCCCTTTCTCCTGTTGGGCGTTGTGTTTGTGTGTGTATGGGTAATATTCCTCCAAGTAGTCTTGTTTTGATTTCCAACAGAGCAGGACTGGTTCAGATTCCTCCCACAAGGCTTAAGTGGGAGATGGAGAAGACGTTATCTTTAGCAAAAGGCATTGCAGGAAGAGTGCCCTTTGACTGTACATGGCTTGTATACGCAGACCACAGCCATCCGCTGCACCCTGGTCGCTGTTGACTGGGACATACCGAGACATAAGGGTATCAGACATTTGGCTGAAACACAACTCAAAGAAAGCCACCAGTAGATAGCGGGCACCTGATAAAAGTTATCTCATGACAGCTGGTGGAGTGATGCTACTGGTCAGCTAATTTTGAGAAGATGCAAACTTAGAGCAAATTTTTAGGATATTTATTTTCAATGTGAGTGGAACTTTGAAAGGCTGGAGAATATATCTAGTTGTGAGGTCTAAAAGATCCAGTTGAATGCAGTTGTTGCTGTAAAGGCCTCAGAGGTTTGTTAGAGAACATCAGTGAACAAACATCATCATGAAGACCAACTAACACAGCAGACAGGTCAGGAAGAAAGTTGTAGAGAAAGTTAGAACAGAGTCATGGAAAAACCAAGATGTTCTTACAAATAATACATGTTGTTTATTATAGTATTATGACTTTAGTTTGAGGTTCTGATGTGATCAAGTCTGTTAGTGCTGACAGTAGTGTCTAACTTTTCTTCACAACTAGATTTATTTAGGAAAAATGCTAGAATAAGTGTATTTAATGGGATGTTTGAGATGGTTGCATAGCTTCACCAGGACTGTAAAGAAATATGTAAAAGCTGCCAGAAGGGTGATGCTCTTGGCTGGGTCAGTTCAGTAAATAAAAGAGGGAAAAACTGAACAGTAAAAATTAGTTTAAATGTTCTTTGCTATTTCTACTAACTGAATACATTTATATTTCAAAAATTTAAGAACAATATTCTTAAAAACCTTGATTATTCTCTATAAAGGGTAAATAATACAAATTACCAAAAAGAAAATTACAACCCCCGCCCCCTAAAATGTTAATCTAAACTTTTTTTTACTTTGTACAAGTCTACAGATTAAAAATATCTATGGCATAAAATTTTTATAAAAATGTGCAAATATGTGTATATTGATATGAAGTGTTCTATGTAAAATACATTTGTTTTCTTCCATGTACAAATAATATGCAAATTTCTGTTTTTATGTTGTGCAGTGTAGACTTCCAAGACTAGTTTAGCTCATTCTTATCACCAATAGCAGTAGTAAATAATGGTAAAATCTCTCTGGTTGTGCAGCCGGAGGGGTATAATCTTGGTTCTGTTCTCCAGGAGTGACTTGTTACATGTTCTCAAATATTGACTCAGCCTTCAAAGAGCAAGAAGAAAGAGCCAGCCTGTTTTTAAGGTCAGACAGCTTCCCATTTGTGCCTTTTATTACCACTGTGTACAGTTATTCAATAAATGCAGGAGAAAAGTCAATGTATCAGTCAGGAGAACTGTTCTTTGTCTTTACTCACAACCATAATAGCAAGTAAAAATACTTCAGTGAGGAAAAGTCTGTGCTGAGAAAACCAATTGACTCAACTAATTATGTGTAATTAGGGACTTTACAGATTTTAACCAATGATTGGTAATCATGGGAGCCCAGCTTTTACACAGCTGATGGATCTCTGATATCAACATAGTTTGTTTTATTTGGATAAATTCACACACTGAAAATACAGATTTAAAACACATTCTCTTGGAGTTGAATTTATTTTAAGCATATGTTTTGTTTCTGCCTCTCAGGTCAATACTTGTCCAAAAGATAAACTAATGGGTATTACTTAAATCATTCAGCGAAACAGGATATCAGCTACATTTTTCTTTTCCATTTCATGTTTTAGACACTCCTTCAAACTTCCTCCTGAGGTCATCAACTGAAATGTTTCTTTTGAAAATTTTAAAGGAGTACCCTGGTCTGCTTGGCACTGTATGACTGCCTTACTTTTACTCCGCAGTCCAAATTTGGCAATGTCTGTTTATCTGCATCTTGCATATTCTGGATGAGCTCTTCTGGGTCATTGTTAAAAATAATGTTCCCACCTCCTCCATGGTTGGAACCACACATTGAGATGCCATCCGTTTCCTTTTCCTGCTCCTTAAAAAGACATAGAGACTTTAGAATGCACTGAACCATAGTTTACAGAAGGGTACCACAGTTTATAGGTGGGGTCAGACTATCTGTCCAGTGCTATTGTTCTTAAAGTTTCCCTTTACTGTCTGTGACCTAAGATTTTCTTTCCCTTTGAGGTTAAGGTAAACTTTTAAGCACACAGGAGGTTAAATTGTTCATATTTATCACCATATATGTGGTATTCAATGTACTTTGATGCCATGCAGCTGTACAGTCTACCTTGGTGTGGTTGTCATTTCTTAAATTTAACTAGATGTTTCCGTAGTTGTAGTAACGTAATTTAGATTTTTTTTCAGTATTCATCTTCAATTTAAAAGCTATGTAAACCTTATTTATGAATACTAGAATACTAGCAACCCCACTGTTGCCAACTCAGTGACTTTCTTACTATATTTAACAACATTACTGACAAAAAAAATCAGTATCAGTCAAAATTGAAATTGGGAGGTCAGGCTTTTTAAAGATTGGTAATCAGCAATTGGCCAGAAAACTGCAATCAGTGCACCCCTAGTACAGTGGGGCCCTCAGTGTTTGTGTGCATTAGGCATCACAGCTGCCTTTGAGTATCTAAAGTCTGTGAATACTTCAGATCTTTTTATAACTGCCTATTTTAATAGTTTAAACACCAAATCTACCTTTATATTCATTAATGCGCACAACACAAGCTGTCTGGGCTCTACCACAGAACCTAATGCCTACTGTCTCCCTTATTTTCACTCTTGGTACAGCCAGTCAATGCCAAGGAAAATAAATGGAGCTCTTGGATTGGCTGTTTTGCAGTAGCATGTCAAGTGGCATTTTACCTACATATTTTATTTTCCCAAGTTGCAAGAAAAAAGTTGTAGGAGACTCTGTCCTGTTAGCCATTTTAGTTGTTTTATTTTTTACAGTAAAGCATAAATTACCAATTATGCTGTCTTCTTGAAATGCAGAATTATGCTAGATTTGTCATTTAATGTTGCGACACTATGAACTGATTGCTGCTTTGACGTCATCAGAGGTTGTTGACAGAGAGCCAAAGAAATTTGAGTTGGAAATTCTTCCAGCATGGAAAATGTGACATTTAGGGAACAGATTTATAGAGGGTTTGCTGGTGGTGGCGCTGAGTGATGCCTCTCTTGAATGTCAAATAACCCATTGTCCACATCTGTCATCTTTGAATGCAACTAGTGTGTTGCTTACATGCTTTTGTTAAATCGAGGACTGCAAAGATTTTTACTCTTCAATAAACTTCAGTCTTTCAATACAACTTGATTTGTGTCCCTGTGTTTCATTTGGCTATAAAACAGATGTTGGCAGATTTACAGATGGATCTAATTTGTTCCTCTTGGTTTAGACTTTCAGTGTAGTCATGCTCTGTATTGTGGACAAGCAGGATGGGCTGTAGGTTAAGAAAGGAAACATAATTTTGACCCGAGTTGAGTTTTTCTACATGGCACTGTCAGTGTGGATGGACTGGGTTTCCTCTGTCAGAGTATGAATGCAGAATATATTTTTATGATGACAAACCCTTTTATCTATGTTTTTGTATGTGTGTATTTGGTTGCCAGAGGCGGCCCGCATTCTGGCACACAAAATTGTTTCAGCTGCCTTAGAGCCCTGTCTCTATCAGTCATCCATGAGCCACAGGTTCTGTCCTGTTACACAATTGTATTCTTTCCCAATTTAACCTTGAGCCAAACATTTGACACCTGTCTTCATAAACAGGTTTGTCTAGTAGCTTCTACTGCTGCTGTTGTTTTTGTCTTTTAAGGTGGTAATAATCTCCTGCAAGATGCATGTTGCTTGATATTTAGTAGCTTTTGGAGCATTGCAGATATCATATTATTCAAAAAGATCCTTTTTCACTAATTAATAGAGAGAATGTTCAAAGCTCAAAAACGAGTATTGATGAGTCAGGTCACTCATATATGCAGGACAAATTTTCATGTACAATGTTTTACAAAAATATTTATGCAGCTGGATCTTATTCACATTACGGCCATAAAGTTAAATGGATTTTAATTGGGATTTGGGATTACAAATGAACATTTTTTAATTATGCAGAGGTGTACTTTTAGAAATTAGCTTACTTCTTAAAGCAATTGGTTGAATTTTTTAGAGGTACCAGATTAAAGAAGGCTGAATGCAAATTCTCATCACACCTGTGATTTTTGTTTAATAAGACTTGTAGAAGGCATGTGTCAATTTCCTCCTTCTTCAAGATGTTGCACTAATTTATGTTTCTCCATTACATAAATCCAAGTAAAATATATCAATTTTGTCATTTCAGCTTGATTTTTATTAAATGTTACATTTAATCTTAAAGCTTCATTACTATGTTTGGTTATGTCCCTAAAATACAGCCCCTCTGGTCTAAATTTGTGCGGGAAAATGTGCAACTGTTGCTCTAATAATTAACCAAATACCATCTGGCTCCAATTACAATGTTTTCTGCAGCCAGGCTATACTGTCAAGCTGAGACATAAAGGCAGAGATGATTACTTGCATCCTATCCCTTGCCCCAAGCCTTATTTTATTTGCAGACTCTGTATTGTCAGTAATATCATCCTAATTTCCACCAAATTCTCGTTTGACTCTCCCATCTGTCTGTGCATTAGTGGACATTTATGGTTTTACTACTGGAATGTTCAATCGGACAGCTCGGTTTGCTTAAGGGGCATGTCACCTTGTAGGTTTGAACTGAAAGGGGGGAAGCAGGATGCGTTCTCTCGTTGAGGGTTCATTAAACAGCCTCTGCAGTCGGGGTAATGAAACTCCGGCTTCTAATGAGGACCGTCTGGATTGTTTTCCTGGCAGGAGTAAGTTAAGACAGCTCTGTGGAGCCAGTCTGTTCAAGGTGTCCCTCCTCCTCTTCGCCTTCCTCCTCCTCTCTGTCCATTCTCCTCTCCTGCCTCATCCCTTCCTTTTCCTCCTTCATTCTTGTATCACGGAAGTACACGGCTGCTATTTCACACCTGCTCATAAACTTCCTCCGGCAGCAGATAACGATGTTGTTTTGTTATCCCTTCTCTGTTCAGTGCTGTTACTGGAATACCAAATTGGTTCCAGCTACATCCCTGGTTTTCCATAGCTCCAGGGCATTGTACCTATGAGAGAACAAATCCGATACTTTTTTTCCTCCAACAGGCTACCATTTCTCTTTAGGCTACTATCTTACATAATATCTATCTCACATTTGGAAAAGAGATGTTACATTTGTCCTTTGACAAAGAGTTGACCCCGTGCCCCAGTTTTATTGTCCGCTGGAGAATCGTTAATCGTGTAATTTCTGTTATAAACTCTTAAAATGAATCATAAAATGTCTAGTGGCTTGTGAATGTTCCTCTTCATTCACATATTAAGTCATTGTATCGGGCGAAGTCCATTCAGAGGGTACCAATTAAAAAAGTAGGCCAATCACGATGAGTGAAGTTAATGAGAGCCTTGCTTGTAATTCTTCAAATCATTTTTAATTCTATCCAATTAGGTTTGGATCTTTATTTTATTCGCTGTGGAACTAGAAACAGTTTGTCAAAATTAGACACTTTCCAAATCTATTGTCGCCCTTTTCCTTGCATATTTTACTACCAGATGTTGGTGGAGTAATCTAAAGCTCATTTGTGCATTTTCCTAATTTGCACGGTCTGCCTCTACTAATAGCTTCCTTGTTCTCTTGGTTAAACAGTTTCTGAGTCTGGCATTTTTTTTAGACTACTCACCACTTTGTATGGACCCAAAATACCTATTTAATCTACTCACTGTAGAGTTAGACATTGCAAATTTTGCTGATTTGCTGAAACACAAATTATATGCTTAACTATGTTGCACTTTTTTTTTGTCAATAGCTTAGTGTATTTATGATGTTATTTGGCTGGAAAGCTTCCTTCAATGATGAGTCGTGCAGATTAGCTCTCTGCTTGTGTTCCAGCGTAACTCTTCTTGTTTTTGGGATTCACTCCCACTTTTGAGAGATTTTAGTGAATTTAGGGCCTTTGTGTAGATAGACTAGTGAACTTTTCTCTCTGAAACACAACTTCAAAATGATACTCACATGTGGAAAGACGAGCTTCATGACATGAGATCAAGGTCCTCCTAAGTTAGATAGAGATATGTAAATACAAGGACTTGACAAGTTGTTCAACATTGTTGTACATCTCTTTCAACAAATGCAGAAGTGCCTCAGGATGAGGCACTTCTTTTATTTGTTGAGACATCTCCCCTTAATAAAGGTACTGATTAGGATGTACTGAAACTGTAGTTTATCCAACAAAAAACATCACATTATTCACTTGAAATATTGACTATGATGATGCCTTAAAGACAGTGCGGTATCCATCTAAATGCTCCCCAAGGATTAATATCTGTATTGTTAAATATATTCAGCTACAAACCCATCCTTCACTGTCAGCTTGTAGTCTCCTCCCAGGATGATCATTACAATCAATAAATCATGTGTCCAAAATGTTGGCCGGCTTCTCTTACACATTATTGACAATTTGTAAATCAATTAAATGAAAATGTTTTTTTAAAATAATATATACATCACGTTATGACGCTTTTATGGGGCGACGGTGGGGACTGCGGTAGGAGTTCGCCGTGCAATCTTCTATTTTAAATTATGTGATTTCAGTATGGACAAATAATTGTAATTACTCCTCACATAATTGAGTAAAGCTGCTAAAATATGTGAAGTTGGAAAAGCAAAATATTATGAGTGCTTCCCTGAAGAAAATATATGTTATTAGATTGTCATTAAGGAATGTAACCCTAAAAAAACCCAAAACATTTCTATACACTGGAGTTGTTTTCTTTAAATCTTCCTCAGATGTATTTGCAACTTCCAAGTAAGTGCAAGATAATGGGTTTTCTATGGACTGTATGCTTCTCAGTGTCTTATTTTCTCTCAGCACGGTGCATTTAATAACACTAATATAAACAGCGGTTACCGTTTTTGTTCCTCAACAATGCTTCCAACTGGGTTGTGATAATTTGGACCCCCAACTTTCTTGTTGTGGTTTGTTTTGTTTCTGGCAGATGAGAACTCTGCAAGATTTTCCAACCTCAAAGAGCTCTAGTTTGTCTGCATTTTTCTAGGTAATTTGTTTTTCATTTATTCATTTGATTTATCAAAATGGCTATCTTGACAAAGGCATGAAAGGTAAATAAATATAAGGGAAGGAAATACAAACATGTACGTATCCATTTGGTGCATCATTCAAAAATGTTTCATGTTGTCCTAAAGCAGATGTGGACTGTATGACATTGGCATACCCATAACAAGACTACTGTTTATAACTAGGAGGCTTCTTTGTTTCAACATCTGGTTTAGCCTGCAATAAATGTGCTTATCTTAACCATGCAACACCAAAATCATAAAAATCATTCATTAGAAAATCTGTATTAATAATGGCACTACAATCACAATGTATTGAACAAATTTTAGTCCTGAGACTGTCCTAGGTGGTGCATAAACTGACATGTATTGGTAAATGTTATGCTGCAGTTAAATTGGTCAGTAAGGCTTTACATGCTATTATCCTACGGGCAAGGGAGAAAAAGTTAAATGATAATCAATTTGGTTCATAAACATGCTGAAAGAAAATGGGGAAAAATAGTTCTTAAAAATTACCCCAAGTGAGTTTTGTTTGAGCTGGACACTTATAAATTTCCTGGTTTGCAAGCAAAGGTGAGACAATATGAATACTTTAACTTGTTCTTATTTGAGCCAGATGTTAAACTTTACTGACACTTATATTGTTGATGGCTTTAATGCATTTGGCTTTTACAGTAAGGAGAAACGAATTATGTCACAAACATTTATAAAGTAAATGTTCCCCAGATATAACCACTTAACTTTCCTACAGAATGTCCATCTTGATTTATATATATATAAACAGACTGAAGGGTGAATCACACACTCTGTATTTTACATTTATGTTCAAAATAAGTTCCCAAACACAAAGCCTAAGTGGTGTTATTATATGTTATCCTACGCCAAACTAAACTAAATACATTTTCCCCATGTTACAACAACTTTGCCAGTTTATATAAAAGCATTGCAATTCTAAACCAAGAACAACAATTTATGGCATAATGCTACAATTGGGAATAACGTCCATTGTCAAATGTGTATTCTAACTGTTTGGGTCTTCTCCAGTACTTGCTTTGGTTCTGATTCACTCAGTATGGCTGTTCCCTGCAAGTGTCTTTGACTGCACTTATGCTTTTTTGTTGATAATTAAATTTGTATCTTAGTATTTTCAACAAATGGTTCCAGCTTGCTTCAGTGTTATTAAAGTAACAAACAGCTGGTCACAAGATTACTTGAGACGGGAAGCACTAATCTCGCTTTTGCATTGCAGTCATTAAAAAATCCAACAGTCAGCTTTTCTTTTTAGTATAACAACAACAGTTGTTATTTATGTTCTTAAAAGGAGAGGATGTTATTATTACAGCCACTTTCATGCCAAAAGTGCAATGTCCTGCCTTTATTGTGATTATGTTTGGACCTGGCAAAACACTCCGCCATTGAACTTGTTCTTATTTAATCAGATTTACTGTCAACATTATTAATAACCATGGAAGACTGAGGGCAAAGAAAAAACTGCAAAAGATGAAACTAAGATGAAACAGAGAGAGCTGCATAATAAGCGGTTGTGCTTTGCTCTCTCAAAATCTTTCACCCATGGAACGGTCCGCCTGCTCTATGATGATGCTTTGACTTAATTTGCATGCTATATGTATAACTATGTTTCCCTACCATTTTATTCACAGCTTCTACATAGTCTTGAAAAGATTTTGAAGTATGAAATTTGCTTGTAATATTTTCCAAATGTGTGGTTTCTATGGACAAAACATTTGTGTTCAGACTGTGCTTCAGAAAATAAGTGATTTTTAAAAAATGCTCCAAAGAATTGCCGTAATTTTCAACCTCAGTGATGCATAATAATCTTTGGAAGAACAGCTGTACTTGCAGTTAGATCAAGACTTATGAGCACAACCAGTTACAGCCAGTTTCATTGTACAAGACCTCTTCTACAAAATTTAAAGTCCTGTTTGATGCATTGCAAGTATTCATTTTGTTTAATTTTAATAGTTGAGATGTCCAACTAATGAAAGCATCAAATCCAATTTCTCATAAAATGGAGATTACACTATGCCAATAAAACTAAAGTTTTAATACAGGAATATTATGTCATGACCATGTTATGACCCACACAGTCATGGGGCGTTCGTTGATTTGACAGTTGTCTAGTGCACAGTCTTTGAAACCCTCAACCATGAGGGCAAGTCCCATAAGGTTATTTCTAAAGAAGTTTATTCCAGGCATGTTAATGAAAACTTGAGTGGAGGGAAAAAACGGGGTACGAGGTAATGGAACTTAGTCTCAAAAAGAGTTTAAAATCTTAATTTATTTCAAGTGTCTCTTTTTCTTTTTGGTGAATGTCTTTCAAATTCAGTTTCTATGACAACTTGGATATTCCACAAGGTCAATAAAAAAAGGTAATTTATCACAGAATTGTTATCCATATGAGCATTTTGTTAATGTAATATTTATGCTCAGTTTTTGTTTGGGCTTCTTTTCACATGAGTTATGCCATCAGTGCAGTTTGTCCTTGAGGCTGTTGAGTTTCGGTCATCCTTGCTGCTTGTGCTGTTCACCTTTTTCTACCACAGTTTTCCTTCCACTCAACTTTCTGTTAATATGCTTGAAACCAGCACTCCAGCAAACCAGCAGAGAAAAGTTAACTTAATAAATATCTGGACATTATCTATATTTTGACATTTAGGTTTTTGAGTTACTGTTTGAAAACATGGCACATTGGTGTTCATACAACTTTTTTTGTGTATCATGTTTGTTTCTAATTCTGATAATAGAATGTATTGTTTTGGAGCTCCATTTAAAGTCTGGATATTTAAATATCTTCAAATCTGAATGTGAAGATTTAGATTAGATTAGATTAGATAGCATTTATTGTCATTGAACAGAATTCAACGAAATTTCCATTGCAGCTCCCGTGCAAAAGGTCAAATATATACAGTAAAAATAAGCAAACACACAATAATAATAATAACAATATATACAACTAAATTAACTAATATATATTTATATATGTACTATTTACTAAAAATTAGTTAGGAATAGCCTATGTAATGTACAATATTTGTCTGTGCTGTGTTGCTGTCACTCCAGTCTTTAATAATTGTCAAAAGGTTTGTATATATATAAAAAAATACTTGAACAAAGTTAGTTAAAGCTTTGCCTCAGAAAGCCTTGGTTCACCTCATTTATATTCAGAGGCTTTATGAGTGAGAGCTGTAAACAAGCAGAAAGCCCTGGAATTGGCACTCAAAGCATGTTGCTAGACATGCATAGAGCCTCTGCTTTCTTAACAATGCCAGACATTCACATGCATTCACACACACTCAAGCCACAGCTCCCTCCTCACTCTCTCCCTTACTCGTCTTCTCCTCTCGCCCTCTACGGGTCTGCAGCACATCAGCAGCTGCTGGAGGAGTGCAGCAACGCATTTCAAAGCAGAGCTGAGGAGGGCAGGGCAGGCAGCGTGGCCCTGTGTGGCCCAGCCAGAAGAAAGAGTGTGTGAGAGAGAGAGGGAATCTTCCCGGCTAACTGCACTTCTCTCCCTCTGTTTTTTACCCCTTCTGTCATCTCCAGAGCTGCAAGCGGAGCAACAGCCAAGCTCCTCCTCTCCTGCCACTCAGGAACTGATGACAAGGCTGGGCTTTTTACTGGGAGAAGGGATCCCTGGCACAGCACGCATACCTATGGACGACAAGAATGAAAAGAAGGTATTTAATTTTTTTCTTCCCTCCCTCCCTTCCACCTCTCTCCCACCTCTCCCTCACCCAGCAGCAGCTGCTACCACTGCTGCAGCACTAAGATTCTCAGATAGAGAAGCTAATCAGAGGAGACGATAGTTGTCACACTCCAATAGTAAAATGGATTATTATTTTGCTACTTGACTTATTTTTCCTCAGTGAATTATGGACAAGTTTGCAAGCTGTATGTGTTGGATACATTTTTTCCCTTCCAACAAGCAATGGTAACTATGAGACTACTTAACTTGAAGTGTTAAATTTGTGCAAGGGAAAGTAAGTGGAGATTTTAAATTGGTTGCATGTGCCTTTATTTCTGTGCGAGCTCTTTAGTGTCGTGCTGTAACTTAAGTGCTATTTCAGGGGCGGCTCTGGAGAATGTAACAAGAGCATCTGAGCCTGGGTCCAGAAATAGTTATGTTAGGTCTGAGCCTCAGTTTGTTTGGCTCCGCTAATTAAGCTGGGACTTTGTGTGGAGCAAAGCCCAGCATGCTGCGCTTTCCTCATCCATCTCATGTCCGGGACATGTTTTGACGCTGAGCTGGCGATTCTAGGAACGTGATAGAGGATTAGAAAGTGTTTCATAAATCATAGTCATTACAGGAGGTAACATAGGAGGGGATGGCCAGTACGAGTGGGTTAATGGTTTAGACTTTGAGGTGCTTTTTGTGCCTGGGTCTCCCAGACCATGTTGCTGTCATCTGCAAGCAGTTCTCTTTTCCTCCATGACGCTGTTTTACAGCACGTCTTTAACTCAGCGTGTTTTAGTATTGCCTCAGAGCTAATTATAAAATCTCAGTTTGGTCTCCGACTGGGTTGTTTGTTTACAGAAAGGAGGGATATAAAAAGAAAGAATGCCATGTAGTTAACGTTACGGCTCTACAAGTTGTTAATCATGCTGTCACAGCTATTTATTAGTCTGACTATTCTATATCTACTGTTTCAACCTTAGATTTTGAAATACAAAAAAAATTCACTTAGTCCAGTCTCTCTTCTTTCTCCTTTTAAGAGTAAATAATTTTAAAGTCTTGCACTGATGTATCAAGCAGAATAAATGGGAGCTCATAATTTTAATGATGAAACATGGTTTAAGGTTCAAAGTGACCATTTGAAAAGTTTACAACTTTACAATTTAATTCATTTTAAGAAAAAAAAACAATGAAAGTCATTCAGGCAGCAAAATATCTTGAAATGCATTATCAAGACCAAGGAACACAGCAAACAGGTCAGCGATGAAGTTATGGGGAGATTTAACACTTAGGTTCAGGTTATAACATGACATTCTGAGCTTTAAAAATCTCACAGAGCATTGTTGAGTCCATCATTCAAAAAAAACCTAAAAGAGAGTATTGACCAGGGAAGCAACCAAGAGACGCATTGTAACTTTGGAGAAGTTGAAGTTATCCACAGCTCAGGTGGAATAATCTGTCAACAGCACAACAATTAGTTGTGGACGCCACAAATCTGGCCTTGATCGATCGTGAAAAACGGGAAGAAGAAAGCCATTGTTGACAGAAAGCCATAAGAAGTCTGGAGAGCAGTTCGTGACTCGTCATTTAGGAGATGCCGTAAACATGCAGAAGAAGGTGCTCTGGTTAGATCAGAGCAATAGTGAACTTTTTGGCCTACCTGCAAATCACTATATATTACCCTAAACACTCTAGCCTCACTATGAAATAGTAGTGGTGGCAGCGTCATAATGTGGGGGATACTTTTCTCTGACAGAGACATGGAAGCTGGAGAGAATCGATGGGAGGATGGATGGAGTTAAATGCAGGGAAAACCTAGAAGTAAACCAGCTAGAGGCTTTCAAAGACTTGAGACTCCAAGCAGAGCAGAAACTCTTAACATGCTTCTGGTGCTACATTGGAGTCCACGTCAAAGTTCAGTTGAGAATCTGCAGTAAAACTTAAAAATAGGTGGTCAAACAACATCCATCATCTTGAGATGGCTTCCGGTCTCTAGATGTAGGGTTAGGGTCAATCCTCATAATTGCAATGTGCCACACTTTTCAGATTTTTATTTGCAGAAATGTATGGGAACCGCAAATCGGTTAGCTTGCATGTCCCCATTTTTGTACTGCTTTATATTGTGCTATCACATTAAATCTTAGTTAAATGCGTTGTTTGGGATTATTATATGGTATGTGCGGAGGTTCATTTACAGATATCTTTGCATAAGGCATTGTTTTCCATATGCAAACAATGCCACCCAGTGATACCTAGTGATGTGTACCGTCGTCTGTAAAGTTCTCCACAGAAGAAAAAAAAATCTATATTTTATTTCTTGAAGTTCATGTTAGCAATAGTGGATAGAAAAGTTGCAGAGTGATAATTAGTCTTTACCTCTGTTGTCTGCAGTGATTTGGCTTTTCTTACAAAGAATCAATGATGACCTTCATTTACTTGAAGGAAAATGACGAAATGGAGCAAACAAGGATTAATATGGATGTGTACTCTTTTCTGTTTTGTTCCAAACAGAGATTCAGCCTGTTGTATGGTTGTCAGGCAACCTTGATGGCTTTAGAAAGCTGTCTATTGTGTCACGACAGTCTTTTATTCTGTGCACTTTCCTTTGGGTTTATTTGGACTTCTCTAGCACATGGATGTCAGTGTATTTTGATTTAGCTTGTACCGTTTATAGAGCTTACACCCTTCGGCTTGTGTGTCATGCTCACATGTGAAACCCATGCCTATTTGCTAAGGAATGTCATCTATTGGTTTCACATGATTCAGGTCAAACAGATTGTGAAGTTAGATCAAATCTGACCTTTTCTCTTTGCTTCCTTTTTTTTAAATGCTGCATTTTGCCTTCTGGATAAAACTAAAAAATATTGCTTGTTTTACAAAATATGTGATCTCTTGTCCTGGTGATAAGCTTACCTGAACGTTCATTGATTTTGCTTAATCTCAGAACACCTTCTTGTTGTATCCAAGCCCTTTCTTCTGTTCTCTCTCTCTCCTCAGTGCACTCTGACCAGCCAGGGAATTAGCCCCTGCTCCACCCTGACCAGCAGCACGGCATCTCCCAGCACCGACAGCCCATGCTCCACTCTCAACAGCACGACAAGTCGTCCCCCACTCAGTCGTTCCAGCCCCTGTGGGACCATCACCAGCCCCAGCTCCACTCTTGAGAGCAAGGACAGCGGGATCATAGGTACGATACAGCACCTCTCCATCCTTTGACAGCAAGCTTTTAGAGTTCAAGGGAAAATAGTGAGAATGGAAAAAGCTCTCTTAGCAGGGATGTTTTGATTGGGATTTTTAAAATTACTGATTGCGACTAAATCTTTTCAGTTAGGATTACGGTTTTTAAGAGGTTAAACATATCCTTTAAATCCAGCAGCTTTCATTCATTTGTTCAGCATTTGGTAGAATTTGATTTTTAACTTGGATCTAATCTTTTAGGTATCGTTCCACAATAAAATAGAATAGTTTGCATTAATTTTGTTCCATTCAGGTTTGTAGGCCTCCTTCTTGGCACACACCTTGTCAACTTTGCCTACAAATTTTCTAAAGAACCGAGATAAAGTTTTTGTGACAATGCAAAAACATTGAATCTATTGTCCTTAAGCCTCATTGGCAAGCCCATTGGCAGCATGTTTGGTCATTGTCCATTTGGAAATCCCAAGCATCAACTTCCCTGCTGATGTCTTGAGATCTTGCTTCAATTTCCACATGATATTCTCATGTGGTGCAATCCATTTTGTCAATGGAAATGGTCCATCCTACAGCAAAATGATCCCACATCATGATACTACTTCCTGATTGTTCATAATTTAGATGGCGTATTTAGACTTTTAACCTTTCTTCTTTCTCCTCCAGAAGTAACAGTGATAGCTATGGGAAATATTTGTCGTTTTATCCCAACAGACAACAGAACTTGTGAATGTCATTTTTCCTTAAGTGCATATGTAATCTGGCTTTTTTATTTTAATTTTGGAATAATAGCTTCACCCTCTCTGAGTGGTCTTCCAATCCAAGTCAATTCTAGACTTTTTTCATTGTGAATAATGACACTTTTTCACAAGTTTCATCATTTTTTTTCTGGGGCTGATTTG
The DNA here is from genome assembly GCF_002775205.1 of Xiphophorus maculatus. Lineage (NCBI taxonomy): Eukaryota > Metazoa > Chordata > Actinopteri > Cyprinodontiformes > Poeciliidae > Xiphophorus > Xiphophorus maculatus. Next base: position 18,111,169 of record NC_036449.1, on the reverse strand, counting down.
CACATTTTACCCCAAATAAATTTGTTTTGGGGCCAAAGATCCCATCTTTTTTCTGCTTAAAGCTAAACACAGGCCAAAGTAGGCTTTAAATTACCTTTTCTCAAATAGTCGGTGATATGTAATACATTATGTTGTCTTTATAAATTAGCAGCACAGCTTAGAAAAGTGACCAGAATCTTTGCAGCCTCAGAATTACCCCCTTCAGTTCATCAATGGTAAAACCTCCAGTAAATTTAGAAAAACCTTGAAAAAGCCAAAGCAAGTAATGACTCGTAAACACTCTTAAACTTTTTGTCACCTATATCCCTAAAGTCTCAGAAAGTAAAGAGTTTCACAAAAAAACCCTTTATGTTAAAATTGTTACCTTGTGTGTCGTACTTGCTTCAGAACAAAGAAAACGTACCTGTGCAATGTCAGTCATTTGTCACTCTGCCAAGCTTGTTAAGACTGAGCAGCATATGTGTGACATATTCATCCTGAGTGTCAGTCAGTTGGTTTGTAGGAAGCTGCTTCAGCAGGAGGGAGCGTCATCCTCACAGTTGTAGCAGTTTGACGTTGGGCTGGATCTCTTGTAATAGTCCTATAAGACATCGAGGGATTTATGCAAGCTGACAGGAAGATGGCATAGTCTGTTGATGCATTAATTCATCTACCGTTTCCTCCTACAATGTCTCACATGGCCACGCAGATGTTAGGGTCTTATTCTGAAAATGGGCGTCACGTGTATTTAAGGATGATTGAGTAACAAATTGTAATTAGACCTTTGGCTATGTACCATAAAGTTTTCTTTTTACTGCAGTCTGTCTTTTTTAAGTACTCTACAGTTCACACAGGTGAAGCAAAATGCATTCTAATGCTCACAACAGTTACACCATGGCGCTTTGAAACTGACTGACTTGATATGTTTGCAGCAAAAACCAATATGTGTCAAAGCCATTCATTACACAACATTTGGATTTCCAATTCTGCAGGGTTTCTATAACTGATTGCCATGAGTCCGTCATTCTGCCTCCCCTAAAGTAATATTATTTCTCAGCACTGAATAATTTATGAAGGCTGTGATATAGTATCTTCCTGCCAGAGGTGCCGATGCAAATCATGATTAAACATTTGCTGGAATTCTGCAAAATGATGATGGTCTAAAAGTGTGCACCTTAACCAGAGGTTCCTCAATTTTCAGAAAACATTCAGTTTGAAGTCCTCACATAATGTAATCTGTAAAATGTATTAATTACAGAAATGTAAAACTGAGGGAATATCCTGATGTTTTAGTAGTTTGAATGAATCTGAGTTGATTTTGTATAATTCTTGAATAGTTCATCTTCAGTGAATTAAGTATTCATTCAGATAAATCAAACTATTCATCAAGTAAAAAAGCAGAACAAAAATAATCCCAAATGTGATGCCTTTACACTAAATTATTTCAAATCTTGGTTAAGTGATGCTTCAACATCTATGAACACACCTTGATTGGCCTTACATTTTATCTGATTGTTTGTCTTTGAGGTTTTAACAACGACACTTTCTTTATGTCCCGTGTGAGGTTTGCGTTTGGCTTTATTTTCCTCGAGTTTGTGGAGTCCAACAATTCTTTTGTTCTTCACTTGTCTAAATTTGTCATTTTTGAAACCCAGACAGTGTAAACTGTCATCATTGGTGGCAGGGACAAATTGAGTTATAGTTGTAATTTGGGGCCAAGTGAATAAATAGATGTTTTTAATTCTGCCCTCATTAAATCTTCAGCAGTTAAAATACAAATAACATCCCTGGCTTCAGCCCACATTTCTTGTTTCTAACTATGTCTATGACCCACACTTTTCTGTGCAGACAGAAGAAAACACTGCAGCTGTTAGATGAACAACTGCCCCTAGTTTCAAGACAAGGTACCGAAATACAGAAATATTAGAGATAATTTATACTTTAAGGAGCTGTGAAATACATGAACATTAAGAACGAGATTAAACAGTTCTTCCTCATCTTAGCTGCATTAGCAACACCTAACGTGTTAGAAGAGCAACAAGTAATGACTGTTCCTTCATAGGCATCAAGCTGAATTAAAATTCAGTGTTTTACTAATTTGTGTGCAAATAGAGGGGGTTGGGAAATGATCAGAACCACTGGGCTGAGACATCTCTGTCCCCTACCTTGATAAAGTGGTTCTAACGAAAAGAAGAACAAAGCTGTGCTGCACGTCAGATTCCTGTCAGTGATTAATGCTCCGTGTTCTTTGAAGTTTCACTCTGACTGGTTTGAAAAGCACAATAATTTGACTTTGTACTGAATTGAGTTCCTTTTTTAGCAGCATAGACTGGCTAAAAAGGGACATGGGAACTTGAAGTTATTACTGAAAAAAGCTTTTTAAATTACTTAAAAGAAAAGTCTGTGTAGATGTGAATAATTAACCATTTTTTAGTTTAAGATGCCAAGTAATCCAGAGCAGGGTGAGATGTTATTGTACATATGAATGATTTCAATTGGGTTCCTTTACCAATAGTGACACAGAGATATAACATTATGAAATTTTGACAAGCAGTCGGTCTCATCCATGTAGTTGGGCGATCCCATTCCACAGACTGGAAATGGCACTATGTGCCTGGAAAATGCATAACACTGCTCCTCTAACACTCGTAATGTAAGAACACGTTGGAGCGCCTTCCAAAAAAACTTTGTTCTTCCTGATTAAACAGTTGTGGTCCGTTTATGTTGAAAGCTGTGGAGATGTCTCACTGTTAAACATGATTTTACTATCGTAAAATATAGACGACATTGTGTCGACTATTACCGTATATTGTTTGGATCTTATAGCTGCAAAAATGTGGTTAACATTAATTAAACATTTAGTAACTGTAAGGTTTCCAAAAGATGGTCAATGTTTCTGAAGCTAGCGGGTTCCACAACAAAGGTTTAAAAGCTCAAAGGGATAAAACAAATATTTCACTGTAAGATGTTCAGCCTTTCTACAAGACTTTGTAGATAATAAAAGCAAGACTTTTATTAGTCTTCTTTTATCTGGTAAAAGTCTTGGTTTATTTTGGAGAAATGACAGTTTCCCTATCCAGCACCCATCATTGGGTGAAAACTAGTGCAGTAGTGACAGTCAGTCACGACAACACAGACATACAAGACAAACCACCATGCACATGCATACTGATACTTATGGAAAATTTAGAGAAACACACGCATGCACACACCTGTCATGCAAACCATGTAAATGGACAACAGAATTCAAACCCAAGACCTTCTTTCAGGAAGACAAGACTGCTACCAACTGTGCCACAATACAGCCCTTCTTTTAATTTGTGAAAAACTCAGAAAAAAACCACAATGAGTATTCTTTCCTCAGTAGCAACACCTAAACCAAAGATTGCTGTCACTGTGAACTGATGGTGTTAATGTATTATACATTCTCTAAACAAAGCAGATCAGATTTTTTTCAATTTCTGAATGGCCAATCACCCATCATGAGCAATCAAGAAAATCATGCAGTTCTAGTCGCCAACTGATTTCTCAGTCCATGTCTGTTTTTTTTTTTCCTTCTGTGTGTCTCTCTCTACTCAGAGAACATGTTTGTGTTTGATGGTTTTCTTATAGGATTGGAGGATTTGTTCTCACCTAAACAGAACTCCAGTCTAAACTTGAATGTTTTTAGACCTGTGTCTTTTGTCTCGCTCAATGTTTGGGTGTGGATTTGTTTTGTTTGTGCTATATCTAATTACTGTTTTCACCGTTTAAAGCTGAATGAATAGTCTCATTTAAATCAAGACCTCTGAGCTAAATCCTTAAACTAATTTAACAAATCCAAGCTGCCATGCCTCCTACTTTTTATTAGTGCACAGAGACTGTTGCTGTCGATTGAAAATGAGTTTCTGAGCAGCGTTGATAAGAGCAATGAGCAGCAGCAATGAGTTATTCAAAGTTCCATTACAGCTCAGTGTCTCGGTGAAGATTAAGACTGATAAATGTTCATATCACACAAAGAACACTGCTCTAATTTATCTCGCCTCTTTCTCTCCTATTATCCCTCCTCATTGGCTCAAATTCTGTTTTCTATCTCCATTTAGCCACCATCACTAGTTCCTCTGAGAATGACGACCGCAGTGGCTCCAGCCTCGAGTGGAGTAAAGATGGCAGCCTAAGGAGCACCGGGTGCCATGGCCTGGCGCAGAGCGTGCGGGCTGACACATGCTCTCCCGTGGTGGAAGAAGAGTCCAGTAGTGCCACGGCAACACCAGCTGACACCCCGTCGAGGACAGACCAGCAGCAGCAGCAGCCCCACACACCAGCAGGAGCACAGGGGCCACCACGACCACTAGGTCACACATGTGACGGGTCTAATCCATATTCACCGCAGACGTCCTCTTCCCTCATAATGCCGAGGCCAAACTCTGTCGCTGGTAAGGACGTTCTCTGTTTTTGGAAAATGTTACAAATAAACAATCTGTGTGAATGTGCTACTGTAGCTCTCTTGGTGAAAAGCTTTGTCAGTCAAGTTCTTTTGACTCTGATAGAGAGAGCTCTGCCTGGGGGCTGGCAAGTGAAATGTCATTTTAGTCCAAGTAGGTGAGCGATACAAATGGCCAGGAGCAGGAAGTGATATAAAAGAAATCGGTACAGGTTTTGCTTTTCACAGCTGGGCGTCAAGGCAGAAGTTTAGGATTAGGCAGCTGCTGTGTGTTGCGCCTCGGCACTGGCTGCTATGTTAGCTCCAAGCACAACCTGCTGTCTGGTTGATCTGTTCTGCATTCCTTCCCTTAAAGCTCCCTGTTGTGGTTTGGCTCACGATATTCACACAGCTGTCACAGTTGTTGATATTCCCCGGTACCCCCTTTCTCCACTCATGTCTCCCCCTTCTCCTACTCCCTGGTCTCACCCTTCCACCTCGCTTCTGTTTTTGTTGCTCCTGCTTTTGACCTTGACCCTGTTGTTAAACTGGTCTTCATGAGCTATTTCTTTCTACTCTATTTTGGACCAAGATTTTATTAGATCACAGTTAGTGTTTGGTTTCTCCTATATAATATACTGTCAATGATATAGTTAATAGCTCTTAATACAAGTACATCGGTTCTGAAAGGTGCGTGTATCGCTTGTCACAACCATAAAAATGATGCACAGCTTTTAAAATGTTTTACAGATAAATGTTTGAAAAAACGTGCCATTTGTTTTGTAATGGCTTACTCTTAAACCCCTAAAAATAAAATAGGTGTGAACAAATGTTTGAAGTCCACCTATTTGTACTTTAGTCTTAGCATAAATGCAGAAGTTCCTCAGTTTCCCCCCAGTTTTTTTAGAGAACATTAGTGAAGAAGCAGCACGTTAAAGACCAAGGAGCACAACAGATAGGTCAGGGATGAAGTTGTTGAGAACCGGGGTTAGGTTATAATCCTAATCTTCGAAAATAATGTTTTAAGGATGAAAGAGTATAGCACAACTGTACACCTATCAAGGCAAGCCTTTTCACCTAATTCTTACAAGCCAGACATGGAAAGCATCAGGGATGCAGCCAAGAGGCTGCCCAGCTTAGGTGGGAGAATATGTTGATGTAACAGCTATTAGTTGTGAATGCCAAAATTCTGCTTTTTATGGGGCAAAAAGAAAGCCATTGTAAGAACTCCTTTTTGCAGTTTGCCACAAATAATGAAGAGGGAAAACGTGGAAAAAGGTGCTTTGGTGTGACGAACAAAACACCATGTATTGCAGAAACGTGAAGGTGGCAGCATCATGCTATGGGGAGGCTTGAGCACAGAGTGGATGAAGTTGAATGCAGGGCAATCCTGGAAGAAAACCTTTTAGCGGATGCTGAAGTCTTAAGACTTATGGTAATATTCACCATCCAGCCAGAGTTTCAATGGCAAGATTTGCATAGATTAGATTCCTGTGTAGCATGTCCAGTCAAAGTCCAGACCGAAACCTAATTGAGACAGGCCAACCATGAAAATTACTACCTGATCTGAACAAGCTTAAGCTATTTTGCAAAGTGGAATGGTTGTACCTGGGAGAGTCATACCGGAAAAGAATTACATCAGTATCTACAGTGAAAATATCAACGGAAGAAGCTCAGAATTACAAAATGTCACATTTCTCATATTTTTATTAATTAAACAATGATGCAGTACTTTATTTTGGTCTGTTACATACATTTGCAATAGAATAGATTAAGGTTTGTAGCTGTAACATGACAAGTTGTGAAAAAGTAAGGGACTATATGCACAGTTGGATTTCGTTTTTCCAGACATAAAATGTCTGCAAGCTAAGGGTCAGGTTTATAGATGCTTGAACTGACAACATAAACACTAAGGTCATGACGTCAGCATTTGTTTGACAGACGGGAGTATGTGTTGTGTACAGAGGGTGAAACATTTCTTCGGCAAGGGATACATTGCATACAAAGTGAGGTTACACGGGGACAAAGAACAAAATCATCTGGTGTACAGAATTGCCACTGAAATATGCCACCTTCCACTTTAGAAGCAGGTAGCTGAACTGAAATTGCTAGAGCGGATATGTTTTCAGCTGGAAAAATAAAAATAAGTCACATGTCTAAAGCTGGAACAACAAAAAGCACATTGTGTCCACTGACTGCTAATTGTTTTTCTTAACCTATTTAACTGGATTGCATCTTTCTTATCCATTATGTTTTGTACCATAAAGCTTAACAGGCCAGACGCACTGTGGCTCATAAAGCTAGCAGACCAGGAAATATTTGGCAGTATACGTGTGTTTGTTTTATGGGTTGATGTCATAGTTATGCAGCATTGCCCTCTGGGGCCCTTGACAATTCACACCTTAGATTTTACGCTGTGTGACAAAACCATGGGAGAGGACATCAAGGACGCAGTAAGACGACTTCATTTATGGCTGCGACTGAGCTGTGTAGGTGCCCCAGTGAGCCATGGATGCCTCTCCTGAAGAAAATTATATGTAGAGAAGAAATAGTGATGAGCTCATTTTAATGAACGCTGCTCCTGTTTTTGATGCATTGACTCAGAATCTCAGTGATTAATGTTTTTATTCATCTTTGTTCTCTGTCTAAACTTTGACCGAATACCATTAAGAAAAATATGATACAGGGGTAAAAACAATGTAATAATAAGCCTAAGTAACCTGGTGTAAAGCTGACAATCATTCACTTTAAGGACACAATTTGTTATTGTGTGTGATCTTAGATAAGTGAAAATAGTGATTTTACCTCAACCTTTGCTGATTTAAAGGGGAGATGTAGTGCTATGTTCATAGAAATAGAGAAAACTTTAATCATAACATCCTTTTATATGGCATCACAGTAAAAATACTTTTAACCCTAGGAGCAGTAAGACTGAAGATTTTAGCTAACATGGCTGCAATGCATTCCCATAATATCAATCCTCCTCCTCCGTATTTAATAATTTCTTTGACTTTGTGCTGACAGTGTGTTGATGTTGTAAAATGTGCTGCTTGACTTGTCTATGATTTTGCTTCTTTGCATTGACATGTATCCGTTTTTAATGACCCTATATAGCATGTGCTTTGCTTAGGAAAATCTAAATTTTACAATTTGAGATGCTTCATTTTGTTGAAGCATCTTGGTTAAATATTTTAGAAAGCAGATATGTTTACCAAAATCAAAGATCCATATTAATTTAGGACAAATGAGTTCCACAGTTTTTAAGTCATGTGTTCAGCTGCTTGTGATTGTGTTGCTCAAATTTGGAGCGTGAAATAATCCTGCTATGTGGGAGATGAATGACATCACAGTGCATTTATTTAATTTAGCAGTGATTTGTTACCTTCCAGGTTCTTATGTTGTGTATTGGCTTTTGCATGCACTCACTGTTTGTATTCTGAAGTTGCCTCTTCCTTTGGCAGCAGTCTTGCTCTGAGCTTACCTTATCAAAAAATGATGGGGCCAAGGTTCGTTTGTGTTCTTTAAAATAAGCATGTGGAGAATGAAAAGCCAGATTTTCTGACAGGTTTATCTCTCTGCTAAGAGTCTGAAAAGGTAAAATTCCTTCTGTTTTCCAGACATAATTAAATCCCTCGGCTCATTTTTTTGAGAATCTAATTTGTGATTCTGAAGTATTTGCAGAGGTCAGATCGTAATTACAAAAGTGTCTTGAATTTCTGCAACACTGAGGCGTAAACAAAAAATAATAGCTTTCTGAATCAAATATACGCTGGAACCAGTCTGTTCCAGTGCAGCAGGTTGACATAGTTTCACTTCATCTTGAATGCTGGGTGCTCTTATGATTTTTGCTGTTTTTATTTGCTCTTTGTTTCCATGTTTAAAGACGGCATATCATGGCTGTTTGTGATGTCTCCAGGGAGCCATGGAATTCACATCCGGCCATAGCTTTATGTAGTCACTAATCTGTTTAGTTCACAAGTCAAACAAAAACAGATAAGCCATTCATATCCTCCGGCACATTTCAGAAAGGTCACAGAGGCATCTTCAAAAATGTCCATTTTCAGAGCTGTTTTGATGCCTCTGTGTCACAGCAGGAGGAAAAGAAAAACTCTTTGAGGGATCAATCTTTTTTGAGTTTGCAAACCCCTCTCAGCGGCACCCGTCTGAAAGATCAGGACTTGTTAAATGCCCAGTCTTAAAATAGTAGAGTGTGGGATAAAGTCTCTCCTTTAGAGTTTGACAGACAACATCCACTGTTTGCAATTCTATAGAAAAAAAAACATTTTCATAAGCCTCTACTCTTGTATGAAGTTTGTTTTTCTTGATTATTTTTAATAATTACATCGGGAAAGGGGGGGGGGGGGGGTGTTTTGTAGTATTTATGTACTCCAATCAATATTATTCAAACTTTATTTTGAGTACCCTCAATTCCAGCTGGTTGCTAAAGACCAACAATAACGGATAAAATTAAGCCAGTTAGTTTAGCCAGTCTACATGCACCTTAAAAAGTTATGATACCTGGAAAAAGGAAGGACACTTATTTATATATAATATTTAGCATGAGCTCTATCAGTACACAAACTGTATTCCTTTTTGTTTGTACACTGAGTATAGATACAAGATCCATTTGATAATTTATCTTCTATCAATCTTTATCAACACATATTCATGAAACTCTAATAATTCTATTGCACCAACATTAACAGCCTTGAGCTTATGAAGCTACACAAAATTTAAACTCTTTATTCTTGTGTATTTTTACTGTTTTTCGATTTGCATCAGGGTATATGGAGTACTACACCACATGGCTAATTAGCATAAGCAAAAGGATCACATGACAAATTGACATCATCACCTCCATGCATATTCTTTTTGCCAGAGAGATGTCCCATTTTCTTTTATTCATGGATTCTAATCCAAGTTGCACGAAATTAGACAAACATATGTTGATGACAATAAAATCACTGTCACATAATAGCTTGAACGTACCTAAAAAGTGCCGTGAAATAACATACTACATTTCATCTGTCTGATCCGCTTTATGTAGGCGTCATTTTGTCCCACTTGCCAGCTCATAATGCTTAGTGTGCTACAGGATCTTTTCTGTAGAATAGCCTCAATATGCTTACCTGCAGCAGGTAAAGGGATTGCTTTGTTTGGGACCCTGTTCCGATACTTGGGATCAAATCTGTACATCTTTTTTTTTTAATACACATGCTATTTAGACAAGAACATCCAGTTGGAAATATAATATTTTCATCACTCTAGAAAGTTTCTTGCTCGTAAGGCCTCGACACAAATGCTAGGACTTTCATAAAAATTAATTTAAAATGTGTGGATTAGTTCAAACTTTTCTTTTCTACTGTAGTGAGCTTTAGAAAAATTATATTTAGAGGATTAGGCTGTGATAATTATGGCAGTAATAATTAGCTGCTATTGCCTTCAGCTTTATCACAGCGGGCGTTCAGATCTCCATCTGTGTTAAAGTGAACAAATATTTTGAATTGGCCCTTGGAGAGAATGCACAGAATTAGAGAGCAAAGCTAAGTCTTTTTTTTCAGAACTTGATGAGATCGTCTTGGTCACATCTTTGGAGTGGTGTCAAGGAAAGTGAATGGGTTGAGAAACTGAGAGGTGCAGTATCTAAGAGCAAAGGTGCTTCTGTCTCATTCTCTGTTCGGGCATGAGGAACATGAAACTGAAGATTTCAAAGTGCAAACCAGCTTGAGGGGGAAACGAGTCACATTTTCATCAGCCTGACACATTTTTACAACTTCAAAGTCATTGCAAACTCAAACTTCAAGACATCAAATGGGATTTTTTTTAAAATAAGCACACATGCATGAATGGGAAGAAAGGCAGACAGTATGGAAAAGAACGGTGTTCACAGCTGAATGTGATCTTCATTTAAAGGAATGGCTTGGCTTTAAAGGAGTTGTAGACAAAACTGAAAGGGACTTGATAGAAAGGAGAAATGGAGAATGTATGAGCAGCACAGATGATATCAGACAGGGATAATGGTGTGCCAATGTTAAAACATTCGCATATCAGTAACTTTGACTAAAGTTTGTTGTTCTGTTTAGAAATGTGCTGATCAGAATTATCTGGACGATTTCAGGTATCCAGTTTTTGTAAAGTTTACCTGGTTTTAGCAGGTTCCAATTACTATTTAAGAACTCTATAATAACTAGATATATGAACAGCATGCATGAGAGAGAAGCGATAATGAAATAGTTTCACAAATACTTTAAAACAAAGAAAGTATTACTTGACTTTTATTTTCGACTGACGTTAGCACTGTATATCAACAGCTCTATATTCAAAATGTAGACCTTTCTATGAGACTCCCAGAAGGTGGCTTACCTTTCCAACATTTTTTCTGTTCTCCATTTAGCCTTTCTGTTATCTGCCTAAAGTCTTGTGCTCTGCTGACAGACTGAGCCTCTGACACATTGTAGAAAATAGTTTCTTTTAAACTGCCTTTGACTTCACCTTAAACACCTTATCGAGCCTGACAAATAATTTTAACTTTTCTTACTAACAACTTCCAGACTCAGGAGTGTTATTGTCAAGGTCTGTTTAAGAATAGTATATTTAAAACCAATTATAACGTATTCAGAGCCCATAGACTAAATCTCCTAGCTGACCTTTTTGTTTCATTTAATTCTCCAATTTTTCACCCTCTGCTGCTTCCTTATCAAAGGTAGTATGTAAATTCAAATTCATAAGGCTCATGGACAGAAATGATGTCTTAAACCCGTGAGTTAAAAGTACCAAGAGATGGGGAGGGTGACACTCTTTGCATTCATTTAGCAAGTGCCTACTGTTGTGGGTGCTGTGACTGACTGAGCACCAGAAAGAAGACAGCCATTGTCTGCTTCCACCGGCTCTGCATGTGAGAAATAAGTGAGGAATTGCTGTTGAACCCTTGGAAAGCTCATCCCATGTGGGTGTTTTATAAACCTTTAGCCAAGGGTGTGGACCCAGGTTTTCCATCAGCGCTGCTGTCCAGGTATTTCCATGTTGTGGAGGAGTTTTCCAGAATTCCTGTTGTGCTTCCTGCCGTTGCTGCTGGGTGTGAGTAGTTGTAGCATCATAATGGAATTTGTGCACGTTTTCAACATGTGGTGATTTACACCGACTATTTTTCTTTTTGTATCGGTTTTGTGTGGTTGTCGTTTTATTTAATTTGCTGAAAATTGGTTTATCTCCAGAGTGGTTGTCCAGGAACAGTCTGCTGTAATAAAAGTAACTCTGGGGCCTTCTTTCATTTCAGTCGCAGTTGCAGCAGACGTGTTTTAATTAGTGGGACATTCCAGAGAGTGAGTTCGCAGCTCAGTGTGGGAGAGAGTAAGTGAAGAGGGGAAGATGAGTGTTTGTGACTGTCTCTCCCATCTGAAGCAGATAAAGAAGATAACTGAGGCTTTGATTCTGCTCTTCTGCAAGGCCAAACCAGAATACAGCTTGATGATGTTGGGATTGAAAAATGAGTTGCAATTGGAGTAGAGACCTTGTTGCACTGTTGCACATCTTTATTACATTAACAGGGCATAGATCATACTTTAAACCTTCTGCTAAATTGCTGCGCAATCACACTGACTCATCCACAAGTTAATCTGGAGACTTTTGGGATCAAAATCATCTCCTGCTGTGAGACCTCAACTCCTCTCTGCACAAAGTCGGATTGAAATTAAATAAAATCTCGAGAAAGTTTAACATCCAAGTTACAAAATGTATTTATTTTAAGGTGGTAAAAAATAAAATAAAAATGTAATATTTATTGGTTTACTAATAATTTATATTGCTTCACTTGATAGCATGTGGATAATAAATATATGCTCAGCAGATTGTTGCTAATGGGTAATTTTTGAACATCTGAGTAAACCTGTAGTAGTAAAAGCTTCTTTAAGCGGTCGCAACTGGCATGGGATTGATTTATTCTTTTTTCTGAGGAGAAACAAAGGTAGTCTGTCCTCTCCCTACAGCACAAAAGTGCTGTTTGAGGGGACAGACATCTTATTGCTATAGCTGTCAGAAGAAATCAGACAACCAGAGCGCATCTGTCTTAACTATAAGATACTGCTTTCCTTTCAGCTGCAGTTTACTAGTACTGCCTCTAGGAATCGTCAAATGTCAAAGCGCACTGGCTTGCATCACCATCACTCATCTGCTGGGAGATATAGCCTGTGTGCAACAAAATCTTCAACTACTGATTCTTCCCATCTCACATTTTGCAGTTTTTGAAATAAAAGCAGTCCTCCTGATTTAGTGTTGTTCACTGTCTGTTTTTGGACCCGTGTGTCTCTTCGCAGCAACCAGCTCCACAAAGCTGGAGGATCTGAGCTATCTTGATGAACAGCGCAACACGCCCCTGAGGACTTCCATTCGCCTGCCTTGGCACAACACAGGAGGGAGGCCACCTCATGACCCTAAAGGTGACTGACAGTATGCGTTAATACTGCAAATAAGCTGGATGTTGAACATTGTTGGGCTTACTTGATATCCAGATTTGGGATAGTTAAGTTTTTCTTTTTAGGTTGCCATTATCACACCAAATTTCTTTTAATTTAGGTAGAGTTCTTTGGTAGAGCTTAAGAACATACAACATTTCACATTTTGTCATGTCACAGCCACACAATTTAATGTATTGCATTAGAATCTTCTGTGATAGACCAACACAGAGTAGTGCATATTTGCAAACTGGAAGGGAAAGTGTACATTAACAATATTTCAAATATGAAAATGGTGTCATTCATTCTATTCAGCCCCCTTGAATCAACATTTGTAGGATCACAATTCTCTGTCTCAATTAGCTTTGGATATACACATGCTAACATTTTTTGCCCATTAGCTCAAACTTAGACAGATTGAATCAAGAGTATCCTCAAAGATAAATTTTCAAATCTATTCATATATCCTGTATTGAATTTGACTCTGAAATTTAACATTTCAGTTGAAATTAGATGTAGTTTTACGTAATGTTTTTCCTGGAAGTTAAACCTCTGTTTCAGCCTAAAGTCTTTTCCAGCTTTTTCTCCATGATTTCTCTGTATTTAGTTCCATGTATCTTAACTAGTTTCTCCAGGACTGCTGAAGAAAAACATCCACATCTGTCTACTGCTGACTGCAGTAATCAGCTTTTTCCTATTTAAACAGATTTTTATGGCTCTTTCTCTTCCTACTTAACTTGATCGATCACATTAAACCTTAATTTTTCCAAAGGTTTCGTTAGATACTTTGTACTGAAGCGCACTTTAGAAGGCAGTAATACATTTGAATATTTTCCTGTACATCAGCAAAAATACTCAATTGAATGCTGCCTTGTTTAAAACTGCATACAAACAGCACTTTTAAACATAAGACCAAAGTTTAGAAAGAGTCTAACCACAGAAACAAAACAATTCTGTGTACATCCAGGACTTGTGAAATGCAGATTGGTAGGTTTTTAGTTTATGTTCTACATTAAAAACAGTGTGTTGTGTTTTTATTTGTCCAGCTATCTTTATCTTGTTTGTTGTGTGTGAAAGAGAAAGAGAGCAGTTGGTGTTACACAGCTCTGCAGAGTTCATTAGAAAAACTTCAAAAGGAACATTTGATGAAAACTAGCTGTAACTCAAAGGTTTTTGGCATTTAGATTTTCAACTCTGAGTGACAATGAAAATAGGACAGAAGCAGTGATTCAAGTCAATTCAGCTCAACTCATTTTTTGATCCACTTCTGATTCACAATAAATAGACAAAATTCAATTGCATTTGAGGAGCTTTGTCTAATATAGAGAGATAGACACGTTAATACTAAATAAGATTCAGAAATACCCTTAAAAAGAAGTTGAAGATAAACTTAAAATGCTCAATCTTAGGGGAAAGCATGTATGTCTTGTCTAATAGTTTTTAAAAAGAGCACAAGGAATGGAGGAGAGGTAGTCGGTGTGTATCAACACAGGCCCTGCAGGACCTTAGGCTAATACCAGCATAACTAATAAATATTTCAGGGTCACCCAAGCAATTATAACTACAGGATTCTGTAAAAAGCAACTTTTCATGGTTATTCAGGAAAGGTTAAGAAAGTTTCTGCTTTTTGAACCCAAACTAGAAGCTGATTTAACAGACCAGACTCTAAGTTAGTACTTTGAGTTTTGTAGAAATCCAGTTAAAAGTAGTAGGAGGAGATATGTCCTGTCAAAATGCAGAATCTCCATTTGGCACAAATAATGAGTAATTGCTACAAAATGTTTTACTTTATTTTTATATCTCTTTTAAATTATAGCTTAATTTTTAGCTCTAGAAAATCTATTCAATACCAAACATGCACCCATCACGGATTTTGTGGCTGATTTCCAAACACCAATTTTGCAAAGCTCTGACCTACCAGCCCCCGTTTCTAATTAAGAACTATAGAAAGCAAAAACACATTTGTTTTATTGTCTTGTGAAACTAATTCTCACAAACAGCCAAAAATCATGATGCCAGCTCAAAAGAATTACAGCCCTCCACCCCCTTTACAAAACAGAATATAGGTCACTAACTTCTTTCTTTTCCTTTTTTTGTACACCTCAAAATGTTTAGGTGTGCTGTATTACAAGATATATATATTTTCTACCATATGTTTTTTTAAATAAACAATGTTTCCAAAAATGATATTTTAAAAGAAACTCTGACTGTTGACTTATTAAAGCTTTACAGTAGCCTTAAAGAGCCTTTATGCGAAAGATAAATAATTGTTTATATTATGACCAGAGGGAATATATTACTGTGTGTGTGAGACAGAGAAACTGAGCAGTTGGTGTTACACAACTCTGCAGTTAAATAGGATTTCAGTAAATTCACAGATCAGGGCCAGTAAAGTATATCAGCCAATTTCGATATTACAAGTCCAAAATCCTTGGGCCATTTATGTTTTGTACTGGCCAAATATTTGAATACCCAAAGAAAAAAATAAATATATTAGGACTCATTTTGTATGTAGCTAGTTAATCATTCCACACTAATGCTGCAAGGTTTAATAATTAACACCACAACTAATTATGATTTGGTTCCCTTTCCCCCCCATTTACTTTAGGACGCTTTGCTCCCTACAAACCTTCAGACATCATGCTCAAGCCCCTGCTGTTTGAGGTACCCAGCATCACTACAGACTCTGTGTTTGTCGGCCGAGACTGGCTGTTTCAGCAGCTTGAGGACATGCTGAAGGCCAGCGAGTCCAGTGAAAACCACGGAGTTGTGGTGGTGGGCAGCGTTGGGTATGGGAAGACGGCCATTATCTCCCGGCTGGTAGCGCTGAGCTGTCACGGAGGACGCATGCGCCAGATTGCCTCCAACAGTCCGAGTGCCTCGCCTAAAAGTAAGCAGTTTTTCTGGTTTCCTTTGGGTAAGAGCTTGCAGAGTGTGAATGGAAAACTATGAAACTACCTAAAATTGTGTCATGCTGTGTGTTATTAAAAATGTCTCTAAAAGTTTTTTAATGTATTTTATTTAAAAAATGACATTGTGTGATATGATTTTTTTTTTTACCTTAACTGACCTAAAACAATAAAAGTTTTGACTGACTTAATATCAGAAAGTGATGGGGGGAGGGGAAAAGGGTTTTCTCTTTTTGTATAGCATATGCAAATATCTGTTTTCACCCAGAAGTATATGGTTGATTTATTTCTTTTAGGTAGTGCGGGACAAGGCACAGAACTCCCCCTCAGCCAGCCCCCGCAGCCCACTCCACCATCCAGTGCCACCAACACCCTTAGCAGCAACAGCTGTCCAGGAACTCCTGAGATGCAACGGCGCAGAGAGGAGGCTGTCAAACGGCTGGCTTCAAAGGTAGCGATAAACTTAAGCTGAAGAGGAAATAGTAGTGTTTTTTTTTTTTTCATAGAAACACTGCAAGGCCACTTTAGAAAGACTAATTATTCCAAAAAGTGTTTGTGGCGCAAGTAATTTGTTTTCCAGCTACACGGTTTCTCATATTAAAACAGAAAACCCATAAAGGTAAAAACAATGCTTCTAAAATCTTTTACGACATTCCTGCTTTTGTTTTTGCATTCATGCAGTGGTGTGGCGTTTAAAAAAAGGTTTTACTGACCTAAAAGCTGAGGTTTTACTACATTTCGGGAGTATGTAGGTGAAATGACATTATTCTGCTGTGTGAAGGGACGTTTTAGCAAGAAACTTATTTCTGTAGTTATTAAAACAGTGGAGGTACAAGTGGTATTTGAGGAGCTTTTGTCTTGTAAATGTTCATTTGCTGCTGGCTGAAGCCTAATGTTTGACAAGGAATGTCATAGATCCCCTCTTTTACTAAACTTAATATTAATAGTTCAAGATTAAAATGTTAGTGGGCAAATACTTTCTTTCTACACCTCTTTTACATGATTTATGCTGAGTTGAACTGTGACCAGTTTCAGAAACCCGGTTTTCATAAAGCTTTGACAAGCCGACACAGATTTCAGACCAATTCTGATAGCTTTTTAAAAACTATGATACAAGAATATATTGGAACAGGACTTGAACTTTTTTTCCCCAAGATTTCCTGGCATGACCAGTTACCAGCATACCTTTACTCGATTAGATTAGGTCTGTTGATGGACGACTGTGAGGTCATATCTTATCGGATTTGTTTTCTGAACTTAAACTCTTGCCATTGATTTTGCTTTGCAATTAGTCTAATTATTAAATGCTGCTAGTCTTGTTTGGGACTAAACACGTCCTGTTGTGGGTGCCTTTTGAACCCTTACATATTGATATTATAAATCTTTCTCCTGCTATTGGGACAGTTCATGAACTCCATTTCTAACTATTTATGCACTGAGATTCTAAACGTCTGTGAAACCCAAAACCATCTCTTGAGCCAATTAATGTGTAAAGTGTTTCCAATCGGCGCTCTCTCCGGGGTTCTGTTCCTGTGATGTGTGAACACTGATGCAACGCTGAGCAGCTTCTGTCAAATTCAGCCATTTCTTTTTAATCACTGATTTAAAAGCAGTCTCATATCTGCGCTCTGAGGCTATTACATGTTATGATGCACCACAAGCTTTATATTTTTTTTCTTTTGCTGTGACTGAATACTCTTTCAGATGCGTTTCTTCAACACAAATTTATAGTTATTGTAGATTAACGGCTGCAGGTTTACTGCAGTGTTGCATCAGCTTGTCTTATATTGTTTATTGGTGCAGCAGCCTGCATGACTCATGTACTTTAGTGAACTGTTTGCTGATACACAGGTTGCTTTATTGTATCCATTCATCCTTTTTCATCTTTACTTGGATGCGCCGCTGCAATATCTTTACTGCAAAGGGCTCTCCACAGTCTGCTTTTAGGCCAATTGTATCCTTCATGTGGGATAAACAACCACATCTCAGATCTGTTTTTAAATAGCTCTATTATATTATATTATATTATATTATATTTATTATATTGTAATATATTTCCTAATATTTTATATTCAAAGCCACAAAAAAATGACAGAAACTTGATGTCTCAATAATATGCAAACACTGATGGTGTGTTTATAAAGCAGATTGATAAAAAAAAAATGCTGCCAGCAGACATCTTTAAATTTAATGTAATTTCTGGCGATCATGTGAAGACCTCTTTCAGAGTGTTGAAGGATATCAAATGGCAGTCTGTTCCTTTAGTTTGGATGGCAATTACTGTAGTACAAATACACATCCCCAAGGTCACTTTTCTTCTCACCTCTTTCCCGTATTTTACCTAATAGACCCAACTTCCATTAAGAAATAGAGAAACCTGCTTTTAGAATTTTACAATAACTTAATTATTGTTTTCTGCCTAGTTTTTTATATGCAGAATAATACAATTTTAAGTTATTTTCTCCTGGCCTCTCTAATTAAGGAGATTCTGGGTAGCTTTTAGGAAAACGTCAAGTATCCTGGTTGCTTAAGAAATTCTGCATTTGCCTTCTCTTACTTTTCCAGGTGGTTGCGTATCATTATTGCCAGGCCGACAACACGTACACCTGCCTGGTTCCAG
The DNA here is from genome assembly GCF_002775205.1 of Xiphophorus maculatus. Lineage (NCBI taxonomy): Eukaryota > Metazoa > Chordata > Actinopteri > Cyprinodontiformes > Poeciliidae > Xiphophorus > Xiphophorus maculatus. The sequence goes on along the minus strand of NC_036449.1, from coordinate 18,092,809 downwards.
AGTTTGTGCACAGTATCGCAGCTTTGCTGTGCAGAGCTCATCAGCTCACTGCCTACCGAGAGCTACTGCTGAAAGAGCCCCACCTCCAGAGCATGCTCAGTCTGCGCTCTTGCGTCCAAGACCCCATGGCTGCTTTCCGAAGGGGGGTCCTGGAGCCGCTGGCCAACCTTCGTAATGGTAAGAACGCTACATTCCAGGGTTTTCTTTTCTTTTTCTGGCCTGTTCATGTGTGACTTTATTTTAGTTTTTTTCTGTCCATCCACCCTTTTGTCCTTTCTTGTTTCCTTCTTTCTCTCTTCCTTTCTTCATTTCCTTCTCTCTTCTTTGCCATCTATCTTTTTCTTTCTCTTTCTGTTTTTTTAAGCCTGAACACTGTCCAATTATATTCCATAATGTGTCATTTTTGTATGTATTGTTTTAAGGTGTTTTAAAAGGACTGAGGACTCTAGACATTTAGGTTTGAAAAACTACGGCACTTTGACATTTTAAGAATGGGGTTATTTCTTTTCACAGCTCATACCAGTTAGTAGAAGTGCTGATAAATGTTTAACTGCTAAATGCCACTGCAGTATCATAAAACTCTCACAGCTGGGTAGTTTAGTTGAAATAACACTGGTCTCAGTTGCTGTTCTCTACTTATTGTCTTCTCATTGTTTTTTTTATGTGTACATTTTCAGAGAAGAGAATTTCAGAGGAAGACCATATAATTTTGATAGATGGACTTAATGAAGCGGAGTTTCATAAGCCTGACTATGGAGACACCATAGCTTCTTTCATCACTAAGATCATTCCCAAGTTTCCTTCCTGGCTGAAGCTGCTGGTCACTGTCCGGGTTAACTTAATGGTAAGGAAAAAACACTGATATGAAAGAGACCTTTTAATGTTTTAACCTTTTTAATGTTTTTTTTTTAACACCATGGAGAAGTTTTATGCATGGTTAGTTTATTAAAACAACATCCCTCGGAGGGAGCTGCATGAAATCAAAACTCGGATGCGAGAATCTATTGACAGAAGAAGTGTTAGTCTTCTGACCTTTATAGAAATGTGTTAAGCAGAACCAGTTTGTTTAATGGCAGCCACGGGAAGTCCTGTTTGGAGTTTTACATAAATTTTTGTAATGGACTCTGTAAACATGTACAAGATGATGCTCCAGTTGATATTGACCTAAATACACGGCGTCACTTGTGTTCTTTATGTTCACTTAAAGAAGGATGGAGGTGAATACAGGGAAACGTTGGAGGCAACCTTATTGGAAACTTGAAAAAGTTTCTGACTTACACAGAAGCTGTCCCTTTCAGGAGGATATAACCAGCTAGAGCCAGAAAGAGAATAGTTTAAATGAAAATGTACTTATGTGATGATCTCATCAATGTTGTGACCCAAATTCAATAGAGAATCCGTGAAAAGGTTTGAAAATGTATGTTTAAGCTATTAAGATGCATCTTTAGTTATTTTACAAAGATCTTTAGATATGCAAACTTGAAGTTTGATTTGCTGTCACTTCTCGAGATGCTCAATCGACTTTAACAAATGTGAGACACCCTGTCAAGAGAAGCCAGCACTTCCTGGAAGAATTGGCAGATGGTGACCCAGAACTCAAGTCTGTATGACAGGAAAGAGAAGTCTAAAACTTTGGGCTTCCTGTCTTGATGACCCTCAGTTAAACAGCTGTAAAGATCTTCTCTGGCTGTGTTAGGGTCACCGTGGCGGCAGCTGAAGCTTTGACAGGCCTGATGAGCCAAGCGACAGCTGATTGAGTCTTGAATAATAATGTGGTAGCTGACTGACATCCAGTATAGGGGTTATTAATGCTCAGGAAGGAGCCAGATATTGACTGCTGTCCATCAGTCTGTGCTGCCAATTCAGTTTGTTTATTTATTAGCCTGCCAAGCATTTAAAATTCTGGTATCGTCACAGCTCACTCAATGTGGTAAATCACTACGTGGAAACATTGATCATTTGTGTTTTCAGGATTGAATGCTTTTTATGATTTATTTGACAGCACCATGTTGAACAATGTGAATAAAGGTTTAGAGCTCTGTACTGTAGCTTGTCAGTTTGTTTTTGTGTTTTTGTTTTTTTGGTTTCCTTAATACTTGGGTTGGATACCAACACTAAGTTTATCTGCAAGGCATTGCCTTCACTTCACCTGATGGAGTGTGTACCTGTGCATAGCGTGTGTGTTTCTCTGGTTGTGTTGTTATGATGAGGAAGAAATAAGCGTTATCTCACTCAGGCAATGTTTCTCAGGCCTCAGACAGGCAAAGGATTGGAGGATTAAGACGCATTGACCCTCCGGGATATGAATTGAAATGTGAGCTCTGGCTAAGACTTGTGCTTACTTACTAGTAGCCACCATCCCATCCATCCCCTGCCTCTTAATACTCACTTCACCTGCTCCTGTCATCCATTTCCAATAGTAGCAGGTGTCTGTGCTTTGGCCTGATAGCTTACTGAGCGTACTTCCCTGCTGTTCGAAAAGCCTCTTTTCATATAATAGTGCCTTCAAAGGTATTCATAACCTTTGAAGGCTAACCTTTGGAAACTTTTTACACTTCATCATGTTAATACTGAAACAGAAAAAAAAACACTGTGTTTTATTGGAATTTCATGTGGTAAGTGAACAGGTATAGTCTTTTTTACTAAATCATATCTGGAAGGTTTTGTATCAAACTTTCTACAAAATAGTTTTCTGCCAGAATTCAATTTAATCACATGAGATCAAGAGCTTCTGTGAACATAATATTTTAATTCTTGACAAAGATTTTGGTGTGACTCTGACTGGTCCGTTCCAACACATTAATACTCTGTGATCTAAACCATTACACTGTAGTTTGGCCTGTATTTTTAGCCCTGTTTGTTTGGTGTATCTTTTACCTCAGTCTGCAGTTTGGGGTTTTTTCACCTTATAGTAGGTTTTGTCTGGGAGTGTTCGGTACTTAGCTTTAACCAGCTTCCCTGTTCCTGCTGAAAAACAATCCATCACCCTAGCATGATGCTGCCGACCATGGGCGTAGGTTTGGGTATGGACGGTCGTGACATGTCACGACCAATATTCAAGGGATATAAAATAGTCCCGACCAATTTTTGCCATATTAATTAAAAAAAAACATATGTATTTTTTAACAAAAACAAAATAAATAAACGAAAATCTACATTGATTAGTTTAATATTTCAATATACTACGCAGTGGTAGCATTCATTTTAAAATTCGCTGTTCTGAACTATGACGACCCATGTCGCTATTGGCTCACAGAACTTGGATCTACGTTCTTTGATTAGCTGCAAAAGGCGGCGGCCAGCTGGCCACACGCGGAACGGTGTTGGTCAGTAAGTTGTAAGGTCCCACCAAAACTTAGACCAAACCTACGCCCTTGCTGCCAACACAAGTTTCACCGGATGCTTTGGTCAGATATAGCTGTGAATAAAATTAGATTATATTAGTATCAATAATGCCCTGCGATGGACTGGCGACCTGTCCAGGGTGTACCCTGTCTCTCGCCCGAAATGTCTCGGTGGAGATAGGGATTAGCACCCCTCCCAACCTCACTAGGGACAAGGGTGTAAGAAAATGAATGGATGGATGGATAGAATCGATAACAAATTGAGGCAAAATCCAGGCAGCAATATTGCACGAATCTTCTTCCCTGCATCTTTACCAACTTTATCTTGTCTGTTGCAGGAGATCACCAGCCTTCTCTCATTCTCGAAAATCTCCCTGGATGATTTTACGGACAACAAAGAGATCACTAATGACCTCAATTCCTATATCCAGTACCGGATCAACAGCAGCAAGGACATTATGAACAACATCAGCCTGAATGGCAAGGCCGATCCTGGCACTGTGACCAAGCTCAGCAGCCACCTGACCTCTCGCAGCCAGGGCTCCTACCTGTATCTGAAGCTCACGTTGGATCTCTTTGAGAGAGGCCACCTGGTGATCAAAAGTGCCAGCTACAAAGTAGTGCCTGTTTCGCTAGTTGAACTGTACCAGCTCCAGTGCAACATGAAGTTCATGACCAACTCGGCCTTTGAGCGGTCCCTGCCTATCCTCAACGTGGCTCTGGCGTCGCTGCACCCAATGACGGACGATCAGCTGTTTCAGGCCATCAATGCCGGCCACGTCCGAGGGGAGCTGCAGTGGGAGGACTTCCAGCAGCGCATGGAGCTGCTCTCGTGCTTTCTCATCAAACGGCGAGATAAAACGCGCATGTTTTGCCACCCTTCCTTCAGAGAGTGGCTGGTGTGGAGAGCTGATGGAGAGAGCACAGATTTCCTCTGTGACCCCAGGTCAGTCCTCTGTTCCGTAAGCAAATGTTTTGCTCTCAGCAGCTCTTCCTTAGGAATGCGGGCCTCTGTTATATGCATGATAAGCTTGTAAAGCATTTAGGCAGTCCTCTTTCTGTGGATTACAGACTTCAAACAGTCCGCAACAGAGTCCGACTAACGCTCACTGATAACATGAAGGCAATAAAAGAAGTATCAGGAAAGAAAGAGGTTTCCTTTAAACAAAACGTTCTGTATTTGTAAGTCTTTCTTTGAAAACTGCATTTCTACGACGGCACACACTTCTTTCTTTGCAAACTTTTATTTCACAGTATGATTCCCATTTAATTGTTCGAGGCGTCCATGAATCTTTGTTGGTTATTTAGTATGCGGAGAGGAATGGAGTGTGAAAAGGAAGCAAAATGCTTTAATCAATACACACAGCACGACTCATGTCTGACTCAGCAAAGTAATTGGGTATGAAATGCTTCAGGTACTCTGATTATCTTTACAACTTTCTAGTTTGTATCAAGTAAAAAAAACTGTTTATAGCTCCACTTAAAGTAGACTCAATACTTTTGCTTACAGAAGCTTAAATTATCATGTACTGAATCAAAGCTGATATTTTATTGTGTTTTTAAGCTAGTCTTTACTCATAAACACTGTGGAGGTTTGATACAAACACACACCTATTAAATTATAACTCCATTTATCTACAAGTAAACTGGGCTACATTGATTGGACGTACTATCATGCTTTCACTTGCTGAAAGAGGAGTTGAGGTGTGTAAGGCTGGATTTCTGCTTAAAATATTTTGTGCTTTGTTTTTGGGCTCAGCATCTCAGCCCCTTTCCTGAGATGCTACAGGTTAACTGTCAAGCACAGATGTCTCAACTATGTTTTTGAAACGTATCCTTTTGTTCCCCCAGTTGGTCGAATTTCTCCTTAGGCAGTCTGCTGCAGCTTGTAGTTTTCCAACTCTGGTCTTCTAACAGTGTTGCCATTTTAAGTGATGAGTGAGAATCAGAATCCAGGTTTTTCAAGACAGGAAATAATTAGCAGTTTCACTTGAAAGACTGTTGGTGCTCCAGCTGACCAGCAGTGCACAGCAACAGGTGAGGGTGAGGAAGAGGCTGCGCTTACTCTATGCTTCAAACAGCTGGAGAAAACTGCAGCCATTGAGGCACTTTCCCAGACAACTCATTAAAAGAACTTCAAACCATAAAACCAATATGAAATGTTTATGAAAGAAACTTTTTGAAACCTCAGTAAATGTGGATGCTGGTAATTGGCATTTAGATATGTGCTGTGCTGCAGCTTTAGAGTCTTAATAAGCCAGTCAAGACTCTGCTATGGATGATTTTAATAGTTGAGAAATCACATTTTTACCAGTTTGTTAAATACACATACACTGTATAAAATGGATAAGATAGAGGATGTAGATAATAGAAATAAAGACACAAAACATGGATAATCAATGCTTGAATGTTTATGTGCTCCTAAGTGTTTACATGTTTTACAAATCCCATGCTGCCCGGTATATAGCAGATATTCCACCTATCTGTGCGTTCTGCTGGGCTCTTTTTGCTCTACCTGACAGATATGATACAGTTGCCTAATTTGAAATTCTTTGGATCAGCCATGCACGCCTAATAAGCTGAAAGATATCGGTCTGGCCCTCCCCTGTCGTGCACCTCTACTCACATACTGATGACTCTGAAGTGGACCAGATCTGAACTTCACATTCTGGTCATTCACAGCCTTCCAGTTCCATTAAAAAAACAAACGGTTATAGTCTGGCATGGGCAGACAAAAGCTTGCTGCACAGTACTTTTCAGTGTCTGTGTTCAAATAGAGGGAATTGTAACCAGATCAAAGTGATCCGCAATCATGCATGTCCGTTTAATGACTTTCTGCATTAATTGGTGCCAGAGTGCCTGTGTGGGGAAAAGGAAAAAAAAAAAAGATCCAGCAAACTTGTTTTATTTCTTTTTTTTTTTATTTTACTCCAGCCCTGTGTGGGTCCCTGACCAGCTTTTGCATCAAATTCACACCAACCCTGAATAGGAGAGGTTTCTGTGTAGATGCCAAGTTACTCATCGTTATAAAACAATAAGTGCTTTTATGTTTACGGTTCAGATGAGCAGGCTTCCCTCATTTGGACAGCAGAGTAATCTTTCTGTTGATATGTAACTCAGGACTGGCCATGCTCTAATGGCATTTATGCTGTCACGCCAAGAGGGGAAATTGAACCGTCAGCAGACAATGGAGCTGGGACACCACATCCTGAAGGCGCACATCTTTAAGGTAAAACCACGGAGTCATCTTTGGACATTTGAAATCCATTTTCTGCAGAAAATATTTATATTCAAGCTGGTTTTGTGCAGTGAAATTGTGTTCATACCCCTTCAGATTTTTCACATTTATTCAAGTTACAACCACAAATTGCAATGGTTTTATTGTCAATTTCTTTATTTATACTTTGACTGGGATGTTTTGCGCATAAATATGCTTAGATCCCAACCACTGTATTGCAACTCTGGCTGTATGTTGAAAATCTCAATAAAAAATCCCAATAAAATGTGGTAAAGTTTATGGTTTTAATATGAAAAGGAGTATAGAGCCATTTACAATTCTCCCTACTTGTGTTTGTTTGTATGATGTATTGACTTGTCTGCAGGGTCTGAGTAAGAAAACAGGCGTTCCATCTAGTGTGCTTCAAGCTTTATGGATCAGCTGCAGTGCTGATGGTCTTTCTGCAGCCTTGGCTTCCCTGAGGAACCTCTACACACCAAATGTCAAGGTAAGGAGGCTCTTTATCTCCTCTCTGTGTGTGAGCTAGACCTTCTAGAGCCAGACATGCTCTCTGTTTATGCCCCTGTGATGTGAGTTGTTTGTGAATGATTTTCTCTGGCAAAACAAGCAAATTCCATATTCATTTCACTGGTTGGTTCTTGTGCATGATATCACATCAAGTGACTGAGTCCTACCAGTCACATTCCCGGCACACAGTGATATTTCAATTATAGTCCTAAAATCGACCAGCAATTCCCAGTTTCACACACACACACAAAAAAAACAACAAAAAAATCCATTGAAAATTAAAAGCACTGGAAGGTTGAAACTGAGGAAATATGTTCCTGGGTAGGACAAATAAGAAATGCAGGGAACAAAAGAATATAGACTGGAGAGTTATGAAAAGGTAAATGTTTTCACTCAGTTAGAAGTCTGTATTATGTATATAGATTTTCTCCCTTACTTCACAACTGTTAATAATGTGGCAACCGGTGCAGAACATAATCATTGTTTCCCCTCCTTAATTAGACTAATGTTGGTAGAAGGGCTCATTAAACTGATAGTGTGACAACTATCTGTGTGTTACCCTCTACATGAGTTGTTTTCTGGAGAAATAATCATTGGCCATCACTGGAAAGGCTATTACATGCATATCATTATGTTTTCTACCATACCACAGAATTATTTATTTTTTCTTTGCCTCTAAGCTGCTGTCAGTGGGGCTTTATTACTTGTCTGCTGTGAGTCAGTACTTGTGAGACAATTGCAGAATGACCTTGGTTTGTCCTTTGGGAAAAATAGTCTGTTAATTGATTCAGCCGAGGATTCAAACACAATTTTCTCTCAGGTTGCAGAATCCTTATTGGTGCAAACTTGTTTGACAAGATGATTTTATTGATTTACTCCTTAGGGAAGAGAATAACAAACACTTATAATTGAATTCAGCTACTTTAATTGGTTTCTGACCTTTATTTTGAGATTTTCATCAGTTTTTCAATAATATCAATAAATCATTGAGTCACTTCTCGGAACACAGTGGCTCACATTGTTGAAATGTTTTTCTTGAAATTTGATTATGCCCTCAGACTTTCATTTAATAATTTTTTTCTGATTCAATTAAATATAAATTGTCATGAAAATTAGATTTTTAAAGTAGCACAAAGATGGACATGAGTTTTGAATAATGTTCCAGCTGCAGCTATCTGCATATTCCTCTTCTTTTGTTGTTTTAAAATTTTTAATTAATTTTAAACTAGGAACACTGATATAACAACAACAAAAAACATTGATATCTTTTGATATAGGCATCAAAATTTGTTATGCCGTAAAATATTAAAATAAGAGTCTGGGGCAAAACAATTATGATAATGATGAATTGAAATCTAGTTCGTAATAGGAAAAGGTTCTGATTTGAGGTATGAAAGACGAGGACTGGGTAACGTGGGCTCTCACCATCCTCTTTGACTTTTCTTCACATTTTCCATCTTTGTGGTCAGGTGAGCCGTCTCCTGATGCTGGGAGGGGCAAACGTGAACTACCGAACAGAAGTCCTGAACAATGCCCCAGTGCTTTGTGTTCAGTGTCACCTCGGTCACCATGAGATCGCCTCACTTCTGTTGGAGTTTGGCGCCAGCGTTGATGTTGTGTCTGAAAATGGGATGAGCCCATTGAGCTTCTCAGCCACTGGAGGACACCTGGGTTTAGTCATGCTGCTCTGTAAGCGGGGGGCCAAGGTAAAGACTCCATATTTTTTGCATGAAAATGTTCTTAAAATGAAGACAAAATGTCTTAAACCTGCAGCCATGGCTACCTTCTCTGATACATAATGTATTCAGATCATGAGTATCTACACATTTTGTCAAAATACAGTTGCAAAGTTGATTCACTGTTTTGTTTTTTATTGAGATTCTGTGTTATAGACTCATACAAAGTAACACGTTATTGTAAAGTCAATATTAACAAAAATAGAATAGAATAGAAATAGAAATCCATCCATAAGTTTCATATTATGCACCAAGCTGTAAAACTAGAGGATGACTGAGTGGTTAGTTGTTTCACAGTGAGATTCATGTTGCCTGTCACAATCAACAATGAATCAATTAATTGCATTATAAAGCTCAAGAAATTCCATTTGCATGATTTGTCGTTTTTCTCTTTTCTCTCTCTCTTTCTACTAAAAATTAGATGTCAAAAGCCTAGTTTATTGGACTCAACTAGCCCTTTTTTAAAGAATAATTCTGTTGACAGAAACTTCATACTTCATTTTATTTGTTGTTTTTGTTTATTTTATTTAAAATGTCTCCCAATTTCAGCGTTAAATGTTAATTATAAATTAAAGCACATTGATGTTTCAGAATGTGCTCTTGCGTTACTGGTCTATTACCATTATATCACTTAAAATTGGTCTCAAGACACTGATACTGTGGTTTATCGTGATAACGTCTGGGACAATTTATCGTCCAGCAAAATTTGTTATTGTGACTGGACCAGTAATTTAGTGGTAATAGTGTCATAATTCTTGACCAGGATGTGCGTTTACAGTGTGGTCCAGTTAAAGTCCAGTTCAAATATCTGATTGAGAATCTGTGGTCAAACTTGAACATTGCTGTTCATGTGGTCACTACTCAGTCTGACTTAACTTGAGCTCCTTTTCAAAAAAGGAATGGCCAAACACATACCAGAAAATGCATTGTGCTGATATGGCAACAAAAACTCGCTTGAGAAAAAACACAAGTATAATTTCTTCCGAATTCACAGTGCTACTTTGTGTTTGTCTATCATGTAAAATCCTCAAAATTTATATAAAAATCTGTGGTTACACCAAGACAAAATCTAAAAAAAAAAAAAATAAATGAATAAAAATTCTCAGGCATCAATCCTTGTATTTTACAGAACTTCAATCTGCTTTAGTGCAGGTGGTTATGGCTGCTGCACCAAATTGACCTCACATGTAAAGCATATTTTCTGTTTCTCAGCAATAAATCCAAGAATTTTGCATTTATGCCAGGTGGATCACGTAGATAAGAGCGGCCAGTGTGCTCTGGTCCACGCCGCATTACGTGGACACACCGAGATCATTCAGTACCTGCTGGAGCTTGAATGGAGCGGTGAGGGGCAGCAGCAGGACTCTTCTCTGAAGAACAAAGCTCTGCAGCAGGCTTTGATCGCAGCCTCGAGCATGGGACACACACAGGTCTGACCAACATGCATGCATATTAATTTAGCAAACCAACTGCACGCTCTCATGAATTTGAAGATGGAGGAAGTTGGGCCAAGTTTTCTCAGTGGTGATGAATTAATTATTTGACACAACAGGTAGCCAGCAGACTGGGCTGCTTTTAGGCTTTAGGTTTGTTTTGCATTTCTCATCAGCTGAAATGCTCAGCTTAAAGTAAACAGAGCTAAAACTCCCTTTATTTGGTTATTTGAGGACCTAAACTCCTCAGTTCTGCTTTGATCCATTTATAATAATTTGCTGATTTTTTTTTTTTCTGCTTCAAAGTTTTGCATGCTGCATCATATAGACGGTTTATTTGATATTTTATATTGCAGTGGTACACCATTAATCTATGTTTCTTTTTTGGCAGGTTGTGAGAGCCCTGCTGGCGCTGAAAAATGAGCATGCTGTGCAAATTGATAGTCATGACACTCTGTGGGGCGAGACAGGTATGTCCTCATCAATCTTTTTGCATTATGTGGCTCGTTTGTATGATGACCTGCTGTTTTACCATTACCAACCTGGCTACTGTAATGGAAAGCTACAACAAAAGAGTTTGCGGTTTTTCTTTTCACAGAGGTCATTTCAGATAGATGCCTATACAGTTAGACTTTATTCTCGTCGCAAGTTAGGTTTACTGGCAAAATGTATGAACTAGCAGTGGTTTATGTTTTTTTAAAATGGTAGGTTAGGCACTAACCGTTTCATATGAGCTTCACTGTAAAAATGTAGCCCACAAAATCTTGCTGTGGGTCCATTATAGTCAATCTTGGAGTCTTGGATCACCTGTCCACTCAGGAATCTGGTGGCGGCCACTGATAACTTCCTCTTCCTGCCACCAGGTGGCTTTTCTACTGTATTTTAAAATGGCAAACTATTTTTCCAGCTGTATCTCTAGGGTTATTCTGAGACTTTTGTTTTCTTTTTGTATCATTTACCTTGTTTGTGATAGATTATGATCTCTTCTCTGCACTTTTTAAATGTTCCTTTGACTTTGCAATGAGGCCCTTTTTTTTTAATCTTAGGCACATGTAAGAAACTAAGGAAGCTTTTTTCTAGTTACATCATGTGTGCCAGAGATCATGTCTGATTTCCAAACGTGTGAAGAATTTTGTTCAAGTGGTTGAATAATTTTGAGATGGCAGGTCTCATTAAAAGTAGGCTTCATTCATTGTATTAGATTATTGAATCATTTAGTATTTTTTATGTAATTTGTAATATTAAAAACATCTTAAGAATTCTGAATATTGCTGGCAAACCTAGAAGACCTTTAGGGGCAGCTTTGTGTTTACACTTTCATACATGCCTCAAATTTCAAGTGTGTAGCATTTTCAATGACTTTTACATTTCTGCAAGCTGCTACATTTCAGCAAAAGATTTCTCTTAGCGCAAGTTGATCAACCTCTGCTGATAAATGAAGCATCACTCTATTGTCTCAAAACTACATGTTCACACGGTTCTGATATTTGAAATGAGAAGCACCAACAGCAGAACATCAGTTTTGTTTTCAAGTGAACAGTTTAGGAGCTTGAAATAAATCTAAATAATCAGTGAACAGTGACAGCCACTGTGATGTTTGAAAACACTGCCTTCCTTTTTTTTCTGAACGTCTGCATTCTGAGGTGAAAAATGTTCAACAGCTATTTCGTACTTTTGAAACCAGTATTTGAAGTTATTTATGGGCGATCATAAAAAAGTTGAGCCTGAAAAGAGAGAACGATAATAATAGTTTCTTTGTGTCTTATTTGGTTCTAAGCTATCAGGATTTAGCTGCCACTGCTTTGTGCGCAGGTTATTTAGGGCAGGCAACAAAAAGCAGTTTCTGAATCATACACTCTAACTATATACCACTTAAGTGTCTTCTTGAATTTATTTTTTCATATTTCCAGATCTTGTGTTTTATCCAGTAATTTCTAGCTGGACCATAAACAGTTTTGTTGATGTTTTTACAGAGGGCTTTCCCCTCTTGTTTTTGAGACCCTGTAAGTAGGATTGATATAAATATTGACGTATGTTTTTTAAATGCAACCATAAAATATATTTGCTCTCAATTCAAAAACGGTTTCAAATCTGTTTAGTTAAATGGTCGTCTTTATTTTGCATCTTTACTCCAGTGATTGATGGTATAGCTGGCTCCCATTTAAGAGCAAATGTTTGTTTGACTTTGTGTAAGACCATTATGTGTGCTGTATGATCTTGAACCAAAAATATGTTTGATTGTAGTTAAATGAAGTTAACTTATCAAAGTAGACCTGATAAGCTGTCAGCTTCGATTAAAGGAAAAGGAGGAGGCTTACAAAGTGCCAGACGCTACATTTAGTCCTGGCTTTCAGCTTGAGAAAAGGTTTTTGAGGAAATGACTACAATAACTGATTGTAAAGATACTTTCTGGGAAATAAATCTTTTTTAACCCCTTAACCACTTTATAGATGTTTGCTTTCTTTGAAACATAATCTCTCTTGGAATATTTTTATGATGCAATAGCTCCTCTCCATGAATCTGTCAGAAACCTTAACAGGACATGAGATTCAGTAACATGACACCAGCATTTACAAAAACAGCCACCTGCAACCCTTAGTATAGTTTGAAGCTTATATTTTACAAGTCCACTCCAGAAACATTAACATATCAGTTTCTTTGTACTGCAGTAACATTAACTTGAAACATGATCTAATTTGAGCAGAATCCAACTGACTAGAAACAGAGTAGCTCCGGCTGGCCACATAGTTTTTTGCATTCCCAGATGATGAACGTTACATCATTTAGGTCTCGTATTGAAACTGATTTAATAACTGTGAATTTATTTTGCCAGAGTTCTCCATACTTTCTAACTCTGGTGCTGCACAAACCTTTACTTGAAATAGTGATCATGCTGTCTATTTTTCGTTCATCTACTGTGCAGACAGAAATGCAGAAGTTATTACTCAGCTTTCAAAGTGATCCATCTGGTTGTTCCTCCTAAAATAATGTAATTATTTTACTATTTAAAGCTATTACTATGTAGCTTGAGCATGTACTTGTATGTTTGCATTTACCTGTCAGACATCTCAGCTCATCTGCATTCAGAATTACTTAATCAGTGAAAACAAATTGGATGAAGATAGGCTGGATGGATCTGGTGATGTGTTTTGAACACCCACATTTTTAGCACTTGTCAACAGGTTAAATTTCAGTTTAACCTCTTGTCTTTATTCTGCCTCTCAGCTGCAGGTTTGTTAATCCAATCCTGCTCTGATGTTTGAAATCTCAAAAGCAGGTGTAGTTTCTCAAATATCTTGATCAAAATCATTCATTCATTTTGTCTCTGAAAACATTCCCTGATAACCCGTGAGACCTCCTGTCACACTTACTTCGGTGGTATATTGCATACTTATGCAAATGATCCCACTATGTTTAAATAGAGGTAGATCAGATTGTTCCTCAGTTCAAGCGCCGTCTTTTAAAAATCCCTCTTTTAGGATGCAGTGCGGTTCCTCCTTATGCAAAGAAGAGGTGATTTAAATGCAGACGATCATTCTTGTTTCAACAACCGGGTTTAAAGCAAAGACCAACAAGCTGGTTTGTTGGAAGGAAAAGAGAAAGATGTTGTTAACGATGTACAACAAATTTAGAATATATATATATATATATATATATATATATATATATATATATATATTAAAAATTCCCTTCTCACCCACCGCAGGTGGTTCTTATCCTCTGAGCTCGGGTCCTCTACCAGAGGCCTGGGAGCTTGAGGGTTCTGCACATTTTTGGACTGAGATGTCTGATGTTGTTCCTGGGATCTGTTGTAGCCATTGGTCCAGTTTGGGGGTGACTGCCCCGAGGGCCCCGATGACCACAGGCACCACTGTGGTCTTCACCTTCCAGGCCCTCTCCAGTTCCTGAGGCCCTGGTATTTCTCTAGTTTCTCGTGCTCCTTTTTCCTGATGTTGCAGTCGCTTGGTATTGCTACATCTACCACAACGGCTTTCCTCTGTTGTTTATCCACTACGACAATGTCTGGTTGGTTCGCCATTACCATTTTGTCTGTCTGGATCTGGAAGTCCCACAGGATCTTAGCTCTGGCGTTCTCCGCCACCTTTGGGACTTGCAACTTGGCTATGTCGTTCCATGTACGCTTTCCCTGCCAGTATCTTGCACCCTGCTGTTATGTGCTGGACTGTCTCAGGGGCCTCCTTGCACAACCTACACCTTGGGTCTTGTCTGTTGTGGTATATCTGGGCCTCTATTGCTCAGGTGTTTAGGGCCTGTTCCTGGGCGGCCAGGATGAGGGCCTCTGTGCTGTCCTTGAGTCCAGCTTTTTCCAGCCATTGGTAGGATTTACTGATATCAGCCACTTGGGTTATTTGCTGGTGGTACATCCCATGTAGGGGCTTGTCCTCCCATGATGGTATCTCTGGCACCTCAACCTCCGTTTTCTGTTGTCTGAGATATTCACTGAGCACATTGTCTGTTGAGGCTTTGTCCCTGATGTATTTATGGATCTTAGTTGTTTCGTCCTGGACTGTGGTTCTCACACTCACTAGTCCTCTGCCTCCTTCCTTGCGGCTCGTGTACAGTCTCAGGGTGCTGGATTTGGGATGGAACCCTCCATGCATTGTTAGTAGTTTTCTAGTCTTAATATCTGTGGCTTTTATCTCCTCCTTTGGCCAGCTAATTATTCCAGCAGGGTATCTGATTACTGGCAGGGCATAGCTGTTTATCACATGGATTTTGTTCTTGCCATTGATCTGGCTTCTCAGGACTTGCCTCTTTGTGATCAGCCGACCACACTTCTCTAGTCTGAATGACATCCCAATGTCCGTGCTGTAGATCCTGGTGGTGTGGATCAGTGAGTCGATGTCTCGCTCACTCTTGGCATACAGCTTGATGTCATCCATGTAGAGAAGGATGGCATGAGTCGGTATCCGTAGCCAGTCTTGTTGATAATTTGGCTGAGGGGGTTCAGGCCTATGCAGAACAGTAGCGGGGACAGAGCATCTCCTTGGTATATGCCACATTTGATGGACACTTGTGCAAGTGGTTTGCAGTTGGCCTCATCAAGTTTGCAATGACAGAGTTGATGTTATACATCTCTAAGCTAAGCTAATGCTGAGTTGTAGATTAGCTCATTGGTTTCTGTTATGGTGTTGGTAGGGATCGTTCTCAATGCTGCATTCACATTCTCAATGATGGTGATGGTTTTCACTCAGCCGTTGTAATTGGCGCCAAGGAGGTCTGGTTGACATTCGGGTGATTCAGCTCTGATTCGCTCAATGGGGCCATGTATCCCCTGACTGGGTGGGTCCTCCTTTTTGCCGTAGCATTTGTGTTGTATCTCGTCAATCTCAAGTTGTGATGTTGGAACACTGAGCTACTAGTTGTTTAGTGCTTAGTGTTGACTGGGGATGTCGAAGTAACCATTCCTTCACCAGTCTTTGCATGTAACCTCTCTGATTAGGGTTACTTGAGTAGTAGCATCTCTCGCCCATTTCCGTCTTGTTCCAGTAGCCCATTTCCCCAACAACTGGTTCCCCAACACCTGACGCAGACCTTGTTTGGCTGGGCGACGTCTGAGCCGGCATGTTATGCATTTTAGTATCTCTCATAGTATGAGGTAGGCAGTAGCTTGAAGGGTCTTGCCTCTCGGGTGATATACTGATGCCTTATCTATTGAGCTATCCAGTCAGCTATATATATGTTTGCCATGACTACCTTGATTGTTTAGCCACAAACATTTTCCCACATTGTAATAATAGGGTATTTGTGTGTAAAATTTTGGACAAAGTTTATTTAAATTAAATTTGGAAAAAGCCTGCAACAAAACAAACGGTGGAAAAACTGAAGAGCTGTGAGTTCTTTTCGGATGCTCTGTACAGGAAGCCATTTCCTGCTTCTTTGTTTATAGGTGAAAACACGGCCATGAACTCTTGTGTTTAGATGAAGAAATACGACTCAGTGGTGACCTACAGCTGCAGACTGTCACTCAGTGGAGATGCGGAAAGTGTTACTGGGCTCAGAAACACTTTCCACAGTTATAACTTAAATTCTCAACTTTTAGATGAGTGTGCTGCTAAATAAGTACAGTATGTGTAGCATGGTATTTTGTTTTCTGCTTTTTATCATCTGCTACTTTTTCAGACAGAGCGTTCTTTCATTTAGTATACATAAATGTTTGTGATGGTCCTTGAGCCTTGTCTGGTTGTCATTTTCAAAAATATTCAATTATAAAAAGCAACAACTACTTTTTCAATTGACAGTTTTTTTTAGAGTTAGTGAAAAAGTTCTACTTTTTCATTTTATTATTCATCAAGATCACCAACATTTTGTCAACACTGCTAGAATGTCAAATCATGAACATTCAGAGACCAACTCATGGAAATGAGCTCCCTCTCTGTGGATTAAGAATTTTAAAAAGTTCAGGTACTGCGCAATGGAAGTGCTGTTGAGATTACTCTTACTACTTACATAAATATTAGCATTTTTGGCCTGAATATTTGAAAATAGCTGAATGAGATGTGCATAAACAGCCATCAGTCAACAGCTGCTCTCGTGTCTGCTCTTTGTAAACTAGCGTGCACCTTCCAGAGTGCTGCTAACGTTGCTCCCTGGAGCCCAGGCTAAGTTTAGCTGTTTTAGAGTCATTGTTCCCATGTGTGAACTGTGTGAGGATATCCACGTTTTTAACAGATGGCGGGTGGGGTTGTTTTTGGCTGGGGAGACTGTTCATCCAGATGGATGATGTCAGTTAGACATGGAGGCTCTGCGGCACCTTTCGTCTCCGAGGTGAATGTGAGAACAGACCTGCTCCAGTTCCTCTGGTGGAGCTCGCTCTGTTTGGAGAACCAGCATTCATTTAGGACCGATCCATCTGTTCTCTGTAAGCATCCAACATTATAACTGTGTCTCCTCTTTATAGTAATTCACTGCTTGAGCTGTTGTTTTTTCATCAGAATGGTGGTTTGAAGAGGACCTAAAATGCAAACAGGAATGTGTGTTTAACAGAGCTGGTTGGCTTTGTCGGCTTGTGTTTGTCTGCTGGTGCATGAAATGACTGAGTCCTCGTCTCTGTCTATGAGGTCTGGGGAATACGAGGCAAGAATTTAATGAGTTTTAATAAGCACAAACATTATCTGATTTAAACTCAATTAGCTGCATGTCTTTAGTTTGTGAAGAATGGGAGTTACTTTTTATAGCCAAACCTTCCTTTTTTCCATGCCCTGTGTTGCAACTGAAGGCATTGGTTCTCAGCAGTATAACTTGCAAAACTATTTTTACTCTTTGTGCTTTTTCACAATTGGTCATACTACAAATGCAAATGCCAATGTATTTCATTTGGATTTGATGTGACCACCATGGTGTTTTCCTAAGATGTGCTAGGTTATTTATCCTTCACATTTAGGCCAGAAACTTTGGTCTCATGTAACTAGAGTACATTCTTCCACACGGTTGTTGTTTCTCCTATATGGCGGATGCCGAACTACAAATGAGACTGTTCAGGAGTTTCTTATTGTCACACTTCCACACAGGTTAAATTTGTGGAATTTACCACTAATAGTTTCTTGCCACATGAGTAATGAAGCTCAGCAAAATCTCTAGAGATGAATTTGGCCCCTTGGCTGCTTTCCTTGTTCAGTCTTTCAGTTTAGATGCATGACCATATCTTGGCATGTCTACACTCTGGTCATACTGTCTCCATTTTCAATCATGGCTTGAACAGTGACCTGTGAAGCCTTGGATTACTTCACCTTTATTCTTCAGATTACAGGTGAAAATAGTTAATTTGGACACTGGCAGATTTTAGTCACTAATGCAGAAATAAAACTGGTTTCACTGTGTTTTATTTAGGGACACCAAAGTAGCCGAGGGCTGAATAAAATTGCATACTTTTTAGATTTTCATGTTTTAAATAGAGCACACCACCTTACATGCTCTGCTTTGTGAAAGTCGTCACATAAACGTTTAGTAAAATACATTGCAGTTTGTGGTTGTAACATAAAACATGAAGAAATGTGAAAATTCTCAGGCGGTGTGAATACTTCTGTAGGGTTCGGTATCCTTCCTGTGGATTTCTAAGTTCTGACAAACCTGTATGTTTTCTTCCTCTTTGTAATTCAGCACTGACAGCTGCTGCAGGCCGGGGGAAGATGGAGGTGTGCAGCTTCCTGTTGGAGCAGGGGGCGGTGGTGCAGCAGGTGAACCGGCGGGGGGTGTCTCCCCTGTTCTGCGCTGTCAGACAGGGACACTGGCAGGTAAGATGTGCTGAGCAGCTTGTTTGTTCCTGATAAACTGTTTTCACTCGCAGTAACCTGCCACAGTAAATCTCCTGCATCAAGGCATCACAGCAGTTGCTTTCCAGCCTGATAGATTTTGGATGCAGTCAGTGTCCATGCTAAATTAAAGCATTTGTAATAGCTGCTTTAATTCTAGCTTTTTTTTTTTTGTTGCTTTTTTTGGGTCATTTTTCAGATTGCAGAGCTGCTGCTGCAACATGGTGCTGACATTAACATCAGCGACAAGCAGGGTAGAACGCTGCTCATGGTGGCTGCCTGCGAGGGTCACCTGAGTACTGTTGAGTTTCTGCTGTCTAAAGGTAAACACCAATCACTCTACACCACTAAGATGAATGTCTGTTAAAAAGTGCTAAAAAATAACCCATGAGGTAATGTTTGCCTGAAAGGTGCTTCTTTAACTTCGATGGACAAAGAGGGACTGATGCCTCTTAGTTGGGCGTGTTTGAAAGGACATAAGAATGTGGTGCAGTTTTTGGTGGAGAAAGGCGCGGTCATCGACCACACGGACAGAAATGGACGGACGCCGCTGGACCTCGCCGCCTTCTATGGAGATGCTGAGATTGTAAGTGGAAGTATGATGGCTAATGATGTTATCATTTGCCCCAACAGTTTGAAAATCTGGAAAAGGACTAAATTGAATTTTCTTCCAGGTGTGGAAAAAATAGAGAATGTAGGAATATTTATTTTTCCAGACTTTGTTCCCATCAGCCTGATGACAAATATCTACATCTTTAAACCTAGAATGCTTCTGTCTGTGTACATTTATGGTGGATTTTGCTTTAAAGGATCACATGGCTCTGTTTACATCAAATTCATTTGCTTCATCTTCCACAACAGTCTTGTCTGTCATTTTAGGTAAAACTTGCTTTCATTACTTTTTAATGCTGTTTAAAAACTCTGATGTTTAAATAATGAATGTGATAATAATTTATTTATTTACAAAGTAAACAGATACAAAAAAAACCAACTTTGTATCCATTTGTGCACCAATCAATTTATCATCCGTCATACTATGTCATCTATCCATCTTTGTAAGTTCCACATTTAAAGCTTAACTACGACTAAATTTACAATGAATGCTTCATTTAATCCCTTTCTAGACCTAAATCTGATTGCAAATATTTGTCTGGAAAATCATGAAACATTGAAAAAATAAATAAATAAAAAATTGTGAATAAACCTTGTGTTATGGAAGATAGTGATATAAGTTTGTGTGTGGTCCTGTAGGTCCAGTACTTGGTGGAAAGAGGAGCAGTGATAGAGCATGTGGACCACAGTGGGATGAGACCTCTGGACCGGGCCATCGGGTGCAGGAACACGTCAGTGGTGGTGACTCTGCTGAAGAAAGGGGCCAAGCTGGGTAGGAGCTCCTCTCTAACAAACACACCCCCATGTTGAGGTTGACAGAAATTTAGTGTTTGACATTTGGTACATGTAGTTTTCTTTGGCTTTCTGGGTTGTTTCACATCTTTTGGTAAACACAGAAAAGCCCTCTTGTCTCCAGCTTGTTTGTGTCTCTCAGTATCTCATGATTCTAAGAATAATCCCAGACAAATGTAGAGGAATGTTGTGGGAAAAACTGCTCCTGTCGCTGCATGTCTCATTAAATCTTCAGTCTGTTGGCATGTGTGTGTGTGTGTGTCGGGTCCTTTACTTTCTCGTGTGCTGCTGCCCTAACTTTAAGAATGACTTGTCACCCCAATGACTTTCATGAAGCTATCTAGAGCACGTCGCTTATCCGTGGTGCTCTCTGCTGTCTCAGAACAAAACTGATAATGGGCCGAACATTTAAATTTGCTCCCCGTGCATTTGCAGCTGCAAACACAAAACCCATTTCAGGCTGAGTGACACATAATTGCATATTGTCACGCTGCAGTTAGCAACACATTCTCCCCTCGCTGCAAATGACGACTCTCGCTTGTCTTACCTCTCCCTCTCCCAATTCTTTCCTAACTGCCTTCAATAAACTAAGGCTACAGAACGTCTCCTTACGATCGATCAGGTACAATCTTTAGGTAACTCTAACTTGTACCAATTTCAAGAGAATACGCTGATGCTTGGTTTGCCACAAAAGAAAAAAAGCTTCACAGGATGCTTTGCGTTTCCACAGGGAATGCTGCCTGGGCCATGGCTACTTCAAAGCCTGATATCCTCATCATTCTTCTGCAGAAGCTGATGGAGGAGGGAAACCTGCTATACAAGGTAAAAGGCTGCGTATAGAGTGATATTTTAATGACTTCTTCCTTATTACTCATGAAAAAGAGATGTTTCATTAATGGGGCTAGCTGATAATGTCAAGATTGTTTCTCTGAAGAGAAACGTGAATCAAAGCTCAATCTATTCATGATGATCTCTGTGGTATAGAAAGTGAGTTGTGAAAGACTCATGATCGATGGTTGACATTTAACAGAGTGAGGCTTGTAGCAAAAGCTGCTTGTCAGATGGAACTTATTTGTGTTGTGTTAGAGCTTGCCTTTGTATTAAACCTGTGATAGATTAGAGAAAAAGGAGTAAGAAAACAGATGCTGAAAGGAATACCTGCTAAATTCCTCACTGTATCCTTCTCTCCCACATTTTCTCACTTTTCCTCCTGGTCCTGTGCTCTTTTCTTGTTTTTGCACGTCTGACCTCGTTGTGTCCTCCAGAAAGGGAAGATGAAAGAGGCGGCCCAGAGGTACCAGTACGCCCTCAGGAAGTTTCCTCGGGAAGGCTTTGGTGATGACCTGAAGGCTTTTAAAGACCTGCGGGTTTCTTTGTATCTCAATCTCTCCCGCTGTCGCAGAAAAACTAATGTAAGTCTGTCTTTACCCTCAAATCACTGATTTGTTAGTTTTATCAAGACCCCTCAATAAACTAAGCGGCATCTCACTTGCCAGAATTTTGTTAGTATAATGAAATTATTAATAATGTTTGTCTACAAATTCCTAAACTTATTTTACAAAGATGTATGAACTCAGATTGGAATGGAGGGGAGACGGAGGACTAAAATGCTTAGTCTTCTGATGAAACACTTTAAAATTGCCAGACTCGAAATAAAATCTTCAGTGATTGAGACTTTTCCTTTTTTTTTTTTAGATGACCGAAAAGAAAACATTGGGGAGAAGTTAAATGGTCTTTGCATTGTTTTATTCCTCCTAATTATTTTTGCAGAATGACTTTGTTTTTACAGACATAGTCCAATAGGAAAGACATTTGTTTTCCAACAGCTGCTTATGTAATCACATTCTGTGAGGCAGCAGGCGATTTAAGACAAGCATTTCAGATGCATGTCTCCTGTGAGTTTCTACTGTACTTTACCAGGTGTTTGTGATGTAGACATGTGGCATGGATTCCCTACTTAAGTATATGCAGAAGACCTTGAAAACACAACATGTTATCGGCAATACATATTTTACATCAATATTGTGACTGCATCCCTCATAATTAACTCAGCAGGGCAGCGGAACCTGTGGTCAGAATCCTCCCCCAATATTAACTCTTTCATGCTAAGCACTTGGCTTTCATGCTAGTCAAACATTAGCATGTTTATTATGTTTTTATAGAAATTGTTGATAATCTGGCTTGTAAATGGAGCAAAAGCTCAAAAGAATAAGACAAAGCAACTTTGCTTTACTTTATTCGGCCTTCTCGTTATCTGCTGAAAGTCTTGCTTTCGCTCACCAGTTCAAAGCTTAAATAAATGTCCGTCATGTAACGACATATTTTTAAACATCTCAATGATTTTATTTAATAAAGCCCCTACTGATTCTATAGATAATTATCTTTGAATTTTTACTCAGCAACAGCGTTCACACTGAAGAATGTGTTGTAAGCGTAACCTTTTAGCACGTTTCCAAGGTGCATTCACTGATCAGAAAAAGTGATGATTTTGAGTTTCTGACCGGCTAGTTAACAACTCAAGTTTTGTTTGTTGACAAAACTTCAAGATAATCATGTCTTCATAAAACTTGAGTCTTTCAGGGAATATCTAAACACAGTGAGCACACCCAATTTAAATGTTAAATTTAAATTGGTAAGAGCTGCAGCAGTCTGTGCAATCTCTCATTTGCTGCAAAAGCTATGGTGAAGGGGGGAAACAACATCTGGATCTTTTTATAGAAAACTCAGTTGTTAGATCAGCAGTCACAACTTATAAAGTTCTGAATAAACAGCCACACAGCTTCCTTAGGGTGTGGTTGGCAGTCACTAGAAGTACACACATAATTTAAAACTGCTTTGATAGGAACAGACGGAGCTTTGGATCCTGAAAAAAATAATTAAGTGTTGGGTGTGCTTGTTTATAATTTTACATTTTTTTTGTAAAACCCTATTTTGTTTTTGTAGGATTTTGGGATGGCTGAGGAATTTGCAACAAAAGCGCTGGAGCTGAAACCCAAATCCTACGAGGCCTACTATGCCAGAGCCAGGGCTAAAAGAAGCAGCAGGTAAACTGTTCAACTCCTAAACCAGCTGTAACTAATTGTTCCTGATGTGTATCCGGTAACACTGCCTCTTCTGTTCACAGACAGTTCACTGCAGCCCTGGCCGACCTGCACGAAGCAGCCAAACTGTGTCCGAATAATCGAGAGATCCGTCGTCTCCTGGCTCGAGTTGAGGAGGAGTGCAAACAGATGCAGAGAGCGCAGACTAAAGGCAGCTTCGCTACGGCTGCTTGCAGCCAGGCATCAGGAGGCCATGAATCTGATCCAGAGCAGAATGAGAGCCAGATTGACCCATCAGAGCACAGGCCAGTGAGGAGCTTGGAGGCCCAAAGAGACATTCTAGAGGAGGAGGAGGAAGAGGAGGAGGACGATGAGGAGGATCCAGTGGCCTTGAAGCGTGACAGGACAGGTGAAGCCTGCTGGTCCCAGAACAGTTTCTCCTTCAACAGAGAATCCGCAGCTGTTAACAACTGTGCGACCCCCATCTCCCCTCCGGGCCCCAGCAGACTCCCCTCACACCGATACCCTCGAGAGCACCGGGAGGCGCTGGCCCAGCAGGCGCTGGTTCTGCAGCCCACCAAGCAGGCTCAGATAATAAAGACCAATCAGCACATGACTTCCATGCAGGCCGTGGGGGGCCGCTCTGCTGGAGGAAAATCTCAGTACGCACCCTCCAGCCCATTGCCCAGCCGACACATGTCCAGCAAGCTGAAGCCAGGTCCAGGTATTGACATAAGCCCCCTGCCTGCTCCGGCTGATGAGCCAGTGTACGAGAACCGCATGTTGCTGGGGGCCGCTTCCTCCTTCATGGGTCAGAGTTGTGATGGCGACAGCCTGCTTTCTTCCCAGGCTTCATACGTATCCTGCAGCTCCTCCAAAGCTCTGGGCCCGGAGAGGCTGTCTGCCCACTCTGCTTCTTCTCTGGAGGGCTTGGCCTGCTCTGGCCAGGGACACTTGGGGAACCACGATGCTGCTGCAGCTGGACCTCAGGGAGGAAGCATCAGCAGCATGCGTGTGTCCAGCTCCACCAGCAGCCTGGCGTCCAGCAGCAGCCTGTCGGACAGCGGCAAACTGGGACCCGACGTCCGCAGCAAAATCTCAGAGAAAAAGCACAGTCAGCAGGGCAGCGCTGCAGGGGAGTATAAACCCAGACCGTTCATGGGCATAACTGACAAAACAGCTCGATTTCAGCAACAACAGCAGCCGTGTCATCCTAGCCTTCAGTCCGTCAGTCGCAGCTGGTTTAACCACTCCTCTGACGGCTTGATGTGCCACAACATGTCGACGATGGGTCTGCAGCCGGTTGACTGTGAGCCGTCTTACAGCAAATCGGTGAGCACTTACCAGGAGCAGCACAAAGCGCAGCTGCCGCAGGGTGGCGCCGTGATGAGTGGCTTACACAATGGGATGCATGCCAAGGAATTGGAGAAGTTCTGCCAAGTGGCCAACTGCTACAAAGAGTCCAAGCCAGCACTGGCCATGCCGCATACTTTCATAGACGGTAACTCCAAGCAGCCTGGCCTGGGCCGAGATAATCCCGCCATTCATGTAGCTTCAATGAAACCAAAGCGATCCTTTATAGAGTCGAATGTGTAGAAATGGTTCATCTCTCTACACTGTCCACAATGCACACAAGCAAAAATCCAAAATGAGGGGCAGATTTATTTTTTTTTTGTTTTGTTTTTTTAAACCAGCGCCAGATTCCAGTTTTCTGAGATTTTAAGGAGTACAGTTTGCTGGCTGCTTGTGCATACAAACAAGCAGCTTAGAGTTTTATTCCTCTTAGTCTGCAGCTTCTGTTACATGACAGCATGTCCGGCATCATTCAGCCAAGCTGGAAACATTGCACTGAAGGTCTGCGGACATGACTTACAATCCTGATCAACATGGAGCACGTTACATGCACTTAGGCCAAGCAAGTGCTCCAACGGCTCACACAGTTACGATATGTTATTACTGAACACTTTTTGAATAGAAATTAGGCTTAAAATGTGTTCATCACATCTATGGTGCTGAGGGGCTAGTTTCAAAAAGTTTCTGACCTATTCACTTTTTACACACTTGCACATTAAAAAAAAAAAAGATAATAATTTCATTACTAAAAAGAGAAAAACTATTTCTAGACTTCCTGTCAGGTCTTTCTTGTTCACTTTAAGTATTATTTGGTTCTAGCTTTTAACACTTTAAATGTGTCATAATAAAGGAAGACATTAACATTTGGTAGATTACAGCTCATCCGGATGGAGGAATAATAATCTTGTGATTATGCAACACAGAAAACATTTTCTCTTCAAATTTGAGGTCTACTGGGCTGTTTCATGTCATTTACAGTACAGACCAAAAGTTTGGACACACCTTCTAATTCAATGGGTTTTCTTTATTTTCATGACTATTTATAAGGCAAGAAATCCCACTTATTAACCTGACAGGGCACACCTATGAAGTGAAAACCATTTCAGGTGACGACCTCTTGAAGCTCATCAAGAAAATGCAAAGTTTGTGCAAAGCAGTAATCACAGCAAAAGGTTGCTACTTTGAAGAAACTAGAATATAAGGGGTATTTTCAGTTGTTTTACACTTTTTTGTTTAGTGCATATTTCCACATGTGTCATTCATAGTTTTGATGCCTTCAGTGTGAATCTACAATATCAATAGTCATGAAAATAAAGGAAACTCATTGAATTAAAAGGTGTGTCCAAACTGTTGGTCTGTACTGTATGTCTCATGCAGGAATGTTGCTGATTGTTGCATTGGTGATCTCAGAACACAGATTTCCACCTTTCACATCAGCAGGGCTCAATTAATGAAACTAGTAGTTTTATTATGGTCATGATTCAAAAGCAAAGTAAAGTCACTCCAAGCTTTGTGTAAATGCGTAATCAGTGAACTTTGACCATCATGACTCAAGTTTCGGAGGGGAGAAGAAAGGACCAGCTCATAACGTACAGCGTAATTTCTGGCAGAAAAACTACAACCAATGATTTTGTTGCTACAGTCCTCTCTATGGGATTACAATCTAAGGGTTCAGAGGGTCATTTGAGAGTAAATTTCCTGAATCTGAACAGGCCAACAAGTGGGATTAAAGAAAAACCCCAAAAATATTTCAATTAAGTTTTCCTTTTGCCCCACCAAATTCCTTAGAGCTAACAAAAACATAAACATTTATTTTAGTTTGGTGATTTTTGGTGATGCAATCATTTTTAAAGTTTGTGAAGTTTCTTTTGCTTGAATGTTGAGATTGTTACCGTTTAAGAATCTTTTAATGTTATAGTAGCACAAACAAAAAATGCAGCACAATCAGCACCACTTTGGTTTTATTTGGTTAATATGAAGATGACATGGTTGAGTGAATCATTCTGTCTAAATAATTTTTAATTTATTTGTTGCAATGTTTTATATTGTTTAAGCAACTGTTTAAGGATGTCTGCAGAGTTTGAAGGTAATTTGTTATTATAACCACTATTGAAGGAAAAAAAAAA
The DNA here is from genome assembly GCF_002775205.1 of Xiphophorus maculatus. Lineage (NCBI taxonomy): Eukaryota > Metazoa > Chordata > Actinopteri > Cyprinodontiformes > Poeciliidae > Xiphophorus > Xiphophorus maculatus. The sequence goes on along the minus strand of NC_036449.1, from coordinate 18,066,354 downwards.
GCTGTGGTATAATTCTGATCAGTTCCTGTTCAGCTCGACTCTAACACAGATACAGTGATGTATGCTTGTTTCCTCACTTAATAGTTTGGAGTGACTTTACATAAGTTATGGAGTGAAAACACGTTTGGCAAAATGTATTAGTTGTGGTTCTACTGCCAAAAAGATGAGCAAGGTGAGCTACCAAATAACATGGTGAAATTGAGGGTTTGAGGTAAGTCTGTTTTGGGAGATGAGGCGAACATAATAGAAAACCATTTTAGTCTGAATGTTAAAATAATTTGAGACTTTGACCAATTACTGTAATTTCTGAATGTCTGTTCTGTTGAGTAGAACCCAGTTGGTGGACAAAAATACCCAAACTGTAGTATCAGTTAAAAATCAGCAATATTATCACCACACTGTGTGTTAAAAGTGATGCGGTCTGAGTACTTTGAGAAACGTCTGAAAGAACAACTAAGGGATGGGCATTCCTGTGACTTATGAAGGATGTTATAGATCCTCATGTGTATATTATATAAATATGTACTGTTTCTTCTTTTTAGTGAAGGTCTATGTTATGTTAAGTGTATTGACAAGTTCAGACTTGTGTATTTTGAGTTTTAGGCACAATGTTGTTGAAATGGTGTTGAATATAAATTTGTACATTGCATAAGCCATCATTAACACTGAATCATTTCTGTATCTGCTTGTTGTTGCTGTCTAGTTAATTTATTCACAGTGCCAATGGCTTGGTTAATTGTAAAAGCAATATATTTTATATAGTTATTTTTGCACAGCTACAAAGGCATTTGACTCTCAGTAATGAGAATTCAACGCATGCTACAGTTGCAGTTTATATAACAGAAAAACAGGAATATCAAAAAAAAGAGGTGGTTTGGGGGCTCGGTGCCATTAGCTTTATTTTATGATGTACATTAAATGCAGTTGTTACCATGTTTTCAGTATTGTGAGCTTTATTAGCCGTGATCACATACTGTAATGAACATTACTGCCACCATGCGAGAGTGAAATAAAGGAAGGAAAAAAAATAAACAAAAAAAGACTAATCTGTCTCCTGGGTTTTTGTCTTAAATACATACACATTATTACTGCAGTATTTAAAATGTCTAAATATACAACTATTAAGTCTGCTGAAGGTAATTAAACAGGTTTTAAAAAAGGACAATCTTACAATGCAGAGCACCATCTTTGGCAACAGAAGGTAACTGCAGGTTGACTACAAGCCATCTTGTGAGTTGTCGTTTTCATACGCACAATAAATTGCACATATGAAACAAATTCTGGTTTCAACTGCATGCAAAATTAAATTGAAACCAGAATTTTACATGCACTGTTGAGACATTTTTTTCTCACTGAAATTAAACTTATGAATTCAAAGTTACAACTTCTCTTAAGAAAAAATGTTCAGAAGCTTTCTGGCGATTCAAAGCTAAAAACGAGAAGTTTGATCCGATTTAACTTCAGATAGTGAGAAACAAAAGTGCATGCATCTTTAAACTTCTATTTCACTGTTTAAGAGCACTACTGCCATTGTAGATGTATTTCCATAATTCAGCACAAAAGTCAAACTACAATTGTATAGCTTCCCTATAAAATAACATAGTTTATTGCTGTTAGTTGATGATTAAGAATTGGTTGAGAAAAAACTAAATCCAGTTTCACAAAAATTTTGAACATGGTAAACAAGAATTTTGAACGCACAAATGGCCAACAGAATTGAAGCTATTCCTGATGTGATGTTTGTCTAGCAGACATTCATATAAATGGCTAACAAATATGGCTTTTCATAGAGTGCTGTATCTAAACATGTGGATGGAAAAAGACATGCAAGAGAAGAACATTAAGCAGAAAAGCTCGTTTGAAGTACCCAGAGCCATAGAAGTGCAGAGAGGAATTACCAGTGTCACATTCCTTGCAATAAGCCACTGTTAAACCTGGAACAACTTTAAGAGTGAGAAAAACGGACAGCACTGCTGCTCAGTGGTCCAAAGTTTTATTTTCGCATGTCAGTAATTGTTGCGCCTCATTTGGAAATTAAGGTCACTGTTAAAACAACTTGATTTTCTTAATATTCTAGCATCTAGACAAGCTGACTGACTTCATGCCGCACAACATTGAAGCAGTAATTCATGCAACAGAAACCCTAGCCAAGTATTGTACGCATTTTAGTAGGCTAATAAATCTACATTAAAAAACTATTTCGTTATTGGTGCTCTGAAGTATTCTGATTTTCTTTTTTTTATTTGCTATAATCCATTGCAGACAAAATTAACACATTCACTCTTGGAATTAAATTCCGGTAATAAACTGTTTTTTCATTTTGATCAAAGTTCTAATAAACATTCAATGTGCTGAATTCAATAAATTATCATTAGAATCATATTGTAACATTGAAAGCTCTACGGTATAACACAAAAAACAAGCTGACTGATTAATATATTTGAAATAAATCTGGTAATTGTCTATATCAGTTTCTGAAGTGAAACTCAACAAAGCAGCAAACTGACTCAGTAATGAGAACACTTATTACCTTTCTCGCAATTACAGTAGTTTAAGTACCTGTGGCATTTCAGAAAATGTAAAATGAGCTGCTGGTTTACTGACTGGACTTCCAGCGGGTTATTGCCATCTTCAGGGACCTGTTGGGGGTCAGCAGAGTCGTCTGGAGGGGCAGGTTGGTCATTGGGCTTGTTTTGTTCTTGCCTCCGATCCATCTCTCAATAGATTCTCGTTCGTAGGAGTACCCATCTGAGGAACAGACACCCAGTTTATGTTTGAGAACTACAGCAGTGGCAGAGAACTGAGTTACCGTGTCTGATGAAGCACATGCTAGGGGACAACGGTTTTAATGTGAACAAACCTGCAGCTATGACTGGATCCTTCATCAGCTCTGTGGTGATTGGACACAGAAACTCATTCGGAGCTTCTGAGCCGCTCTGCTCTGCCTTCAGGGCCTCAATTTTCCTCAGGAGACGTCCACGAAGACCTACAGACTCTGCAAAACCACAACCAGATAGTTTCAGTCGGTATGAATTTGAAAATGAACATTTTTGAATTTTTATTTTCTAACATGAGCTCAGTTTAATCTCGTTACTTCCTGTTGAGCTAACTAAAATCACAGCAGACTGACTAAAACTGACTTAACAAAAACCAGAAATAAATCTGTGCTGAGTCACGAAGAGCCAGACGTTTTTGGTCCTCAGCTCCGGCAACTTAACATTTCCTCTTATTCTGCCTGAGAGTAAACATCCAGCAGGTCCAAAAGAGGAAAAATCTCTCTACATGCAGCTGCATGTCTCCGCCTACTGACGGCAGCCTCTGAATTTGTCATCTGCAGCAAATTTCTTGAACAGCTAAAAGGGAGGGCCGACCTTTATGGCTGCACATGATTAGTTGCGTGTCTGTGGGTAATGGCTGTGCCACTGAGAAGCATGTCTCATTCAGGCAGTAACAGCAGCTGCAGTGACATTTTCTAGCATGACTTTTAAAGTCTTGACAATTTTATTACAATAAGGGCACTGAATGATTCAACATATTTAAACCCATTTTCCCTGCATGATACTAATGCGACACCATGCACATCTCGTTTCATTTTAAAGGCTAGGCAAAAGGACAAAGATCTTATTTTACAAAGACATATCCTGTGGTTTGATGAAACTAAAATTGGAGTGATCTTCCAAACTGATCAAAATAACATTTGAAGAAAAATGGAGGAAGCCTGAGAACACCATCCCCCCCCAAAAAATACAGGGGTGGCAGCATGAGAAGTGGAGTTTTGATGCACGAAGGATGGGTGTACTTTACAAAATAGTTAACAATTTGAGGAAGGAACATAATTTGTAAATATTAAAGCAACATCTCAAGACGTCAGCTAAGAAGTTAAAGCTAAAGAACACATGGGTCTTCTAAATGGAGAATGATCTGAAGCACCTGACAAATTAGTTAAGTTTTTGAGTGACAATCACAAAACCCCTGTTCTCAGTCTCAGTCTCATAGAAACTTTGTGGATTGAACTGAAAAACTGTGTGAAAAAGGCGACCCACACACCTAAATATTGTGAGAAGTTTCTGAAAGGAAACTCAAACTGTTTGACCCAACTCATATTGGTATATTCGTCTTTAAACAAATACTGAAACTACTAAAATACAAATTATACCAAATACTGCTGATGATTGTTTTAGAGGTTTTTTAAAATGCAAGTCTCTTAAGCAGGTCCTCCTGCTGCTTGTATATGAAGAGATGTGAAAGATGCCACTTCCTTCCCATGTGCCATTTTGATACCCTTCATCTGAACCACATCTATTATTTTTAGTGCAAATGAACTGCCATCGTTTGTGCCACTTGTTACTCTGTATAATTTGTAGCCCCCAATCCCAATGTCTAAATCTGTCAGAAACCTATTCCTGCTTTCATTTTACATTAATTTATGCTATGGATCTTAAGAAACGTAATTAAGACTGATATAGATGTTTAGCTTGCTAGGTGGACAGATACTGAGGCACTTTATTTTATTTTTTGTGCTTCTCTTAACCTTGTAAAATTTTAAGCACATTGATTTCAGATACTCAGACTTCTACGCTCCATTTCTTTGAGGTAGAAAGTGAACTTTGTGAAACATGGAGAAAGAAAAACTACAGGCATCAAGTGCATGTTTAGATTCACTAGGTTGTTGCAGGAGCTGTATCATCCATCCTCTTTATGAAAGCTTATGATCTGCTCCTGTTTAGCAAATAAAAACATTTTCTCTCAATTTGTGAAATGTGGATTGTGCCAATGGCAACAGCAAAATCTATGGCCTGAACTTAACTTCTGAAACTCTGCAACCTTTTCAGAAATGCTGACTATAATGTATTTTCACCATCAGTGCTCTGGACTTGCTAATGCAATCTGTTAGGCGCAGTCTGATGATCACTGTAAAAAGGCTTGGAGCTGAATTGTACACAAAGATAAAGAAAACATTTGCTCATGTCTTATTTGCAGAAGTATTCACACTTATACATCATTTCATACTTTACGTCATTATAACTAACTAACTGTTTTATGTTGTTTAATCTCAGTATAAATCCAGCCGTTTTGGGAACACCTCATTAGTTTGATGGAGAACAAAGAGGGAATCATAAAGACCAGCTGTATGCCATATTCTGTAAACATTCTTCTTCAAGGTCCTAGATTTTAATTTATCTTCCAAGTACAAGAAAAACTTACTAGTTCCAATTCCTTGAAAACTGTCTATAAAGCATTTGAAATACCTTTTTTTCGTACATTTTGGTCTGTTGGAAAACTCATTCTATTTGAATAGATACTATTCAATCTAACCTGATGCTCCTGACTGTGTATTGCTCTCCAACATGTCGTAGTGAAAGCAATGACGTACCAAGGCTACACTCGTAGGCATTTTACCTATGTTCAAGGAGAAATTACTCAGCCTCTAGTCTGAAAACATCATTCCAATCAACTTCTAAAAGACAGAAACTAGTCTTGCACTGAATAGCGCCTTTACTTTTCATAAAGCAGAAAATCAATACGGACGAGGAAAAAAGACTGAAGTACTACAGAAAAAAAATGTGTGTTGCTACGAACCAGTTAACCCATCAAGTGCTGATCCAGCTTATGATTATATCAACAAGGCAGCTTAGATGCTAATGTGTTGAGAAAAAAACAAGCAACAGAAGACAGCAGTACAGCCAGCCTGAATCATGCTGGAAAAATGACAGCATTCAATCAGGCTGAACTCCTTGAACCCCTCAAGTTGTTACTGAGCTAATAAACAATGTTAGAAAAGTTGCACTTCAAAGTAATACTTCGTTTAGGATTTCTATACACTCCAGCATCTTTCATCACAAGTACTATACCGTCCACTTTACATTTAGATTGATAATTTGATGGAGTGGGGGTGGAGGGCGAAATGAATATTTCATAAAGTTTACTGAAATCTCACTTGCTGTGTGTGTCTGCACGAGAAAGAGAGAGGGTGAGTGTATGCCTATGCAAATGCACACACTATTTGCATGCATAGAAAATTATGTGTTGTACTGTGGGGATGTAGGTCGCACAGCATGACAAAAAATGTGCCAATCTGTCCATTTCTTCTGCGGTAATGATGAGAGCTGTCCTCCATACTAAACATGTAGCGATGCTATGGGGCATGCTTTGAATCATTGAGCAGCATGCGAAGCTGGTTTGCTGTCTGCTGCTTTACAATTAAAGCAAACAAAATGGGTTTTAGTCTGAGTACAGTCAGGATTGTAATGCAGTGAGTTTTGTAATTAGAATCAGATGTTTTTTGTGTTTAGACTGGAGACAGAAGTTCTATGTTTTAACACTAATGTGTGACATAAAGATTAAGATCTGAAAGTTGAAATGAGAGTTTGGTTTTGCTTTTACCTTTAACACCAACCCCACAAAATTAAACTGATGAAGTGACTAATGCTGAATGGCTCATTTTAAGAAATACCTTACAGGGTTTTAGATGCATGAAGCAGAAATGCAAATTGTTTGAGATACATTTTCAAGCTACAGGAATTATTGGCCATTTTGCAGTGGTAGATGCATAGCTAGTAACCTTAAATTGACCAATTAGGAAAGTTAGCATTTATCCTTGATCGTTTGACTCTAATTCAATAACAGCACAACGGGAGCAGGTCAAATGTATTTGATATGGAGAGTGTTTGCTCTCAGCTAACTTCCTGCCTACTGTTTTGAAGGACATGCAGAGTGATAGCAGGCAGTGTCACTGGAGCAACACCACAAAATCATTTTTGAATGCAACATCACATTTCTGAGCTGTTGCAAGCTCTGACAATAATAAACAATATGACAAAATTGCATATTTTATCCAAACTCTATGTAAGAATAAGTTTCTAAATCTCGACAATGACACAACAGTGCATAATCTCATGTCTAGCTATGCAGATGCTCTGTCTGTTCTATTATAATAAATTGGGTAATGTATAAAATGCTCTAATTGCTTCAGCTGATCTTGACAGCAGAATGGAAACATAGCTTGATAATGTCAACATAGCTTGATAATGTCAACTTGGACATTTTAGCTCAACTCTCATCAAGCTCCGCAGAAGAAAGCATCCAATTCTGGGAATTTTGTCACTACAGATCGAATAACTTTTTGGGAACAATGTTTAAGGTGGCATGATAGCCAATAGAGATGATAATTGTTATGAGAAACAGTAAGGTGCTTTTTAATCCTATCAATTCTCTGTCCTCACCTATTCCCAGTTCAGCCACAGTCTCCTTGCTCATGTGGTTCACCTCTGACCCATCAATATTGTTGGCTTTAAAAATCATGACGAGCTCATCCAGTTTTTCTTCGCACAGCCAGCTTTGCACATCCTCCTCTGTCCAATCAGCAAGCAGCAACCTGGAGTGACCTGGCAGTTTCCTTCCTGCAAAAAAAAAAAAAACAACCCAACAAGCTAGGAGGAAGTGCTGAGCTATTACAGCCCAATCTCCTGCAAACAAACAGTTTCCTCCCAATCTCAACAGAAAGGACAAACTCCCTTATGACACAATCCGATATGGGAGTGATAATTACTTTCATCTGCACCCACCCATAAAAATCCACAAACACTGTTGTAAAATAGTTTTAAATCAAGTCCTTCTACTGTAATTTTAACATTTTATCTCATGTAAGTTTTTTATGGAGTGAAGGCACAGAAACTCAAGAGATCTGTAATCTTTAAACTTTTGTTGTTTGAGGCATCATTATAGAACAGTGTAGTGAAGGACAGCTAGAATCCTTAACAGTGTAGTTTCATTTTTTGTCAAGAAGCTTTTACAGTGATGTAGTTTACGCAAAAGCACAGATTTCCCAAGACGTAACACTTAAAGTGTATGGAGAAATGCTAACTTTGTAGGTTTGTGAAGCCATGAGGAAAGCAAGAGGCCTTTTTTGGTGTAATCCTGGCTGATACAGTGTATCATCTGGAGTCTCCCAGTCTAAGGGGCTGACTCATTGGAACACTAAGCCAAAATCAGGGAAGATTCACTGGAGTCAGAGCAGTTCCAGACTGCATCCTTTAGATCTTAGTCTTTTTGTTTCACTTTTAAAAGAAAACAAAGAAAAAAATCTATGAATGTACCTACTTAAACCTATAGTTATATTAAAAAAAGGACATCTCATTAAATATATATATATTTTTATAATAAAATGTTTACATGCAAAATAGACTGCATTTTTCTGGTCATTCACCCAAGCATACAGCCTTGGTAAGGACAGCATTATTGAAAGAGAAGGAACCAAGAGCCCCCTTGTAACTGGAGGGTACTTAGACCTCAACAGCTTAGGTGGGAGAATCTGATAATCTGATACACTGCACTAATAGGGCCTTCATGGAAGATAGCAAGATAGCAAGATAAAAGTTATCTGGAAAAAAAGGCATGGAAAACCGTCTTTTTAGCTTGCAAACCATATAGAGAACACAGCAACACATGGAAGACACTCTGATTAGGCAAAACTAAAACATTTTTCTGGCCTGCGCAGTGCGTGTAGTGAAAAACCAACTCTGAATATCAGCAGCAGAATGCTGTAGGATAATTTTCTTCAGATCGCACAAGGAAACTGATCAGAGTTGATGATGAGCAGAGAGCTCACGTCCCAGAAAAGTTACCGATCTAAATCTAATTGAGAATCTGTGGAAAGGCTTAAGAAATCTTAACGTTTTAGAGACTCTCTCCATCCAACTTGATGGAGAAAACAGTTCAGAATAGATGTGAAAATCTTGTCAATACACCTTAAGAGATATGCCACACTTTTCAGATTGTTATTAGTCATGTTTTTTTCACTGTGGGAGGAAACCAGAATAACTGTATAGAAGCCATGAATGCACAGAGAGAACATGCAGAGACCCTAAACCAGGATTCAAATCCAGAACCTTCTTGCTGCAAGTCAACAACGCCACTGTGCAGTTCAAGATAAGAGTTTATACAGCGCTGGTGATTTATGGAGCAAGCACCTCTTCAGCATTTCAACATGTTGTTTGCTGTGTTTACCTCAGAAACCTTGGCTGTGGTTGAAATAAATAAGTCGGACTATATGAACTCTAGCAAGATTTGAGCAACAAATAGAATTTGTGTTCAAAAAGAATACTAGCCACAGATTTATTTTCTAGTCAGACACACCAAAAGAAGATATTTTTCAGGGGGTCAACAAATGCTTGTGCGAGACACCACTACGTGAGCAATTTACACAAAATGCAGTTTTACGATAAGACATTCAAATAAATCACCTGAATACTTGATGGACTCAGACAGAAAAACACAGTGACGGTTATTTACCCTGACATGGCACCTGCTGTGATTCAGCCGCTGCAGAAAAACATGAAAGGAAATAAGTTCATTGTGAAAAGACAGAGAGAAACAAGATTAAAGTGAAGACGTGGAGCTGCAGCGGTGGAGGAGTATTAAAAGACAGGTTTTAGAGGAGAGGGAATTTTTTTTATCAACATCATGCTGATGAACGGCAGATGGAAGAACTGTTCAGATGTCTATCGAATGCATGTTTTCTTTCACTATAAGCAGAAACTTCTTGTTCCTGCTTATAGTAGCATTTCTCCCTCCATTACAACAGCTCTATAAGGATCAGAGATAGTCTATCCGGCTACATCATAATATAAACATCATTACTCCTCTTGTACACAAATAGGAACTTTGGATTTTAACTATGCAGTGATCTCTGAAGGTTTTTTTTCCATCAAATTTTAAAATACAGGTTTATTCAAGACATTAAAAAGTGACAAACTCAACTGCAACAGTATTTACCAGTTTCTTCATATCCATCTCCTCCAATCTTCCACACATTTACTGATCTGTCCATTGAGCCAGTTGCCATCAGGCCATAGGCAGGAGACAGAGCGACCGCTGTCACATATCTATAGGAAGGCGACATAACAGGAAAGTGAAGGGTGTTTGTGACAACCTGAAAGTGGCACAGGAAGAGATCAGCCTCAAAAATCTGTTTCTCTGAGCCACAAAAAAAAGATCCCTAAATCCTTTCAAACACTTCAAAGAGCTCTGATGGTTCTTACCTGCAGTGCCACATCAATGACTGTGCAGAAAGCAGAAATATACTGTTGCATCACTGCACCCAGCGCTTCTGGGAGAAACTAATCAAGCAAAAATCGCACATTTTGATCTGAAACGCCCGGGCTCCATATTTTGCTGCTTGGCTGAGACCTGCAGAGATTGCATCGCAGCAGGAGGCTGGGTAATTTACCTGTCATGTTGCTTCAAAATGTGGAGCAGGGTTCCCAGGTTCTGTGAACAAAGTGCAAATTGTTCAACTGGAATGTTTTGAGTTCTTATTTACAGGGATGAAACATGTTTGATTCAGAAGTCATCTTTATATCACTGTGAACTGAGAAGGAATTAAAAAAAAGACACTTTGTGAACATTACTTACGGCATTGTATATTGTTACACTTTTATCCACCGATCTGTAATAATTACAGTAAATAAGGTCACCTCGTGTTCAGAATCCATATGTATGCATTTACACCACAGATTAATCATGTAGTCATGTATGAGTTTATAAAAACTGAGGAAGACAAGAATAAGAAACAGATTAATCTTCAGTGTGTTTGACTTTGAGCCAAGAGCAGCAGAAGGAACCAACAGCAGCTTTATAATAAAGTGCATTCCTCCTGTGGCTGACTGAGAGAACAGGAAGGTCTACACTCAGCAGTAGCATCTGCTGCTTACTCACAAAAAAACAACATAACAATCCTTCACAGAAGCAAAGGCAGCCAACAATATATTCAAAAGACAATAAAGAGTAATGCAATTACGTATGGAGCAATAAATTGCCTTTAATGAACAGCAATGGCTATCAGAGACTTACACATCATGCAGCTCCGATATTAGCTTGTAAATTAAAGACTTATGTTAAAACTTATCAAATTTTTTTTCTAGAAGTGCCATCAATTTAGTCTAGGCCTGTTTCATTAGTTACTTTTTAAAAAAACAGTTCTGCTTAACAATATTTCAGAAGTAATGTCTGATTGTCATTGATTAATTTTCTGTAAATTTTTGTTCATTATTACTTTACTTTCATTTTCAAGTTATTTACGTTATCATCAAGGGCTTTTTGGTCATTAATAGAGGGGTACCAACAATTTTGGCCATGTCTACATACTCTTTATAGTTAGCATGTTAGCACAACAGGCTTTACGTTGGTATGATGAGGTTCTCACCCAGAGACCACCAGCTCTCCATCAGCAGAGAAAGCGCAGGACAGAACTGGAGCCGCTTGACCAGTGAGAATGTGAAGAAGCATCATGGTCCACACTGCAGGTGAACATGAACACACGTACACAGAGAAAAGGCTGAGAGGGATTTAGAATTGTCATACATCCTAAACTATTGACTTGACACTTTTTTCCCCCTATACATACAGAATAAAGTTTTTATTTCTCTGCTAACTCTCCTCTGTGCTGCAGCTCTGCCACCTGCTGTCAGCTGTCCAGAGATAAAAGATTTTTACTATTTGGGGAATAAACTGAACACATTTCAACTCAAATTTTAAAATGGGTTATAACTAATTGAAAAGCAATCTTCAGGGGATTTTTGGTATCCCTGAATTAATCTGTTTTCCCGCAGACTTGTTCAGTCTTGCCTTTTTCAGCTTCCTTGAACAGTCAAAAGACATGTTTTATTCACCAGTATTTTGAGATTCGCTGTAGGCATTAGTATGAGTATGCATGGTAGTCTGTATCTCCGACAGTACTAATGAACCAGAGAGGCGCTTCTTCTATTTGCCAGAGGGAGCTGTTGGTGTGTCATCTCACTTTATATTCTCTGTGGGGTTTAGGAGAATTTTCTGGCAAATGAATCTCAATTATTCCTGGTTTAATGTTTATGGAACCAGATAATGATATATTTGGCAGTGTGGACACACATCACATCTAAACCCTACTGTGCCACACTTTTTCCTTCCACTCAACTTTCCACTAATATACTTTCAGAGAGCACTCTAAACAGTCAGCTTCTTCTAAAAATGACTTCTTTTGGCTTACCCTCCTTAGGAGGGTGGGATTGTCTGCTGGACAACTGTCATTTGTGTAGGCTACAATAAACATTATAATAATCCCTTTCAAAATGGTTCAATGTGCTAGCTTTCGAAGGTTCACGTTGGGATTTCACTAGCTGCAAGTCAAAATGTTCAAAAGTAATGTGCCACAAAAGCATAAATCCCAATTTTAAAGTTGACCAGTTGCTTCTTTTAATCACCTTATTCTGTAATTCCTGTTTCATAGTCATGCAAAAGAATAAATACACTTTTCTTAAATGCAAGACAGTTGCAGTCTCATATCTAAGCAACAGCATGACAAAGAACTGAAACAAGGACAAACCATATATATATACAGTACAGACCAAAAGTTTGGACACACCTTCTAATTCAATGGGTTTTCTTTATTTTCATGACTATTTATAAGGCAAGAAATCCCACTTATTAACCTGACAGGGCACACCTATGAAGTGAAAACCATTTCAGGTGACGACCTCTTGAAGCTCATCAAGAAAATGCAGAGTGTGTGCAAAGCAGTAATCACAGCAAAAGGTTGCTACTTTGAAGAAACTAGAATATAAGGGGTATTTTCAGTTGTCTTACACTTTTTTGTTTAGTGCATATTTCCACATGTGTTATTCATAGTTTTGATGCCTTCAATGTGGATCTACAATGTCAATAGTCATGAAAATAAAGGAAACTCATTGAATTAAAAGGTGTGTCCAAACTTTTGGTCTGTATATATATATATACATACGTATATCACCATGGACTTGGGTTGCCATGCATTGCCAACAAATCCTACAGAGAATGACCGTTACCACGGCAACGCATCGAAGGAACCAGCACAGTTGTATGCCCAAGCACATTACGAAAATGCACCTTGTAACCTGGTTATACAACCCGTGAAGGACATGTGAACTCTGCTTCCTCTGCTGGAGCTTGAACAACAAAATGTGTCTGTTTGCACCTGGTGACCTTCCAGATCATTTGCATATGGACACACACGCATAACAGAGAATCCCCCAGTGCTGCAGTGTTTAAGGAGGAAGTCTTAATACATTATTAATGAGTCCATCTCTGATTTAAACCCCATAAAATGATTGTATTCAGCAGAGAGAGATATCAAGGTTGTCCCAGTCAGCAGGGTGTTTCTCTCTCTCTCTCTCTGTCCTGGACAACAGATTAAAGGAGTGTTTGGTTGAGGAAGCATGCAGGGCTCAGGGGGTCAGCCTACCTGCTCCCTCACGCTGAGAAACAATCCATATTTTCAGAAGACTGTCCTGTCCACAGGAGGCCAGTCGAAGCTCCATACAGGAGTCTTCTGCAGAGTAAGTGGGAAAAAACTCAGCGTTCATGCATGATCAAACCAGCAACAGAGGAAGACAAATATGTTATGACAGCATGTTAGTATAGAAACCACTAACCAGCAATATTCTTTAAAAAGTAGTGTTTTGAAAAGAGACATTTGATTAGTGGACTAAAAACAATGTTGGATTTTTAAAAGAAACTGAGGACACCAAGCTCCCTATCAATTTGTCAGAGGAGTAGATAAATAAGTGGAACATGACTTGAGTTGTAAAACACACGAGATTAATTTGTGATGTAAAAGTGTAGACACCCTTAAAAGGTGTGTTTTGTTGAAGGATCTTTTTTATTCAGTTTGACAGTACTCTTTTGTAAGACTATTAAACCCTACATATTGACTCAACAAAATATGTCCGGTCCACCTTATCCAAGATCCTCAAATTGTTTAGATTACGAATACATCTCTCACGCACAACTTTCAGGTGACCCCACACGTTTACAGTAATAACTTCAACATCAAAAAGATTTTTTTTCAACCCATGTTGTTAAACCTGTGGCTATAATTATTGCTGCAATGAATATGCAAATAATTTCCATATCTGTATTAAGAAATCTTTACCTTCCATAATATTTAGGCATATACATTTTTGCAACATGTTTTTAAAACTATTTCCAGTTTACTTAACTCACCAATTTTGAAGTGAGGTGCGAAGCTGCAGCAGGTGACGCCCAAATCATGTGCGTCTTTCTGAGCAAGCAGAAGGCTGATGTGATCATCCCAGAGTTTGAGGTCTCCCTGGGTACAGCCGGTCACAAAAACCTGAGAGCAGGGAGAGAAACTGCAGGCCACAATGCTGGCTTCACTTGCTGCAGCACATCTGCAGGAGAAAATTATTAGAGCAGTTTGTTTAAAAGATAAAGAAGGCCTTTTGTGAAAATGTTTGACCTTGTACAATTTTGTTGAGATGAGAGGTTTAATCGGAGAGACAGAGCTCAATAAGAGTTCCGACAAGAAGGAAGCATTCATTTTTCTTGAAAATAAGTATACGTTGTCTGCATTCAAGTTGACCTGAAATGAATACGTGTTTTTATATTAAACTTTATTAGCTCAAAAATACTGACGTTGTCCTCAGTGTCCTAAAATGTTTAGATTAATGAGTGCATTGTTTTTTAACACACTTTTAGGATTATTTTCTGCTTTAAAGTTTGTCGCGGATGGGAGGGGGAAAAAAGCTGCTGAGGAGAAAGTTGTGACAGCTGTACGATGACTCCATCTGCTGCAGAAGGCTGAGAGATGTTGCCAAAAGCGACAAGTGTGAGAGCTTTTTGATTCAGTTCGTCTGTCAAACTGTGGTTTTCAGAGCTGAGAGCTAACCTTGAGTCTCACTTTGAATTAAAGGTGTCAGTCAGATTTATTTTTTTTTAATTACTACTCCAACACAAAACAGGCACTCTACCATCAGGGGTGATTCCAGAAGGTTTTCAGATGAGGGTCACTTACAGTGTTGGAGGGAGCCACACTTAAACTGAAAGCAATAAGTTTTTTCAGGAGTTTGTATCTGCTGCCATCCCATTTAGTCAGGAATATATTAAAATCTTAATTTCAAGGTGTAAATGTAAATATGCTGATGTCTTTTTAATACATAATATACAATAACAAGCATGATCGTTAGGCTGGATAGGAAGATTGTTACTAGTTACAGTAATATTCAACACAAACACAAAACAACATAATTTAACACAGCTCATGTGTTGATTGGCAATATCCAAATCGGAAATGACATGATTTGTTTTGCTATTTCAGGTCAACTTGAGAGGTTTCAAATGTAGCATTAAAAATTACCCCAGAACTACATCTATGAAAAGATTAGATGTGTATAGCTCAACACATGCAATCTTGGTGTGATTTAAAAGTTCTTTTTAATGAACTTTACAATCAACCCACTTTCTAACTGTGTTCATTAACAAAATGATTTATTTAGTTAGACTTTTTGTAAGACGAATAAAAATGCTAAGATGTAACATTTAAGTCTATATTTCTCAATCAAAAGTTATTTCATTACATGTACATTATTGTGGTTCAGGCTCCTTTTTGGGTCTGCCGACTTCAATTAAACATTTGATTAGCATCCATAATTAAACTAAATTAAATCTGGATGACCTCCTGCTGACCTTTGGACTCATATATATATATATATATATATATATATATATATATATATATATATATATATAAGTAGTTTTTCTTTCTGCCGGTATGTTTTGTTTTCCCCTTTACAATTCTCTAGCAAGTAGGGCAACAATGAGGAGATAAAGAGGTTGTTTATTTTTTAAGGAAAGTACAAAAAAAATGAATGGATGAAGAAATGTTACTGTTGCTGTTGTGATAACATAGCACATTTCCAGCAGTGTCAGCAGTGGACAAGCCCATATCATTTAAGAATACTTTCAGACAAATACTGTCTGGTATCAGAAACGAGTAAGGCCCAAGTATACCTGCGCAGTGTCTTGGAAGGGAAGTCCCAGAGGGCCACGGTGCCATCACAGGCACCCGCCAGCAGGAGGCAGGAGTCCGGCGCCAACGCGCAGACTCGGAGCGGGCTGCGGCCCGGGTGCTCCACCGCCGAGAGTAGCTCACCTGTCTCCGAGCTCCAAACTATGATGGAGCCGTCCGTGGAGCAGCTTAGCAGGTAGCTGCCGCAGGAGCTGAAGCAGCATCGGTGAACCCCGTAGCCGTGACCCGTCAGAGGAGAGAAGGGAAACTCCTTAAAGTCCGCCGTGCTATACACCCGGAGAGTTTTATCAGCTGATCCGGTCACCAGAGCAGACTGAGAGAAGGCACAGCAGCTGATCTCGTCTGTATGATCTCGAATTGTATGAATTAAAGAGACCATGTTGGCAAATGTTGATTCTGGCCGTAAATCAGTCTCAGGGTGACGCAAATGGTCCGAATGAACAAGCAGGAAGACGCTATTCTACTTTCTGCCTGCTGTTCTGTCGCTGTTGAAAACTCTTAGCAAGAAATGAGACCTTTGTTCGTTATGAAGTATTTACTTGCTTCCGCCTACAGCACACCAATAAAATTTAACTTGCCTGTTATCAGTCCAGTGACGCTTAGTTATTGCATTACACAATGTTTATAGTTTTTTTTTTTACAATGTTTATAGTTGACTCCATGTAAGCAGAAACCAGGAGTTATACAAAGATTTTTCCCCTTTAATTTCCTAAGTTGCTGTTTTAGAGTGTAGTTCACAGTTAAAAACTACTTAAAGGTACAATCCAGTGGTGTTTTTCCACCAAATACAAAAAACTAAACAAAACAAAACAACAAAAAACACAACTAATGCGCTGCATAATTTGGGTCACTGAAATTGGCTGATTGGTTCGCAAAACTAAGCAGGCAGAAGAGCAGTTTTAGCTTTACATATTATGGTACAGATCCTGAAACTGTGGATAATGAATATAAGTATGATCAGCATCTGTGAAACATTGACTAATGTATACATTTTCTGTGAATTTGCCACTTATGTGATCCCTAGAAATTATCAATGAATTGGGTCATTCCAGTCTGTTCTGCTGCTCCTCCTAAGCTAATTTCATGCGTTTTGTTGTGGCCAATTTTGGGGGGGGGGGGGGGGGGGGATCTATTCACTTTCACATGCAGCTACCTGTCAGTAATCCTGCGGTTTCATGCAGTTCTTTTGTCCAGAGTCAAATAGTTCATGTACTTTGTATATCACGTTTTCTAAAATAATAATAATAATAATATTTGTGAAATCCAATACCCAATGACAAGAACTTGAATATAATCTTTAAAAAAACACATATATCCACTTGATAAATTGGATTTCTGACAACACTGGGTTCAGGATGAAGTGTATTTTATTAAAGAAAGCAGTATTCAACACAACCAGACATTCCACAAGTCTTTCCTGTTACCTTTATTGACTCTGCACATCAGTGTTTACAAAAGGTGTGCAATCTGGTCAAAAGTGAAAGCCAGAGCTTTAATTATAAAGAATAATATTGCTGCGTCAACTGTGGTGTTTTTTTTTTTTTTTTTTCAATGCAGTAACTCGGTCCATCGTTTGTCAAAAAATCTCTTCATCCTGTGGCCGGCTTGTCCAATTTCAGAGTCGTCTTCATTAAATTTTTGACAGTTATCAAAAACCAGGTTCACATCAATAATGAAGTTCTCCTGATTTAAATACCTGTAATCATAAAAGAACAGTTTAATTTACACACCAGACTTTTATATATAGTTATTTACAGTACTTTGCAAAAATGATTCCTACCCTTTGCCGTTTATTTACATTTTGAGAAGTTAAATTTATTTTAATGACTTTTTTGAGATAGATCAACTTCAAATGGGGCATAATTTTGAAGTGGTTTAAAAACTGTTTTCAACTGGCTTTACACTCAACCCAAAATCAAAAGTAAATATGATTCAATCCAGTTTTGAGTCAGAACATAAATATTGCTTTTAGGCCTCATAGGTCTGCTTGAGAACATTACTGAGCATCATCAAGATAGACGGAACATACCAATCCCAAACATATAGCAATGCAAGAATTTAGATCAGAGCATAAGTATACATTAGAATTGTTTAGTCAAAGTACACTTTCCAGACTATTTGTAAAAACCAAAAAAAAATTGGAAACATTTTCTTTTTAATTATGCACTACTTTAAATTTCATATCATATAAAACCTAGGGTTTTATCTAATGGATCAACTCAATGAAAATTGGTACTGTAATGTAACATAATGTGGAAAAGTATGAGGGACATATACACTTTTGAAAGGGAATGTATATACACATGTGCTGTATATACCCATAATAAGTAAAAAAAAACAACAAAAAAACATATGACCAATTTGGCACAATGATATTGATACTTACATGTTGTTGATGAGTTTTTCCTTAATAGTAAAGAAGTCCATTGGTTTCTTGATGACCTTTCTGTATCCAGGGACAGACTTGAGCTTAACTGGGCTCAGAAAGGGCCACGCATCCTGATGGGCCTCCAGCTCAGCCAACAGCACTCTGAAAGGAAGAAACAGCTGGTCATCCTTTTTCTATCAAGTGTCACTTTCTTGAACAAAATATTATGGTTGTTTTATACAAAAAAGACAAATGCCGTATGTTCTGAATGTGCATGTACAGACCTACACACAGCCAGCTCACTGTTAGGTGTTTTGGCCCTTTTTGCACAGGAGACAAGGCTGTCAAACCTGGGCTCAGAGCTGTCTTCTCCTTTCCTCTTTTTGAACTCCTTGGAACCTCTTTTTGGCATGTTGTTGCTGCTGGCAACCTCCTCACTGACAAGCTCTCCCTTCACAGATGGCTTACAGTTTTGTTTTACCTCACTGCTTTTATGCTTTCCTCCAGCTGTTTGGTTTTGTTGCTTCCCACCGGGAGGGATTTGACCACTTTCCTGAATGACGGAACACAGAAGATTTTAGGAGATCTAAAAATGTACCATCTGTCTGTTGAAAATTAAGAACAAATTGTCAAAAGGAATCATTCACTCACACAAGAAGAACAAAACCATGCTCCAGCAGGTACCACGGTTATCTTTGGATTATGGCAGTAAGTGTGGCAGCCTTTGTCACAGCCATCACATAGTAAAAGAAGATCATCATTGTCTCCTTTTTGACAGAGCTGGCACTGCTGGTAAAACAAAAATATAACGACAAATATACATAATCACTTTGAAAAGTTTCAAATGATAATTAAACAAAATTTCATTCTGTATACACCCTGTGCATGCAAAATGATAATAAAGTCAGTCTAAGTCTAAGTCTAAAATGTTTAATCATGACTGTTAACATTTCAGATGGTAATACATTAATCTATTAAACAGCCTATTTTCAGATAGCTCAGAACAAATGACTATTAGGGATGTTTACAAAGCACATGCTCCCTAGTCGAAGTGTTGCAATAAATTTTTTTAACATATAACCAAACAGAGATATCAGGAAAACACCAACCACTTTCATGAAGTCTTGTTTCCAAACAAAAGATTTCTGCAGATGCTGAATGCAAAGAGACAGCTGTGCTGAATTGCGGATTTTACCGAGGGCTTTATGCCACTGTCTCATCCCATGAGCAACCTCCTCTTTGTTGCTGTAAAGAGACAATATAAGACTCATTGGAGAATTTATTTTAAAAAAGAATAAGCAGCAGACCATGTAATTTTTAGTTACAAAGCACCATCCATTGTCTCACTTTACCTCAAATACAAACATGATTATCACATTGTGCTGTCAGATCAGAGGTGTGTAGTTTGAGGTCTACCTTCGCTCAATGTTCTTCTCCAGCTCTGCAAGCCTGATGACTGCTATGTCAAGAAGGTTGTTGGAGCGTCGCATCAAAAAGCCTGAAAGTGTCTCCTGTTGAGTTTCTCCCCATTTTTTGTTTTCCAAAGAAACAGAAGAGAAGGGCTTGTGTTCAAAATAGACCAGATCGTCACTGTTGTACTTGGGTTCACTAGGCATCCAACCCTAAAGTAGATACATTTGTGCATTATAACCATTATGGTGCTGAAAGAATCTTATTTTATTTTGGAGTTTATAAATCAGACACAGATACATACCTGAATGTGTAAATTGGCAGATATTACATTTTTCTCCAGAGCTTCTACCTGCAGCAGCAGATTGCTGTCCACCTCTACGGCTCGCTGTTCAACACACCAGTCTTCAAAAATCTCCCTGCTTATCTTCTGCTTTTCTGGGTCTTTTGTATCAAATTCTGCTGCCACAGACATAGTAAAATATTTTAGGATCTACAGTCAACTTGCAAAGCCTTGTAAAAGTATTCATATCCATTGAATGTCTTTACATCACAGCCACGAATCCCAGTATATTTTAATGTGATTTTATCCAACAAATTAACATGTTATAGTATGCAACTGTGAAGCAAAAACAAAATGATTGGTTTGTTTTATATTATTAGTTAACTACAAAGGAAGAGCCAGAAAATGAGGTGTATTTGTATTTAGCTTCTCTGAGCCATTTCTTTGGAGAAGTGCATCAGCAAGTTTTTTTTGTTATGTATCTAGCAGGTTTGCATGACTAGAAAATGAAAACTATACTATTTGTTTTTGTAAAAAATGTTTCAAGTGGAGTCAGATTAGATGAAAGGAATCTGTTAACATAAATGTTCGAGTCTTGCAAGATAATCACCTGGATTTATGCTTGGACTTTGAGTGGGCCATTCCAACACAAGAGTAAGTTTGATAAATCTTTACTTTGCAGCTCTGGGTGTATGTTTGGAGTCATTGTTCAATGAACATCTGCCCCAGTTTCAAGTCTTTTCCAACTACTGACAGGTTTTCTTCATCAGCTTAGCCATTTGTCCCATTGTGGTAATTTGGCGCCAATATTCAACATAGAGATGACACCCTTCATCCGTCTTGTGTTTCACGTATACACACGTCCCTATGCACACATACACTTTCCCTCTGCAAAGAAGTTGTTTCTGATTGTTCTGGGGTATGGGTACAGTGTCCACTGTCAAGTAACACTGAATTCACTCCTTCATAAACTGATACAGTGAATGTATATGGCCAATGATTCCTGATAACCAGATGGTGCCCTGACTTGTTTATTGAATGTATTTTGATAAAAGGTGATATGAATACTTTTTCAAGCCAATGTAATTTGTGTATCTCAAAATACAACATTTCAGCTTGTTCATATATTAGTTGAAGTTTAAATTACCATTTGTTCGGTTGGCGTAGATCTGGCTCATGTGCTCCATATTTTTTTGGATCTGTTTCTGCAGCATCCTCTCTCTGATACCCCGATTGTGGAGAGAATTGACCAGACTCTGCAGGTTCTCCGCATCTGAAATTCTCCACCAGCCTCTCAGCATCTCTGCCAAAACATGCATTCAGATTTAACGATTCTTCAAGTTCTTTGGGCTGACAATTATCACATTATCACAGGGTGTATCCTGATGGCTTTTTAGTCCACAATATTTAACTTCCCACATACCAGAGAGGTTTCCCTCTTACCTTCAGGAACTGGCTGAGGACAAATGTAGTCCTGAGCCTTGACTACCTCCAGAGGAGAGAATGACGCACAAGCAGGCTTGTTATTCAGAGGCTCTGTGGTCTCACTCTTGTCGACAGAGTCGCAATCTGCCAGACAGAGGTCCTTGTCTCGATTACCCTCTGCTTCCTGGGAGGTTAGATCCAGCAAAGAGGTTATAGAGGAGGGAGAGGGGGACAGGCTGGAACTTGTTGCTAAGATGAACATGTCATACAGTGTCAGACTGCTCAGATGAATGCCAGACTTTACTTTATGAGATGATAAAATGCACAGTACAAAAGTTTGTTTCACTTCTCATTACATACAGCAAAAGTAAAAATGTAATTTTAAGTATTAAAATAAGTAATAAAATAAAAAATTTTAATATTTTAAAAATTCACCTTTTGCAAGTTTTTGCACATCAATTTGGGCCTCTACTGCTACTAGAAATACCTCTAGCACTTAAAAAAAAAACACCTAGCCATTTTTGGACAATAAGTTCATGGTTTTGGATGTCTAGAGAATGAGCAAGACCTTCCTAATGTAACGTCACAAATCCGCAGGCACTGCACCTCATCTAGAAACCTCAGCGAAGCCGAGCCCATTTTCTGGCAACCCAAGCGGAGCTCCAGCATGATTGGTCAGCTGGTTTTGCCTTTGTATTTGCTGTACAATGACTGCTGGAAAAAACAAGTGTTTTGCTGTTGATTTACCATCCAGAAACCATTTGCTTTCCTGTTGGTTGAACAGCAGACTCTACTTCTGCTTTCCAAATATGTACAGTTGTATAATTACACATCTGTTTGTAACCATTTTCATGTGCCAGAGTAAATGAGTCCGAGGGGCTGATGGGGTGGTGTGGCCAGCATCAGCTTATTTGGATTTAAAGTGACAAGAAGCCCTAAACACACTCATTCTTAAAAGAGCTCTAAATAGGCAGAACTGAGCAGACTAAAATCTCATTATCAAAGAATGATTTTGTGCAAGAAATATAATGAATCTGTTTTGAATAGCCCATAGACCTAACCTAACCTGTTCAAGGAAGCACAATAGGCCACCTTTAAACATTCCCTTGGATTCTGACTAAATCTCAACAAAGCAAACCTAATTGTTTGATACTGCAATAAAATAATGACTGACCTGAGAGTCAGCTGAATGTAGTCTATTAATCCCAGCTTTGGTGTTTTTCTTTGGGGTATTTGGGAGGAGAGATGAGGAGGATTCGGTCCTGACAAGTTGTGAGGAGGAGACGAAAGCTGGACAACTGATGTTCGAGACCACAGAAGAGCCATCACAAGGAGCGCGGGGCAGGAGGCTAAACCACTCACTGCTTTTTTCAGTCAATACTGCAGACGGCTGATTGTCAGGCAGGATGGATTGAGGGCTGCGGGTCATGCAGTTATTGTTGAGTTGCACAGCACTGAGCGTAGATGAAGCTGAAGTTTTATCTGTCTCCAGGGTACAATAGGAATGATAAGGCTCTGTGATAGAAACTTGACTATGATGGGTGTTCTCAGCATCAATGTTTGAGTTTTGATCCATTTTGGCTGCTTCAAACAGTTTGCTGAGCTTAGAAAAAGACTTTTGGAGAAGATTGTCATCATTGTTCTGCTGGCACTCTGCCTTGGTTTTAACATTTTCTGTCCTCTGTTGTGAGATCTTTTTCTGCTGCTCCTCCTTTACTCTGACAGAAGCCTTCTGTCTTCCCCCGTCTTTCTCCACCTCCTCCAACTCTGTGAAAGACAAACATTTGGCCAACTAAGAAATATGGAACACAATAACTAAGAATTCAATCATCAATTCTGAATTTACATTTACCATTCTCTACTCCTTCAACAAATATGCCCCCGCAATGTGGGAGGAGCCAGTAACGCCTCGTGTATCGGTCTTCACCAACAACCATCGAGCGCAGTGAGTGAGATGCTTCAAACAGCTTCTGACTAATTTCACTTTGCAACTTAAAAGAGAAAACAAAATCTAAATTTAGATAAATGCATCTCAGTGAATTACAATGCCAGTGAATATTAGTCGTAGTAATTCAACACAAAAAGAGAAACTCAAGTAATATATAAACACATACACTCAGTCTGATGTATTTTCAGTTGTGATTATGATGGCTATGGTTAAATTTTATGCCTTTAGACTAATGTCAAGAGGATACTGGGAGACAAATGCCAAGATTCCAAACAAGCTGAAGGTTACCAATTATAATGCTTTTTTTACAGGTATATATGTGTAATGTAATCTCGATCATACACAAGTCTCTCTTTGTGAATTGAATAATTGAAACAAAATAACTACTTAATGATTATTTTTCTGTAAAGGCATTCATCATGAAGACATGAACCGTCTTCTTTTACCTTGCATGTTTTCTGGATCTTTGTCTCTAGTTCAGTAATGTCTCTTGAATGTCTAGCAGCTTCCTAGGAGAAATATATATATTTGTGACGCTAGAGAATGGGCTGATAGTTAATATTTGAAACAATGATTTTCCACTTAGAGGATACAATTTCTGACCTCCTCTCCATATGTCTCTGATTTCTTCATTTTCCTTCTCCTCATTTCTTCCTCCTGTCCATCATAATCCTCTCCTCGGTCTTTGCTGTCTTCATCCTCTTCTTCGCTGCTCCTGCTTTTCCTCTTACATGTGTTCTGGACAGTGACACTGCTGAAGGTATGGTTCTCTTCTCTTCCATCAATGTGTCTTGTATCTGTTTTCTTTGCATGGATGTTCTTCAATCTACAGAAACAAAAAGTTGGCAAAATTTGATTTCAATACAAATGTAACAATATTCAACTAACATCCATAAGACATCTCAGATGGCTTATTTACTCACTTGCGCAGCTTTCCCTCTAATGCCCACTTATCCTTCCTCAGGTTGGTCATATAATCTATATTTTTGTCGATGTGGCTGAAAAACATCAGGCAAAACCATCAACCTTTTTTTGCCTGCTAAGTGCAGATTTAGTTGACTAAATGTGAGTATCTGTAGCAGTCTGATCACCCAGCAGTTTCATTAATAATAAAAGGGAAAATAGCCTCTAGCAGTGAATCCCTGGACTGATTCCCAATTATCTACACTGGATTTAAAAGACCTGCTCCCTTATACCACATTTCCTCTACCTCTTTTGTGTAGCTCATAATAAAACAATAAAACAGAAGGATCTGAGGCATTTTAACACATCAAAGAGTGCAAAGTATACTTTAAAGCAAGACGCATTGTCTGATGCAACCTGGTGAAAGTCCCTGTCAGCCAGAATTTGACATTTTCATACATATATTGGTACAACAAAGAAGTTTTACAAATAAATTAAGCTTTTTTTCTGTCAAGGACATGAATTAGCCTAACATTTTAAGTGAACTTGTTATTGTAAATATTTCCAAAGTTTTGTTAGCATACAGAGCCCCTGTTTTTACTGTCCTGATACAGAACAAATTCCTACATTCATTTAATTTTTTTAATTTTTATTTTTTTTTTGCTTTTAAATGTTGTGAGGATCATTTCTGGAGTGGTTAATTTACTTGTGAGCATGAACAGATTTCAAAAGAGGATGTTTAGTTTTTTTTGTAAAACACTAAAGTCAATGCAAATTAACAATTTTCTGGAGTTCTTGATCAAATACATACAGACAGAAAATTTTTGACTGAAGGAAAACACAGGACAAAGAATGAGCCAGAGTCTCTATCAGTACCACACCGGGAAATGAAGAGTAAAGATTACAGAGTTATTTTGTCAACATGTTGAGCGTTGTCAATTAGGCTTCTTCACTCAGTGACATAAATACTTGATCCACATCAATAGATGGAAAGAAACATACAAATCGGAAAAACTCAATGTGAAGCAGCAATTCTGACAAACATTTCCTAACTTTAATTGTAAAAATAAATCTGAAGGTAATCTTACCTGATCACAGCCTTACTGCAGCAGAGTTCGTTAACCAAGAACGCCAGCATTGCAGCCTTATCTGATGGACTGTGAGCCTGGAACGCCTTGGTTTCAAGGCTGTGGGCCAGAGCAGCCACCTCTGTATGTTCAGAATGGGCTTCCATGTAGATTTGCAGGATCTCAGACACATTGTCTTGGTTGATCTCCACATTAGTCAAATGGTCTCCCAACAGGGTTTTGCACTGAAACAGTCAAACAATTTTTTTTTTAAATCTCTAGCTGGTTCCAACTCACGAAGAATTCAAAACCGGTTGACTTTTTCGAACTAAGATAGTGGTGCTAAGTTACAAAGGATAAAAACTGATATAAAATACTTCTTTCCTGGAAGACTGTAAGAACACAATGTGAATTAAATCCTTGGCCAAAAGAAAATAAAAATATGTCACAGCACATATCAAGTTTTAGGATGCCATTTGCTAAAGTTCCTGACCAAATCTAGTTACCTATGTCTTCCAGCAAAACAAGAACATCAGTATGTTGTATTTTGCCATTTTTGTGCATCTGTCCCCATTTAATACTATATGCATATTTGACATTCATTTTCAGCCTCTTGCAGTTAAATACTTGCAGAAATGATACAGGTGAAAAGACATGCCCTCACCTTATGGCCTGCTGGTATACCCGGATCACACACAGCTGCAGACAGCATGCTCACCAGCAGGTCCTGCACCTTCTGCAAACTGTTCCCAATGTTGAGCAACCCGTCTTGCAGGTCGCTTATAGTGATCTGGTTTGAGTTTAATCCGAGTTTTAGAACCGCCCCAAAGTTACGGATAAACTGTAACACCATCAGGCAGTCAGAGAATGTTTTTCCCGGTAAAATCAGTCCAGGTATACAAGGTAATTCTGGAAGAGGCTGGGGAAAGGAACATAATTATTCTTAGCTTTTTAAATTGTGGATTAAAATGAATGATGTACACGTTGCTATAAGTCTCAAAGTATTTTCAAATAAATTATGTAAGCAGTGATATCTGGTTTATGGTTATACCAAGAGTACCCACTTGATGGCACTGTTGTGATCTACATCCGTTTCAATTTAAATCAGTTTAAGTGTAGTTTGGTTGTCAAGTACACAAAGAGCTGTTCAAATCTTCAAGCATGCAGCTTCAGCAACATTACAGTGATTATGGCATTGATAAACAGCTCACATTATGCATACCTTATGATCTGGTAAACACATGTCTTCTTTTGGCTTCAATAGCTCCTTAGCTTTTTTCTGCTTCAGTCTTCTGAGCTCCAGTTTCTTCTTCTTGTTTAATTGTTTCTCTGCTTTCTTTTCTTTTCTCAGACGTTCTTTCTCCTGCAACAAAGAAATTAGATTTACCATCCCAACAAAAGCACCATAGGCTTGTTCTAAATTTTTTGATGGGGCTTTAAATCGATACAATGCAACTACATCATTTAAAACACAAATATACAGTACCTTCTAAGTATGTAAATCTCTTGTGCATTTTAAAACATTTGTTATTTTACAACTATAAAGCTTGGTACATTTTACTGAAATTTTATTTCATGAAAATTGACAATTTAGTGCAGAAGTGTAAAGCTGACATTAAATTAAGAAGATTTTCAAATTTTGAAAGTGGATACTTAATAAATTATTATTTTTAAAAACAAGTATGGCTAAAACTAACTCTCCAATATGAAATGTAACCTTATCGGAGGGTGCAAAAGGTTAAGATGTAAGCAGTAGTTCATCACCTCTGCCTTCCTCCGGGCCTCCACAGCTTTCATGAGAATCCTGTGCTGTCTGCGCCTCTCCCTCTCCTACCAGTCAAAAGAAAAGTGTTTTTCATCTTAATTTGCAACTGTTCAATCTATTGGGATAAATCCTAGAAATATCAATGACAATTATGATAAACAGCTTCTTTAAATAAGAAGCATGGGAAGCAGAACTCAAAGTTAAAAGAGAAAACTGTTTACTTCAGTGCTACATTTAACAGCTCATGCAAGGATGAACCGTTCTGGAGAACATGATGGTAAACATACACACAACATACATATATTCTCAGTGTTTTGCAGTGGCAGTCTGATATTAATCCTGAGTGCATTTTAATCATATTAGAAAGATAAGGGATGCATTTATACAGAGTGACCAATAGCAGAGGTGTGCAGTGGATTATTCTGGAAAAGCCATGCAGAGGGATGCAACAATATGATATTAGCTATTCATATAGCACATGCATTTGTTGTTCTAAATGTACAAAACAATAACATGCCCGTACCATATCTAGCCTATACCTCTCCTGCTCCTGGGAGAAAGATTTGGCATAGAATTAGAAATCAGAAAAGCACAAGTAAAACCAAAGCCAGAAAATTCACGTATGGAACAGGGGGAAAAAAAAGATTAAATAATGAACAGCTAAAACAACTTAAATTCATTTGGAACATTATGTAGATTAAGAATAATATTGCTGTCAGTTTTGGACAAAAATCCTACCTGGTGCTTCTGTAAGAAAGATTGAAGTTTACGGATCTCTCTCTCCTTCAAACAAAGGATTCGATTAGAAACCCAAACATGAGCACATAAATAACCATAATTAAATGGCATGCAGAAAAGGCAAGCTTGGTTCATTGTACTGAACAATCTTATTGTCAAACTTCCAACCCTATAAAGATCACTGACTAATGAAATGTGCAAATGAAGACATCGTCAATCATAAGTGCATGTACATGAAAATGAGGTTAGTTTGCCTCTTTGTAATTACACTGATGTTGCAAGGCAATCAACAACTTTGACACTGACACTCTGTAGAAAAGTCAGAAAATAGCAATGCTAGAGCGATGATGCCTCCAGTATGCAAAGGGCAAATGGGTAAAAAGAATTGGTAAACCAAAACAGCACTAATTAAAGTTTACCTCACCTGGTTTCTTTTCTCTGCTTCCAACATTTTCACATTGGCTGCAGCTTCTTTTTTCTTTCTCTTTGCCTGTAAGCAAAAACACACACAGCCAAGGTCAAAATATAGGAGTACGGTCACTTTAACATCATATAGAAGTTCAAACTTATGCATTTAGCACATTTAGAAACATCTGTTACATTGACCAAAGTGCTGTACAGAAAGTACAAAAGAAATAGTAAAGATTGTCAGGATTTTAGAGACCGCCCCCCTCCATATGACAAAATCGGAAGCATAGGGCTCTCAATGATAGTGTCAAATATATTTTAAAATTAAACTGCAGCCTTAAGATTTCATAGTTTCCCATGGACTTAGACATCCAGTTTACTTGGACAATTTGGAGGTGTGTGGGTTTCTTCTCTGGAAGAGCTGTTTCATGTAGTGTGCAGTACCAGATTCTATGTGTAGATCCAGCTTGATGCAAGTGTGATTACGTTTTATCCTACTTCAAATTGCTGTATGATTAATTTAGGTGGACCTAGGCAACATATTACAGATAACCTGGTGCTGGACTGAGGCATGCATCAGTGACACCATTTATGTGTCTGACTTTGTCACAAAGCAGAGTTCATCCAGCCCAACTGAAACACTTGGGTCAGACCACCAGCACCAAAGTAATTATTTTATTTTGGAGAGATTAAAACAATTTTAAAATGTATCACCATCATCATTACAATGAAATGACAGGACTGAGGAAGCTTTCTCTACTGTACATTGCTTAGTAAGCTTGATTCTACACAGCAGTTTCCAGATAACATTGTATTGAATATATGGAATTCTAGGCATTGAGATTCTCATTTTTCATTCATTACAAAATACAAAACTGTCGTAATAGTAATGAAAAAAAAACAGTGTGAGTGCAAATTAAGCAATGTTTTTATCAGTGATTGCAGCTCTAATGGAATCCTATTAAGAGCCTCTTACTAAGCGTGTCAGCTGAAATTTGATTTAGAAAGGCTGAAATACTTCACAGCTTTTATTAATGAGGGAGTGTAAAATAGGTGTATTACACATTCCCGTGTAAATTCTTCTCCTCTCTTGATTAATGAATACTCTATTTTTCATTAAACTTCAGCACGTATGGGGGGCTTTTCATATCTAATTGTACTTTTGCAAAGAAAGTGTTAGCATTAGTAGGT
Source organism: Xiphophorus maculatus (assembly GCF_002775205.1). NCBI lineage: Eukaryota > Metazoa > Chordata > Actinopteri > Cyprinodontiformes > Poeciliidae > Xiphophorus > Xiphophorus maculatus. Next base: position 18,037,007 of record NC_036449.1, on the reverse strand, counting down.
TTTTTTATTATTATTATCCAAAGCAGATAGGAGGTGTTTCAAATTTCAGGACAAACCTCAAGAACCTGCTGTGCACGGAGTTCTTTCTCCATAAGAATATGCTGAATGCGCTTGATCTTCTCCTGGAGAAAGGATGAGGGCAAGATCAAATGGATTAACTGTTAAGTCATGCATGGTAGAAAGCAGTGAGGAGAAGCAGAATGGGAAATGAAGGTCTACAAAGTGTTAATGCAAATATGGAAGTTGCAGCAATATAAATTACCATAGGAGTAATTCATAGGAACATGAATTACTGCAGAAAAAAACAAACAAAAAAAAACATACTTGTTGTTTATGAATCTTCATCTCCTCTCTTTTCTTCCGCCTCTCTTCAGCAGCCCTTATTGCTGGAATATTCAAAGGAATAAATTCTGAACATAACTTTTAATCTGAATTAGAAGAGAGTCTGATTGAACAGCAACTGTTTACCTTGTTGCTTTTTTGCCTCCTTGGTGGCTTGTGCTATGGCCTGTTTTTCTAGTTTTCGCATCATTTTTATCTGAGCTGCCTGTCGAGCTATTTCTGCAACATGACAAAATATCAAATAAAATGCAAAATATAAGAATACAGAATAATAAAAAAAAAACAAATAAACAGAGCAATCCAAACTTCTTTGATTAGTAAATAATTTTAACAGAGGAAAAAAAACTTATGGTTTGAAAAAGCTAAGACTTAAAGAAATATTGACAGTAGATTGATCACAAAACTTTTTACAAGATTTTTGTGCTCAGACTCAGATTAAGGTTATTCTTCCATTCAGTCTTCAGCTGTAACAATAAGAGCAAGCATGTAAACATCTTGGTCTGGTTTTCTACCATTGTAAAGAGGAGTCCCAGTAAAAACTGGTCAAACTGGTGGGAATTAGACATTGCATTTGCACTGCTATCAAATGCACTAAAGCAAAATTAAATTTACACAGTAAAAAGCATGAAATTAGAGATAACCACAGTCACGTGGTACATAGTTTTCAGTAAGACAAAAAGTAACCAAGATATTTGGATTTTAAGATGGTCTAAAGCAACACCAGCGAAAAGTTGAACAGCTTCTGCATGCTGAGTATTTCAGTGATGCAAACTAACCTTGAGCTTCCAGTTTACGTAATAACTTTGAGTCACTAATATCTTGAAGAGGAGGTTCACTATAATATGCAGGATGATGATGCTGGGCTGCAAAAACATTGTTTGCAGTCTGGTGTTTGGATTTTGTTTGTCGGCTGCGCTGTCCATTCATTGCTATGATACAAGAAGAAATATCCTCCTCTGTCATCAGGAACCACTGTAAACCCTGACAAAGATCAGGAAAGTCAGAGATGGAAAACAAACAAGGGGTAAAATAACCTGCACTCTCATTAGAGTGTAGATCTATTTTTTTCCAGTTAGCATGTTTAATACAAGAACCCATGGAAACTCATTTGAGGTCAGCAGCTTTCATGAAAACTGTGTATAATCTTTTTCAACACAGCAGTAATTAATAATAGAATGTATAGCTTGATTGTTTCTGCATTGTTCATTTTCTCTAATCCACAGACAAAAAGAGAAAGATCTATGCTGTACATTTTAAGTGACAAAAAAAAACTGTTTTATGTCTACAAAAATCATGTGGTCAAGGTGCAGCTAAATATTAATGGGGTGAATTCAAACCTGTGCAAGAAAGTCTTATATTAAAACATAAATCCAAGTTGGTTGCATGATCATTTTTCAACAGAAAAAAATAGCAGTTTAAATAAAAACATTAAATTAATATGACATCAGTATAAATGATGAATGCATGTAAAGCGTCAACATCAGTTTTAGTCATATATTTGATCAACATATCCTCAAATACTGCTATTTAGATGACTAGATGTACTCTAGTCCAAAATTATTCATGCACCTGGCAAATGTTCTTTCGAACTATTACTTTCCAATATGTTTTACTAACTGTAGATATTATGAATGATTTAGTGTGGTTTTTAACAGTTAAAACTTGAAACCAATAGAAAATCTCAGCAGAGAGATAAACTTTAGGATGATGGCAAGGAGGACTTCTGACCTTAAAGTCTTTGAGTTCATCACCAAAGATAAAATATTCAAAACACAGGCAAAATGTTGGTTTGCAGTAATTAAAAATGGGGTTAACTGTTGTAATCCCATTAAATATTTTTATTTTAATCTGCCATTGGTGCAAATAATCTTGGGCTTAACTTAATAATAAATTCAATAAATAGAGCTTGGACGTAAAACTTTTACCTCTGGTCCTTCTCTACCTTCATAGAAGTTACCAATTTTAATTTTTGTGCTAAAGCTGAAGTTGTCCCGGGAAATTTCTGTTATTCCATGCCGGACCAAGTACTGTGGAGGACAGAGTAACACAAAGTAATTATTCAGCTCAACTGTCAACAGAAGCTTCAAACTCAAACAATTTAAAGCTCTAACTCAGTCTTTTAGAAAAGCTCAGCTACACTACACATCATTTATTTACCTTCACTACATCAGGATATTGACGCAGCTTTTTCCCACACGGAGCAAAGTAAGCCACCTCCCCTTGCAAGCGGCCTGTAATAGTTCTCATCCGGGTCTCTCTCTCCCATCTGAAGAGGAATATCAAGAACAAAAATGTTATAAAATAAATATATTAATATCCTATAATAAATATATTGGAATAAACGGAGTTTAAAATTATTTTTATCAATTTAATATTTGAGCCAGAGATAGGATCCGATTTTAAAATTTTGGACATACATCAAAGAATGTTCTTTATAAAATAAATGCAGACCTTAGTGAGAAACCCTAATTCTACCTAAAAATTGGCTTTGATATCAACAATTCGGCAAATAACCATGTAAACAAAGGATTAGCTGCAAAATCTCACCCAAACTTGAGAGGTAATTGCAGAGCTCTCTCATCTGTGACTCTCCTTTTTTTCTTCAAACCTAAAAAACAGAAGGGAAAATTATTGTTTTTCTCATTTACTAAATATAAGCTATTGTTTTTAAAATAGAGGAGGATAATAGTGGAAAAATTGAAGGTGGTCATGTTGTTGCAAACAAGAATGATGTATCTTAATAATTTTAATAGATGTAAATGAAAACTGTTTTTGTCGTCTAGTATTCTGAAACATATAGTCACTGAATCCATTTTCTCATTTATTCAAGTGCATCTTAAATGTGAATCTGATCTAAACAATTCTAGACAACAAAAAATCAGATGGGTTTTAGTCAATTACTTAAATGTATTATTAAATATTGTTAAACACAAAATATATATCTATATACATTTATAAATGTACTACTACCATTAACAACATTATGTAATAAAGCATTCTATTTATTATGTAATACAGCATTCTATTTATATATTTCTATTGTGAACACAGATTTTTATTTTATTTTTTTATCTTGTGTCAAAGTGGGGTAATTTTGTTAGACTGCCCAGAGGGGAAAATACACACATTTTAGAGCAAAACAAAATAGATCAAAGGGCAGACGGCTGCGTTCTTAATAAATCTGCTATTAAGGACGCAGACCTGCGTCTCCAACTCCGAACCATGGATTCATTCACACCTAGCTTACGTACAGCGGCTATCGATCTGTACTGCCAGATTGATAGCCTTCAACTTAAAAGCGCCATCATGTGAACTTCTTCATGTTGTTTTCATGATGAGGGGGTATGAGTTTGAAAACATTTCTCCGTCGTGCCTGCTGCTAGCATGTGCTTGTTCTAAATGAAAATCAGCACTTCTTTGATTTCCAATTTTGACTTCCAATGATTCATTTCCTGCTAAAGAGCCCCATGGCGGTTGAAGAAAAATCCACAGAAAAGCCGCACCGGGTTAAAAGCCGCATTGTTCAAAGCGTGGGAAAAACGTAGCGGCTTATAGTCCGGAAAATATGGTAATAATAATAATAAAAAGACAGACTTTGGGAGGGTCTTATAGTGATTAAACTTTCCTACTGAAATTTTACTAGACAACCTTTAGAAATATATTGTATGTAAAAGATAGATTTGTTACCTGCTGTTGCAAATGTTAAAGGAGCACGGAGGTTGCCATGGTGGTGGAGTGAATTGGTGGCTGGTACACCTAAATGCTTTGGAATCTGCAGGTTAAGAAAGGCAGCACTCCTGTTGGCATCAATAGGGAGACGTGATTCTGCCTTAAAGAACTCCTTCCCATGATCCTCAGCACTGTCACTCTCAGGATTGCTCCCAGAGTCTGAGGGTAATTGTAGACAGAGAAGGCTCAGTCTATTCCTATCATACATTCAAACTTGATTTCAGATTTTTTTTCTTTTCTGATTTCTCTAAGCTCTTTTCAGAAACATATTTATTGCATTGTAACCTAACCTGAAAGGCTACTGCCAGAATTCAGACTAATCTCTTCGTCATCCTCAATGTCTCCTGAAGAGTCCTCCGAGCCTCTGCTATTGTGGAAATCAAACCCACTGCTTCTGGTTAAGTCTACAGGTTTTAAGCAGGAACTGGATTTTGCTGGCCTACACCCTCCATGCAGAACTGAAACAGCCTTAGCTGATCCTGGAACAAGTCCTGATGGGGCAGATTTAGATGGGAAAGCAGATGTGTCTGACAACTTCTTGCTGCCAATGCTCAGGTTGACGGGTGTGTGGTAGGGAGGGCTGGTTGCTGGCAAGAGCGGCCTTTTGCTTGGAGAGTTGGTTTGGATACGAGGTTTTGTTATGAGAGCCAAAGGTGCATCTTGATCTGCAGTGCTGACCATTCCGTTAAAGTGGGGGTTCAGGAACAGCTCTGGGTTCCTGTCAGATGAAAAGAACAAAAGTGAATGGATATAAACAATGACAAACTAAGATTTTAACAGTACTTTGACTGTCTGAGGAGCATACATATTTTTGCAAATTCCAACTAGAAACCTACAAATCAGGATTTTTCTAAAGTTTTTTATGGCTAGAGACACTAGAGACCTTTATTCAATAGTAGCCTGACAGGAAGAAGGGCAGAGAAAAAAAAGGGGAAGACTTGCAGCAGATGCCAGGCCAGGTATTAATCCAGGGACAACTGCATTGAGGACTATAGCCTCTGTGCAATGCACCTGCTCAATCACTTAGCCATGTGGTGCCCCTTATAAGAATTATTAATTAACAACAGCACCCAAAGTGCATAATTATAAAACTACAAAAAGCAGTTTAAATGAACAAGTTCTTTTTTATATAAAATATGTTCTAAAAAGAACAGTGTTAGCTAGTGGCCTTTAAACATGAACAGAGAGGTAAAATATTTCTTTCTTACCAAATTTGGTTCTTGGGTCGTACAAAGGAAGCCTTCTTCACAGAATCTATCTGAGTTTCAGCCTTTATGAATAAATAGAAAAACAACAAATAAATCGCTGTCACTCACATTGTATTGCAGTGGGTTGCGAATGAAGGTGTAATAAAGGAAAATGACAAAGAAAAGCAGGCTAGTGTCTGTCAAATATTGAAGACAAACTGCTATAAAAATATTTTGAAATTTGTTTAGCTTCCTCCCCTCCCACTGTGAGACATTAACTGACAAGTTGGATGTGTTGCTATTATCAAACTTTGACAATCAAAAGGCTGTGCTTTCTTGGGAACCGTTACATGGATCCAAACTCCCCTAATACACAGTCCTTCATTATCCCTTATTTTTACAATGGTGACAATCACTATACACTGTAAAAGAGATTTACTTTCCATAATAACAACCAACCCCAAGCATAAGAGAGCTAATTGGTGATCCGTTTTGTGATGCTAATCTTGTAGAAACAAAACGCACTGTAATTTTCAGTCCCATAGCGGTCAGACACTCCAGAAGAATAATAAAATCCTTGATAACACCAGTGGAATTTATTCAGTCGTAACTGAATAAATGCCAGTTATTCAGTTACAACAGAAGTAACAACAGAAAATAGTGAGGTGAGTGAAGGGTGAATGGGTTAATATATATATACGTATATACTGTATATATATATATACCTGATGCAGGTGTTTCATGATTTAGGTGCGACTTTCATCACTCTATATCTAGAGTTGTATTGCAGTATATGCACTTGAATGTGTAAAAGGTTTACATTCATGTGAGGAATGTTTTGTGGAAAAAAGCATAGGTGGTTTGGTTCTAAGAGGTTTTAGAAAACCAGTACACTTATGTTTAAAGGTGGAACTCTGGTTTGGAGTTGATGAAGGAATTTGGTGCTTTGGATGTGTTGGGGTGGACTTGTACTTTGATAGAATAGGGTTTGGAACAGAGTTAGAGTGTGAAGGGCAGGCCTTGCTGTGGGACTGTGTTAAAGAAATGTTGTCAATAGCCAATTCAGTGGAATGTACGACACTGCTATGCTGTTGGCTTTTTTCCTCTGCAGTCACTGCACTGTGGAAAAACAGGACTGTGCAAGTAGGGAGACCAACAGGACAAGAAAGGAACTGAAGTTGATCAGAGGAAGTCGCAGGAACACTGTGACAAAGACTTGTTTGACAAGCTTTTCTATCACCAGCAAAAGGTCTCCTCTCTTTACTCTCAGAAATGTTGTGTCAGATGCTGAGTAGGAGGAAAACAACAAAAAGACAGAACATCATGTCAGCTCCTGCTGTGAGATTCTTACACTAGCAGCTTTGTCATCCAACACATGCTTCCAGCCTTCCACCCACCAACTGAGCATGATTGTTGATAAATCCAGAGCAGATATAAAGTTATCAAATACACTTTATCAAAGTTGGTTCTGTCACTCCAACTATATTTCTTTATGCATAATTCAAAATGTTAAAATATTTCTATCCTCAAACATTTTCCATATTGTCATTCACCACAAAGATCAATAGATAGTAATGATATTTTAAGCGATAGATCAAAACAAAGTAGGAAAATATGGTGGTGGTAGTATCATGCTGCAGGGATGCTTTTCTTGTACATGGAAAGGGAAATCATTTAATTTAATGAAAGATGGATGGAGCCATCTTGGAGAAAAAACTGTTAAGATGCTGCAGAAGAGATGACTCAGCCGAAGGTTCGGGACAACAAGACAACAACCCTAAATATACAACCTGCGCTCCAATGGGTTTAAATCAAGGTGGCCAACTCCAGCCCTCGAGAGCCAGTATCCTGCATGTTTTTGTACCTGCTTCTACACAGAAGTCTCTTCATTATCGGAGTTCATTATTCATGATCAAAGCATATCAATGTGTTAAAATGGCCAAGTCAAACTCCAAACTTCAATTCAACTGAAAATATGCTGTAAGACTTGAATCTTAATCGTTATAGACATAAGCTGTCCAATCTAACTGAGCTTGAGCTATTTTTCAACGACAAATATGCAAAATTTTGGTATCTAGGTTTGAAAAACTTTTAAAATTAGACTAAAAAACTTGCTCGCAAATCTTATTCTACAAAGCTTTATGCTTTGTGGTCACCCAAATGACCACACTTATCAGATTTATGTTTGGAAAATTTTCATGTATCGTTTTTCGGGATAACAGAAAGTATCTTAATGAAATACTTTCTGTTATCCCATTAAAATATAATTAAATTTGTGTGTGCAATGTGCCAAATGTAGAAAAGTCAAGTTTTATGAATTATTTTCCAGCAAACTGTACATATGCAAATCTTTTGACACAAAGATTATGAAAGCACATCCACAATTCCACTGACTTTCTTTCCAACTGGGATTTCTTTTTCAGAGTCAGAGTCATCGCTGTCGCTGCTTAGATCCTCATCATCTTTCTCCATATTGTCAGAATCACTGCTGTTTTCTTCACTGGAGCTTTCTGACAAGGATCCTGATAGGCGAACATTACACCTGGGTGTCTCTAGCGGTCTTTTTATGACATCCTAAATGGCAACAAAATACGATTGGAAAAAGATTACACTCACCTCATACTAGAGTGATAAAAAAGAAGAAAAAAATTTGCTTAATACAAACCTTTTCCTTTGCTGAGAGAATGGTCTTGTTCTGGTGTTGTGCACGCTCAGAAAGGCAATTTTGACTCCAACTTGAGTTGATTTTAGTTTTCTCTTTTTCTTTAAGTGGTAATAGACAGTTGCTCAAGTTCCTGTTTGAGGACGTGTTCCATCTGTCCACACCTGCACAAAGTAGCATTTTAATTGTCTTAAGAGAGTATAGGGTGTGCAATGTGAACCACATTGATACCCGGAGAGGTCAATTTTGAGTATTGATAATAAATATTACTAGTTAATACTTCCATGTTTCTTTGTGATTTAGGTGTCATTTATATTCAATAGTGCTTGGTACTGCATAATACCCAATGATGGAGCAACAGTTTTTTTTTTACTTCATTACCTGAGGAGCAAAGTTGTGGATCAGCAGGATTATGGGTTTTGAAGACTGGTACAGAGAAAGGATGCAGACCCAGGAGAGGGTGAAAGACGGCTCCTGCTCTGCAATTATCCATCTCAGTAGGCCGCCACAGCTCTGAGTGAACAAGACAGTTTGTCATGTATAAAGAATAAACATGTAAATATTCTGTCAATAAGCAGAAAGTCAGAAGAACTTAACTTAAATTTATGTAAAATATCAATGATATTTGGTATTACTCAAACTGCATTTGTTGTACAACACTGTAGATTTTGAAGAATGTAAAATATTTTTGGACGTTTAGGGTTGTTGGCATCTGCATCTTTAAACATCGCCATTAATTTTACTGTTTCATATGAAACAATCTGGAAAGAGACTTATTTTGTCCCCATAACTAATTCTGACATAGACATTTTCTGTTTACAAAGCTCCAGCTACAAAACACATAAGATTTTGTCATACAATTATAGTGTGATGTCAAAAAAACTCTGGGAATAATAGTTTTCTCTGGATGTATATAGAATGGTGCAACACAATGCTGCCCCCAATGTACTGCTATGGTCTATCCATCACTTATTAGAAAAACATTAATAGTTTGGAAAGTTTCTGGTCTCAAGAAGTAAAGACAGTCATTGAGTAAATATCTGAATTAACCCAGTTTATACATTTTATTTTAAATTATTGTTCAAACATGATAGTGTTTTTATTATTATTATTATTTAGTATAGCATGACAATCTGATACTAACCCATGAAATAATTGTACATGATATTTATATTTAATCACTTGCAATAAAAATTGCTCTATTCTGGTACTCAAAACTTTTGAAACCTTAAGCATTCCTTACTTGGAAATACTTTGAATTGTGTGTGTGTAGGTGTTGTCGGCAAGTCTGTTTTTCCTCGGTGAACAAACTCAGAGCAGTTTGTACTTGAGGTTAAAAGACCAAAAGCAGGACAGCTCTGCATATTTGAAAGTTCATCTCCTGTCTGGTGAGTTTGACCTATAAGAATAAAGAGCACAGTGTAAAAATACAAAAACAAACAAACAACTGAAAACCTTAACAGATTAACTGATTGACAGTGGATGGACATAAAAAGAACCCCAACAATTATGAACTTAAAAGTAGATTATATGGGCAGATTTGACTTTGAGATCATCACACCCTGCAGTTGTGCTTGCGGGCTAAAACGGTAGACTGATGTCCAGCAGATGTAACATAAACAATAAGCTGTCTCACTGAACATTAATATGCAACATGAAGCACCAAAAGCCATACTTGCAGTACTGCATAACCTGCAAAATTATGAAAACTTAAAGAGACCAGATGGTAACATGTTTATTTAAAGGCAAAACAAAATTATTGTCCTCCAGGATAATCTGATGACCAGAACAGCTACAAATTTACCTTGACTAGCCATGATTGGTGATTACCCAGTAGGAAACTTGAAATGACATTGTTTTTCCAACCAGGGAAATATGCATATTTGAGCAACTGACAGCTTAGTGTACCGCAAGTACTTTATTACATGCAGTAGTATTTTAAATACATCTCAACAAAACTAAAGATGTAATTAGTCCATATTTCCAACTGTTTTTCATACAAGAGATTTACAACTTGTCTGCACCCACAGTACCACCTTCGAAAACAATTATTTTAACCTCTAAGGAACTGAACACAATAATGTGTTTTTGAGGTCGCTAGTTGATGGACATCTGGCCTTGCAACAGATCTCAGTTTACTGAATTGCTACATCAATATGAGTGTATCCTTCCATCTAACATGGGTATAAAAACTTTTCAAGTTTTTCAGTTAATATATATAAACATAAATAATTTATAATGGTGACTGTGTTTTTCCACTACAATAGCAGAGGGAAAAGACAAGGTTTTTAGGGCATCTTATCATTAAAGAAAAAAAAAGAAGAAGACCACCTCTTGTATGTAAATCTGCACATTATTCTGTGGTCATGGGTAATCTGACAGTGTGTCAGTGTGTGCAGCACTGTTGCTCAGTACATAATGGCTTTGGCCACAGTTAGTATTCAGAGAAAACAAGAGATGCCACTGGCTGCATAAACAGAGTGGGGCTGACAGGCATGTTAAATCACAAAATATAAACTGGAGCTTAAAGAAATCCACAAGGGCATGTACTGGTTTTTAAATAGTTCCCATTCATTAAGTTGGTGTGCTGAATTCTCCAAATAGCACTCCTTTTTTTAAAAAATTCAAATAAAGTGTGCTATATAAAGTCAGATTAATGATACAATACATACTGTTAAGAAAAGCTACTGAAAAGATCTCTCTGTGGGTGAGTCAACCAGATTTGCAGTAAAGCACATTTGATTTTTAACCTGCTGTTAAATATGCACATACCAAATATTGTAAAAGGGATGTTGCCTTCAGGACTACATGCTGGACTGTACTTGACTGAGGTTGGTTGAGGTGGAGCACACGAGAAAGTGGGTACAGGAGAACCCTTCTGAAAGGAAGGTGGGACAGGAGATGATGAGGCCAGCCCCAGTTTGGAGTCCATATCTGTCAAATGAAATTCAGTCAGCACTTATAAATGAAAGCGATGAAAATAGTTAAAAAGATGCAATCATTGTTCAAACTTGATTCCTCATATTTTAGAGTGTTTTCCCTTTTGTTTTATTCCACATGTCATGGGGCAAAATATACAGTATGTTGACTTATTTGATCATTTGACTATGTTCAGACATTTTTCTCAAATTTCTCAAAATTCACAAATGTGGTTAACACAGACTTGATTTAATTAATTTGGGTGTTGACTAAACATGAACATTAAGGAGCACAAAAAGCAAAACAAACAGACTGATGTCATCCAGTAAAACACAAATACTTTTATACAACCTGTAAGGATGCTTTGGGTTATCTTTCTGCAAGGTGAGCTTTTTACTTTGAGTAGAATTAGGATATTAGGGTAGGATTAATGTATATAATCATATATATATATATATAATTTCCCCCCCCCCAAAAAACACATTTTTAAAAAAAAGAATATTTTGTGTCCAAAAATCAATTTTTTTTCTCTTTAAACTGTTTCTTCTTGTCCCTGACATAGTCCTTTTGCATTGCAACAAGTGGTTGATGTACATCTTAATAATCTAGCTACACAGTCATCAGCAAAGATCAGCAGTACTTTTACTGCAAACACAGTCTCTTTTCAGCTAATGTAATAACTGGGTCATATATCAAGACACATCAACAAGGTTTGGTCACATGCAGAGTGCTGAACAGCTTAAAAGGGCACCAGTTGTGCTTAGAGTGCACGCACAGAACAGATTACTTTACAAATAAATAAAACAAATCTTTGTCATGTTCTTACTGCAACTACCTTGAACAGAATTATTTTGCATAGCATGAAATATAATTTAGCCATCTCATACAAAAGTATGGTTGAAAAAATTAGGAGCAAAACAATGATTTTTTAAATTTTTTGTTTTACAAATTTTGCAGCTTCACTTTTGTGGTGACAATGCACACAGATATCAGACAACCTTTATGACATGAATGCATATGTTTACCAAGAATATTGTTCCTGAGAGAAATGTTTCTTGAGTGCTGCTGAGGCCCAGCAGCACTGAAGAAGGTTTCGGGAAGGCTACATGTCATTCCCAGATAGACCAACTATGAACTACTGACTGGTTATTATTAAAAATAAAAACTAACAAGATGTCATAGAATACTGGCCATAAACATCCAATCTACAGGGAACGTATTCAATAATCATGACTGGTGTGCAAGGAGGAGAAAACATGAAATGCTTTGTGACTATACAGCAGTCCCACTTCTGTCACACTAATTATGGTCAAAGATGCTAAGGTGCTAAACAACAAGCATCAACCAAATGCTGGTTTCCCTCTGCAATCCACTCCCTTTGTGTCCATGCAATCTTGCATTTTACATCTATGTGTTTCTATGTGGAGTTCCACCTGTACCAATACTGTACTTATACAAATCATATGCCATCATTTTTTCAAGAAACAAGCCTTTTTTATTGCTGCCTAACAGAAAAATGTATTTTTTTTCATTGTGCTTCAAACAACTGCAGGTTATCCTGCAATTGCATATTTAAATTAATGGATTATGTCGAAGTCGTGGGACAATTCATAGTGAGTAGCTCAATTTTATTACACTCGTTTGCATCTTACAAGCAAAACAGAAATAGATTTTTTCCTGCAAAATGGAAATTCAGTTAAAACAGCAGCAATAGATATAAAGGTTCACACAAAAGTTCTTAAAGTGTTAAAACAAAACAAAAAAAACAAGATTAACAGTAACATACTGTACAAGACTATTACAGAAAATACTGTGCATTTATTAGAAATAGGCATATTGGACTCATGATCCAAGGGACCTGCAACTGAGTCAGATCACTTTTTCAAAAATGTACATCATGTGCATGTGTATTGAACATTGAAAAAGAAAAAAACTATCTACAATATAGCATATATGGTAGATAGAAAAATAATGTTTATAATAAATGTTTATAATGACAGTGTAAATGCCATTTTAAAAAATGAGTAACAACAGAGTTGATGACTGTACAAATGCCAGTATGTACGTAAAGTTTGTTACACTGCACAACTTAAAAAGAGTTTCTTGATACTTATTCAAAGCTATAAAAAGAAAGGATGGCAAACTAGTTTTGCCAAGATTTAGTCAACCCAAGGAAGTCCTATGCAGGAAGCCTATTATAACCAAGCCCACAAAGCCTGAGCAAAATTCATACACATGTTGGTTAAGGTCAGTGAAAAATCTGTTATTTCTGAATAAATCTAGCCTTTTTAATTTAGGCACTAAAGACTTGGCACAAGAAGCTCTAACTTTAATAGATGCAGGAGAATCCTTTGAGATCCTCAGACTATTTTTTATTTTGATGAAAATGTGGAAAAACACTTATTTTCTGCTTCTATTGCTTGGTGAATATTTTTAGAACCTGCTGCTAGCACCTCAATCTTTGTCAAATAGTCAGATTAAAAACTACGGAAGTAACAAGCTCTGTCCATGAAAATAGTTTTTATCTTAAAGGATGAACGTATCTAGAAATCAACCTAAGCATTTTTCCAAGTCATTGAGATTTTGAATTTTATTAATATTAAGTTTAGGCATCTATTCTGATTGTGAAGACTTCATAAACCTACATGTCTTTCATATGAAGGCTTGTGAGAGAGGTTGTGAACTACCATTAAAAATAAACGAGTGACTCATTTCAGTGCCAAAAATAGCCACAATATACAACTAAATGCTATTTAACGAATGCAAAAGAGAAGCCATACAAATTATGGTTTGATGTCCAACCTCTGCTGCGAGTCAAAACAGCCAAGTCGAGACAATATCTGAAAGAATCTTCACATAAACAAGGCTCCATGATCACAAAAGAGCAGGCAGGCAGTATAATTCAAAATGCAGCTCCTTCTCTTTCTTTGTGAATGACCAACACGCTCTGTTAAAACAGAAACCTTATTTTAAATAAAACATTTAAATTTATTTTCAGTTTAACTCTTCAGTTTTCAAAAACCCTGCAAATAAAATGTTTAATGTTTGGAACAAATGAAGATCAATGTGTCGTAACAAACAATCTGTATCTCCAGCAGGGAAGATACTTCTTCCCACACATGTCACTCATATACAAATATTTCCTGCTGATTATTCAGTCTGCAGAGATGCAATATTCATTTTACTGCAGGAAGGCAGTCAGTGCATAACAATGAGATTGGCTAATGAAATCGACCATCAAGCTGAAACACATACATATTAAACTGGTGTCTCAATGTCATTTGGCTTTTGCATTGTTTGCTCTTTTTTGCCTCATTTTTCCTTCCGTATTTTACATTAATTTATTTATATTGAAGAACAATGAGAGCATATTGCTTCTGTATTTGAATTAACTGTGTTGGTGAGAGAAGCCATTCCTAAATTATTACCATTTGCATAAACAATTAGAATTTTTATGAACATTTTCATCCAAACAAATTATTCGTCCGATATATTATAATTGATATAAATAAACCATTTGCCATAGTAATGCCAAGCGATACATAAATCCTCCTCAGACATTTCTTCTGTAAATTAGATTGTTTTCCCCTGGGTCTGACATATTTTTATTCACTGAAGCCTTGAGTGATACTAAGTCATTTGGTTGCTTCACACTAAGGATGCATTTGCAAAAGATGCTATTCCTTAAAATGGAAGAACACAACATAAGTAAAAGAAAAAATGGGATAATTAAAGCAATTGCATAGTCTTGTGAATTTTCACAAAGAGCTTAAAGGTTGTCAATTCTCATAGCGTTTGTTGTAGATTCCTACCACGGAACAAAACAGAAAAGACTTAAATAACTATTATTAGCATTAAATTGTATTTTAAAAAGGAACAAAATTATTTACAAATAATAGGAAGGAAAAAAATGTAATTCTTCTTGTTCTAATTTCTTAGAAAAAACATAAAATATTTTTATTCCTAGTTTCATGGAAAGACAGGTATCTTATTTCTTACCTCATTTATCTACTTTGATCATGTTTAGAGTTTATATACAGAAAAAAAATGAAATGTCACAACCTGCAGAACTCTATAAATATTGTTATATGACTGAGCAACAAATATTTAACACTTACAGAGATCCTCTTACTCTAAAAATTTAATTCAATGGCTGTTAAAAGTTGTATGTAAACTTTACTATCAGGTGTTGCAGTTCAGAAGGTCAGAGCTGCTGTGGTAGAGCGGAGGTAGCTGGATATTGTCGATGCTCTCAAGTTGCCATTTTTCTTCCCTGACAAAAGACTCCATCAGCCGAACCAGAATCTCAATGATTTCCTATGATTTTACAACTCAGCATTCACCTTGACACAACCTCCAAGTCTGTACGAGTGCTGACAAAACAGATCCTCTGTGCAGGGTGGCAGAAACACTCTTTCAGCTACGCTGCATTTCTTATCACCAAGAACAGTAATATTTTTACAAGCACTAACGATATTCAAGTGTCAGAAAGAAAATCTTTGAGTTTAGTTTGTTTGTGGAATTATATTTAATGTTTGTTTTTATTATTCATCAGCAAGCTCAAAGAAGAGTTTCACTTTGATACTATTTCAGAAAACGAGTCAACTCTGTAGCAGATACTCAGTCATAGAAGTCATAAAAATACCTCAACTTCGAATTCTTTTAAATTTACTATCCCTAGCACAAATCAGCTTTTATCCTCATATTTTCAATAAGGGCAAAGGGAAGGCCATTACAGAAGCTTAATGTTAGTCTCCTTTTTCCATTCTAAATCCAGTTTTGGTATGCATTTGGGATTTTGGTACAGTTGAAACACCCGGTTTTGTCTAAATTCTACAAATCTGATTCACAATATCATCTTCAGCTGAGAGTAAATTGGTTATAATATTCAGGAGCAACACAAGAAACCGCCAAGGATCGGATCAATCACAAACAGAAAGCTGCTCGGACAACAGTCTCCCTGTTCTCAGAGAAGTCAGTATAGCATCAATATAGACTGAAAGGGCACCAACTTCAAAAGAAAAAATCATTCTTAATTCATTCCTAATGTAGAAAAGCAGAAGGTAATATAAAACTTCTGTCTTAAACCCTTGCACAGCTTCTACTACATTCAGATGAAAGGGAAAATGTTGGCTTTAGAGAATGATGGGATTCCTGTGGAGACAACCATTTTGCCTTTGACATTTTGATTAATCCCATCTGCAGCACTGCAGATCACCTGCATCTTAGCTGGGTCTGTGACATAAAGAGCCATGTTATTTCCTCTATCTTAGGTTAGTCGCAGTGAACAAATCATCAATATCATGACAGTCCAAGATGTCTTAATGTGTTGCACATATTTTGTGGTTCAGAAATCTTGGTGTTCGGGAGGAGAGGTAGCAACATTTCAAGCTCCAAATAGATGATTTTCAATTGTCTTCTTATTCATTCCTATAAAATATTTGGTCATAAAACCCATAGTGAACAGCCATGGATGATTAACTGCTTTTAAAAAGGCAGAAAATAACTTATAATTTATCTCCAAGTGCTGTAATAAAAAAATTTAAAAAATCTGATGGAGTAGGTATGCTGCTACTTATACACCGTGGATCTGTTACACCCACTCATTGTGTCTTGAGGCAGCAATTACATTTTTAATAGCATCTAAGATACATTTGTATAAAAATGAAGGGAAGTCACCCAAATTAAATTTTAAAACAAAGCCAAACAATGGCTCCAACCTCATAAATTACTCCTGTTGGCTCACAGTAATTTATCTTCAAATACCCTGTGGTCAGAAAAGTTTTCCTTCCCATCCTCAGGAGACTTAATATGCTCTGAAGGTTTAACACTAATTCAAAGAAAGATGTGAATTAATTAAATGCACAAAAATGAGAGCAAAGTGTAATGCAGCACAAACTAATTTCATAAAGGAGGACTTTTTGAGTCTTAACCTAATTGGAAATTTTAATCCTATACAGAAATTAGAGTTTAAAATTAGATGTTCAGCACAGTGGAGCATTTCTATTCAGCTGTTACATTCTCCAATTTAACAAAGCAGATAAGTTTTTTCCTGACACTAAATGATAAGAAGCACTTGAGAGAACAAAATGGTAGAAAGGGATTGTGAGCTCCCAATGTATTCAAACACTTAATGTATAAGACAATACTTGCGTTTTATGGCATCGCCGCTGACGACCTGAAAACCTAAGCACACAAACACACTTACTAAAAGAGCACTGTAGCTATCTGGGACAGCTTCATGGAAATTTTGTCACACAGAAATGTAATGTGGACTATTAGTGAAGACTGCATTATCACAATTACATCTATTAATGTTATTAGTGTTTACAGAAAAAACATGAGAAATTTACATACACTGAGATTACTAGGACTGGGAAATGAATTGATAACAATATACTGTATATGACAACAGAAAAATGTGTCAAATAGAATATTCAATAATTTCACTGAACTCCCTTCCAGAACTGCACAGTATTCTGGGAGATGTAGGCAGAGGAAAGGCTTAGCCGCTCAACCTCTAACAGCCAGCTAAGAAAAGTTGATGGCATCAACTAACTCACTCACTCTGTGGTTACCTAGCAACAACCTGTTAAGTAACTTGCACATCAGCAGTTTCAGGTTTTGCCACTGTGCCACATAACTGCTTAAAAATAAATACTTAAAAATGTATTCAGCAGTACTTAATATTTAAAACAACAAAAAAAAAATCTATTTTTAATCGACTGATATGAAACTCTTATATTGTGATACCTTTTTCAGCCATGTCATCCAGGCTTAATAACTACTTTTTTAAACAATATGGGAACGCCCAGATGATGATATCATGGCTTTGATAACTTTTGATATGTCAGTTTATAACATTTGAGTTAAATATAGAAAGACCTGTGGATGTATTTTAAGGTAAAATCCCAAGCACACTGGTTTCTTGTGACACATCATGGAAAGGAAACTAAATCGAAAGTGAAGAAACAGTTAATCTGTTTCTTCTTGTGGATTCTGATCTGACTTCTCAAACCCCCAGTCAGTTATGAAGATTTATTCCTGAAAAATATGGGGAGTTTTTTTCTCTCCACTCTTGCTGCATGCATGTTTAGCATGAGGGATTGCTTTAAAGTGAATGACAATGGAAGCAATGTCTGCTGTTCCTACATTCACGACCAGGAGGAGTGAATGCTCCAAGTCAATGACTATGAAAACTGATAGGTTTCATCAGATATAAAACTTTAAATTGCTTTGACTAATTAATTGAGCTTACTGTATTGTTTGATAACTAGGATCAATTGGAATGTATGCATGATTGAAGTGAAACAATTTATGGAAAGTGCCTTGAGACAACATTTCTCTGTGTGTAATCTATGTATTGTTTGATACGTGAACATGTTGCAAACTTCTTTCCCTTTGGGGACAATAAAATTACCATTTGTTGTGAATTGGTGCTATATAAATAAAACTGTATTGAAGTAAGTCCTGACAGCGTCAATGTGTTGTAAATATTTTGAATTTTCCAGAAATTTAAAAGTCAGTGTCAAGGTAATCACTGCCTAGAAACACAATTTATTTACAACAAACTAATTCTTCTGCTTTAATTATGTTAATGTGATTTCTTAGTTTTCTGTTTTTATTTAAATTGTCAAAATTGCAAACATTTTTCCTCATTGACATAATAGAGCATGTAAAAATGTGAAGAAATAGATTAATTTAAACTTGGAATAAGGCTGTAACATAACAAAAAAAAATGAAGGTGGAAAAAAATGAAGCGCTGTGAATACTTGCAAAATATGAGAGAGTAGAACAGCTTACACAAACCAAAGGTAAAAGTCAACACTGGAGCAGCCATCTGAAAAAGAATTATATGACCTCAGTTTAGTCATCCTCAATTGGTCTAAAATCTTTTTTTTTTTTTTTTTTAAAACAAGCTTGGGTTAATGCCATCAAAAAGCCACCCACATTTTAAACATCAGCCCCATTAGCACAGCAGGTAGAACTCCATCTCAAATGCATCAGTGGTTTAAACAAAGCCCGCAACATGCATCTCCAGGCGGAGATAAATTAAAACAGTGAAAAAGTGTAATCTCCCTGACATATTCCTAATAATCCACTTCCTGTGTGCTGCTCCCCTCCAGCTCACCCAATCATAAAGTGTCAACACTGACCTACAAAGCACAACTCCAGTCAACCCTAACAGGTTTAAAAACATCAATCACAGCAGACAAAGAGGAGGACATCAAATTATGCAGCACTAACCTTCAGGGCTTGCATATAAAGACTATAGATTTATTTATGCCTGTGTGTTGAGAGCTTTTTGTCCTGTTCCTTACAGAAAGCAGGTTGCCAGATTGATGAACCTGCAGCTCAGCAGGAGAGCAGCATCTTTGATTAATGAGTGCAAACTTGCAGAGAGGATAAGAACAGAAGTGACAGGGTGAAAATGAGTGAAACACAATTATTAGCAAACCCACTTTATTCCTTGAGCCTTCTATAAAGACCCCAAAAAATTGTTGGATATGAAAATATTATGTTCTCCTGTTCAACAAGAGGATGCAATAGCTGAAAAAAAAAATGTAACTTGATTTTAACTCGAGACACTAAGAAAAACAAGGACAAATGTTCAATAATGTACATATTCAATTTAAACAGACTAATTTTAATTTCAGCCCAGTTCATATGCACATAAAACATGTTTTACTTAATCTATATGCAGTACTGCCATACAGAATCAAGCAATCTGTAAGAGTTGCTAGAATAAAGGAATGATCTACAGAGCTTAAAGCAAAACTTTAATATCAATTTCCTTTTGTTTCACAAGCCTCATATAAAGGAGCGAATGACAACACTGCATCTGCTGTGGACAAGGACGTGTGTGCTGAATAAATATGAGGCAAATGCAGTGACCTTCTACCTGTGTGTTGATTTACTGCCAGCTACTAGACGCATGCATAGCACATCAAGGATGTGATCTGATTTACCCAGCAGCCCTGGCTACTGAAGTCATTTAGAAGATGAACTTTAAAGCAACTAATGCCGGCTGCCATTTCACTGAGGCTGCAAATGTGCTGATGCCGTAGATACACACACATGCGCTTATTACTACCCCTCAACTAAATCTCCAGAGACATATCAGCTCTGATGTGCAGCAAATAAAAGATGACAAACAAAGCAGCCTAAGTGATATCTGAGCTCATGCAGAATAAGCTATGCAGATTCTATTTACAGGATTATTTTCAAGAAGATTTGTATATTATTGTGCTTTAACCCTTAAAAACAGGTAAACATGTATTTATATCCTTATGGTTCAACCTTACAAGCAAATGTATGAACACAGTTTGGATCTACAAGTTAAGAGGATTTTCAAGGCATTAATTTGCACGCAGTTAAATAACCTAAACAAAATAATGAAAAATAAGACAGTAGTTACATGGTGTAGTGCAAACTTTCTGTGAACTCAGAGATAATGTGAAGATATACTTGAGGTGATTCCAACTAAACACCAAGTTTTACACCATTGATAAATCATTTATTAAATCATTTATATTAAAAACAAAACAAAACATGAAGCTACTATCTTAAGGCAGTTACACATGTGGTTATTAGATACATTTATATAATCACATTGGTAACTGTGACCAAAAGTGACAGAAAAAAAATCTAGTGTCTAAGGATAATAGGATAAAAATTACACAAATGCAAAGTGTGCTAGAGGCCTCATGTCAATGAAGCAATGATATCACTTACATAAAACAACAAGTAAGGAGTATATGAATGAATATGCACTGCATGTGTGTATGTGTTTGTTGGCAATTGTTACTGTAAAAATATGTTTATGGTATGAAGGGAACATTTGCTAAGTAGCAGAAAGTATTTTAGAGAGAACTTTCTACTAAAGGAAATAGACCACATGATACTTACTTATACTTATCTACCAACCCTGAATAGGAGTATCTAGAGATTACTTATACTTTCTAAGAACCCAGAAGTCCAGAGGATACTTACTTACTTACACTTATTTAGCAACCCAGAACAGGGATTAGAACTTGGAACCCAGAAAAACCTACCTTAGCAACTATTTTTAGACTCCTGTTCTTCCAAACCAGAAAATTAATTAGACCAGAGGATACTTACTTATACTTATCTACCAACCCTGAATAGGAGTATCTAGTTTATTTACTATGGAACAACATTATTAGCTTTTTTCTTCTTTTGCTCTTTCCTTTGGTTTATTTTGTTTGTATTTCCTTTAAATTTCTGTAAGGCACTTTGTATTTCCTTGTTGCTGAAAACGTGCTATATAATTAAATTACCTTTACTTTGTTCACATTAAAATGTTTTCATATAGTTCCTCGGGAGTTGGTAGAATCACAACATGTTGAATATCCTTCCACAGTCTCCTCACAACAGTTCCCTTAAATTTCATACCATTTATTCTGACAGTACTGTTGTAACTGAGTCAGACTTAAATTTGAAAATGTCTTCTGTCAGTTGAAAGTAACTGCTGCTTGGATCAGCTCACACCGGTGTCGTGTTTAAATAATGACTAAAGCCAGCAGTTACATGGGGTAAGAATTTTGTATCCAAGTACCTATTTCCACATGACAACAGCTGTATTCTGAACAAAGTTTAGCGCAACACAACGCTTTATATTAGTAATTACAACTTTTTCATTTTAAAATTGTCATGTTAAACTTCAGCTGCGCTACAAAAATGAGGTAACTGCAGAGGAGGATGCTTTTGGTCTAATGAGTTCAGAGAGCGTTAGCTGCTCGCCTTGGCGACAGGCTATACGTTTGTCACAATACAGAGATAATAAGAACACTGGAGCCCAAATTTCAGGGCAACACACCAAAAAAAATATCCCCGCATTTCTTAAATAGGGAAAAACGCACACTTACTTTCCAGTTTTGAAGCTTTTTTTTTTTGGAGGATTCGCTGATAAAACGGGTGCTGGTTATTAACTGAGTCCGATTGAAGAGTGATGTTCTGTTACCGCAGATTGAAAAGACTCGGATCTGAGCGAATGAAGCGAAGTGACGTCAGAAAAGGTTGTTTTGTTTTTTTTACAGTGCGAACTTCTGATCCCAGATCTGTGGCTACACGAGCAATCGGTCGCCTTTTTATGGCATGCAGTTGTAGCTTTTAATTGAATCGCGGTGCAGAGAGCTCTTCAGCATGCGGCTTTACATGTAGGTATTTGTGGCTTAATGACTTGGCCAAAAATGCATTTCAAACTGAGCACTGTTTTGACATAAATCACTACTTCAACATATTTTGTTTTTATTTAAAAGCAAAGAGTCCCAAAACAATCTAAGACATTACTAAAGCAAGTAAATGTATTTGGTAAAAAGGACACTTTTTGCCAAATACAAAAACGTAACATTTTTTGGTTACTTTAAGTGTAACTCTTAACTTTAAGGGTTACGTGTGATGACACTTTATGTCATCACGGCTGACATAAACTTTCTTAAACTTTATGTCAGCTGTGATGATCTATGATCATTATAGATAATTTTTGCTATGATCTGTGATGATCATTGCAGAAATGGCTCTTTGCTTTTCAAGGGTTGTTGACCCCTGCTTTAAGTTTAAGACCAAAAGGCAGATTTTTGTCTGTGTTTAGATATAGAGTCACTTTGTGTTGTGTGCTATAAATACAAGCCATCTCTGTCTGAGTAGTATTTGAATTTCTTACTATTTTCTGATGTTGTTGAATATTAATAGAATAATCTGTTTTCAAATATTAGGGCTCAGCAGTGAGTTGTCCAGTTTTGTGAGGCAGTTTTCTATTGTCCTGAGTGGAAAGTGACCTGGAAACTTGGAAAAATGAATTTATTTGTATAATTTTTATAATATATTTTGCCCAATCAAAATAATGATCTTTGAAATATCTGAAATATTGGTTGTGGGTGAGAAGAAATCCTTCAGGTGACCCGACATATATTTGCAACTATTGAAAGAACCTTAAAATTGAAATTGCTTTGAAAATATTCTCTCAGTATTATATCATAAATTGCTTGCCATACAATGGAAAACGAGAGGTTCCTCTATGGCTGTTATTAACGGTGAAATAATTGCCGATAGGTCATTTAGATCGATGGGATGTTGTGGATTGACTAAATTGTTGTTGATAAAATTGAATGACCATTTCCATGTTTTAATATTATATTAAGACCTACATCAGAAAAGTGTAGCTATATTAAACATAGAGTGGTTCTGAAGCCACTCCTTTGCTATCTTAGCCATGTGCTTTGGGTCGTTGTTCTGCTGTTCTTGTCCTCACTCCACTCTGACAAGGACACCCTGGACCAGGTTTTTGTACATTTCTTCATTCATTGCTGCATTCATCTCTTTCCTGACTGGGCTGCCAGTTCCTGCTGCTGAAGAAACATCCACAGATCTTGATGCCACCACCACCATGCTTCACTGTAGGGATGGCAGGCCCGTGCAGAGACCACTGAAAGGGCAGGTGCTCAAAAAAAAAAAAAAGGGCACATCTAACCGCATTCTAGGAAAGACTATTAACAAAACCACACAGCTTTCAGAGCTTAATAAAAATGATAAATTACAAAATTGTGAGACATACAATGTCTCACAATTTTGTGTCTTCCTGTGTTGACTGCATTTCTGTGTCTTTGATTTCTGACTGTTGTCCCTCTCCTTGCCTGTCTTCCTGTGTTGTTGACTGCATTTCTGTCTCCTCCTCTGATCTATCACTTTCCTTCTGTCCATCTGGGAGCAAGAAACAAACTAATCATTATTCTACACCTAAATTTAGTACATCTTAGCATAAGAAAAACACAACAGATGCCCTGTAATATTAAATATATTGTTCACTACCAAAAGTTACATGTTGATAATGTTAAGAACATTTTTTTTTTTGTTCGTACCTGCAGTACTCGTTCTGACCCAGTCGGTCAACAACTAGTGACCGACTAGTTTTGCTGCATCTATCAATTCTTTTCTTTTTTGTTTCTGCCGTCTTTCTTTACGTGGCATCTTTGAACTGAAAAAAGCAAAACATAATGAATTATGATAAGAACACTGTATTAACCACACTACCAATTATTTACCTTTGTGTTTAAACCAATATGTTTTTCAGTCCTTAGCACAACATAATATTAATTTCAGAGAAAAGGAGGCCTCTGCTGTGGAGCTCAATATGTTTCACAATTATTCTATTAAAAATATAATAATAACCTCAATTAAATAAAATACAATTGTGATCAATACATTTTGAATTGAAACAATTTTTAAACAAAAGTTTTGCTTAAAAATTTTTTTTTTAAATTAAAATCAGAGATCTATGTCTCAAAGTGAGAAAAATTATTTGTGAACAAACTTATTTGCTCATGTCATAAATCTTTTCTTGCTATTGTAAGTTTTTGTTTGTGATTCAAAGTTTTGCTTGCTTCTCACATGACGTCGTGGGCAGGGCCGAAAATTGCAACAAAAGAATTCTGATGTGTGCAAATAAAAGTTTGTTTTGCAAAGAACTTTTTAAGTTAAAATTTAGTTATTTAATTAAAAAAATTAAAATAAAACTTTTTGTTTAAAAAAAATAAATCATTATAATTCAAGCAGTTTTGTAAATTCTATTCCCCTTCAAGATACATTAACCTAATGCCAGAATAAATGCAATTAATATACATTATGCAGCAAAGGAAATTAGATAATCGGACATATATTCATTATAGAGAGATGATCGGTTTTGGATCGTTGATGTGGCCCCATCAGCAATAATGAAGAATGACCGCTATCATTAGCGATACAGGGAAGAAGCTTTTTAGTTATCTTGCTTTGCTACCAAACTCGTTAGCTAACAGCTAGCTAATAGGACAACAACAACAGCCTAATGTCTGTATGATAAAATACTGAATCGATAGATAAGAACAGTTTTTCCTTACTTTTCCTTCCTTCCTCCTCCACGTTGAGCTCCGCAGTAAGCTACTGCGCAGTCTCACTGACTGAGCGGGAGGCAGCTGCGTCATGCGTCACGGACAAAAGGTCAAAGGTAACAAGGTGACCCGAAGGGCTTATTATGTTGTTTTTCTTTAAATAAAAACAACAACAACAAAAAATAATAATTTTAGTACATATCAGAGGAGGGCTTGGGAAATTAACTTTAAAAAATAAATAAATAAAATAAAATAAAAAATTGGACCAAAAGGGCACTTTAGGGCAAGGAGCAAAAAGGGCAGGTGCTCAAGCACCCCCAGCCCCCCCCTCTGCACGTGCCTGAGGGATGGTGTTGGCCTGGTGATGAGTTGTCCCTGGTTTCCTCCAAACACAACTTCTAGAATTCACACCAAATAAATCAATCATTGTTTCTTGTATAGTCCTTCCGCTTACCTTTTGGTAAACCTCCAGACGGGCTGCCATGAGCCTTTTGTTGAGTGGTTTTCTTCTGACTCCTGGAAGTTTCTCTCTTCATAGAGAAATTATAGAGCTCTGATAAAGTGACCACTGGGTTTTTATTCACCTCCCTAATTTAAGGCCCTTCACCTTAAGGGTGAAAGGCCAGCTAGCTCTAGGTTGAGTGGTGATTCCAAACTTCTTCGATTAACCATTGAAGGAGTCCACTAATAAGTTCATTGGAACCTTAAAATCAGCAGAAATGTTGTTTTTTTTTGTATTATTTCCCAGATCTGTGCCTCAAGACAATTCTGTCTCAGAGCTTTACAGACCATTCTTTTTATTCCATGCTTGGTGTTTGCACTTTGACCTGCACTGTCAGATTGCAACCGTATAGAGACAGGTGTGTGCCATGCCAAATCAAGTCCAATCAACTGAATTTACCACAGGTACACTCCATTTAAAAGAGGAGTTATGTAAAATCAACTTTTTGAGCTTCATATTATGTTATTGTGTTCCTCTCTCATCATTAACATATCAAAAAGTTATTTTGATTAATTCCTCCATCTTAACACTCACCCCCCAGAAAGTACAATGGAAAAACAGAATGCGGACGTTCTGCTGCATGATAAGGGATTTTTTAAATCCCTGAATCACCATGGCAACCATTCGGGGTTCTCTAAACATTTGCTCACATAAAGCATTTAAGAAATAACAGAGTAATTTTGTGATGTATTTCATTTACAGCAAGTGAAAATTTAAGTTTATGAAGTAAGAGTCTTCTTGAATTTATTGCTTACTGTTTTTTCTTGTAGGATTCATGGCAAAATGATACAAAATGCAGTTTCTTCATTAGTATTGTACCTTTCTTTATTGTAGCCATTGTTAAAAAAAAAAAAAGTCAATTTGATCATCGTTTGTAGATTTAAGGATGCTTTTGAAATATCCTGTGTTTAATTTATTTTCCTCTCTTATGTGTTGTTACAGTGTTTGCATTCACAGAAACTACAATCTGCACTGAGTTCATCATGCATTGCTGAAAACATGCACACAAGAGAGGAAACAGCAATGATTTCACTCAGGCTAAAACATCCCTCGACCATTAATTGTGAGGAATCAATAGTTTAAAAAGGTCAAAGCTGTTTCAGATCAAATTCTATGTAGCATATTTGTGTGTAGTGGTACTAATAGTACGTATGCTAAATTATGATATTAATGCAGCACAAATGTGCAGGTTCCCTCAAATGTACAGTTAAATTCTAGTTATCTTTGACATGCATGCCCATGTCCATATTAAAGAGTGTCAGTGACAGTGTCCCCACCTTCTTCTCCAAGCAGATGTGCAAAAGGAAATTCATTTGCTGATATCTGAGGGAAAATAGGCCATCCTGGCTTTTGTGATGAGACAACAGTCCCCTGTGTGGCAATAAAATACAGATGTCCCAGTTATAGTGAGAAAAGGCAGCAGTGATGAAAGAGTATGTGTCTGTGTATATACTGTATATCGATATATATATGACAAAAGTAAATTAGGAAAACAGATTCAGATTTTTTCTTTCTATTTTGTTGATGAACAACAACAAAAACATTTAATTCAAAATATATTATGTTATGGTCAACACAATCATGACTAAAACTCCTGACTTCAAAGTTGTATAGACTCTGCTTCGACAGGAGGGCATGCAACAAAAGATAATTTCTGTGAGTTTCGAGAGACAAGAGATATCCATGGTAAGATTGATCTTTGGAGCAGTATTATTTGCATATTTATCGGAAATGTTTTTCAAGTCCAGGTTCAGCAAAGTCAGCCATCAGAAAATCTATTCATATAATCAATGGATGGATATAAGATAATAAATGCACCTTTGTATGAATATCAAACTAACTGAGATGCACATGTAATGTTTATTGAAATATGATTAATTTCTTATTGGCTTAAAATATATGTCCAAACAGATACTCACCACACATTAAGATCAAATTATATCCAAGATGAAACACACTTTCTTAAACTTTTTGTCAGCTGTGATGATCATTTATCTAAATCATGTATATTTCACCTTTAGACATGAGTAAATAAGTAAATCCGTTTTAGAATCACAATTAGGGTGATGCAATTCCCTTCTTCAAGAAGCAGAGTCAACACAAATGTGTTTGTGTCCCATCTGGTGGTCAAACATTGAGATTACCTGGCACACACAATGAATAAACAATAACAGAATTATTGATTCACTTCAGTCATTCACCACATGTTGAGAAAAACACAGAAAGAGGCTGTGGCCTAGATTTAGGGAGACATTTTTTCAGATGAGCAGATGAGAGACCTCATGGAAAGCTAAAATTAGATATTTCTAAAAAGCAATGATAACAAAACACTTCAAACACACTTCTGTTAGTTCTGTTTCATCTCAATTCAGGCAGAGACATAAACAGATGCACTGGCCTTCTAGAGAGAGTGTATTGTTCCAGATGACCCAAATTTAGATCACATAGGTTGTGTTTAAAGTTCAGTGTCCTAATTTATCCATTTCACATTATTTATCCATCCAACTAGTTAGGACTGTTTAGAAGTCAGTCAACAGTATAAAAGTAAACAAAAAACAATGACATTATCATTATAAAGGTGAGAGTAATTGATTTGACAAATTGCACATACAGTGCCAGTGATGTTTATCAATAGCAGCAGACTGGGTGAGTGAGGAGAGTGGTGAACAAATCGGTAAGTTCACTGCTGTGGAACTGAAACTTAGTGACATATTTGAGTCACAACGTCGCCATGATAATTTCACAATCTACATTCCAATCAGGTGTTTGGGAATAAATATTTCCTGTCATATCATCATTAATGTGGAGCAGGGATGCATCTGAAAGTTGCATGACTGTATCTCTCAGGGAGAGGTCTGTGGCCCTGCTTTAGAGACTGTGCAAAGCAGAATTCAATCTTATGAAATGTAAAAAAAGAAAAATCCTGAATAATGAATGACAAACTTGACAAAATTGAAATCCAGACATTGTACAGGCAAATAGTGATTGTCTTTATTCATTCACAGGTCATATATTTCCAATTATAAGATTGCATTTCACGTAAGAAAAAAACATGACTCGCTTCTAAAAAAAAGAGAACACACACACACACACACAAAAGCATGCCATAACTACTAACAAAAAATGGCACACAAACAGATGTAAATAATTTCCATGAAACTCCACAACAGATTTAAAGTATGAAAGGTTCCCTCGCTTTATGAAGGAAATGAGAAATGCTTGTGTGAAGCTCAAACACCAGCCATGATCAAAAAGCAAGCATAGTAATAAAAGGCTCTCATCCACCGTTATATCTCCCGATACTGTAAATAAAAAAATACAGAATATGCTTGAATTAATTAGATTCATAACCACTGAACATGTCAGATATTTTTTTTTAACTCAGAATGGCTTAGCTTTTAAACCAGACAAATAAAAACAGGCAACTGATAGAAAAAAATAATCATTTAAAGATCAAATGTATTTGTATATAATTAACACAATGCATGGAAGCAGCTCTGACGATTCTGGTACAGGACTATTAGAAAAATTAGCTTTTTGGTTACAGTAACATTCACCGCGTATGCATGCATAAAATAACCAGACATCAGCTCATGGTTCAGCTGGGTTCTTCTTATGATTTTGGTAGTTATATCCGTCATTTAGAGCTTGTGACAAAGTTGAGTGACTTAGCACACTGGCTGAAAGAAAACTACACTGATTTATTTTAAACTTAATATGTTCAAAACATGTTAACAGATTTTGAACTATGTAAACCAGCATATCTGTAAGTTTTCAAAAGAATTGGACAAGATTTGACTCATTCTAAAAAAAAAAAAATTAAAAAAAAACAGTATTCAAATGTGCAACAGGTAGCCTGGATGCTTTGACGCAGCAGAGTCAGTGACTGTGAGGGAGGAAATAAAGGCAGTTTACCTACAGCAACTGCACTTTTATTTGATATTAATATATCTATATATCTGTTTTGGTGGCAAAAATGACCCTCGTTGACTTCCTTTAGTTTTGTGTTGTAGATATTTAGAATGTACTAATGTGCAAAGCCCTCTAAAAATCGATTAACAGGAATAAACAGACATGAATAGTTCAAAAATTTTGTTCCTTTTGTAGAAATGCTAATTCTGGGGAGATATAAAAGTAAGCTTATAACTGACAGAGAAATTGTAATCCCCAAAATAGCTAAGCATTTTGTTGTTTAGAGACATCTGATTCAAAGATCTGTGGTTAACACTAACAGTTTAACAAAATATAACAAAAATTAGAGCTGATCATTAAAAAAAGCAGATAATTCTGTATGACTGAGCGAGGTTGTTAGTAGCTTGGCACCAGTATTCTTCCAATGAGAACACATTGTTCTGGGTCCAGGTCAGTGACATGTTAATCCAAATTACTTAACCTGATTTTAGAGTGGACATATCGTTGCATAAAGCACACAGCCAGTAATTCTGGATAAAAGGGAGAACGTTCTCTCAAGGAACAGTGTCAGTTTCCTCAGCCTCCACCAGGCAAGACTGGTCCGAATCCAGGACTCGGAACGGGGGGTGGTACTCGAATGCTGTGATCATAGTTGAACCGAAGCTGTGCTTCTGGTGCAGAAACCAAATCACAGCAGAGACTCCCACAACAGCCACCACGCTGAGAATGACCAGAGCTGAGACCATTGCACTGGATTCTGAGTAGGAGAAGAAACAATGCAGGGAAGGTCTCAGCTTAGAAGACAAAGATCACAGAGGAATACACAGAGAAACAACAACAGAAAGCTCAAAGGTTTACTTACTGGGTCTGGGCTGCTCCGCTTCTGAAACAGCACAAAAAAAAAAGAAAGAAAGTGAGGTGAGACAATGAAACAAATACTATAGCTTCAAAGCTCACACACTGAGTGCATATAATATTACAGTAGTTTATAAAAGTATGTGCAATCAGTTAAGCTTTATTAACTTCATTTGGACTTTAGGTGATAGTCCATAACAAGGTAGCACAATCTTTTCTAAAAAATAAAAATTGTAAATAAATAAATACAATATGATTTCAAAAGTTTTTTGCAAAAAGAAATTGAAACAGTAAAGAAAGAGATTGCAGTAAAATGTAACATGTTACCTTTGTGATATAGTGTTTGGTTGTACACCAAAAAGTTCAAGTTTGGTCTCAACGGCTTCCACATATTTGCTTATGTGACCTACATGGCTTGTTGCAAACTGAAACCAATACACTATAAAGTTCTCTCACCTGAGCAGTGGAACTCTCCAGCTCCTACAGATATGTCTGGAGGAGATGGAGGTTTCTAGTAAATGGCACCCTTGCCCAGCCTGTCAACTACTGTGGTCTACCATGTCTTGGTAGGTCTGAAGTTTAACTGCATAATAACTGCTTGCCCTAAAACAAATGTTGGTGAGCCATGTAAGCTCCAAGCAATCAAGATTCGAACATTTGGTGATGCTTGTTTAATGTAGCAGAAAATAGCTTATGATTGATGTTCAGGAAAAATAAGCAATTGCAACTAATTTTTATTGACAAAACAGTAGATATAGCAAGATGTGATATCTTCAATGAAACAGCATTAGAAGAAAAATAACATTTTTCTTTTTCTGGATATACACACTATTCCCTGTGTGGAGTCTAAGGCTCAGGTGTTGATGCTCAATTCAATGTTTTGCAGACATCAGATTTTTTTTTTTGCATGGTTGTTTATGCTACTAATTTAATGAGACTGCAATTAGACTGTAGTGTGAACAGTTTACGACCCGAATACACATATACACAGAGGAAGTTGGATAAGATGCAACATGACCTTTCTGACTGCACATGCTTTGAAAAGAATTGGATATGTGTCTGATTTAGGCACAAATTTTAGAGATTTTAGGGGGAGAAAAGATCAGAACTGTGCTCAGACTGCGATGAAAAAGTCAGATATGGGTTGCATTTGCCTGCTGCGTGAATGTGGCCTAAGTTTGCAAAAAAAAACCCAAAAAAAACCAGATGACCTTGTCATTGTAACATTTACCAACACAACCATTAACAAGTTTTCCTGATATAATGGAAAATGTGAAAATCTGTTATAATTTCTTTCCCTTCACAATTATAGAAAAATCCACTTTGTGGTTCTAATGTGACAAAATGGGGAACAAATTCTGTTCATTAACTATAAAAACATCTACATGACAAAGGCAGAAATATTCACAGATGTAAAATATTTTTAACTTTTAGTTGCACAGAAAATCGACTCACTCTGAGCTGTTTCACAGACCACTCCGTTCTCCACGTCATCCTGGCAGCTCACATTTTCCCACCTTCCTGAGATGCTGTGCAGAGCCACACAGATATCCCCCCGTGGGATGTCAGCAGGATAAGGGCTGTACTCCCAGTTGGTGAAGGTTACAGACCTGTTGTTTGACCACTTCATGACATCATCTGAAAAGATACAACAGTCAGCACTTGTTTCTGTCATTTCTGGAAGTCTTTTATTTTCTAAAAGTTTCATTTGGAAATGGGAGAAAATGCATTTCAGTAGGCCTGGTTGTTATGTGTCACCTGATGTGTGTCTTTCGAATATCTTAAAAGCAAAAACAACAAGGATTTCCTGGTATTTTTTTAAACTAAGCAGTTTAAATCTGTTGGATCAAATATTGTCCAACACCAAAGACAAACTCTAAACAAGTCTTGGCTTGGATACTTTTGAATAACATAAAAAACCCCCACACCAACCAGCGTCTTTTTACATGACCCGTACCGTCTATGTCATACTCAATTCCCAGCCAAATGTTGACATCGCCACCTTTCCACACTTCAGGACTATATCTCATGACAAAATCATTTTCTTCGGCACTGTGGATTGTCAAAAGGCCTACAAAAAAAGCACAATTATGGCATCATAATCACAGACATTAATAGAATGTATCCCATTTTCTTGGTGATAAGCAGTGAAATAACTGATATCATCAGAAGTACCAAATCCTATGCAGTGAGAAAGTGCTGCTTCAAATGTGTAGCTTTTAATTTTGTCTTCTTCTCCATGGACAAAATGGTAACATCTATCTCCAAAGGGAACCCAAGTGCGTCCGTCAGCTGGGCATTCTGAAAAACAAAACAAAAAAGAAAAAAAACAAACTATTGTTTAGTTGATTAAATTTGAAATGGGTTTTCCACTTGAATACCAACTCTTAAGAGTTCAAACAAACTGGGGAAGCAAGAACAAAGTCACCCTCATGGTGAAACATGGTAATGGCAGTATCATGTTTTTTTTTTCTTCAGTAAGGACAGAAAAGTGATATGAGCAGATTTAGGGAGCTACAGTTAAGCCATAGATGTTTCACATCACTCACAGATTTAGGTTTAAATTGACATTTTAATTTTGCCAACACATTTCATCTGACTGGAAAGTAATATTAAAACTTTGGATTGACTTACAATTTTGTCTTGAAATTACAAGAAGAGGCTGATTGCTGTAATGCCAGTAAAGGTTTTTATTGACTACATAAAAGCTATAAATTATTTTGTATTTCCAATGTTTGTTCAAATAGATAAAAAAAAAGCCCTTGCGTTGTGTAATTTAGCGTTGCACTGTAAATACAGGAGAATGATGGAATAACATCCCTTAGTGGCTGCAAAAAACAAGAACAAAACACATTTGACACAAGAGTGAAGATTCAGAACAAAGACCAAAAACACACAGCCAGAGCTACAAAGAAATGTTTAGATCAAAGTATAATTATTTTCAGAATAGCCTATTCAAATTCAGAATCTACAACCAACTGCACATATGTGGCAACACTCACAGATTGATGCTCAAATACATTCTATGCACTACTCTCTGTTCACTAATCATACAGCTGCGAAATATTTCTAATTGCAATAGTCACTGCAATATTAATGTTTGAATGCAATATTTAGTAGGATATCATAATTCAAGTACTATGCCCATCATATTTTTGCCTTAAAAAGAGTCGGGTAGATGTAGGTTAATCAATCAGTGTAATCACTGCAACATTCAGCAACTATGTGTTCTCATATCATGTAGCTTA
The DNA here is from genome assembly GCF_002775205.1 of Xiphophorus maculatus. Taxonomy (NCBI): domain Eukaryota; kingdom Metazoa; phylum Chordata; class Actinopteri; order Cyprinodontiformes; family Poeciliidae; genus Xiphophorus; species Xiphophorus maculatus. Next base: position 18,003,762 of record NC_036449.1, on the reverse strand, counting down.
AGTCTATCACATAAAGTTTGATTAAATTACATCCAAGTTTGAAGCTCCAATGTGACAAAATGTGAAAAGGTTCAAGGGGAATAACTACTTTTGAAAGAGACAGTAGTTAATTCAGTGAGCTGCCAATGCACTTGATGAAATAGTTGTCACCAGGGGCGGGCACCTCTACAGAGGCGGAAATTTTGGTGGTTCAATGGTCTAATGCATGTAGGTGGATGCTGACGCAATGATCAAGAGAAAAGACATCTGCAGTAAACTTAAAAAAAAAGCAACTGTGGCTGCCCATCAGTCTGCGAAAGGTTGTAGGTAGAAGTGTAAAACCTTCTAGACAGCTGCCAATCTTCTCATGGGTGGACATTACTGCAAGTTCACCATCAAGTCAGACTGGCAATGAACAGAAAACTGGAAAAATCCCAGGATTTGCTTCTCAGGCGCAACAGAGCTCAACTTGTTAATTACTAAAATATGTGACAGCAAAACTATGTCAAAAAACCCCCAACAAACTTTTGCATAACTTTTCTAAAAGGTCATCAGCAAATAAAATACTCTGTCATGTTCTGCACGGCCATGTACAGAACATGGCAGTGCAGCTGAATATTGCAAAGCTGGACTCTGAAACAAAAGTAAACAGACATGTACATTAATTTACTTTGGACAACAGAAGGAGAAAGGTTTTCCACATCACACAGCTCCATTCTTACATAAAATAGCATGTAGGTGTGTTTAAGTATAAACATGTCATACAAACTGTAAGCCCTAGAAGTCATTGAATAAATACCGTATTTTTCACTGGTATGTTAGATAACTTCCTGCAAGTCACATTCAATGACAAATTATAAACTGGCTATCAGAAATGGTTAGACACGTTTCTGTGCCACTGTGCGCACTGTGGACTTTGGGGACAAAGGGAGAGAAAAGAACTTTAGTTGTTCAGTTATTTATTTAGGGCAATTTTCACAAACCAGAGGCGAGAGTTCAGGAGAATTATCAAGATGATGTTGATGTTTGGTACCTTAAACAATGCAATGGAGCAATCCACAGGATTCAGCACTGAAAGTTTGGAGGTGTGCCAGTTATGCATGCAACTATATGAAACCAACACTGCTTTTTACACAACAAATCTAAGAGAAGGTCCTTAAATAATCCACGTTTCTCTGGTCTGAAATATGTGCTAAAGTTTTATTGAAATACATGAAAGAAAATGTCAAAATGTCAGGCAACAAGCAGCCATGCGCAAAATAAATAAATGGCACAAGTGTTTGGAAATATATCTACACATCACTCCAGCACTGTTAAAGCTTCAAACAGGCTGCAGACATTTGACATTTTAGTGCTTGAATAACCTTGAAACTGCTGCAAGAGTTGCTGTGATGACTGAGAAAAATATACAAACATAATACCAGGAATGCAGAAATGCAGGACATCAGGAGATCTCACAACTGTTTTGCAACTTTTCAGCCCTTGGCCTGGTTCCTGTGTGTAAAACGGAAGACGCAGAGGAAAGGACACCCTATACAACACTAGTTTCCTTAAAAGTGTCCAGATTGTAGATTCAGACTAAAAATTAATTTTTTGTGGAAGACATCTAGTACAGATGAGTCACTTTCATGCCTTTTCCAATATTATTATTATATTTTTATTTATCCAAGAAGTCCTTTTGAGATCAGAATCTATAAAATTATAGACCTGGCCAAGACAACAGCCACAAAAATCAGAATTAAATAAAATCCAAAAGCTGCAACATCACTGGATTTTTTTAAATGATACTATTTTGCCAAAATATATCAAAAGCCCTTAAATAGAACACTGAAAAGAAAGTTGGAGGTTGTTTGGAGGTCCATGAACATATGCAATATGAGCTCTACAAATCAGGCCTGTAACAGTGCTTTCATAGCTTACATAACCTTTTAAGTTAAAACTCTACACCTGCTTCTGTCAATTATTCAATATTAACCAGAAGAATAAATACAAAACTCACACTAGTTATGGGTTGTATCTTCCCTTTGCAATTACTTGAATTAAAGAGATAGAAATACACCCTAACATTTTTCCACAAGCATATTTATAGGAAGCTGACAACTTCTGAGTCGTCAGTTTCAATTTGTGACTATTGTTCCCCTTTTCAGTCCTTGTGTGCAGAAAACAGTGCCATAACTATAAAAAAAACGGTTATCGTCGTGTATGTTTTATATTGACTTCGTCTTTGAAGATACACTTTTAAACAAATGGCTCAGATTGGTTTAGTGTAGCTCCAACGAGTTTCGCAACACGACATAGACAACATTCTGCGTCCTGAATACGTGCGGGGTCACGTTTAAGGAAAACAACAACAATGTCAACAGTCAGGAAAGTTGGAGAGCGAACAGTATATTTACGTGCCTCCCTGCGATAATGTGTTCTAACGCGTCCTATCGACTGAAATCCCCACAGCACGCAACAAAGTTTAACACCCTTTAAAAAAAAAAAAAAACAGGCCTAGTCGGTTTGAATATTCGGAAGGAAGCAGCGTCTTTCAACAGCAGCGGCGTTTACTGAGATTTCACCCTCTCACCTCCAGCTGAAACCGTCCTCAAGTGAACACACAGGGCGAAAGCCAAGCAGCTGAGAAACAGCGACTGGGGACGACGGTCACTTTTCTTCCGTGGCTCCATGGCAGCTCCACCAACCCTGCACCAGCAGCACCTCCAGAGTTTTCCCCGACTGTTGCTCTCGCGTCGACAATAACGCGAGCTGAAATCCCACCCACGACCCACCTCCACACGACACAGGCGGTCCGCGAACACGGCCTTAGCGCTTCACGACACACCGCACACGTTACTACGGCCCACATCCAAAATGTTTAATCTGTGCTGATGTGCAATGTTTAGTGTTGAGCGTGTAAACAGAACTAGAAGAAGCATTTTCTGATTTCTAACATTTAGGCTAAGTAATTAAGTAAAATATATGTGCAAATTTGTGATAAATAAAAAAAAAAAGTCATTTATTGTTATAAAAAAAAAATCGATGATCCAGAATAAGATTTTTGCACATACAAAGCGATTTTGCACGGTTCAATCTGTAGATGGCGCTGCAGGCACAGCGATCAACATAAAATAACCACTTTAAAGTGTATTTTCTAAATTCAGGCTGAAAATGATTTGCATTAGGGAGTTTAATGGGCTGCATCTCGAAAGTTGTTTACAATCTACCACAGCATAATTAGGTTAGAATAAATGCTAAAATAAACACAAGGGGCCTTGTTCAAACAGTCAAGAACTTAATTGCATTTTGTCACTTTCTAGCCATGCATAATATCCAATATTGCTACTTGCTGTTGTCTATCTCCTCATAAAAAATATTCATACCCTATACAGAGACTTGAATTACAGAATTAATCAGTGTCCAAAATAAAGTCAGATTATTCATGTGGCGTTATTGTACCCATTTATATAATTTATCACATTGTGCTATTACAGTGCTGGCTAAATGAAGGGCCTCAGAGGTAACTTAGGCTTTAAAAAAGTATGTCTGCTGCCTTCCTATTGAGTGTATAATGGAGGCACGGAAGCTTGCTATTTAGTGGAAAAAAAGGGGTTTCAACTTCACTGCTTGTAGACGCATGTAGCACAAACACAGACAGCTGGAGCGTGAGTTTTGCTCCTCGTCTGGAGCTTGTGGCTTCCCGTAGGGTGGCACAACACTCTGCGGGCTACTGTGGGGGGACCCATCTGCCATGGAGAGGCCTGCTCACAGTCGGGTACGTCCAAGCAATTAGTGCCTCCGTGCACCCACCAATGCCGTACCCTCCTGATACCCAATCCCACCCCCGTCCAGGCCATGCATGTTGTCACCAATCAAATGTGACAGTGTTGATAAAGTACTTACCAGGTCTTCACCTTCTGGGTTGAAAGCAAAGGGGATCATAAACATTTTTATTCAATTTCAACATGCAAGCTGGTTTAGATTTTGCTCAAAGAATGGGTTTGTTGAATTTCTTTAACTTATCAAGACAAAGCTGAGTTCAGCTTCTGATTAATATCTGAAGACTACATTTAAAAGGCACATTCTATCCTATTCCTTTTATACCAAAAGGCCCTCACAATTGATACATTTTTAGCCACCTGCAGAACATCTTCTAAGTAATTCTCTTTGTGATAAAGTCTGAATAACTTAATGTGCCAGGTAGATTAAAGACTCTCATTTTTTTTTATTTGGAAAAAATTGAGGATGAGATGACGTTAGACAGCTGCCACACTAACAGAAATGGTAACAGGTGTCTTTTTTTCTTCCAGTTTTATTTTTTACTTAGCATATTTAATAAAAATATTAAATTAAATTTTAAAAAACTCTTAAATTATTATATATTTTTGAACTATTATTTAAGACTAGAGCTTTGCATTCTAAGTTTGGCTCAAAAAGATCACAAACTTAGTATCTTAGGCAAAATAAATAAAGAGATAGATACTATATTTTGAATTTCTATCACATTCCTCTCCTCTCAAATTAGTGTATGGTATAATGTACTAACTGATTCATGCACATTTGCAAAAATTAATGGGGCTTATCAGTGCTATAAAATCAGACAAAATTAAAAGCAAATTTGTTTTTTTTTATTCAAAGAAGTTCAAAAACATTAACAGGAGACACAATGGGCAACAATCTAAAGGAAGAAAAAAGAACTTGTTGCCATGAACAAACTTAGTAAAACAAAAACAAAGAAATTCATTCATACATGTTACCTTTGGTAATAGTGGCACAAATAAAAAAGCAACCTTTAAACAGCTCTATGAAAATCTCATATTTCCTCAATCTGTCTGTACAAAACTCTTCATAAGTTAGAACAATTTCATATAACTTAATGAATGTTCAATATGGTGGTTACTAATATGAGCTTTTTTCTCTTAAGCACCTCTTTAGCTCTTAACCCAGACTATGGCACTTGATTCAGACACCACTAGCAGCATAAACCTCACTAAGACAGTATTACTCCTCAGGTCTTAGGCATTACATAGAAATCTCAAGTATAACCATAGTTGGCCCTTGACATTTATTTTAAATACCAGCAAATTACAGGGGAAAACACTCCTTTATATTAAAAAAGACAAAAGTTTTTTTTTGTTTTTTTTTACCACCACAATACTTTGTTTCTGTAGGTTTCAAAGAGTTTCTAATGTCCTTGAGAATTACACACCAAAATAAAGATGCCTACAAAAGCCTTGAAAAAAATTGTCGCATTGAACTCTTGATGATCCCAAGAAGTTACTCTGCTGCAGTTCCCAAACGGTAAGGTGTAGGAACGTCTCCACCCTTGTTTTTTTTTTTTCCTAATTCCAGATTTTAAACTTCATTATTCCTCTAGGTGTAAATGTGAGAATGTAGCTACATTTTATTAATAATTTCCAGTTATTTATAAACAATAAGAGAAATTCACCATACTTTAACTGGCTTGTCTTTCCCATTGTGATGAATTGCTGAAAGAAGTTGCAAAAAATAGTCTGCCTGAGAGAAACACTCATCACAAACTTATTAAGAGTTCTCAGTCACACTGAGGGAAGTCAATAATTCTGGCAGTGGCAATGTTGTTTAAAATGTTTTTTTAAAAATCAGTGTCAGAATATATCACTGCAAAAAAGGAGTAATTTATTCAAAGGAGATATTACACACTTTTACCAGGAGCAGCAAGAATGGTGGACTGTCCCAAATCAACCCTAGGACTCTATCTGTTGTTGCAGTTTTCCCCTTTTTTGACTATAACTTTGCATTATTCAAAAATAACGGAGGCAAAAGTAAAAATCTGCGGCCAGCTCCTAAGGGTGGCGTTTGGTCTGGAAGGACGGGCTGGACCTGCTAACCCGACCGAATACAGAGGAGAAAACAAACTCTGAGGTAGATAACTGGTCCGGCAGGTGACCAGCTCAAATCACAGACTTATAGGAGGAAACCTTAAGCAGAACACTCGCTTAAATCCACTGTTTAGTTTTTGTCTTTAAATCCAACCCTTTCGTTTTAAAGCACAATGTTGTGTTTATTTTAATTGCAGCTGTTTTTTTTTTTTCTTATAATGAAACATTTTCTAGTTATTTCTGTAATGAAAGCTCTGTGTGGCACTTACTGGTACACTAATTCATGTTCATAAAGGTCCAAACTCTTAACACGACAACTAAATGTGAAAAAAGGCACAGAGTCCAAACAGCACTCTATTTTGTTGAAGCCCTAAAACCCTGGTTAAAGAGACAAATGTTACAGTCTTTGATGAAAGAAAACTAACCTTAAAAGTGCCAAGTTTGTTTCCTGACAGAGAGTGAGGCCTTTTAAGTCTAATTTAATACCCAGATAAAATTGATGTGTAGTGGTTTTCCATAAGGCTTTGATTGTTTTTTCCCCCACAATCCTACGTCTGTGTTTTCCTTAGTTGTTTTCAATTAAATAAAAAAAAAAAACATACTACCAAATTAACAATTAATATCACCTAAAAAACTAAAAAAAAAAAAAAATAATGAGCAAAGTAGATTTGTTCTGTTCAAATTTTTACCCCGACAAGTTTAATTTAAATTACCCTAAAATACAATGATTTTAAAAAAGTGGGAAAATGTGATGGTACATCCATACAAATGTAAGGCCTCAAGCTAAAAAAATAAATATTAATTTCAATAATATAATTACATGTAGTCAGTTGATTCAAGCCATTTGTTTGGACATTTTTTTCTACTTCCCCATTTGGGCTTAAGTGGGAAGAGCACTTTATTATATTTTCATAATTAAAATGTTTTGTGCTGTTCATCTCTCCACATCTACAGCTCCGTTTTTCTCTTGGTAGCTGTGTCAAAGCGATGTAGGAAAATGTAATGACAAGTTATTTCAAAGAGAAGAAAACACTGAACACTTCAGTTTAGCAATACTCACACAGCAAGCACAAAACATTTTCAAAATGTCTGCCAGAAAAATAGGGAAAAATCGAAAAAGAAAAAAATCCCAACAACAAAATACATATTTACAACCTTTGACTTTGCACAAGTGGTCACAAGATTCTCGTGCATATTGTGAGAAACTGCTGTAAAAAAAAACAAAACAAAAAAAACTTTTTGTATGAAAATAAAACTCTTTTTTTTTAATAGAATATGAATTATTTGTTGATCTCAGAGAAACTCTGAAATCATATCAAGAAAAAAAAACCCTCTTATTTAACGAAACATGTGAAAAACAGTTAAAAGTTCCTTAGCGTCCACTGGATTTATAGATAGTTTTTGTTGTTGTCCAAACACCAGCAGACCACTACTTGGTCTGATGGTAGGAATAAGGGGAGTGACTGCCAGTTGAGTCCACTTGAGCCTGGACACCATTTTCCTGGAAGAGAGCATGATATCAATCTAAGCCTTGACTTTTTGTCTTAAATAAGAAAATTGCATTAACTCACCTCAGCAGGGGCAGCTGCAGTCTGCATGTGCGCGTACTGCGGGATATATGCGCCTTGCATAGCTGTGTTGGCGGCCATGAACTGCAAGAGAAAAGAAGCAGATAAACATGCAGAATATATTCTTGGTTTAAATGGACCAACAGCAGTCAGCAAGCCCAAAAACTATTTTGTAGGGCCTTAAGATTTTTGTGATCTGGAAAACGTGACCAGATTTGTGAAACTGGACGTTTCTTCACAATATACTTCCATGCAAAATATGATATTACCACAGAATGTGGCCACTTGTGGACAACCCCCCAAGAAAGGTAATTCTGTAAAAAACAGGAACTTTGTGTCGTACATCAGAACCACTAGGGACTAAAAATATCAATCTGTTCGACATTAAGTTTTATGCATCATAAAATGAATACAGTTCAAGTTTACTCCCTAATCTATTCTTACCAGGCAAGGTGTGCTGCCGTATTTTACAGTGCCCACACTTTGCACAAAATAAGTAAGAGCCATATATAACTATTTTTTTTCCTTGTGGTTTTGCAGCAACAATGTCATCCTGGGCAGGGAATAATACTGCACATATATGGAACAGCCTCTAAACACAGGCAGAATGTTATTGAAGACAAAGTAATACTGATGAGAACATACATTCATATTTGAAGAAAACTAATTGTTTTGGGCCCTATTTCTAGGCACTTCAAATGTCTGCAGGTTTTACCTAAGTTTATTTTCAGTTTCTTTCAGTTCACTTTATTTAGTGTGTTTACTAAATGCACTTTATTTAAAGGACAGGAAGATCATGAAACCATGTTTAAGCTAAAATATCTTATAAAGGTAGAGTTTTAAATACAGTGAGGGTTCACAAAACAAACATTTGTTGCAAGCATGTTTAGTAGAAAGGGGTTCCCAAGGTATTCGAACCCATCTCTCACCGTTCCTGTACCGCCCATAGACAGGTGACCCATCTGCTGAGTGAGCGGGGCCATCATTGAAGTAGGCTGCAGTGACACAGATGGGTCTATAGATGGCGATATCACTGCACCCTGCAATAACAGAAGATAGGAGAGGAAGGTGTACAAATTCACAAAATGCCATAAAAGGACAAGTTTAATCTATATCTAAAAGACAAGCCTCGACTATAATGACTAACCTGTCATGAAAAATCCTCTCATATATTGTTTTAACACTGCACGTCACATCTGAGTTTTGTAGGAGTGAATACACGAAAATGGAATCTGGGTTCTCCCATGCCTGCAGCTGACAGCTATCTGTGAGCATCTTGGCTGGCCTGATGCCTTAGACAGTGTTTTCTCATCTGCTGGCTAATTACCAAAACTGGAAAAAGGCTCTTCTCTCAATTTAGAGCCATCTGTTGTAAAATATTAAGCATCTGTCATTAAATGCACTTATTTATCAAGACTCTCCAAAGGAAGTTGTTTTCACATTCCTGCACAGACGGTTTAGTCTTTTAGCTTCACCTTGTGCATAATCGTCCGTGTCTGTTTACAGAGAAATGTTTCGGTTCTGCTACATCCACAGAGGGAGATGCTTCAGGAGAGTGATCGGGAGAATGGTAAAGAACAGAGAAAACTGACACAGAATGCATGGAGATGTGTTGCTCTTACAGGGTGCTGCATGATGTAGGGTTGATGGGACATCCAGGAGGGATTTTGCACCTGGAAAATTACACACCCAGTAAACACATCGTAACAGTAAATAAATAAATATGTGATGTGCTTACAACACATCACAAAAGTAAATAAACAAACATGTGATGTGATTACATGTCACTGTAAACAATATGGAAGGATATGAGGTCACATTGTTCAATGTCTCACACCTGATCCACTCACACTGAAGTTGCCAAAATAGCTTCTGTAATAAAAATGTTGATCAAGAACTGCAAGTATTATTAACGAAAGGGAAAGACCCGAACCTGATATGTTGAAACTGGAGACATGAACGGAGACATGGATGTCTGAGCTATCATCCTGCTAGAAATACTGTATGGAGCTGGAAAAAATCTGTGAGCAGAGAATTGAGAAAATGTTTTCTGAAATGGTAAGGCGGGCATTAGTCGGTGGTGATAATTGCAACGGTACTGGTGTGTGTTTTAAAGTAGCTTTACCCATTTTGCATAGCAGCTGCGCTGGGGTCATATGTCAGCGTCATTCCAGCCTGAGACAAAAGACATTCCAAGATTAGCACATTCACACTAGCTTGTAGCAACAAAAATGGTTCCTACAGAAATTCGCCTTTCAGAATTCAAGGCTTTTACTAAATAAAAAATATTCATACTTAAATGTTCTATTCCATATTTATCCCAACCTGAAAATTACTTAAATCAAAGTCCAACACCAAGTTCCTCTGAAGAAAGCGTCAACATTTGTGAATTTACAGCATTCAAACTTGAGAAGTGGTGGCCTTTAGTGTAGATGGCTGAACCAGTCAGGAGCCTGTTGGTATAGTTAATAGCCTTCAATAATAGAAGGCCAAAATAACACTTAGATCAAAAGATGTTAAAGAACTGTCCTGAGTCAGGCAGTCTAGCAGGAATGAGAACAGTAAAAGCAAACGCCTGCTGACTGGGCTGAACGCATATTACCGGAAATGTGACTTGTTTGACTACATGCCTTTGGTTAATCGGACTTAACAGATATGTAAAGGTTACATACTGAGGCCAGGAACAAGATTTGGTTATCAGAGCCTCATAAATTCTTTGCATTTGCATGGAGGTAAATGGCTACTGTGGCGAACATTAAACTAAAGCTACAAAATTACACTCTTAAGTTTGTCCTTTTTAAGAGGTTTTCAAGCTGTTTTAATAAACACTTATTCTTAAAGCTGGCTCATGTAATATGTATTTTTTTTATTATTCATAACGCAACATCTCACCATTTTAGCTTTGCCCATTATGTTTTCTGGGCCCCACTCACCAATCTGGAATCCATGTCCCTCCCCCAGCCTCGACCATTCTGGCCAAATTTATGATGATTTTGTCTCTTTTTCTGTCCTCCATCAGCAAACTTGCACAGCAGAGGTTCAGATGCCGCTAAAGAAAGAGAGATGTAGAGGACATATTGTGAGAGAACTGTTTTTAAAAACACAACATGTTGGTGTCAGTCCTTTCTATTCAGCCTTTTAACCCATGAAGCAAGGGATTGCAGTTTTATTAAGCAGCCTGGGAACTTATACATTTAATTTAGCAGCTGTGGAGCTGTAATCCCCTCCCCTTCCTGAAGGAGGCTAGGCCAGCAAAGACTATTTCGGTCTAATAATCCAATTAAAAAGCTTAGAGAGGGAGTGGTAGCTGCTTTCACTCTTGTCTTTGGTCTGCCACTCCAAGCTGAGTGCTTATGAGCTCTTCACCACCAGACTCTCTGACTCCTTTTGGATGCATTAATCATGTGACTTAACCACGTGGTTCCCCTGACATTCATTCCACCCATTTAGACGGCACAGACTATAACTATGGCAGATGAAACCTTCTTTACTTTTAGATACATTTTTAACAGCATGACATCTAAACTATAACATTTACTACCAGTCCAAGTCTGAAATGATCCTTTATTAACTTCTTACCACCTGTTGGTGTTTTGATGAACTTTCCATTAAAGTGAGAAATGACTGCTTCACATTTTTCAGTTGACTCCATCCTGCGCATAAAGAAGACAAACAGACCATAACCATATCAGCAAATAACTCCAGCAACAAGAGCAACTCAGGTGCTTTCCTGAACCAGCTTCCTGTGCAGCTTGGTGGAAGTGCCGCTGCACCATAAAAGATTTTATCGGTCTTGTCCCTACAATGCAAACCGTAACTTGTGGAGGGCAGAAACGCATAGTCTTACATATTTTATCCAAACACACCTATAGGAACACACCCAGGTACACACCATTCCACCCAACAACACCCAATGAGTTTTGCTTTTGCAGTTGTAATGCAGGCTTTGTCTGCGAGGGCATTCAAATGTCAGGTTGTACAAGTACGACTGGTGGAAACCAGAAATTACAGACAGTAATTAAATCTTACACTCATTCTGAAACAATTCTTAGTGAATTTCTATCTGTACACGCATGTAAGGCACCTTCTCATTTGTCTAAATTTTACTGTCTTTTTTCCAGTATTTTTTTTCTTGATAATTACTACATTACTTTAAACTTTAAAACAGCTAACTGCCTTAGTAGCTGACTTTATATCAGTGAGTGGTATAGTTTGAGGTAAGTTAAGATTAATACAAAATTATCCTGGTCTTGTTTTCTGCTTTAAAGTTTTGTGAAGGCGAGACTCCTACTTGTCTCTTTTCCTGGTTCAAGATCTGCATCTGCTGCACTGATCTCTTCCTGTTTACTGGTAAAAGAACTTCTGACCTTAAAAAAATGTCAAATATATTAGGTGGAAATTCTGAGATGCAAATCAAGTGATGGAAAAAGAATCCGTAATAAAGATAGATACAGTGCCCTGCTGAAGCATTTACAACCTTTAAGTCATTTTTTCAGGATACAAAAACACATTTCAATGCATTTTGTTGCTAATATTTGCTGCAAATCAACACAAGGTAAAGAAAAATTGTGCAGTGAAGAAAAATAAATTGTTTTCAAAATATTATACATATAAAGATCTGAAAAGTGTGGCTTGTATCTGAATTTAGCACACCTGGCCTGGCCTATCTTGTGTGTTCCTTGGTCAACATGATACTGTTTATTCCCTACTGTTCTCTAAAAAAACTTCTCAGGTTTTCAGAAAACAGCTGGATTTTACTGGGATCAAATACACAAATTCTGTGACTTCTGAATACAATCTTCTGGATTTTAATTTGGGGTATAAGATAAAACGGGGATGGATATTTATATATACAGTACAGACCAAATGTTTGGACACACCTTCTCATTGAATTCAATTAGAAAGTTTGTCCAAACTTTTGGTCTGTACTGTATATATATATATATATAGACACCAAACCTTTCTGACATGTTTGCAGAAGCTATGTTTACATTTAACATATAATATTAGACAGACGACAAGAATCCAACCTGGCAAAGCCCACTCCTCTGCTGACTCCGCTGGGGTCCCTCAAAATGCGCGTGGATATAACTTGGCCAAAATGTTTCAACATATTCTCCAGCTCCTGCTCGTCCATAGACAAAGGCAAGTTGGAGATGTATAGGTTTGTTGGGTCCTGTTCCTGTTGCTGCATGATGACAAAAGAGGGAAAATTAAAGTCACTAAAATAAAGTGTGTAAAACTGGTATTAATGATGTGTCAGACAACAGGTCATAAAATGAGAATTGAATCAAATTTGAAAGATTTTACATTTAATTTACTTCTCCGTTTGGGGTATTTCATGTGTTGATCATCTTATGCTGTTCCCAGTTTTAATTGGGATAGGGGGGAGAAGTGGGGTGGAGGGTTATGTAAGAAATGTCACTGGGCAAGGAGATCTGTACATGCAGCCCACTGTGGCACGAGGTTTTGTTCAGCTGACTTCCTGCTGTGTTTTAACACAGTCAGCAGAAACTTGAGACACAGCCATGAGCCCTTGTGTAGAAGTCAAGTCATTAATATTCATCAGTGACACTTGGATTTGGACAGGATTGTTTTTTTTTAATCACAAAATAAACATAATAGAAAACTACATTAGAGATGTGAAGTAACTAACAAGTTTGATAGGAAGAATTAGTCACTAAAAGCATGACATTTGTGATTCTCTATATGTTTGTAGACACACATACAAATGGTTAATTGAAAAAATATAACACCAATACCCTAAAGCTATTAATTCAAGCTGTCACCTGACTAAACCATGTAATCACTAATTAATTGTAGATTTTTTTCAAATGTTCTTAAGTGTACTGCAACAGAACGGTTTTTATGTTTAAAATATTCTTATAATCATTGGGGATGGACAAATATACTTCTTTTATGCAAATATATGTTTATTATAATTGCATCAATATGCCAGAAGTACTCTTATGCAGAATATCCTCAAGCAAGATAAATTCATTTTACCTATCATGGAGGAAAACTAACAGATTTTACAAATGATTACAAAAAAGAAACAGAGTCCAAAGACTGATATCTGACATTGAGGAGTATGACAGAATTGGGCCTTATCCTATAAAGTGCTGCTAGAAGAATACTTATTATCATGCTGTTTTCCCGTGTTGCGTTTGTTTGATGCAAACCTCTAATAAAAACAGAAAGGTCTGACTTTTCAAAAAAAAAAACTGACCTGTATAATTATGACACGTTTTGTTTTCCCGAGGAAGATTCATTAGGAGGAGCTTATTAAAAGCAGAAATCCTTAATTAACTTATGCACTGGTGTGCTGTGGTTGCGTTGGACCCAAATGCAGAAAGGCAGAGGCAGCAAATGGATGAAGAATGTTTAATAAAAAAAAAAATAGATAAACAAAAATCACAGGGAGTCAGAGCAAAATCCAGGTAAAAACAATAGCCAGGAATTAACAGTGATATGACAGGAGCCAGCAGTGAGGAGTGACAGCAGAAGTGCTTAAATACTGAAAGAGCGAATGCTGGAACAATGGACAGGGGCTGATTAGCTAACTGACTGCAGGTGTGAGGGCAGAGAGCAGAAGGCAGACTGAGGTGAGAGAGAGAGGGAGAAAAAGAGAGCGAGTGCCACAGCGGGTGAGGGAGAGTACAAAGGGGACTAGGAAATAAATCTAACATTAAAGAATGAGTAGACATAAGGAACATAAAACTAGAATAACTTGGAATAACTAGACACAAGAACTAAATAGAACAGCGATTGTCTTAGTTATTCTACTAGTCATTTCTAGAATCACTAAGAAAGTTCTAATTAAAGTAAAACTGATAAAGGCTGATCTAGTGAAAGAAAGAGACTAAGGGACAAAACAACAATGAACCTGGAATCAATATAATCCCTTTTGAAGCAGGACAGACGTAACAGACTGACAGTTTCTTATGTCTTTGTTTCTTTTGTATTTATTATTTTTCATTTGTTCATACAAGTTCAGTGTTGCTTCGGTAGTGAACAATTGCATGATAAATTATTTTTGTCTATAACAGTAAAATAATTCCTGTGTTCTTCCCGTTTCTCTTCCTTTCAGCCATAACTGAGCAGCGCCGACAGCTGCTCTGAGTGCTCTCACACAGGACAAAACGGTGCCAAGTAGGAGGAGAAACAATTTTTTAAAGAAAAGGTAGATTAGCCCCATAGAAAAACAGCTGAACCAGAAAAGGGATTAATAATCCATTGCAGTGCAGGCGAGGTCCAAAAAGTACAGAACCCTGTGCGTTTATTGAAAGTAAAAAATTGACAACATTGAAACAAATTGGCCTTAATTAAGGAATTAACATTGACAGTACTATTAATACAGCCTAGATTTACCTACATAAAACCTCCATGGGGAAACTGGTGAATCTTCAAAAACAGAAAGGTAATTTTTTCCCCCTTTGCTCCTGGAAACCAACTTTCAGAAAGACATAAGCTTGAAACGCAATCTTTTTCTAAGTGCTACCAACTAACAGCAGCACTCTTCAACATAGAAGTTGTTACTGTGGGAAGGAAAGGCTAGCTGTATTCAGTGTTACTGACATGTTTGGAAATGAGGTCAGAGAGTGCAAAATACAAGGGAAATTATTGAAAAGAAAACTATTTTCTATAGAGATATCCAGGATGATATTTTAGGCTGCTACAACAGAGAGCTAAACTACAGTGGATATTTGTTAAACGCGACAGATATTATCCTAGGTGTAGACACTACATGGACGGACTCACAGACACTAACTACCTACATCTGAAATAGTAACACTACTGAAGGATGACTTGTTAGATCAAAATATCATCCAGGACAAGCTCAAATGTTATATATTTAATATAGATTATTTTTCATATTAAAATTTAAACAATGACGTCCCATGTAACTTGAGAGATCTACAGAGGGCGAAATGAGGTTATTTTTTGGTTAGTGCTATGAAGGGAACTCATTTCCCCCTACTAGTTCCTGTTGCTATAAACACAAATATATTTACTTCCTATTCTGCTTTCAGAAGTTCAAAGGTTCTCTTTGCAAGTTCTGATTTTATAGCCTTTTAATCCCACTTTGTCATTAATATAATTTAAAATCTTTGAAAAACACACAAAAACTAAAATTTTTGTCATATTTTTACTTTTTGTCTGAAATCCTCCTCACATGCAGGCTAGAACAACTCCACAACTAGAACATATTTAGATACACAGAGAAGAGTGACAACACAGTTCAAGAGTTTTCGACTGTCTTAATTCCTTTGCTTCCAGTGTATCAGACTAACTCTCAAAATCTATGCTGAAACATGTCAGCTGCAATAAATGTGGAACTTATTTGGGTTTTCAAAGGGATAACTGTCCATGTCTTAATAAAGATAGCCCTCGGCAAATTAAATACAGCTGCTAAGTCATGCAACACATGCACAAATAACACAGTACATCATTTCCCTTCATGGTTCAACTCTGACACCATGATGACAAGTTTAAAGACAAACCGTTTGAGCACAGGACATACAAAACATACAGTTGAGAAATCATGTGCTGCTGTTTTTCCCCACAGAGAGTCCCTGATCGTGTGGAGGACAGCAGCATTACTGTGTCTATGTCAGATACCTAGATTAGTCTGCCAAAAGCTCTTACCTTGGCCATCTGAGCCTGGACACCAGAAGTCTTTAGGGCAGCCACGGCCTTCTGGGCTGCAGCAGGATTATCAAAGTCCACAAAACCGTATCCTGAGGGGATCAGCAGTTAGGGTGGTGTTAAATTTCCATTTTTTATTGCAAATGTCCTGCAAAATGTTCCCAGATATTTAAAATTTTGTCATGACACAAACCTCAATGTATTTTATTGCAATTCTCTGTAAAAGGTTAAAACAAAGTAGGATGTGAATCCTAAAAATTGGAAGTATACACAATTTTCCTACTTTTATATATAAAAAAAAGATATAGAAGGTGTATTCTGCAGGATATTTAGCTCTTTTCCCTCAGATATATTCATATAAAATCCAGTGTAACCAACTGCTTTCAGAAGTATTAGTATCACTTGTAAATAGATAGCTTTTAAGAACCAATACATTTTATGCAATGTGCTATGCATGGTGGAAAATTAACACTTTGAACACACTGAGCTCACAGTGAAACAAGGTAGTGACAGCATCATGCAGAGGGGATGCTTTTCATAGACAAACAAGCTGTTCAAAGTTGATGTGATATTTGATGGAGCTAAAAACTGGATGAATAGTGGCTGCAAAAGATTTGAGAGTGGGGATGGAAGTTCACCTTCCAGCAGGACAACGGGCTTATATACATTCAGGTGGAGCCCCAATGGAAAGGCATATTCATGACTTAGAATTCCCCAGTGAAAGCACAAATCATAACTCAACTGAGATTCTGAAGCAAAATCTGAAAATTTCCGTTCCCAGACACCGTTCATCCAGTTTGACTGTGGTTGAGCTATTACAGATAGAAGAATGACCAAATATTTCGTTCTCTGCCTCTCTCGCTATATACTTATGTATATTTATAAACACACACACGCCCCCCTACATCCCAGCTGTGTGTGAGTGTGTGTGACCCTGTTGTGTTCATTTGGTTGAAAGAAAAAAAACAGCTGAGGATGCAGATACTGCTGGCTCAGGTCAGCTCTTTGTCCTGTGGGGTACAAACAGGGTGCACCTACACGCTTTGTCTTCCTCTGCATTTGTTATATTTAACCTTAATAAAAATCAATTGTGAGAAATGCACTCCCAGCTTAGACAGAGGTCAGACTATTTCAAAGCGCTTTACTCAAATGTTTTGTTTTGGTTAATACAAAATCATGAAAGCTATTACCATAGTGGGGAATTTAGGTAAATTAAAAGCCACACTAATTTACTAAGATATTTCTAATGTGTATAAAAAAGTCTAATAATGTGAATTTCTGCTAAAAGCCATTGGGTGCCGATTGCCTATATAATCCCAAGGAAGACTGACAAAGCAATCACTATGTAATTTTTAGTTTGCCTAGCAATCTACCAGAACTGGACAAAGACCAACCATGCCACTCAGCAGGAAGAAGGAAATGTGGTCAATTCTTCCCAGGAAGCAGGCAACAACCGTAATCCACACACACCAGAGCTGTGTTTGAAAATAACTTGAGCTGGTAGGCAGCATTAACAGCTTGGTAGTCTGTTTCCTGAACCGGCCACATCACCTAAAACCACAGCCCTGATGCTCTGGTAAATTCCTCACATTGGGTATCTATAATGTTGGGGACTTCAAAGAAAGTCAATTTATATTTTCTTTGAGAAGAAAAAAAGGAACAATTAAAACTTCACACACCTTTGCACTTGTTTGTAGTTTTGTCCAAGATGGCTTTGGTTGATACTATTTTACCGTACCTAAAAAAGGAGGAATAGAAATGAGGCCTTTAGTTAGCAGGCCCATACACCAGAAGCAGACAGTTATATAAAACTCACACAGAGGGAGGATTGAGCAACAATCCATGACATCACTGCAAAAATATGAGAAACAGGAAGTGGTTTCCATGTGGTGCTGAAAACCCCAGCATGTGTGCAAAACACTAATCTCAACTTGTCCCTTTTTTTCTCATGCCAAACTACACCGATCTTATCTAGCTTCTTCAAACAAAACCTCTGTCAGTCGGAGCCGGCTTACTTTGGTATCATCCTGGTAAAGCCCCTGCACTTTGGGGTGATCAAAGACTATTTTATGCCACAGTTTCAAACCTGTTATTGGCTGCTTGCAGAACAAAGGAGGGTATTGATGATACCATCTAAAGGAGCACCAATGTCATTTTAAGGATATTTTATGCATGATGCAGCCACTGATTAGCATTTCTTTTAGTAAACTTTATAATGTAAGTGATACTCATAGAACATGCTTTGTACAACAGCTTTTCAGAGCTCGCAAGGTACGTCAAAGACTTTAATCTCAAAAGATAACATATTTTAGGTTGTGGATTAAAATGTCAAAAAAGATTAGGGTAATCTAAAGAGAAAGTCTGCCTTTTGTCTTAAAACAGATGCAGGTACTGCTGATAGGAGACACAATGCACTCAGCAATCAGTCAGAAGGACACTTTAGCAAATAATCATAGTGGATCCAAACCAGGTGAAAGAGCATGAACTGCTGACCTTTCTGTCTTGTGAACTACAATCTCTTAACTTATAATGGCAGTATGTTTGCCATTGCAGTGCCCTAAACAGAATATTGCAGTACATTTATGTGTAGGGTACATAACATTGTTTTGACATCGCTTCAGATTTACTATCTACAATAAGATAAACTTAAAAGAATCTAAGTAGAAACGCTTTATAAAGTCTAATATTTTTTTGCTTACATGCAATAATAACCCTAAACTGAAATTGATGTTCACTTTGAAACTTCTCTCCTACATTGAGCAGATTTGGAGATCGGCTCAGCACTGACATATCTTCTTTGTTTCCTGTTTCCTGTCAAATTCAAATGTAAGGTAAATCTAATGCCATCTATTCCCCTTTTTAAATGTAAACAGGGGCTTATTAGCCTTAAAAAACACACTTTCTAATGTGTCCTTTTTCTCTACATTAGTTCCCAAGTACAAATCAGACAAGATCACCGTAAACCTGTTTTGCAGAGAATCGCAACACTGACTTATCTGCGGTTATCGCTCATTGTTTAAGTTCTATCCAACCTCAACTTTTGTTGATTCCTGGTAATTGCCAAATACCAAACAGAGTTGATTGAGATTGACACTTCCTTTTATTTCAAAATAAATAAATAAAAGGAGTCTCAACGTCCTTTTATTTCAAAAATATTTGCAGGCCACCACAGTCATCTCTGATTTTACTCATTCAATAATTACTCATTCTAATTTCTGTCAGCTTTTGTTCACTTCCACCCAACTTTATCTGTTTTTCTTTTTGATAGTGATGTTACGTGATGTGCCGAGGCTTCGAGGCGTGTGTCGAGTAACGGAGGCGGCGTTTCCGTAAAGCGCGTATCGAGGCTTGCTTCATTTAGGGGAGGAGCCGAAAACGATGACATCCGAAGCCTCGCTGCCCGGCTGTACCACGTGACTGCTTCGGGAAGTGGCTCAGAGTTTGGTGCGGGGTTTGACAGCTTTAGAAACCCCACAGACTCCATTCAAAATGTGGGTTGTTGTAGGCGAGTTGCGGTCAGTTGAGAGAGTGGATAGAGTTTTGATAGCAAAGTTTGGATAGTGGTTATTTAGTTTGAGACAGTTAGTTTGGTGAGTTTAGGGGAGGGGGAGAGAGAGAGAGAGAGAGAGAGAGATAGATAGATAGATAGATAGATTTAGGAGCACGAGGACAGGATAGGAGTAGGATGGAGCTGGCGAGAAAGAGGAGGATTTCTCCTATGTGGGAACATTTCGATTTGATAAGCCCTAACAAGGTAAGGTGAACTGAACATTTGCAGATGCATTAGGTTTGCTTATGAGGAACTGTATTTTTCACTGTTTCTTATTTTCTGTAAAGGTGAGGTGTTTATTGTGCTCCAAGGAGTTGGGGTACAATAATAACACCTCATCCATGTAGTGTCAAAAAAGAGAAATCGTTTGAAACCAAAAACTGTGGAGAAATTGTTGTTTCTTAATAAAAAAATGCATGAAATCATCCAAGTTACACAAGCATTAGCCTATTCACTACCCCCTCCCTAGTTCCACAAGCACTTTCACTGTCCTCTGCCTGATTTTGCCCATGCCATTTTTCTAGAGTCACAGAAAAACATTATTACACAACATGCCATATCACATGACACTACTATTTTGGGAATAATTACACACAAACAATATTTTATTATACACATATGTGTATACATAATTTATGTAGACAAATGATTTTGTCCTACACCTTTTGTGACGTCATTCCCAAGAGCCATAATAGACAAAAATTCAATGCATCACACGTGTTAAGATACAGCTGGCTGTGATTATACACCTGGCCAGTAGGTGGTTTCGTGTGCACATGAAGCATCAAGAAATGAACCCTTTCTCGAACCAGTTGGCTCATGTGGTTCAATGCCTCATGAGGCTTCATCTCACCATCACTACTTTTTAACAGCATCAGTTGCAGCACGTTTTGACAATGGCAGATTTTAAAACGGTTTCTGTGAAAATGACGACAGTGTGGTCTAAGTTTATTTTGAAATGCCTTTATGAACTTAGATAGACTAATCCAACATTGCAGAATTAGCTCAGTTATAATAGTATCATTTGGTAAGAGAAGGTTGACTGAACATACCAACTCCAATTGAAGTTACTTTTGTTTTAAGCATATAGAGACCCATCAGCTTCAACACATCTCAACAATAGAACCTGGGACATATTTAAAAAGCTTTCTGTGGAAAAGGCTACAATTTATTATAAATGTTAGTTGGTGTTCTTACTATAGTGCTCTACAATACATTTTAACATCTGTGCACTTCACAATCCTCACAGAAAAGCTAATACATCTACCATTTAACCTTTTCACTTTCTTCCATTTCTACCAATTTATGTCAATAAGTGATAACCACTGCAAATTGAAGCTGGCTTAGGAAGAAAAAGAAAATCAATAACTAATCAATGAGAGCTAACAGAGAGAGGAAGTGTAGTACTCACGGCTGACAGAGCTTGACCAGGTCATGGTCTGTGGTTGAAGGGGACAAGCCTCGGATGTAGAGGTTTGTTTTGCTGAGATGTTCCCAGCCTCCTGAACTACTGCTGCTGTTGTTGTTGGTGCTGCTGTTGGTGCTTGGGCTGGGTGGAGCCATGGGGTGGGACAATGAGGCAACAGGTGGCTGAAGAGTGAAAACATACAATAACAGCTCGACATTTAATCCGCATAAAAAAACCAACTGTGCTGTACATTTAGGTGATAAATACAGTGAGAGATTTACCAAGGTTAAAATGAGAATATGACGTTACTCAGTTGCTGTTCTACTGTAGCAGATATGGAAAAGATAAAAATCACTGTGGCTCCGGAGCCACAAGTATTTGAACAACCGAAGAACACCTAAAGTGCTAGCAGTGTAAATTTTTAAAAACTGGAAACAATTTGCTTTTTTTTTTTTTAAATAAAATTCTCCAGGATTATCAACATGCCTTATGCACCCTTTTTTTTATTTTTGCAAAAGTTTTATGTTTTTCTCTATTTTAAAACCTATACATTAAATGGTGAGGGTTTTTATTACAACAAATTTCCTACACTAGATATGCATCAAAATTATAAGTTGTCATTTTTCTGATGGTAATGAAACATATAATTTGCTAAATTAATTTTATTTAGGTAAACTGAGGGAGAAAAAAATGGTTCTTTGCATTGTAAAGTTTGCAGACCCCTGCGTTAGAGTAAAGCTAGGTAATGTTTCAGTGAGCAGAAATGCTCAGAGCGGTTCTGATCACACCTCTATAGTCACAGAACAGGTCCACAGGATCCTGCAGCACATATAAAAGTGTTACACTAACTTCTCAATGCAGGTTCAAATAGTTGCTTATTGAGAATGGCTGACTTTTCTCCTTTATTTTAGAGCTAGACTGCTTTATAGTTTTTAATCTCAGAATATTTGAGTTCAAAAAGCAACTGTTGAAAGCAATCTTTAATATACAGTGCATAATAAATATACATAACCATTTTTCTCATTGCAAAACAACAAATCACACTAAATTCTTTTTGTTCTAGGTCAAATAGGATGATATAAATATTTTTAATCATCTGACAAAATGGTAGAAAATTGTGAGAAATCAATGTTATACTTCAGTTAAATGGAGGCACACCTGACAATGTGTTAAGGAAATATCCCAAACACACTGCTTTGCTGTGTGACATTATCAAAGAAAATCAAATAGGAGCATATGGATATCAGAAAGAGATGTTCTTTTGTTCAGCTATGCACAAGTATAAACAGCATGAGAATCTCCAACCACCATACTGTTCAAAAAGAAAGATGGCTTCTGTGTCCCAGAGAACAAAAGAACTTGTGAAGATGTTGGCAGAAACTGGCAAGACTGATATTCGCATTTTAGTTCACATTTTAGTTCAGTACTAGTTGAAAGGCCATTCAATGAAGAAGAAAACCATCACTCAAAGAGCAAAATGAAAAGTCAAATTACTCTCAGTGGTAAAAACCTTAATATTTGGAGACATGTCCTGTGATTTGATGAAACTAAAATTGAAGTGTTTAACCATAGTGACTAGTATATTTATTAGTATATTTTGCTGCTGGAGCCACTGGGGCAATTCACAAAATGGAATCATGAGGAAAGAACCTAATATGGAAATACTGACGCAACCTCTCAAGACGTCAACCTAAAGGTTAGAGGGAAGAAAGTGTTTTGAAACGGTAACTATAAAACGGTGATCTCAGTCCCATAGAAAATATGTGTGCAGAGCTGAAAAGAAGTAGTGAAAACAAGGTGGCCTTCAAACCTGTCCCCATTCTTTGCCAGTTGTGTCGGGAAGAAGAATGGGGCAAATTCCAACAAAACTTTGTGCCTAGCTTGTAACGAGATATATAGTATAAAAGTCAATTCTAACAAATATTGAGAAAATGCAAGTAAACTGCCCATATGAAGAAAGCAACAGAAAAATTCTGCCCATCATTCTGGCACTTACCACGTCAAAATAATTTGAGTCATGCTAAAACAGGAAATGTTTAGTCTGATTTAATGTCAGACAATGACGAACCATAGACAAGAGTGTCTTTATATACTGTGTATCTAAATATCTGGTTTCAGCTGTATACATCAAGATTTTTTCAAAGTCTCCGGAATGTATTTTGGGCATTTCTTCCATTCAGATGAGAGGGCTATAATTGCACAACTTTGTCCTTTCTGTTTACAAAATCCAGATGTCCTAGTCTGGCGGAACTTTTCGCCTTTAGGGATCTGTCCTCCTCCTTACTATCTGATACTGATTATCTCCAACCCTACAACCCCCACCATTCTCTGAGGAATCCCAAGCCGAGAGGAAGCTCATGGAATCCCATGCATGAGGTGGGGACTTGGGTTTGAGCAACCTAAGTCGAGACTACAGCCCAGAGGACCTTTTATTGTGACTGACTGGTCAATTGCCTCACATGCCTTTGAGCATGAAACAAGCCTGACAAACTAATGTCTTATGAATGTTCCCAGTTCAACTGTGGAAATACTCATTGGTTGTTATGAGTAACAATGATGCTGCATGCTTTAAATCTTCATCAGAAATTGTTAAATATAGTCGTAAGGCTAATTATTGTAAAAATCACAACATATTTTCTTAGTCTATTCAATAAAATCCAGCACATAAAAAAGCTAAATAAAGCTGAACATCATGGGATATTGAGTATATTGTGTCCTGACAATGCAATTAACTACACATTAAAAAAAAACTAAAGCAAAAAATCCTTGTTGAACGTTTCTTATGTATGTTTTTGTATACGGCCTATTGTGAAAGCAGCCTTAGCGAGCTGTAGATATATCAACAGACACTAAATAACCAAAATAAATGTGTGGAATTAAAGCAGTACTAAAGTATCTAAAAGAGACACCACACAGTTATGGCTGTTACACAGTTTATAGCAAATGTACAAATACCCAAGCCAAAGCAGTCGTAAAAAAAGGGAGGAACCGAAGAAACCTGAGCCTTATTTTTCCCTGCCTGTGATTCGGGAATTACAACATCCCCTTTTCCTGTGAAACTGCAAGGGAATTTTTGTTTTCATACAGCTGCCAGACAGCTCAGAAGCAGCAGTGCTTGGATGGCGGTGGTGGTGGGAGGGAGAGGATGGCATCTTATCAGCCAGCTCCAGACCAGCAGGGCCGTCATGGGCTCGCCGGAAATATACACAGGGTTTCCAGTAACAGGCCTCGCCCATGAAGCTCCAGCCACCGGATAAAACACCCTGAGCAATGCAGAGTATATGCGTCCAATAAAAACATCTTAAAGAAACAAAAGGAAACTGGAGAACATGAGTTTATTAGTCGTGCACAGTGTGAGATAATAACCAATGGAGATAATATGAATGTATGATTTGTAATGTATGATTTGTACAATGTAAACATCTGGAAACAATAGATTTTAAAGAAACGTATGCCTTAGTTATACCAACTAGTCCAAAGTATGATTATTTATGCATTTTAAAGAGTTAATTTGCTCTAAAGAAATGCCAAACAAATTAAATGATGAGAGGCTTTTAGAGACTGGTGTTTTACGTAACTATGTGCCCCGACTGTTTGTGTCCCGTATCCTGGTCTACTGCCAGAGAAAATGGGATTTTCATTATTCGTAGTTCATGTCAAATGATTAGCAAGAACACAACGCAGCAATTACAATTAACCACCGTCCACCAATACGACTTTAAAGCTCCCAATTAGAGCTCTCAAATTGCGAGACTAATTTTGCGACTTTAACTTAGAGGCAGTTTAGAGGAGTCGGGAGTTTCTTATTAAAAAGGCAGACTGAGTGCGCTTACCTGTTTGCGATACGGAGTCCTTAGTGGGTTTCCAGTATTTGCAAAAATCATTCTCAGTCTGAACAAGGAGTTACTTTTAGTTACGTTTAGTTAGCAAAAATGCACCAAACTCCACTTTTGAGTTGAATATTGGTTGAAAAAAAGAAAATGCGTCCTCTCTAGTCCGCTAAAGGAGACGAAAATAAGTTTTTGTCCATACTTGCTGTATACATGTCCCTGTTGTCAAGTGTGCGGATTTTAACGAATCCCCCTCGGTAAATGATCCAAACTTCGGTCCGTGTCCTAGTAATCTCAGGCGGATTCATTGATTTGCAGTCACCGCTGTGCTGGACCGAGACGAGGCTTCCACGGTGGAAGAAACCATTTCGGTTTTTGCTGTAGGGGGGAACCTTTTGGAAAGGTAGTCTAAACATATGAGAAAATGCTATATATTTTGTGTAATCCGTGTGAGATTAGATGTTATGTTATACCAGAAATAAGAAATAAAATGTTAATACTTAATTTACTATTATTATTTGCTCAAGCTATTTCTACAAAACAGAGCTTCTACCTCTGGTGTTGTTTATTTATGGAAGGATGCATACCAATCGTTCCAATATGTCTAAGGTGGTCCTGGAGTTATTTTCGTGTATTTGTAATACTTTAGAAGAGTAGTGTAGTATTTGGCACCTAAAATTTAAGTTGTGTGTTTAAAAATGCCCAGTTTAGTTCAATGACATTTAGTTTAGTTATATTTATTGTCAATTTACAAGAAAGTAACCGCTTAGAGACTAAATTTTAACCCAGATTAATTCAGTTCGATCCAGTTCATTTTTATACAGTTCAATCTTATTCAGAAAAACCCAGTAACAAATACTCAAACTCTACTCATACAGTCAGACTCAGTAAATCATACAATGCCAAGCTGTGTTTCTTTTTCTTTTGTTTAAAAAAAAAAAAAGTGAACAACTTAAAACCTAAAGTTTCAGCTGGTTCACCCTAGTTCAAACCAACTTATTTCAAATTAGTTTATCTCTATGCATTGTTTTATTACAATTAATTCAAAATAAAATTCAGTTGCCAAGTTTAGTTTAACCTATTTATAAATTCACTCATTTAAATTTAGTCAATCATGCAACACCAAGAGGTCGAAGGTTATTGCTTAAGAAAATGTTCAGAACAAAAATCTGTTAGATTCAGTCATATTCAATTTAATCTACCACACATGTCAGGTTGATTGAATCCAATTTTTATCTCGGAAAGGACAGACAAGGGTAAAACTCACATTTCATAGAAAAAAAATCTCCAGTAGCACCAGACAGCTCAGAATCTGCCCTCAACTGCGTCTACAAGCTAAGGATTTAAAGTACAGGATTTAAAAGAATATGCAGGATCATTCAGAATAAACAAGAAATGTGAATAAAATGTGAATAAAGTTCTTTGCATTCAGTCCTCCAGTACGTTGTTGGGCTAAAACAGCAGCACATTTAAAGGCATGACTGAGCCAAGCTTTTCTTAACTATGAACTAAATAATACCAAAATGAGGTCTTAAAAGTGGCCTTTTATAGCATTAGTAACTATTTATTTATTTGAATGTCACACATTATTTGAAAAAGTGGAAACCAAATCAAGTTGCAATACATTTTTACTTCACATGTTACATCCAACGTTGCTCTGCTTATTAGCTCAATGCTATATTCAGCAGCTTACTATATATTGACACAGAAACTAGATAGTGAGAGCTTTTGCCTCTATCTATCCACTACTAAAAGTAAAGTAACAATTATTGCATCTATTATTTACTTCAAATTATTTTACAATTATTAGTGACTGTGCCGTTGTTTTCTCTAATTTGTTATGCTTTTAACTTGCCAGACTAAAACTTCCACTTCCTTATTGTTTGGGTGGAGACAAAACTATGCTGTACACAGCACAACCCCTGGAAATAGACACTTATCAGGGAAGTTGGGGAAAAATGTTATGTCGTACTTGTTTGTGAACTGGTCCTTTTTTCAGCACAGTAGAAATCTGCAGCAGAAGCAAAGAGGTTTGCTTCTGCTGCAGATTTGCCCCCTCATGGCATGACTAGGATTGATGGTTGACTCTGAGGGTAAAATAAGTGCAAGTGTTGCTTCAATGGACATGGACCATCAAATGCAATTTAACACCTCCTGATTAGAAACCCAATTTTCTTTTAGCTCCACACAAGGCCTAAGTCACATTCCTTAATCTTCTTAATTTAAGACCAGGTCAGTTGTTCTTGTGTGCATGTTATTCTGTCTCACTAAGCAATCCAACCACAAAAGTGTCATACAATAGAAGATTTGCTAAGAGCTGGCTGTAAAATAAGTCATAGAAACAGCCATTTGGAGTCCAGTGTGACATCAGTATCCATGTAATGAGCAGCCCAGGTCATTCTGATGTGTGGGAAGTCACTCTAAATGAAACAAAAGATCTTGTAGAGAAGTTCATTAGGCCAACCAGAGCCAATAGGTCGGGCATTAGAGGAAAGGGAGTGAGTTCTGATTCAGCATTCTGCCCAGGATGCAGAGGGTGTGGAGGGCTTAGTGTAGACAGAGAGGCGATTGAACCACCTTTTATGAAAGCATGAAAGAAAAGGTTATCTCAAACAAGCATTTGTACCTGTATAGTAGAGCCTACCCATAAAAAAATATTGCCAGCTGATGACCGCTTTAACAGATGTGCTTATAATAACAGACTTAGAAGCAGTGGGGAAAATATTCGAATATGCATTTGCTCCAGAGGAGATCTGTACATATGTTTACGCAAGTTAAGATTGTGCTGGGATAATTACTTAAACAGGCACACACCTGCATAATTTCAGAGATTACAAGATCAAAAATCACAAGTCAGTACACACACAAAGATACACGCACTCATACTGTCATATACACACTGGGTATTTCCAAGGGAAATAATTGTGAGGTTATTTTAAGACACTGTGCTGCTTTGCTACTTGTACTCGCTCTTCCTTGATCTCATAAAACAGCAAACAAGTATGTGAAAAAAGGGCCTTTCTCACAGTGTGTGTCAGCATTTAGGGTTGGAACCAAAATAATCATGTTCCTAGTTGATTTAACTTTTACTAACATGTTTCTCCTTAATTTGTTGGAATGGCTTAACCACAGTCCTGACTTAAATTTGATAGAGGATCTGGGGGGGGAGAAGGAAAGATTATGGTGATAAAAAAAGGGGCTTGTAACTTCAAAGACATGCAAAAGATAAATGGCCAAAAATACCTGCTTAAACATTTCAGCAATTATGAGAAGTGTGTGATATCTGTAATGCCAGACAAGGCTTTTCCCTTGATTATTGAGAAAAGTATAACTAATTTTTGGCATGCCATTTATTGTTCAAATATACTCAAACAATGAAAATTATACCCTTACTTGCATTTTGTCTAAATATCCTTCAGGACATGTGAGGGCTATTTCTTATCAGAAATAAACTTCTTAGATAAATGAAAGTGGCTCTAAATCTAAATCTAGCAGAGATCTTGAGAATTTTGGGGCTTGATTCTGTAGTTCAGTCAGATCAGCACCAAAGATTTTCCCTCAGCCTCTCTCTGTTGATGAATCAAGGCAACTAGCACTAATTGCTACAGGAAGTTGTAAATAAAAGCCTTCATGCCTGAATGCAAGAGTTCAGGAGGTTTGACCTTTGCAAGTAAATTAGTGACCACCTCTTTTTTAATGCAGGAAAGGCTACCTTGAATATGTTATAAGAAGGCCTTAAGAATGGGCTCTTTGCACCTGCCGGGCT
Source organism: Xiphophorus maculatus (assembly GCF_002775205.1). NCBI lineage: Eukaryota > Metazoa > Chordata > Actinopteri > Cyprinodontiformes > Poeciliidae > Xiphophorus > Xiphophorus maculatus. The sequence continues at coordinate 17,975,169 of NC_036449.1, read as the reverse complement.
GACGTCACAACCGCATGCGCAAATGCTGCTCTCTTTTTTCCGCTTTGAGTTACCATGACAGCTAGAAAAGACAAAGTCTTATTTCAGACGCAAACAAAACAATACTATGAACATTGCTGTCTTCCTAATATAATGGGCTTTTAAGTTTTCATGGATTTCCAAGCGGTCCTGAATTAAGAAGACGGTGGCTTGTAAATATTCGTGGCTACCAGTTAAAGCTAAGGCCGCACAGCAAAGTTTACAGCCTTCACTTCACTCCGGATCAACTTCTTCAGCCTAAAGAAGAAGGTAAAGGAGCCTCCTGTGTTATTTCCATGGAATCACTTCTGTATTCAGCCTGAAAGAGAGTTTATGGGAACGAGAGAGCAGACCAGAGCCAGACAGCCGAGCAACTGATCCGCCTTTACACACTACTGTAAAAACCGTCCTGCTTCACAAGAAGCATGCAAAACTAATAAAGTGAAGTAACACGGAGACCTTAAGGAACACGGTTATATTTTTCTAAAAGCAACAACTTTGAACCTGAACAGTCAGCTGAACTAGAACTCAGACACCAGAGCTGCTCTACTGTTAAGCTATGGGCTTGTTGTTCCTCAGGCTACAGAAGCAAAAAGCCTGAACGTAAAATCCCCGTTACTTGGTCTCTGACACTAACGACAATAAACGCAGGTAATATACTTGAAAACAAGGTAAAAACATTGTCCGTTAGAATGGATGAAAAATGTTTATATACTTAAATAGCACATTTTTACAAGAAAAATGTCTAGCATAAGCTAAAGCTAATGTTTGCCACAAAGTTTAAAGAAAGTAAAACTCACCTTCATATCTATGTATAAGGAGGCGAACATCTTAAAACCTTTTCTCCAGCTTATTTGTCGGGGCTTCGGCTCGATGTACATCATTAATTGTTACCTTGGACAAGCCCTGCAAACACCCAGTGTAAAGTGCCTTTTTCAATAGATCGGAAAAGATTGAGCCGCTTTTCCCCGAATGCGGAAGCTGAGGTGCAAAGAGCCCATAACATTTAACTCCCCACAGCTTTGTATATTTATTAAAAATTTGCCAAACATCTGGTGCAGAGAATAAAGGGCAAATATACCCATAATTCTCAAGTAGTCACATGGATCTCTTTATCTCACCTATTGTTGGTTATTTGTTTGTTTATAGTTATTGTGAGGTCTGAATTGAACAATGGCCAAAAATGTTCTTATTTATTTGCCCAATGCATTTTTTCTTTGCCAAGAAATAAGTAAAAGAGTTGTAATTTTGGCAATTGTCCCACACTATGTTGGTTTTATCCAATTGGAGGTCATGTTTACTTTTTAAGTATATTATTTCACGATTTCCCTGGATAAAAGTAAGAGTCTGTTTTGGATAGACAGTAAAGCTCATTATGAGTTCATAAGAAGAATCATACAATAAGTTGCAAAAAATAAAATAAGACCAAAAGGAAAGAAATAAAATTAACACTTACCTGTTCCCTTCATAACAAAGGCATTCTCAGCAATGATGCTTTTCAGTGAGGATGTTCTCTGTGGTCTTCTGTTAAAGTGTTGGTTGTGGTTAAGGCAGTTAACACTGGCAAGGTGTACTACAGTTCAAAGACAACTACAATTTCAAAATGTTCTGTTCCACTGTGGTTGTGGTTTAAAGTCCTATTTAACAGATGTCAGAGAAAAGGCCAGGCTGACCGAGCATATAGTGATATTTCAGCCCCTCCTCCGCCTGCTTCCGAAGTATTTCTGAGTATGACACATGTGGCATTTGACAATTACTAATAAAATAATTGAACATTTTTGTTCATGTTAACTGAACTAATAATGAGTAAAATACATGGGCATTTGAATTGAATTGCTGTTTTTTTCTGGTTTAAATAGAAGCAGATGTGTTATGTAGTCTTTTAGGTAAATTTCAACAACAACAACTGGGATATTTTTACTGAAAGTTATATTGTGATAATGTCATGCTGACTCAACTGTAGCAGATCAAAGTTTTGGCTGAAATTGTTATTTTCTTGTTGGAGGATGCCATTAAATCAGTAAGGTTTTATTAAATTATGCGGTAGATCATGTGAGCTTTATATCAACATTGCTGCAAGTATTAGGGCTCAAATAGCAATGAAAAATAGACACTTGAGACCCTTGTTCTGCTTCTCTCAGTATTAGCCTATGCATATTTTAACACGAAGATAATCTTGTAAAACAAGACAAACCAAACAAATCTTTTGGAAAGCAGTTATTTTGCTTAGGATCCCATTAAAGCGACAACATAGCACTTTAAGACTGTCAGCTAAATATATAAAATCAACTGTTAAATTTATTTTGGAAATCTAAATTTGAAGGTAGATGTTTGTTTTTTAATTTGCATCTGTGATTGGGATTTCTAGGCACGTATCTGCTGATGAATTAAATCTATTTAAATTGATTCAACTTTATTAGAGAAAATGGTGGCATGTTATGTCTAAATGTCATTTTGCAAATGTCAAATGTCCCACAAGATTAATACAGACACAAAGGTAGTTCTCTCGGGATTGAAACGTCCACATTAAGCAGCTCCCCCTGAGGGTTGTCTCATTGTGTAGATTTTGCTGCCTGGCAACTCTCCAGACTTTATTGTAAACATTGTATGGCGCAGTTCAGGCTTAGCATAATGCCATTGTGTACATGGTCCCTACAGCAGGAAATTCACCTGACACCCTAGTCTGATAAATAAAGTTTTCTTGGGAACAGTTTACAACACTGACCTCCTAAGTGTTCTCACAACAAAGCTAAATTCTAATGAGACAAGCGTGGGTGGTCCTGGAAAAAAATAACTTTATAGTATCATTTAATAAGATATGTTTGATTAGAAACATATTGAAAATCTAACATACCATTGATCACATGCCATCAGACGGCAACCTAGGCATCACTATATGTTTGGCAGATCAGTTTACAGCTTCTAAACTTTCAGGCATTTTTTTTTTCATTTTGTTTTATATGTTCTAAAACACAACCCTAAGGCCAGAAACACAGATTTTTAAACAAGTCATAATCTGTAAAGTTGGATGCCAAGCTTTATTTACTGAGAATCACATGGATAGAATTTGACTGCTGTTGCTGTTGTATAACTAAAACAGTATGCTCTTAAAAACCAAGGGACTTTCCAAACTTGGCAAGCCTCATGCAGCCTGTCTTTACCTCTGGCTTAGTAGAATACATATTGATTATTTCTATCCCTTTAAAACCTTGTTAAGAAATGCACACCTTATAAATGTTACTAATACAGAATCAATTTATTATTTCACATAGGTTAAGATTTGAAAGGGCCCAGCAGTAAAATACCAACAAATCAGATATTTTGACACTTTGAGAGTGCAGTCATTTGATTTTCAATGTTAAGGTTTGTTATTTTAAGTGTGAACGATTACATCCATACATATGAAATCTATACATGTGGGATGGTCAAGAGTAAAAATTGGAACAGAAAAAGGATCTAAGTTAATATTGTCAATTAATGCATAAACCCAGAAAAGTTACATTTGCATTTTTCCGCAAATGTGAGTTAAACATTTCTTTTGAACTGGACAAAAATACAAACATTTCCTTCTCAGATTAACTGGAAATTCATAATGTATCACACTGCTTGTGTATACTTTGATAATAGCTTCTTTTTTTTTTTTGCATCTTAATTACTAACTTCAATATATTTTATTTACCAACACACATCATTTTGAGGTGATTTAAACTAAAATATTCCTTTGTAAATGTTTTATAGAAAATAATCTAAAAAGTGTGGCAGATCTTTGCATTCAGTCCCTCTGAAACAAAACGCTATAGATTAGATTCCAAAATAACTTTAGCTCTTTGGAGTCATTTTCCAGCTGGTAAAAGGAAAATCTCTGCCCCAGCCTCAGGTATTTACACTGATGAATTGGAAATCTTTGCAAAGCTGCTGGCTTGTGTGGATCGTTCATGTGTAAAATGAATACCAGTATAAAATAAAATTAGCCAAAAGTTCAACATGTAGATCTGTAGATAAAGTAAAAGAAAAGTTTTATTTTATCTCTATGACTATAAAATATCAGTATTGGAACACAAGCAGATTTTATAGTACTTGAATGCATACTCAATCACTTTGTGTATGGAAATCGCAACCAACCAAATTCCAAGTTTTGTTTTAGTAAATTTGTATTGGAAAGTTTGTTAATCTTAGAAAAGCTAATGGAAAATGTAAGAAGGCTTTGGTGTTGAAAATATTAAATATTCCTATATCAGGCAATTGTAAGTCTAACTTTCAGGCTGAACACTTAGAAAAGAATCTGTAAATATTTCTACTGGTGGTAAGAAATTCTCTGATCTGTTGATTCTGCCCTTGAGTTTTTGGCATAATAAGCCCCTTGCTTCATACCGCCCTCTTTAAAAGGCTTCAAACGGACCCTGAGGCTAGAGCTGTGGCCAAAAGCATTGTCTGCAGCTTTGGCTTCAGATGAATCTCACCACTGTTGTTTCACTGATTCATAAAAAAAAAAATAAATAAAAATACATTGTATCATTTGATTAGGATAAATATTTTCAAAATACAAGTTGATTAAGAAATGATGCATGAGTACATCCCCTTACTGAAAACATAATACATTCTTTATTATTTTGGCATTATATGAATGGTGCTATTAATTTACTTTGCATACCTTTTACAAGCCAGTTTTGCTTTCATTCTGCTTCACCTCCCTCCGGGCTCCTGAAATCCGATCTGTGCGTTTCACAGTGCATTCTTCCTCTCCCCTCCTCCCATGTGCATGCCAGAGCCCTCAGCTCTGCCCTCTGTCAGATTTCAAGTTTCTGCAGACCTACAGCGAATTGTTTATTTTGCTAGACATGGAGGAAACACGGATGTGCCCTTCATTGGCTTCGAGATTTAGTGCTGAGCCACACTTCAGTGGGATGTATATTTGGAATAGAGCCCTTTCTTACAGGAGGTTTAGTGTCATTTTCAAAAACTAGTCACCTCAAAGGACACTCAAAGGACAAGGATATATATATATATATATATATATATATATATATATATATATATATATATATATATATATATATATATATATAAATGTATGTGTGTGTGCGTTCGTGCGCATGCGTGTGTGGGTGTGTGTGTGTGTGTGTGTGTGTGTGTGTGTGTGTGTGTGTGTGCACTCACCCACCTATCTGTGCGTGGGGGTGGGTGTGTATGTGTGTGTGTGTCTGATCCACTTAAATAAAGTAACTGTATAGACACCATCACAACTTCATTTGCCGAGGAAAATAAGCTTTTACTTTAACTTTACCAATAATTTTACATTTTCACTTTAACTTTCTATCTTACAAAAACTTAGCAAGCTTTGAAAAGAAATATAAGGTACAAGAGTCATTACGTTTTCTTTAAATGTTTACAAATGTTGTACCCACAAACTTCAAGCAGTTTCAAAACCCTAAATATAACCCAGTACAACCAACTGTCTCTTGGGCTGGACTCCCTTGAAAAAAAGGTATTGTTTTTTTTTGTTTGTTTGTTTTTTTATCCTTGTAAAATAAAAGTTTCAAATAAAGGCAACCTAATTAGTAAATGTATGTGTACTTTAATCTAAGTATAAATACTCTGTGAATACCCCAGAAGTATTTAGTGAACCTTGGTGAACAAACATCATAAAAACCAAGGAACACCACAAATATGTCAGGAATAAAATTGTGGAGAAGTATAAAGCAGAATTAGGTTATAAAACAATATTCCATGTTTCAACAGAAAATGAAAGCATATGGCACAACTACAAACCTAGAAAGACATCGAATACACTGCAACTTTGACAGGGAGAACATTAATGAAGGAAGCATCAGTTGCCATTAGTAACTTTGGAGCAGCAGATTCACAGCTCAGGTGTGAGAATCTGTTGCCAAGGCATCTTGTAGTTGTACACTCCACAAATCCGACCTCTATTGGAGTAGAGGCAAGAAGAAAGCCGAAGAAAGCCACTTTTGAAACAAAGCCATTTAAGGTTACAGTTTTGCCACACAGGGGTAGTGTCCTTGGTGTCAGTCGAGATCAAAATTTGACTTCTTTAGAATGGCCCAGTCAAATACAGACCTAAATCCAAATGAGAATTAGTGATGTGATGTAAAAATTGCTGGTTACAGGCCCTCGTTCATTGAAGGAGGTAGTCCTTGAAGGGTAGTCCTACAAAACAATGACTCAGGAAAAATGATTACAAAAGAACATCATACTTTTCAAATGTTCATTCGTAAAACTATTTAACAGCCTGCACCATCTTCCTTCAAATGTGTTTGTTGTTTTATGTTGGTCTATTCCAAAAAAAATCCCAATGAAATGTAATAAAGTTTATTGAAATATTAACAGGTTTAAAAAAGTTTAAATGATAATAATAATTTAGCATGACACGTTTGAAAATGGAATTGCATTTGGTCCCCATCTCGTCAACTGGTCTTTAACTTAAACAGCTACGCACCCCTAAATATTGCTACAAAGACAGGAAGCATTTTTTCATAACCCTTTGAAACATATGGCGTACTGTGTAGCCAGCTGAGTAATATAATTTCCTTTTCAGGATGTATGAACAAAGGGAGAATTGTGAACTAAACAGAGATGGAGAGAAAAAATGGTAATTGAGGTGAATGATTGTGTGGTCAATGAAATGACTCATTTGCCTGGCTCAGTGTTTAGCTGTAACATCACAGCTTATCAGTACACCACAGCCTGAGTGACATTTTTCTATACCAGAACCACAAGGCTACGGTTATGTCAGATTGCCGCAAGTTCAAAGCGACCTTGAGAATATTTATGTGAAACCCTGGAGATGTCCCGCTGCTCTTGGTGAAGTTCTGAAGTTTTGGGGTTGTTTGTGGTGCTCTGGGTCTGTAAGTCATTCTCAGCCGGAGGAGAGGTTGAGGTTGGAATGTCAGCGGGGTCAGATCAGAGATGGAAACCTCTGGAACAGGACTCGAGGAAATGACTCCTGTTCTCTGGAGCCGCACAGAGATGAACAGGTCACAAGAAGTTCTCAACTAATTCAGGACAAAAGGGGAGAAAAGAAATCCTCATTTATTCTTTCTACGTTGTTATTCATGGATCCTTCTGGAGAAAAATTATGTGTCCTGAGGTGGAGAAAAAACATGTTTATTTCTGCGAGATCAAACACAAAACGTGATATTTTCACACCAGAGAAAAAGTCACAGACTTCATAAAGCTACACATTATGGCAACAGATAATTCAAAAAGTTATGTGTCATTTCTTTTAAAGCACCTGCAAAAAAAAAAAAAAAAAAAAAAAAAAAAAAAAAAATATATATATATATATATATATATATATATATATATATATATATATATATATATATATATATATATATATATATATATATATATATATATACATATTTTTTAATGTATATTATGTATATATATATATATATATAATAAAAAGAAAAATAATTCTTAGCTACATGGGATCACCAACTCTGACTACTCTTAGTTACTACTCCTCCAAAAGTCACTCTTAGCTGCCATCTGCTGGTTATACTTTAGGTTTCTTGACTGTTTCTTGACTTAGTTTGAAAAGTCAAGAGCAGGTTGGCTTTTCCTCAAGAAATGAAACAGACCAGAGCAATAAATCATCTAAAACATGCCCACTCACTTAAAACAGTTGGGGTTTATAAGAGAGTTGGAAGTGAGAACATTGTTAGTGTCAGCAGAGATCTATACTCTCTCAATGTATGTTCTTGCAAAAACAAATCTGCTCTCAAAAGTGTCCACACAAATTGCGCAACTTCCTACTAAAGAAAGGATTCTTTGTACATCTTAAGCATCTAAATTATGTTTCTCAGGGCAGAAGGATAACAAACTTCTAAAAATATGCAATAAGGGTTCTTTGTAGACTAAAAGCTGTAAGGATTTTTATAATTTTCACCATCCCGTATTAAATTCAAAGCTAAAACCAATATGCCTGATAATGAAGTTGGATTTAACTCAATGTCAGCCTAGAGTCTGCCCTAAGCAGTTGCAAAGTTTGAGTGTCACTCAAAGTTTGCAACTGCTTAGGGCAGGGGTGGGCACTCCTGGTCCTCGAGGGCCGGTGTCCTGCAACTTTTAGATGCATCTCTACTTCAACACACCTGAGTCAAATAATGAGGTCGTTAACAGGACTCTGGAGAACTTGACTGCACTTAGGAGGAGATTCAGCTGTTGGATTCAGGTGTGTTGGACCAGGGAGACATCTAAGAGTTGCAGGACACCGGCCCTCGAGGACCAGGAGTGCCCACCCCTGGCTTAGGGCACTATGACCTCAGTGGTCTCTATGCTTTATAAGGTAAAATTCCCTCAAAAATAGTTGTATTTTAAGATCAGTCTAAAGTATTGATTCCCTTTGCATTTTTCCCATTTTGTCATATCGGAACCAAGAATATCACTATTTTATTGGAATTTGATATGGCATGGATTTTGTGTTATAGACCAATACGACATATTAAGTGGCTTACTTTTGGAAAGTGTATAAAGACATATGCTTTTAAGATTTACAGCTGGAAATGCAGTAAAATGTGGTCCTACAAAATACTAACTGAATTCTGTTGTATGCTTTTCAGCTTTCTATTTGTGAGGAATTTTGAAAACCCTCCCCCTTCACATAACTGCACTACACAGTGGTGATCTGTATCTCACATAAACCCCCATGAAATACATCAGCTTTTGTGGTTGTAACTTAACAAAACATGAAAATGCTCAGGAGGAATTAAAACTTTTTCCATCATACTGAAAATGCATGACCCGTTTTCATTGCTGCATGAACAAATTCAGCTTGATGTAAGTAGTTCAATTAGCTGCCCAATCAAAACGTGAAAGTAAAAACAAGAGAAGTTTTCGTTAAAAGACTCTGGACTCTTGTAATGCAGACTGTATAGGGTTAGGGCTTTTTTATGTGCTGGATTTTATTGAATAGATGTGTTGTAATTTTTATAATAATTGGCTTTATCGCGATATTTAACAACTTCCGATGAAGATTTATAGATGTAGAAGATTTAAAGCATGCGTTACTCATACCAAACAATGAGTATTTCCACAGTTGAACTGGGAACATTCATAAGATATTAAACAGCTCCAAGCTTAAAACAGTTCATGTCTGTTGTAAATCCATTAGCATTATTAAAACGCTTGTTATTCTATTGAAAAATCGTGCTGAATACGCAGTTATAAACTGGACAGTGAATTTTTAGGCAAAGTTAAAGCACAAGTAGACTTTGGGGCCAATTTTCACATGCACAATAGTCGGTTTGCAGACGCGTAGGTTGGAAGAACCCTCAGCTTGTTAACCACTCTGTGATTGGTCCGGGCCGAGTCAAGGCGGAAGTCTACAGAGCAGGGGGATTCCCCGAGGGAAGTTCCCAACTCAAACTGGGGCTATGTAAAACATACAGCGCCATATCCTCTCCAGCGCGTCGTAACTTTGCATCTGAAGATTAGGGCGACGATGCTGCGGTGGTGTCAAAACAACAAATACGACTTAAATAATAGGGGACTCAAGTGAAGGTAAGGAGGACGCTCTCTCGCACGCAAACACACTCACACCGGCGGAGAGGCGGATGGATCTGCCGAGCTGTTGCTCGGTCGCCTTACTGAAAACACCGGGTAATGCAGATCCAGTTAAAAGAATACGGAACTATGCAAAGCACTCTTTAAATGTCACTTTGTGACCAGTTGGACATGTATCCCGGATGGTTTTAGCGTAAGTTTTGTTGTCTATTTCTCATTCAAGTTGCAGTAGGTACTCCTGGAACTGTTTGTATGGAGTGTCACTGATAGGCAGTTTTAACTGGAGACTGATCAATAAATTATACAGATCTCTCACATTATTACCAGTTTTTGAGTCCGCAGCTGCACATTTCGAGCTGTATTTGTCTCAAAGTCGATTAAACGTGCGATAATTGTTGATAAGAAGAAAAGAAAACAATGTAAAAACTGTGTATTTACACAATTAGTGGTATCAATTATTTATCATTAGTTTGTTGAGGCTCTGTTAATCAATATCTGTTACATTCATTCTTTAACTGTTTCACATTTGACCAAGTTAACATAGTTGTAAGGAGATAGTAAGATTACTCAATCAGGGTTGGTAGACTTTTTATTATTGCAACATTTAGCTTATTTTAGCCTGCCAATACATTAGGCAACGCTTTTGAGGTTAATTCCCCCATTGTTCTGTTATTTCAACGTGTACAAATGCAAACTAAACCATCACAAAGCAGGAAAATGCTACTCAATCTGCAGATTTTACTTGTGAAAATGTTTATAAGCAGTTGTTTTCAATTATGTAGGGCTCATGCCTGCCGTGACAGTGATGACAAGGCATGGACAGGAATATTGGAGACCAGCTAAACAAAGCTTTTGAAGCTTATCGCCAGGTCTCCATCGAAAAGGACAATGCTCAAAAGGAGTTGCAAAAAATGGTAAGCAAATGTTTGGTCAAATGGGCTGGTCTTTGCCGCTGCAGCGCAAGTGTTGCATTAAAAGAACATTATGTCAGAGAGACTTTGTAATGTTGTGGATTTAAATGAGGCTCACAGCCCTGCCAAATTTCCAGGTTTTTGTGTTGAAAAAAGAAAAAAAGAGTTAATTATAAATAAGTTTAAAACCTTTTATTTAATAGGGCATATTTTGCGCAATTCAACTGAAAAACAAAAACGAAACAACTAATCTAACAAGAGAAAATATGTACAAAAGGATGATAGTTCTGTTAAACTGGACAGCGTCAAACAAATATTTTGTTCATGTATCTTTTGATCTGATTTGTGCATTTAATCTTGTTAGATACACATCTAGCACAAACTATGATGAATTTGATGTACCTGATAAACTTCGAAGTTATCCTCTTTAGGAATTTGGACAAATGATCAAATAGTGCTCATTGTAAAAATGTGTCAGAAAACCCCCCCAAAAAGTTTTCATTATTAGTAGAGTATAAAAACTTTCATACTTCTTATAAAGAGTCTACAGAGGGAGATAAAAATTAGAGTGATAGCAAAGAGGCCTTCCAACCTCAAAAGACTTGGAGCTTATCACCAAGCAGTGTCCAAATATGAGGGGAAACATGCAAAAAAAATGGTTTGTAATTATAACAGGGATTTTATTGCTGGGATACTAAAGCCGATTTTTCCACTGACTGTTGAAAATGATATGATAATTTTAAACATAATATATCTTTTTGTAAAATACAAAAGGACACATTATTTTGAAAATCAATTCTCTATTTCCAATGTTTTGTTTTCTTCAGAAATTTCACTTTTATTTCCTGTCATAAACAAATGTCTTGGTGGAATGAAAACAATTTTTAATCTATATCTGCCAGGGATTTGAAAGATTTGGGCCGAGTTGTTTATTCAATGGTACAGTAAAGACCGGTGTAAGTAGTTTGAGAAATACTGTATACAGCAACAGTAACATTAGTAAAACTCGATGTTTCGCCAAAATTAATGAAAAAGACAAGAAATTGTCCAGACCTGGCTAAAATAAATAGGTTAGTGGGAGAATGTGTAAAACATGGGGAGAGCAACATCTAGATCTGGAGTTAATTTACGTAGGACTGAACTAGTTTTTAAAATCTAAATAAATTAAACTACACATAAACTAGAAGTATTATTTTTTTGTTGTTTTTCGGTCAGGTTGGACAGGATATATGTCACACTAAAGATTGAAAATGTTTAACGTTTCTTTATGTCATAAAAACCTGGTATTGTTAATGGGAATGTGTATGATTGTCAGGATTCTCTTGTAAAAGAGATCTTTGATGTCGAGGAGTTTTATCCTGGTTAAATAGAGGTTGAAGAAGAAGATGTAGAACTCTGATAACTACTGTATTGTTGTTGTGTTTTGTGTTTGAAATGATGGTTTTTAATATTGATGAAATGGCTCACTGCTAAGGTTTGCGTTGAGGACAACACCAACTCTTCCGAGGGTGGGCTGAGAGAGTTTTGTGTTTTGCTTCCCTAAATTAAGTTTTATACAGCTTATAGACCTTCCAGTGAGTGGTGAGTAGGCACCTCCCACTGATCTGCTTGTTGCTAAGAATTGAGAGGGAAAGGGGTTGGGCCGAGGGCACAGAAGGAGGGGTTCAACCAGGGCTTTATTTATGCAAAAGCTGCCACAGTGTGTGTTTGCAGTCTGAGGAAATAACAGACCCCCATGTGTTTACAGAAGGAACATTATGAGCAGTACACTCAAGAACTTATAAAGCAGATAGAAGACCAGCAACGTTTGATTTCTGATCTTGAAACTGAGTTGTCGGCAACAAGGCAACCCTCAGGTTAGTCTCTGTGACCATTTACCTTTGAATTGTGTTATATTTTGGAGCTACATTCACAAACTGTGAAGGAATCAACTTTATTCTTTTCCACCCAGTACTTTGTTGCACTGATCATTTTCATGTGACTCTTAGGAGAGATGAAATGTGAGCCTCGCAACCATCTTCTCAAAGCGGCTGCCTCTAGTAGGAAGACACAGTACCGGGTATGTTCACAGCCACAACTTTATAGTTCTTCCTACCTCTTCTGTTTGTAAAATTAAGGATATGCATCCTGTAGCTCACAGCTTCCTCTCTGTGTGCAGAGTTTAAAGGCACTCTACTTAAATTCCATCTTCTTTTGTGCAGAATAATTCTAGAGAAGGAAATTGTACCTGCAATATACAGCATCATTTGCAGGATGTGTAAAATAAAGTTAGCAAATGATCCAGATGGTAAAAGAAGGTGGTGTACCTTCCTTTATAGCTATGTGTACCACCATAGTCTTTAAAAGCCACTAAATTGTTCATGTTTTTAACAGAAAAAAACAGAAATTTTTGCCGTAAAGATAAAAAAACCCAAATTCTTTCATGATTATTGTGTACACACGTTTTTCAGTATTATTACAATTTAGATCAAATGTGTATAAATGTATCAAAAGGTAGTCATGGAATACTTATTGTTTTATTAGTATACTTATCATTTTACCTTTAGTGGATGCAGAACATCCTTGGTACTAAACTACATTAAATAAAATTTATGTTGAGATGCAAAACCTTTTTGCTCTTTGGGAAAACAAGATAGAAGATTAGTGAATATATTCACTGTATTTGGTAGAGCAGTTAAGAAAAATTTACTTAAACGGATAAAACACAGTTTGTAGCTAGGTGCTGTAAAATGACTGACAAATCCCTTGTAACAGAGCCATTCTGCTCTACAATTTCTTTTCAGATATCACACAAACATACAGAAATGCTACGAAAAGCTCTCTTATTGTTTTTACAGTTCAGAACAATGATGAGAGTTATTTCTAAATTATAAAGACAATATAATCTTTACTTTTTTTTATAAGACAGAGTGTCTGTGGAGGGGCTAAAAGGTCAGAGGTTGCGGAGCTCTGGGATAGAGATAGACAAATTGCATCTCAATGATATTACCTGGATAGTACAACAGGAAGCAAGAAGAATTTACATTTACTGTGCAGAATCAGGAGTTGTTACTATTAGAAAATTTACCAGGAGTTCAACAATTGCTGCTACATATCAAATTAACAAACATATCTGGCTGTTTTCTGCATCTTTGCAATGCTTACAGTGCTGTGGAGAAGTATTTGCTCGCTTGCAGATTTTCTTCAATGTCTTTCTTTGACTTATTTACATTTTTCAGATCTCTAGGCTAATTTTAATGTCAGAAAAATTTACAATACAAAAAAGTAAGAAAGACTGCCAATGAGGATTGCATTTATAAAAAAACAATCTAATCAATCTGGTCATGTGGGAAAAAATAGTCCCTAAACCTAATTGTGCCATCCATTGGCAGCATTGCAACACTGTGTAGGAAATTTGACCCACTCTTCTTTGCAGGATTGTTTTTGATTCAGTCATATTTGAGAGTTTTTGACCATGTTAGAGGTCATGCCATAGCATCTCAGTTCGGTAAAGGTTTGAGCTCTGCCAAGGCTAATCCAATGGTTATGGAGCTTATTTTGTCTAGTTGTCCAGATCCTTAAGTATGAAATCTTTCGGCCTACTTCATTTTGTCAGGCAGATTGTAATTAAATAATTTCTTGCAGGTCTGGTATTATTCAGGTCTAGGTGTGGCTAGTGAAATTGTCATCGGCTAGTCAGAGAATTTGGTTAATCACAGTAAACTTATAGCTTGACAAAGAAAGGCTAATCTCTCTTTTCACATATGACCAGTTTGTTTTAGCTAGATGAAAAAATTGATTGAAAACGGCTGTTTTTATGTACTTATGTTATATTTGTGTGATATTAAAATTTGTTTTATGATCTTAAACAATACAGCAAAAACTGAAGAAATCCGTATGGGGATAAATACTTTTTCACAGCACTGCAAGTGACTTATTTTCCCATCCAGTGTTTGCATGTGTCCTGCTGTGTCTGTCTGGTTTTACTTCACCAGATGGTGCTAGAGGATAATATCGCTGCTCATTGCAGCAGCTCCATCTTTGCTTGGTCTTCAGTAAGCCAGGAAACAGACTCATCACACTCATGATGCATAAATAAAACGGCACATGCATCAACAGCCTGCCCTTTGGATAATTGTTGTTAATGATGACTAAAAAAAATTTAATGTGTTTTTTTTTTTTTTCAGGGGAATGTGGCCACCGTTGCTGGTGCCTCAAATTTGACAGTCAACAGCAGCTCTGACTAGTACGTGCCTCTCCTCCTAAAAATGTCTCTTTTTTCTGTAACTGAGCTGACAAATGTATTTTTTTATGTCTTATGTATTTATGTATTTCTTGGGGTCAGTCAGGACATGTTGGCGGCATTTGAAGCAATTCAGGGCAAATTCCGACAGATCCAGACCCTGACTACAAAACAGAAACATCATCTGAAAAGGTTCCACGGAAGTTACGACAACTCAAACGGTAAATTTGACAGTAGTTTTGCACAGTCTAAGCTGAAATGCTGTTCTTGGAATTTTATCTTAATTAGCTGCAACGGATGCGATTGTGAATTGGGTTGTATAGGTCATAAAATAATTTTGTTTGTAAATGTCACATCAACTGATGAGTGTATTAGCTTTTGCTCTCTTTAAAAAACCCCAAAAAACTCTTTAACTATAAATGGCTGATTACTCCTCAAAGATGGTATGGAAAAACAAATCTAATCAATCCAGGGAGAAATGGTGGCACTTTTCTTTGAATTGTGACTGTTTGGTTATTTTTAATCACACTGACAAGTGTCTTCTTTTACATTATTACTAAAGATGGTGATATTTAAGTGTTTTGAAAAGTATTTTATAAACTTTTCAAACTTAGTTTTTAATAAATTAAACATAAATTAATTTTTTTTTCTCATTAAATATTATTAAATGCCCAAAGCTGTCCAAAATGTAATGTCAAACTATTTCCCCTTTTTTAAATAAATACAACCTTCTTAAAATGTCATTTATCCGCCTCTATCTCCTCCATTTGCTTGGATGCCACAGCTTTTTTCCTTTCGTTCACACACTCTTGACTCTGCTCAGCTGACGCTAATTCATGCTCTGAGCACCCTTTTGTCTGCTGCTTCGGACCTAGCAGACACGTTCACTTTTTCAGTCACTGTTGCTAAATTATGGGCCAATTTAAAATCTCAGCTTATTTCAAGGAGGGGGGATTTTGGAAAAACAAATATTGTAATTTTTTGACCTAATTACAAAACAAAACATTTTTTGGCAGAAAATTCTCAATTGTTTTTTTTTCTAATCTATTCACTCCTGTAATAATAGTTATTGAATGTAAAATCACAGTGAATCTCCTCAAACGGTTGCTTCTTAAAGCAGACAGCACGTATAATGAAATACCTCAAGCTCACTGCCATTGAGCAGTATACATCTTGGACTTATGGCATTTTATGTTACCACTACAAATTTTAACATTTTGTTGGGATTGAATGTGACCAACACAAAATTTTGAATAATTATAAAGCAGGGAACTTCACAATTATGCAAATTATTTATATATATGAAAACTTTTGAAAAAAGTTTGAACAGTGTGGTACTTTTTTTCAGACTATTCCCAATCTTGTTATTATTATTTTTTTGACAAGACTTTGTAGAGCTACATCTATCATCTAGAGACTAAAATTTCTGCCCATTGGTATTTGTGAAATACCTCAAGCTCAGTCAGACGGGATGGAAGGCATCTATTAGGTTTTGCGACAGATTTGGATTTAAGTTGGGACTTTTCACCTGTTCCTACCTGTTAAAAGGTGAATCTCAACCTTTGTTTCAAGTCTTTTACATCATCTAATGGAAGGTTCGTCTTTAGCTTCATCTATCCTGTCTTTTCCCATCAAGTCTGATCAGGTTCGTTGTCCCTATGAAGAAAAGCATCCTTGCAGCAGGATGCTGACACTACTGTGCTTCACTGTAGGGACTCTTTATTCAGGGTGATGTGGATCTTTGCAGCAACTAAACAGTTCCAATAGACCTGTTTCTGTCTTTAATGCCTACCTTTCTGGTCCATCTGTTTGGAGTGTAAGTGCTTGCTATTTGTTGCACATAGACGTTTTGTTAGGTTCTGCCTTTGTCAGATGATGGCTTGAAGAGGACTCCATGAGATGTTATAACCTAACTTAGCTTTAAACTACTTCACAACTTTCTCCCTGACCTGTTTGTTGTACTTATTGGTTTTCTTATGCCGTTTGCTCACTAATGTTCTTTTACAAGCCTCTGAGGTTTTCACAAAACAGCTGGAGTTATACTGACCTTACACAGAATGACTTTATTTATTAATTAGAGTGCTCCTGCATGTGTGGCTGTACTGGAATTTGGCGAGGTGTATCAGAGAAAAGGGAGCTGAAAACATGTTTGATTTATATTTGTAACCAAATTTGAAAACTACATGTCATTTTCTTTCCTCCTTATGTTTATAGGTTTTAGTTTGTGATAATGCTGCAAAGTAAAAATTGAAAGTTCAGTGGGTTTGAATATTTTTGCAAAACAAATAAAACAGGTGAGTGTAATCCAGTGAGCACTGGCTGATATAAAATGTCATTTCCACTTAGATTTAGTTTTTATATCATTCCAACCATATGGAACAGTTAAACCAGAAAACAGGGCACTGGTAAGACAAGCAAATCGAATAAGAGTAAAAACAAGTAATACATTTAAATTTTAAGCCAACTGACCGGGGGGAGGTTAGGCTGGATGATTTGTTGGATAATTCAACATGGTTGTTCAAAATAGTCGATGCAACAAATCTAAAACTAATAGCAGCCTAAAATGTATTTAGTGTTAAATTTTTAAAACATTTTTGTGTACTCTAAATATTTTCAAATTCCTATTTCAAAATTTACCAACATGCTGACTTAAAAAGAAACGCTCAACATCTCTTGCTTTCCCACCACCTCCCAGACCAGCGCTTCTCCATGCCGATCCAGTGCACGGATGGAACCGTAGAAGCAGAGAGGCCCTTTCCTACACCTCTGAGGTTAACTGCGGATGTCCCTCACCTGCCTGCACCCTTGGCTTCTCGTGGCACCAGCCAGGAGGACAGAGACTTGGTAGACTCTCTCACCAAACTCAGTGTCAAATTCCCGCCCCCCACGGACAGTGAATACGACTTCCTGAACAGTGCTCCGGAGAGGAACATCGGCCTGCCAGTGGCTCGAAAGCCGCCCCTCGGCTCCTCCACGCTGCCAGAGGAGGAGCCCGTGGAACTGCCCTTGCCTTTTATCTATCCCACGTCCCCCTCCCACTCGTCATCCTCCTCGCCCTCCCATGAGAGCGTGCGGGGACCCGAGCAGGTGAGAAACAGAGAGGAAGGTCTGAGAAAAGTAGTAGCAAATTATCAGTTTCTGATTGGTCTCTGCTAATGGAGGAGTAAAACAGTGAGAAGCCCAAAAATATCTCCCTGGCTAAACATATTACCGTGCGATGTGTGCCGATTCCTCTTTTTTTTTTTTTTTTTTAACTTGAGCATGGATGCTCTGCTTATAATTGGCATGTTGGTTTGAAATTGAGAGCCAGATGGAAGCAGTTTAGATCAAGTATGATGGTTTGTTGGGTTTTATTGCTGATGTGTGTAAATGCTTAAAACGTAATTGTGAATTATGTACAGTAAGATCTAAAAGTTAATTTTTTTTCCAACCACTACTCCTACAAATACATGTAAGATAGAAATAGCTGTTTTTGTTAGTTCAGACAAAGAGGGAGATAATTAAACACTTGAGAATTATGTTGCTTTTCTTTGCCGCTGCTGTTCATGTTTTCTCTCTAATGCAGCAGGAAGTTATACCTTACACAGCTTGTTATTACTTCAGTGAGGTGTAAAAATACCCTAATTTCCTTTTATTTATCCCACCCTGCAGCCCCTGTGGACCCCCGAGCTGTGTGACGCCGTTGACATGGGAGCCAACCAGGAGCCTCTGAGCAGCTGTCCCGTTGAATGCGCATTCTGTCCCGATTTAGTTCCCCAGAACCTCATGACAAGCCATCTTTACTTGCACTTCTTGCCAAAGAAGGAAGCAGAGAATTGACAGCAGACTGACAGGCAAAGGTCTGAACTTACTTCAAGAACTTTTGACTGTTTTTATGGTCTTTGCAGGCGTGAGTCTGCTTGCCATGAACTCCAAAGCGCTGTACAGGATTTGAAAATTACACTGCTATAAGACTTGAATTCATTTATTTAATACTGAAGAATTTAATGGTACACTTTCTTGTCCATACTGATTTTCTAATATCACACTGAGAATTTACAGTGACGCATATGGTATATATGAGGAAATAAACAATATATTTACTCTTGATTGTTGTTATACTTTGACTTGTTTTCAACATCCAGATGTGAAATTTGATTATATAACATATGTTCAACATATAGTAACTTACAGAATGTCATGCTAAAGAACCACTAACTGTCAACAACTTGCAATAATTTTCTTCTTTTTCATTTTGGATCATGTGCTTTGTTTCAGAAATATTTTAGAGTACACAACAAATCACATGATTATCTCGACCAGTTAAGCTTTTCCTGGATGGTTTTATCCCATCCTACTCAATCCTGATAAACGATTAATTTTTATCAGTAATGAGAAATCTTTGAGATCAGTTTAAACTATTTCATACCACGTCTTCATGAAGTGGCAGCTCAAACCAATTTTGCATTTTTACATTTTCAGCTGTATTTTGTATGGAAGTATTTATTCCCTTTAACATGTTTTTTTTCTGTATTCCTACTCTGTTGTTATACTTACATGTTTCACATTAACAATCAGATTTTAAAGTGATACAACAATAACCTGACTAAGTAACGATTGGTAGTTTTCCAATGATGGTTCTACTTGTTAAATTAAATTTTTGGAAAACTGATTTCCATTCTGCTGGCTTGTGTCTGGACACCCATGTCTTACAGAGCTAAGTCTGATTGAGATGCTACTGCATGGCATTTACCACAATGTTCCTGGTTGAAAAAACCCTCCAATGGTGTCCAATTATAACAATTCTGTAAAGAAGAGTAGGCAAAAATACCTCCGTAGCAGCTTCTTGTTGCCACCAAGGGAGATACAATCAGTTATTGGGTTTTGGCAGCACTTTTTGCACATTGAACCAGGTTAGTTTTGATAGTATTTTTATCTTAAAAATGATATAATTTGAACACTACCTTTTGCATATACTCGAGTTATCAGTCTATGAAATTAAAATCTGATTGATGAACTAAAAATTATGTGATACAGTTAAAGTCACTGAAGTGAATAAGGACATGTTCAGAATGACACTGAAACATGAATTTTTTGGCATTAGCTTAACTTCTCACAAAAAATAAGAAAAATCCCCCAAAAAATTTTTAGTGCAATTATTTTGTCACAATAAGAAAAAAAATCATGTTAACACATTATTATGTAAATGTAACCAAAAGTGTAGTTTTTTTTACCGTATACATTGCTTTTCACTACCTAAACACATTTTGTTCATATTCAAAATGTTCCTATTTCCCTGGGGCACAAATAGGACATATTCTAGAAGCCAATTTTTTTTATCCACTCTTCAAAATGGGAAAGGTGAGAAAACCTTCAATTCAATATAGGCTACCGTGTGGATATTCATAAGTTAGAACATAGCTAAATAAAAATAGTTAAACTTGCCCATATGTACAGTCAGAGCAATAATTAAAAAGTTTACAAGTGAAACTGTGACAAGCAAGGCTGGAAGAGGACCCATGTTTATTTTGCAACCACGCACAGTGAGGAGGACGCTAAAAAAAAGAAAAAAAAAAAGAAGACATCTTCAAAGCTTAGAGATCTGCATGAAACTTGCAGTGTGCGATTATACTATTGCAATGAAAGATGGACTTGTCCTAAGTCTTTTTTATGCATAATTCTCAGAGTGACAATAAATGGGGAGGAGACTATATTTAAAACGTTTAAGCTGCTTTATCGCTGTACCTAACCGAACATACTTTAATTTCTTTGGGTTATTGGGGTTGATAATTAAGTCAACTAATTCATAAAGTGCATTTAAAACCAAACACGTACCAAAATTATTTACTTTGATCTTTTTAACCTTTTCATATACACGTCAAAAACACAAACTGCTAGAAAACCAAAAAACAAAAGCAAGACAAAACTAATACAGAAATAGATAATAAACAATATTTAAATTCTGAAACCACAAACTGTAGGCTGAAGTGCTGTACAACAAAATTAAGTCAAGTCACTGAAACAAGAAAATGAGAAGATATGAAGCAGGAATAAATTAAGAAAAAAAACAATTAAACAGATTTTAGCTTCCAGTTTAAAAGATAGAATTAGCTTGACATAGTTATACAAGAGTATAAAGCTGTACTACAAATAAAAAGCAATTAAAATGGTATGCTTTTTTTAACTTCTCAATTAGATGTCTGGCATAGCTGACTAAAAATGTTTGCATGAACCACTTACCATGCAGTTTGAGAATGGTTGAGGAAACATTGATGCGCAAGTTACAACAAATGTCTATACGTTCATAAATGTTATACCTTTTATGTTTCTGATTCTAAAATCCAGACTAAATGTTTACATTTGGAAAAACTGTAAGTAAAGATATTGGTGGCAGCATAATGCTGTGGGAATGCTTCTTTTCAGAAGGAAAGGTAACACATCCATCCATCTGTCCGTCCGTCCATCCATCCATCCATCCATCCATCCATCCATCCATCCATCCATCCATCCATCCATCCATCCATCCATCCATCCATCTATCGTACAGTGACCTTTTCTCTTAGCATCTTTAAAAAAAGTGTTTTCATTCTATCAGCCATTCCCAATTAATGAGTCATTAAAAAGTCTAATTTGATTGAGACACATAATCCACAAAACACAATAGAGTAAAAATAATTAGACAGACAGACAGACAGACAGACAGACAGACAGACAGACAGACAGACAGACAGATAGATAGATAGATAGATAGATAGATAGATAGATAGATAGATAGATAGATAGATAGATAGATAGATAGATAGATAGATAGATAGATAGATAGATAGATAGATAGATAGATAGATAGATAGATAGATAGATAGATAGATAGATAGATAGATAGATAGATAGATAGATAGATAGATAGATAGATTGTTGTTTTTTTTTTTTTTTGGCAAATACATATCCCTAATGATCCTGTCTCCTTAATCTGTGAACAGCCGAACACTGTGCCGCCTGCATGCTTTTCTCTCTGGGATCATGAACAGCTGCTTGCTCATAATTATGTTGTCATCCGTTGTTATTTGGAAGAGGAAACTCATACTGACAGCTAGATTATTTTTGTGGGCTTGTGTGTATTTCCGCACACCACATTCACCTATTTTTGTATACAGTACTGTGGACTGTAATGGACATTGTTATGGCTATCATTTTCTGTAAAACATAGATCCATCTCCCTTCTTACTTTAGAGCCTGTAGATTTGAAATATACTTAGGAGATATATGGAAAAAAAAATCAAAGGGGACAAAAAAGGAGCAGGGTATGGATAGAGATGGAGAAGTAGCAGGCTGATTACAAGGTGTCAAAATTGCCAGGAGCAAGAAGGTGAAAGCAATCAGGGGTGAGAAGAGTGCAGCATTCGTGAGGGGCAACTAATTATCCATCTCATTTGTGGAGGGAAGCATTTGAGGCAGCTCTAGTCCACTGAATGGTGACAGATTGGTGCGGAGGAGAGGGGAGGTGTTAGAACAATGGAGCCCAGCTCACCATCATTACTGCATGCTAATCAGCAGTGCTTCTGCACCACCAGTCCGTGCTGGAGAGAGTTCGGGGAGACAGGGAAGTCACCGGCTTCAGGGGACTTCATTCATTTCCAAGAAGGGGGAGAAAAAGGGAGAAAATTGACACGAAGCATCGCCTGTTGGCGCTGTACCACTGCTTATTTGAGCACGCTGGTTATCCTGTGCAGACTGATCTTTGCGGCCTCCCCATTAGCTTGCACTTGCGAGATAATTGTGCTGTGAGTGTTCAGTTTTAACAAGCGCCAAGAGGAATAATAGTTCACTGAATGACAGAGAGCAAAATAAGTGGAGAGCATCACTCAAGTTTTACTAATGATCAAAAAATTTATAAAATACACTGTAAGATTTGGTGAATTCTACAGGCCTACAGATGATACTTAAAGGCTCACTATATATTGTTAAATACATGTGCAAATAGTAAAAAAAGCTAAATATGACTTGATGAAATTATCATATTGCAAGCCTGCAGTAAATACTATTTAGGCATGAGCTGTATGATATTCCAATGCAAAGCACATCCTTGTTGCTGAAATAAACTTGCCTTACCTTTGAAAAACAGCCATCATGCTGATCATTACGTTTAAATACCCTTCCTAAGAAATTGTATTTGTAACATTTGCACATTGTTTAGATTTTGACATATGGAAATAAGCAAAAATACTGAATATACACCCACCACCTTTAGTTGTACTTTTAAAGTGCCTCTTGGACAGAAATAAAAAGTGGTGTTACATTTGTAACAACATGAGTGCACTTCTTTAGTTTTCCACATTGTGACTGATCAAGTTGTTTTGCAACTGGAAATATTGTCAGATATGCAAATTAGTTTTTTTTAAGTATCAGAAAAAAATGCAGCCAGCTTACCAGCAGTGTCCAGTACATGTGGGAGAGGCAGCTCTGGATTACCTCTAGAGAGCAAGGCTCTTCAAATCCAGGCCTCAAAGGATGGCATCCTGCAACTTTAAGATGTGTCCCTGGTCCAACACACCTGAATCACCTCCTCAGTACACAATCACGTTCTCCAACGTTTTGCTAATAACCTCATTATTTGACTTTGGTGTGTTGAAGCAGAGACACATTAAAAGTTGAAGGACTCCAGCCTTCAAGGTCCGAATTTTTAAGATCCTCGCAATAGAGCCATGAAACACTTGGTCATTAAAGCACTTTAACAAAATACAAGCAGTACGATGGACAATTGCAGTGTTTTTTAAACTGCTGCAGTGTTTGTCCTTACTTGCTACACAGGAACTGCTCCCAGACTTGGTGGAAGGATAAACCTGCTCTCCCCTATTCTATGTTACATTCCTTTCTGTCATTGTTATCTTTATTTCTCAATGATTTCCATGGACTATTTAATTTGTCACTTTATACATTCAAGTGATAAAACAGAGTGAACATTTTATTATGAATTTTGGTAATTACCAGCTGCTATTGGGTGCTGTATAACTTAGGTAAATGATTTATTGTATTTCTTGGTCCACATATTCCTGCATGTTATTAGTGTGTGCAATCTAATGTTTGAACAACATTCATAATTAAAAACAAAAAACTTAAGTGAAACAAACATAAGTTTTTTTTTTTTTTTGGGAGGCCAGTAATTGGGCTATAATTGCTGCAGACAATAGACAGATAACACACCACTCCACAACATTATTATCTTCAACAATTACTCTTAAATATTTAACAAATGTTTTCCAGGCTGTGCCATTGCCAAGAAGATACAACACAAGTTGAGGGAAAAAAAACCCAAAAAAACAGCGATTGTTAAAGGGTTTAATCAAAGTGAAGCAAAACAGAGAGCTAGCAAGTCGATTAGGGTCACATGGCTGGAATGCCCTCTTCGCATCAATGTCGTTTAGACAATTAACAACTTGGGAGAGAAGCATATTCAGCTGTCTGTGCACTGGTCACCGTTGGCACGAGACAATGCCAACTCTGGTGGCGTTATGAGCCCCGAGTATCACCTCACAGTTGTCTTGCCATGCGTCAGGGCCCCTCATGCTCTCTCTGTGTGTGCAGGAGTCTGCCGCGGCTGACGGCGTGTTCGATTAAGTGTGCTGAAGCCACTGGCTGCCTGTGCAAAGACTCCAAGTGTCCCCTCCCTCTTCATTGTGTTTGTTTCAGTGCTGGTCTGAGAGCCCTGATTTCTGGAGCGGAGATTTGGCAGTCACAGCAAGTGATGACAGAGGCAGTGGTGAGATCGCACCCAGAACCCCAAAGGAGGCTCACATTTCAGGCAGATGAGAGGTCTGTTCAATACACCAAAGCACTGATCAGTGGAGTTTGATCATGCTGCTGTTCTAAAAAGTCACACATTTCCACCTGTCTGAAATGTTATTTAATATTTTACATGAACAGTGTTGGTTATTTGTGCACTTTTGAACATCTTGAGGACATTTGGTGGCCTAGGAGTCTAACCATACAACTGAAAGTCCAGCTCTTATTATTTTCTTTTTTTTTCTTGTAAACCGGTAATGGTTGTTTTTTTTTCTTGACACGTGGGGGAGGGACTGGTCATGGGGATGTTTGCGGAATTGCAACTTGCAATTCAAGGGTTAAGGCAGCATGAAAGAATCCATTCTCGGTTTAATGACCTAGCCTCGCCGGGCGAGGACGACAGGGAACATGCTCTTGACTTGTACTGAATTTGCCAATTAACACCTCCGGTAACAGGCTGCCTCTGAACATCACCAGCGAGGAGAAAGGCGGAGCAACTCTCATGCTTTGTTTTTCAGCCTCTGATCCAGTAATGATGAGGTCTGTGAGTTCTTCATATACAGAATGCTATTACGCTTTTTGGTAGATTGGCTTTTTGCTGTGTGGATTGTTGTGATAAGTTAGAGATGAAACCCCCCTTAATTCATGAGCTGGCAGTGGAGTTGGAAACATTTTATTTTCCACATGCCGCTCTGATCCTCGTGCAGTTATTGGGCATTCTATTTTTTGCACACGACCATATGGCCATGTGCCTCTTCAATTAGACACGTGGCTTGTTTCTAAGATACACCGTGCTTGATTAGCTTTTGTCCTTTCTTATTGTTGCACTTGAAAACACAAGGCAACAGTTCTGTCCTTGATAGATTTATCAGGAAAAGATTTTTTTTTCTTTTTCCTTCTTTCAAGTAAGATCCCCGCTCTAGCCACCCCTTCGGTTTCACACATGCTTATCAGACTCCCAAACAACACCTAGCACAGGTGTGAATATCAAAATCCCCAGTGAAAATCACAGTGGGTACTCTCATGTTGTCTTTGGAGTCCTCTTACATGCAGCAGTGGCTTTTGCATCGGCCCGAGATACTGCTGGCTAACAGCAACTGCAGAAACACCTTTGGCTAAGTGTAAGGTGGACCTCCTTACACCAAACGCTCTTAATGACTGAAAAAAAACCTGCCACCCAGATCTAATTGAAATAAAAAAAAAGGAGCTTAAGAGTGAAGAGTACAGTAGCTGGTTATTGCCCAGTACAATCACA
Organism: Xiphophorus maculatus; assembly: GCF_002775205.1. NCBI lineage: Eukaryota > Metazoa > Chordata > Actinopteri > Cyprinodontiformes > Poeciliidae > Xiphophorus > Xiphophorus maculatus. The sequence goes on along the minus strand of NC_036449.1, from coordinate 17,949,473 downwards.
CCATGACACTGTAGTTTCACAATTCATTAGCAGGTACTTTCACAATATACAATAATTGAAAGATGGCTGCATAATTGATAGCAGTTCACACCGCAGGGAAAGTGCTCTGATCCATCTAATGATAGTAATAAAGTGTTGCGGGCTGAAGATGCTACCAGTTGAGGTGTGAGCTGTGTACATTTGTGATGACAAAGGCCTTGTCCTAACACTTTGTCAAACATAACAGATACAAAACACCGCGAAGATGTTACTCACATTCATGTCGGCGGAACTGCGAAGACTCGTGAAGGCAACCTCGAGGAGGTTAGTGGATCGCCTCTCCTCTTTTTCATGACCGCCCTGTGTGTAAGAAAATACGGATGCAACATGAATGTGTTCACTTATTCAGCGATTTGCAAACCATATGACTCAATGGGAACTGAAAGTCATCCTGGCAGGCCAGTTTTCATGACATTTCATAGCAGCTGTAGTTATTGCTGGATTAGCAACCTGAGCAACAACAATATAATGTTATAAAATACTATGTAAACATTTTAAAACAATCCGTTTTTGTCCTTTGACAAATACAACCAAGATTACATAAATATGAAGCTGTGTTTTAAGGAATGCACATCTAAAGCAGAACAATCAAGTCCAGGTTTGACCAGTGCTAACTTTGTAGATTTTAAACCCAACAGGCTCAAATGTAGTCCCAGTTCCTCAAAACAACAACAACAAACAAACAACAGCAAAAAAATTGTAAGCACATGATCAGAGTCTGCAAATCACAAATCAAATTTACTGCAGGATAAACACATATTTTCCCATATTGCGACATGGTGCAGATATACATATCCATATTCAATCCCCACTGATGGGATATGCAAAAAAATAATAGAAAACTTTTTTTGCGGGGCAAATAGCATAATTAAAAAATCAAAACAAAAATAAAAAGTCTAAAATTTATGTTTACTCAAAGGTGTATAACATCTCCTAAATAACTATGTAACATTTTAAAAAGTTGGTACTACTTTATATTTCTAATAATATTCACAAAGACAGACATGGTGAAATGAATTCACCATACATATTGTATGGTGACATATTGTAAAACTGCAATAAACACAATAAATCTTTATAAATTGTGGATACATATGCTTAGTTATTTTTAGACAGAATTAAACATTATCCTATATCCCAGTCAGCCCAATGTATAAGGCCCTCAACCAACAGGGGGCCTCAAGAGCTGACTCAAGTCATGTTTACAAATGTACAGTTTCTTTCTAGGAGTGACATGGTAATCGCAATCATGCTTAACAAGACCATTGATTCTTAATATATAATCTAAAATGCAGAAAATCTGGAATGTTGCTGCTTTCAGTTTTGAGGTGATGTTTGATTAGCCTGTGGCAGCATTATTTTTGATCAGCATTTACACTGTTATAATGATTTTTATTTGTGTCCACGGTACTTGATAACTTCTGCTGGGATTTGTGGAGATGCCTCCAAGGGTCTTAGAATTGTCACTTAAGTCGAATTTACAAACTGCAGAGATTCACTAAGTAACCTCAAGAAGATTAGCAGACGCTGCATTCATTTTCATGACCACCTTTATGTGCGTAAGAGAATAGGAAGCTTATTAGAGATGCCACATACAAATCAATTCATTTATTCAGTGTTAAGAAACCATCTGGCTTGATGGGAGCTGAAAGTCATCCTGGCAGGCCAGTTTCCCCGACTGACACCTCATAGAATTAGTGGGAGGACGGCTTAATTTACCGTCTTTTGCTCGGCTCAGAGCACAGCTTATCGCCTCTCCTCACTCTGAAACATCAGTCATTATCTAAAGAGAGTCTTCTACCTTCTCCTACCTCAATTCTTTGTTGCAAATATTCACCAGATCAGGTTGTTTATTAGTCTTAGGTAGTGAGATATAACACTTTTTGTGTTCTCTTTGTGAAAGCTGTGAAAATGGCACGCCATATGTAATACACTTGCTTGCTGTTGGTCTTGCCAATTCCCCCAAGATTGGTAATTCCTGTGCCAATGCTCACACTCTCTCTTTGTCCTTGTGATTTGATTGGGATTGTTGGATCGGGTTTCTTTCTGATGCCGTGTCTCATGCTTAGTTGTTGAATCGATGGCACTCGGAGTCCGATTCAAAATAACCATTTGAACCAGAACATACGTGTTCAGTCGTACCTCAGAGCTACTGATGAAACAAGCATTTCAGAAACCAAATAAATGCCTGAAAAACATCCAAAAGAAATCAGTAATGCTTTTTTTTTTTTTAAAGCTCACTTCTAATTCTGCACAAAACAAATTGGCTGCATATTTTGTTCACACCTTGTGCAACCTGGGGATAGCGAGCGCAATTCTCCCTCGTCATACCTGTGACAACAACCTGCAAAGTGCTCCCAGTGCCCTAATCTGCAAGGTAGAGACCTGCTGCTGCTGCATGGAGATGTTGTTTTCTTACTCCTCGGATGCTTTTCCCTGCGGTTTTTTACATTTACACACCCACCAGAATCACAAAAGGTAAAAGAGAATATGAGACTGTCTCACAAGCTTCTCTTTTTTATTTTTATTTTTTACTCTCTCTCCCGAAAGCATGTTTGCATCCAGTAGAAAGCAATAAAGACAAACTGATGGTGTTTGATTTAGAAATGGCAGTCAGACAGTGATTTCAGCTCCAACAGATGGCCGGTAGATTGGTTTAAATGAGTAACACCACTGCCTGCTTTAAGAGTTGGCTCAAGTAGTAGAGTAGTGTACTACTGTCATATCATATCTCCGTGTGTGAATGATGATGTCACCATGATAGATGCTGCTCAAGTGGGATCAGACCTACCCGGTGGTGCCTGCAGAGACCTGCTCTGGGAGATCCCTGTCTGGCTGCATTATTCAACAATACTTCTTACCTCTCAAATGGGAAAAAGGAACTCTTGAATATTTGAAAGATAGATTTGATTTTTTATTTACGTGCATGGAAGTGGATGGGAGAAAGAGGGGGGAAAATAGAAAGAGTGCCAGCCGGTGCAGCCTGGATGGTCACCAAGGCAACTTGCCGAGTTTTGCTAACTGATCCACTGTACGGGACTTCTTGGCTGTATCACTGGGGGACGGTTTGGAAAAGTGTGTTACTTCGAGCGCCTTTTGACTGCGACTATGTGTTGACAGATCATTGATCATTTTAGTTTCACAACCATGTGTACCAGTTAGTTAAGCAGAGGAAATATACTGTATCTGCTTTGTGGCTCAGAGCATATCTTACTCAAACCTTGAAAAGTATGGTGTTCAAAGTTTAGCTCATTATATCTGTCTATTGAGATGCAACAAGTCCACTCCATTAAAAGCACTTTCCAAAGTTGGACTAAAAAAAAAAGATACTTTCTCAACCAGATATTTGAGCATACTGCAATAAAACGCACAACCATTTGCTTTTCATCTTCTGACATTAAATTAAAGAAAACATTTCCATATATCAGTCAGTTAGGAAAGCTTAGATGATGACCTCATTTCTCTGCATCTAATAGGTTGCCTCAGTATTTGAGGTAATGGACGCACATATTCATGTGTTTTATAAGGCAATCACACTCAAACACACAGTTTCCTTGTGTGAAATCTACAGTTTTCTTTCTGATAGAGAACTGTGGACCTCCACAAATATGGTTCCTCTTTAGGTGCAATTTCCTGATAACTGGAAGTGCCATGTTCTTCAAAAAAACATATATGCATGTGTAAACAACGTGACAATGTCCAGCTGTCATATTGTTCAGGTCGACATATTGTGGTACAAAATGTGTGAATCAAGGGAAAACAAAATAAAAAGACCTTCTGAAGATGCTGGCTGAAAATGATCATTCTCCACAGTGAAACAAGCACTGGACCACCACGAGCTGAAAGGCCACGCATTGAGGAAGAAGCCATTACTCCAAAAGCAACATGAAAAGCCAGACAACAGTTTGCAAATGCAGTCAGGGACAAAGACCATCATTTTGGAGACAGGTCCCATGGTCTGAGGAAACTGAATTTAAAATGTTTTGCCATAATGACTATTAACAGTTTTGTAAGAAAAGGGGACAATGGTGGCAGGTAGGTCTGGTATACAAAATAAAATAGATGGCGCCTTGACAAAATAACATTATGCAGAGCTATACTGTATTGAAGGACTCTCTCTAGACAACAGGCTGGAAGCAAAAACATTGGTGCAAAGAAAGCCATAGACTTTCACAGGGCCAATGATTAGAAGTGGCCATCACAATAAAAATGTGTGTCAGCAAAGTGGACTACAAACCTCACAACTACAAGTCATGTAGTTGAAAGGCAATTTAACAAAATACTAGGGAACTGTATGTAAACTTTAAAATTTAAGGAATGTTAAAAAAGATCATAATTTAAAAACATTTATATTTATCATTATGAAAAATGGCAAACAGAATAATGTTGGCAATTCTTTCTGAGCTAAAACAGAAAGAAAATCTAATTTGTTGGCAGTTAGAAAAATGTCTTATGTATATATTTAAATAGTGTATAACAACTGTAATTATCTTGTTATAACTGTATTTATGTATTTTTGATCAACTATTTATGAAATGGTAATCCAAGCCCACTTTTGAACTAGTATTTTTTCTATCGTTTTGTTTTTCTGTGGGGATAAGATACATTAGTTCTATACTTATCCAATACATTCACTGTTTTGTCTTTCACAGATAAACGGAATAGAAATATGGAATAAAAAAAAGTGTTGAAGACTTTGTTTCAATACATATCACCGCTCAAATCCTCAGAACAACAATGTTGATGGCGTTTTTGTAGCAAACACACACAGACCCATTATTCTGGGGATGCTAAAATCCAGATTTTCTGGAATACTAAAATCCAGATTTTCTGGAATGTGCCCGATTTGTCAGATTAAATGAATCAATATTTCAGTTGCAACATAAGAAAGGAAATCTGCTTATTGATAACATAGCAGACATTGTGGCAGACAGCGATAGCCTATTGTCAAGTCGGCGACGCACAAACATGGCTGCCGAACCACTGCTCAGATCCTGATGAGCCAAGCTGAGTATTGATCCATCTGGCTCTGAAGACACTGTCATGTCACCTTTGCATTTAAGTGTTATCTTGTCAGCTTCAAATGATCTAGCTGTCAGATCTGGAACAACCTGGTCTGTGTGACGTTGCTTTGTTCCTAATACCCAGCTGTTTATCCAGCAGTCTGTGCCAACAGGGTATTAGACCCTGATGTTTACTGTGTTTTGATATGTTAGAATGAATCTGATCTGCTACCATGCAACACTGCACTTGCATATGTCTTCATAATTTGACATAATGCGCGTCTGTGCAACTATGTCAGCAATATTTCTGCATCCTGCCTAACAGTTGCCACTTAAACCTACAGCTTCAGTCAATTTTCCATCTTAATTTTATTCATTTTCAGCTGTTTTTTTTGGTATCACCCATTCTCAGGGATAATTAAACAGACAGCTCAGAGTGAAGCATAACAGCAACACAAAGCATGTGCAAATTGCTTTAAATTTAATTCCCTTTTTTCTCCCGCAGCAGCTGCAACTCAGGATAAAAGGTGGCAACCCTGCCTTGTGATGAAAGGCCTGAAACTCTTCCAGTCAAGGTGTGGAAACGGTGAAAAAGTAAAGCAAATTCCAGCAGAATAGAGGTCAGTCTTATGTTTTTGAATTTTTTCCATAGGTTTGTTCATTTTTGTTCTGATGTCTGCTATTAATTTTTTAATCCCATGTCTGTATATTGATTGAGTTTCTCACTTAAGTTTTTTAAAATAAGTTTTTTATTAAAGGTTTTTAATCTCATTGCAGTCAAGTGATCATCTTGATCTGCTTTGTAGGCGATAGAAATATGTCAGACAGCAGTTTGTACACTATAGAGGCAGCAAGTTACAGTTACAGACACAATTTTTCAAAGTGAAACAATTAGCTTTTCAGTTTTTGTTTTGCTTCATGTTGCACTTTGCAGACCTTTTTTCGTAAACAATAATTCAATTCAGTTCACTTCAGTAATATTTGATCAACCCCACAATTAAATTGTTCCAATAAAAGAAAGTATTTTGAAGAAAATATTTTGATTCATAAAATACATTATCATTTATTTACAATATTGCATTTTAAATGCATTATTTAAATGATACATATTACTTGATAGATTCTATTTATTGTATGATATGCGTTATTTATACAGTAAGTGTTTCTAAAAACAGAGACACAAATTCAAATAAAAGAAAATAAATATAGATCATTTTATTTGGTCCTCTATAGATATGATTGTTCAGAAAATAAAATTAAAAGAAAAGCTACGAGACAAAAAGATTTTCTCAACCATCTATGTGGCTGTCTTATAGATTTGAGTGGTGGCGACGTACATCACGACACATTTATTTTTCCTCTCAACTTGGAACATAGTTCTCTTCCCCGTAGAATTCAGAACTGATCATTAACCTTTCCTTTGGTTCCTTCCCTTGCCTGGTCACATTTCCTCTCTATTTGGTTCCTGGCCCCATATGCCACTTTCCTATTTCCTGCCTGTAGACAGCAGGGAGTAGCTCTATTATCACCTTCCTAGAGCTGTCTTTGAATGTGAGAGGCAATTCCATTTCACTCAGCCATGGGGAGGAGTACAAGGAGGAGGTGGAGGAGGAGGAGGAAGAAAAAAAGAAAAAACAGAACACACAGAAATTGGTTTAGGTTTACTTCTTATAGCGGACTGTAAGACTATTTTTCTTTCTGGCCTTTATTTCAAAGGCACAATACAGAGCCTACTGCTGATGTGCAGTGGGTTTTTTGTGATATATTTTCAAGTCTGAGCAAAGGTTAACTGCCGTGGATTATGTTTGGTTGTTGTGTGAACCCTTTATCGCATTTAGAAGCCATCTTTTGAAATATTAATAATCCTAAAGCAGCTATATTACATGGCTGTGAAGCTGTTCTAAACATAGACAAGATGCCTGTAATGCTCGCTCTCGACTGTGCTGAGCTTACTGCATTTTGCGACATTTTACTTGTGTTATTTTTGGGCTTCCCCTCAGTCCAATACCGGCTTTTCTCAGCATCCGAGTTCTTTTTGGAATGGAAGGGCTCTTGACAATATTGCTCCTGGATAAATTAAACATGAGTTACGCAGAGTGATAATCTGTGGGCCTCTCTTTTCACACTGCATTCCCAATGAGCTGCGTGTTGGCCTGGTGTTGTTGCCTGTGATTTTAATGAAGATTATTCTTGTAACACGACTGTCGCCTGTTTGCTCCTATTCTCCCCCAAATATATTTTTTTCTTCAGACTGAGATTTTCTCTGGTTTCCATCAAGTGATCTGTGTAGTTATGCTGTTTATTTTAAGGACTGTTTCGATTGCAGGTCAATGGCCTGTTTGTTACAGATTTATAATTAAGATACTTAGGTACTGAATCAGATAACTGTTTTCTGTCTTGCTGTTTTTGGACTAAATATTCATCATCAAGCTCACCAATCAAACATAAACTGCCAGACACAGCTGTGACTGACTAATTAGCATTGATTTCCTTCTTGTATATTCTAATGAATTACTGTAAAAACTTCCAACGGAATTATATAGTAAGATGGCTGTGAAATATGCCACTCTTCTGTAAATATAAATACTTTTTGTAAGGATGGGAAATATTATAGGCTTGCTGTGGTATAGCTGTGCTATAAATGTACAAATGAATTACCTACGAAATTTTGGCAGCATGAGAAACAAAAGATTAAACGACTTCCACTGGTTTAACGTTGCTATAATTAAAATGTTTTTAATACTGGTTTGCTTTTTATGTTTAACACCGAGTGTGTTTCCATGGACTATTTCAAGTTACATATTTATGAACCTGTAATTTTCTCTGCTATTGTTGAGATTGGTTATTTTAAATGAATTTTCATAAGCAACAAAAAAGAGAGAAAAAAACCAAAACAAAACAAACAAAAAACACTATTAGGTTTCATAACAATGTTAGCTTTTTAAAAAAGAAAACATTTCAGATAAAGGAGATGCACAGGAATTTGGAAAATTTGTTTAATTTAGCTACTTCATTGAATTTTGTGAAATATTTTAATCTTTCAAAATACACATTTTTCTGTGCTTTGCAATATGTTGCTATACATTTTATAGTCAGTTTGTAAATCCATTAAGAAAGAATTCAAAATCTGATTGGCTCTACGATAATGTGCATCATCCATTCATCCATCCATCCATCCATCCATCCATCCATCCATCCATCCATCCATCCATCCATCCATCCAACCAACCAACCAACACTTCTTATCCCTCCATGTTTGCAGCAAGTGGGGTATTCTTTGAGTGAATGGATGTAAATTTAAAATTTACAAACATATTGTGGAATATTAACCACCATGTTGGAGGTGCAAGAAGTGGGAGGGGAAACAATTTTTTTCCACTAAATATATATATTTTTTAAATTCAATTTTTTTTATCCTGTTCTATTTGTAATATGTGATGACAGTTAGATTTCACAAGATTATATCCAGATAAATAATTATGCTTCTTCTTTTCCGTCTGATTAATATAGCTCAGATTATTTCTTTCCCAAAATCATAAGTAACAGAAGTACTTTTGAGTCCTCCTATGACATCACCTTTAAAAAATTTCTGGCAGAAATTCTTTAAGCCAGGCATATATTTATAAACAAAATTTAAAAATATAGCATTAGTCTGAGTTTTTGTAATTGCATATCAACTGTAATAGAAATACAGTGAGGAACAATGCAATTAACTTCGTAAAAAATACGTAATGTAAAAATTACAGTTACAGGCCCATAATTTAACTATCAATACTTTACAAATCATTTACAGCAAAACTATTGCAGTCCTTCTATATATTAAAGAAAAAACTTAAAGCACAGTCTTCTGATGGTTAGCTTGAGGCTGACTGGGTTCAGAACATCTCAGAGCATCCTTAAAGTACCAAATGCACACTTGGTCTTGGCCACTCTTAAAATGGAACTGATGTTCAATAAATAATTTCAAAGTCACAAACATCGTCCTCACAATCACAGCGATTCAATGATATTCATTTGGCATAAGTCAGTTTCATTTCTGCATGCTTTTCATCAGAAATGGCTTAAAAAGTGGAGTTAGTCTGAATTTTTTATGCTGTGGGCTTACCGAGGGGACAGTGGCCATGTTCCTCACTCGCAGACGAGTGACGGTGCATGGCAGCAGAAGTAACAAAATGGTCACAAACCCCTACCGCTCTCCCCGGGTCACACAGGCTATTTAAATTTTAACGAGAGCAGCAACAAACCAAACAGTTGATAACGGATCAGGAGCAGGTGATAAAAGAAGTTATGGTAGGAACATTAGACATCTTCAGACTTTGTGCTTCCAGAGATTATTTACCCACAATTTGTTAGGCCAAATAATGCGCATCAGTGAGTGTGAAGCGGTTACAAGCATTACTCTCAGGGACTTTGGTACCCGGAGGATGAAAATATTTCACAAGTGCTGTTTTGTCACAGAACTGGGATGAGGCAGCATTCACACATTTATAATTATGCATGAATTTCATCTCACAACCTCCTAATTCAAATTGTTCTAGCTTTTGAGAATTGCAGCTATAATTCTTGGTCGACTCACCAGCGTAAATGAGTTCACATTTCAAAAGGATAAAATTTATTGTCCAGCTGTCATGATCACACAATGTGAACAGACAACAGGTTTGGAATATGTGATTGAGTAAATAGAATTTTTATGAAAAATAAACATAGGCTATATGCACTTTCTTTTGTAGAGTTGGTGTAAAATATTGTGAAACTAAAACTAAATCATATTGTCATTTGTTGAAAAACAGTAAATATTTGACTTGTGTCTGCTTGATATATATAAATGTTTGAATTTATACCTTTTTGTACTTAATAAAAAAAAAAAAAAGAAAAACTACTTCTATCCATTTTGTACAGATTGACCCCCCCCCCTCCACAATGTAGTTCTGGTATGATATTAGCACATGATACCTGTCACTCTCATTTCCAGCGAACATCATGATCACCTGTCCTGAGGTTAATTTGCTGTGAGCTTTGTGGTAAAGAATCACGCTTGAGTCTGGTCTGACTGGGCAACCCTTAAAGTACATCAATAATGAGCAGGTGTAGGAGTGCACTTCTGCGTAGACGCGTGTCTCTGTGTCCAGGGAGGATGGCTAATAAGGGTTTAAAAGCCACAACTGTCCACTCCGCCCCTTAGCAGGCCTCCAGCTGTCTTCTCTGTCAGAAAGCACCCTGATTCCCTCTGACAGAGAGGATCACTGATGGCAGCAAGCCACAGGGGAATGTAGTTATGCTAGCATAGCACAAAGCACCACCCTACTGAATCAGATTAGTAATGCTTGTTAATTAAAGACATAAGTTAGATATCAAATTTTTTTTTTATCAGTCAGAGCAAACAATAATAATAAAAAGAACCTTGACTTTGATTTATAGATGGAAATTCCAATGTGACATCTAGCAAACAGCATATAAATAACTTAAAAGCCATCTTAAATGCGTTCCCATGAAATTTTTAGAGCTACTGTAATATAAGCCACTACCTGTCATGAATCCCAAATAACCTTGGCTCTCCCCTCTTAGTTCAGCCCACTGAGCCTCATTCCTTATTACTGGCCTGACAAGGAAATGTTTACCCATCCGACAAGAGACACGCCATTTCATAGTCACAAAAAGCAATTTCACCTGACTGGAGGAGCACACTATGTCCCAATATCCTTGCTGGCTATAATTTTGTTGTCATTTTGTGTGCTGTGATCATATCATTGAAGTGACAGTGGTGGGCATTAGGTAAAGTCCCTAAGCTGGTGCTCACTTTCAGGCTTGTTCTCTCCTTGTCATTCACATTGATTGGATTAGACCCAGGTGGCGTACAGATTCCTTTGGCACAACAATAAAAAATGATGATATGACGATGAAAGAACTAACATTGTTTTTTTAAATTAAATTAACACTGTTAATCTGCGAAGGGTTGATGGAAAATATGTATTTTTTTATAATTATGCATTTTAGAGAAGAATCTTGCTTTTCTGAGCTCATCACAATTCAATTATGTAAAAGAGTATTTAGCTTGTTAAAGTTTTCTTCTGTATTTGTTTATTTGTCACTCCTATGACAGATCATTTGACAGATTTTAATATTGGACAATAATCATTTGATTAACTATGTTTTCTGGCAGATCTGTGCTATCATTTAGTGAAACTATTATTGTGCACCTCCTCGTTATATTGTTTATATACAAGTGTTATATCTATCTCAAAAAGGTATATATAATATTACTGCCTGTAATATTGTTTCAGCCAAAAACAATATTACAGGCAGAACAAATCAGTGAGACAGTGATGGAAGAGCCTGGAGAATGATGGCTCCCATGTTAGAGTTCCTGGTAAAAAGCATTGTTGACCCATATAACACTAAGGTCTGTGTTGCATTTGTCAAAAACTATCTTGACAATTCCTATGACTTTTGGTTTTGTACAAACTGATAAGACACAGATCCAACTTTCTGGAAGGTGTGAATGTTTTAAATGTTTCTCCACTCCAGCACATCCACACATCCAATAGAGTTATTCAAAGTACTCAGCTTTTATTTGGAAAAAGTCGTCCAAAGTTTTGTGTTTATATTTCACGGCATGTTAACAACGGATTGAACAACTGTACCAGCTGAAAAAACTGTGGCGGACACAGGGTATAGATACGTGAAGTGTTTACATTTTCGCTGTAATCTGTCTTGTGGGCGGACTGGATACCTGAATGGCCATTGGGTCTTTAAGCATTAATATCTCATATAAATACATGACACAGTCTGTCTACCTGCCCACCTTTAAGTAGCTAAAAAAACACTCTAAAATTCAGGTTCTGAAGTTCCCTAGTCAAACCACATAAAATTCATTAAGATGCCATAGTGTTTATGGCCCTAAACACCAATCAAATGTGGCTTAATTAAATAATAAAATTAAATAAATCCCCACATAATGATGTAAAAGAGTGCCACCTCCATCTTTGTCTGTTATCTCAAAAACTTCTTGGCAGTTGTTAGCGCCAACAGATCATTATTTAATCACTGTTTTTTTTTGTATTTACTTATTATCTGATATTTAAATTACTTTGATCATCTGAAACAGTTAGGTGTGACAAATAAAGCAAAAGCAGAAAAAATCTGTAAGGTGACAAACAGTTTTCCACAGCACTGCGTAACAGGCCTGCATGTAGACATGTAAATATATGCATGTATGCACATATTAGCATTAAGATCTTATATTTTTTTAAAATATAAATAGCTATAGATTCTGTTCATGGTGAGTCACTGCATTATGCTCAGCTGGTCAAATAAGGCTCTTTGCAGAGACAGGAGGCAGCCATCCTAACCTGCACTGTTCTACATCTCCCCAAGGACAAAGCTGGCCACAAGCATAACAAATGAGCCTCCTCCTCTTTGATTATGTCCACTGGTTGTAGCTGAGGCAATAAAGGGAAGACTTAGTCTGATAAACAGGGGCACCGGTACCTGGGGAGACGCACGAAGTTGCTGCATGGTTGATTCAACAATTGGTTCATGGGAGACAGAGAGAAAGAGAGAGAGAAAAAAAACAGAAAAAAACAAGCTCACTTTGCTTATTAAAGACCAGCAATGGAAGTGAACCATAATCCTGTAATGAGCAAAGCAGAGAGTGGTCTCTTTTCCTTAGGCACAGACAAGCCTGTGCTTGCATGTTTCTCAGAAATAGATTGCTGGACCCAGTAGCCCTTCTGTAATGACCCCTCTTGTTAGCTTTAGAGATTCATGGCTGTTCATTAAAGATATAACATGGTGGGCAGTACCACAGTGAAATAGATCTTTACTTGTGTTCCTTTTTCCTCAGATGATTTAGAATATCTTGTGCACAGTGATTGGCCAATCATACTGCAGAGCTGGTCAACCTGATAAGACAAGTTATAGAATAACTTTTACCTACATTCTAAAACATTCTATAAACTTTCTGGGGTAAAAATAAACCAAATTGGGTTATTTTGCATGTCCAGTCTGAGGGTTGACTAAACACAAGTTCAGGTTATGGATATGACCCAGCTACTGGGTTAGATTTTACATCACAAAATGGGTTAAAGTGACTGGCAGTTTGAGTGACAAGTCATTTTTATGTTAGCGTAAAAATAGAACAAATCCTTAAAAATGATCATATTAAAAATGACAGCAATATGATAATGTCTAATTTAATTAATTAAATATTAAAATCTATATTGTCGACACCTGCCTGTCCATTGTTCAGTATTTGCAGATTCTTTTCTGTGGAACTTAACTGTAGATTATTTGCACTAAAACCGACTATTTATGTTTTTATGTATGGCATATCTAAACTATTCAAAAGAAAGTGCAGCGTGAGAAGCTGAAATACCAAGGAGCAATGGAGGGCATTTGCAATCAGTCGATCCAGGTGTGTGTAATTTCTTTGCCACTGATTGGCTGTACCCCCAAGAAAGGAAATAAGGAAGTATTTGTGGATTTGAGCTATTTGTGGGTGACTGTGGTGCCTCGCCCCTGCAAATACCGGAGATCCACTATACTCAGAATATAACTCCACATGAATTTTGTCTACATTGACTTTCCCACCAATTCTTTGGTCCGCATACCTCCAGCACGCCCTAATTACTTTGCAAGTAAAAGAGCAATGTTAGCTAAAGTAAGCAAACTCCGTGTCTTACCATTTCTTTTCACGTCCTGTAAAAGAGCTTTAGTAAACTCTGATCAGTATGGAGTGTTTTACTGTCAAATAAAACATCCAAAAGACCTGGATGTGCAGTGATATTGTAAGCACACACAGTGATTAGGGGGACACAAATAAATGGAGTGGGGAGAATTACAAGACGGGGGAATTAATTCAAACGGGACAGAGAAAAGGTTCACACAACCTAGGGTGAAAAGCAGAAATAGAATGGAAAGAAGTAGCACAAAGCATGAGGACAAAAAATGCAAAATGAATAGGTAGAATGAGCAAACTATTGGGCAATAAAAAAATGCAAATAAAGTTGACAGAAGGTACAAACAGCCAAGTGAAGCAAATGAATGAGAGGCAAGGTGCAGCCACCAATGGAGGACAAACTCAAATTAAGAGGAGAAAATGCACGTTGTGAGACAATCACAAACAGAGCAGACAGAAGTTGCAAATAGTAAAGAGTGCAAACTTTCTGCACAAAGTGCAGTGGGACATATGCAAAGGAATGGGGAGAAGGTGCACACATATGCCAATGGAGGAAGGAGAGGATGCAAATATCACAGGTGGACAAAAGCAAATGGAGTGTGGAGAAGGTGCACACAGTGTGGAAGGGCAGACACAAAATGAGGTGGGAGAGGATCCACGGGGCCTGAAGGGACAAATGAAAATAGAGTGAAGGGAAGTTGCACACAGAATGGGGCAGACAGCTTGTGTTGGTGCCCAACCTGGACTACTTTCTTCTCCACTGATATTTAGTTACACATCAGCTTCACGATTTGTTGACTTTGTCCACATCGAAAACAATTTTTCTGAACCATTTGTTGTGTTGGAGCTTTCTAAAAACCTGCCTGTGAATAAAATATCATTTGTAGAAATGACTTCATTCATGCACAAAACATATAAAAATTGATGCATGGAGGCATTCAGATAAAACTCCCTGCTGTTGAGTATGTCAGTAGTTATGCTTGTCACACCATCTATTTCAAAGTCATACAATGGTCGGTTAAACACACAAAATCAAATCAAAACAACATTATAAGTTTTCTTTATACTTATACAAATAATTAATATGCTGAAAAACCTTTAGGAAGAAAACAAACAAACAAAAACAACACAACACTGGTTAATCCTTGTAAAAGCACAGTTTATGTTTTCTACCCACCACATCCAGGCCAGCCAGGGACCATAAACTGCCACATGTTGTACATGTTTAAATCAAAAAGCAATTAGTCTGAACAAGATCTCTGTAAAATTCTGTAATCAAAAACTGTAAGAAAAATGTTCCACTAAACTCTTTCTGTTTGAGTCCAGTTTTGAAGTGAATCATTTTACCATTTACTTCCAACTTACTCCCCACATTATCAGTTAACTTGTCAATGAAGGTGTTTGACTGCGGCTGCTTCTTCTGTGACTTTTGCCCAACACAATGCAACAAACCGCTTTAAAGAATCTGTCTGACAACATAAAGCCGGCTCAAAAAGCAACACATCATTAATTAAACAAGTTAAAGCAACTCTCGATGGTCTCGGTTTATAGATTTTTAACTATAGAAACTTGAAAAACTCTTTACTTTGTAGAACAACAATTCACTAAGAAAATAAAACACTGGGAAAAGAAACAGCCAACCAGGGGCCCTCAGCAGCCATATGTTTCGCTTGTGGCTCCGGTGGGTCTTGTTTGCACTGCTAATGAAGGGAAAGCATTGGAATTACATCGCTGTAAAAAAAAAAAAAAAAAAAAAAAGTGATCGAAAACCGCAAGAGAACAGCTAAATCAACTCCTTTACCGTCAGGTTCCAGATTTGAAATGAATAATTTTTGAATTTACAGTTAAACCACGCAGGATTGTGAGTCAACTTATTAAAGAAAACTGGAAGGTGTCCGTCCACCTGCAGCTGCTTTCTCTGCAACTTGTTCCGTCTTCTCAATCAGATCTGATTCATTTAGATTTAATCTGCAGGGGAAACTAATTATTTCCTCTGCAGATTGTCAGATTAGATGATGTAGTTTTTAATTACCAATTTTAGGAACATTTCATTTAATTTGTTATTTGAAATATATTTCATGAAAAAATTGTTTTTCCCCACACGAGCCTCTAATTACCATTCTTCCAATTACCTCTCCAAAAAAGCACTGGCCAAATTAACTAAATTGTTGCACAATGACTCTTAATGGAGAGCATATTTTTTTGTTTTTCAGCTCCTCCACTGGGCTGCTGCCTGCTCTTGCCTCTTATCAGTGCCCAGCTTCCTAACTTTCAGTGAGTATAAAATATTTACCAGCGCTGGGACTCATAAACACATCTTCAGTGGGACGCAGTGATTTCACGCCATATCACAAGCATTTTAAGGCTGCCTGTCATGGACTGTCATTTTTGGTATGTTAATAATAAATCCCGGTTTGCTTCGACAGACATACTTTGGCACTCATGGTGCATAAATAGGTAAATAACGCAAAGTAAAGGTAAATAGCGTAGCCGAGAGAGAGAGAGAGAAAGAGAGAGAGAGAGAGAGAGAGGAAATAGCTTTAATAATTATGATATTTTATGTCTTTCTTATGAATAGAAACAGTCGGAGTCCTTATATGTTTTAATCACATATAGGCCCGTGTCACACTACAAACAAATCACTTTGTTCACAGCGCTCCTAATTAAGAGCTGTCTAATTAAATTACAGTCCTGAGTTAACCAATAGCAGCGGTTGTTTCATTAGGAAAGAGCGCAGAGTGATGGAGAGAAAATCCATCCTGATTGCAGGATGGTGTCAATTGGCTAATTTGCCGCCTTCCTTACTCCAAGTCATGTTAGATTAGGAGAGGCGTGTGCAAAAAGCCTGTAATATAGGATGAGCTAATAGAGCTATGCAAGTGGAGCATTGCATCTCGCTGACGAGTGAAATCTCAAAGAAATTTATGAATGTGGGCAGTGGCTTTGCGAGCTCCAATGGATCAGAGGAGCTCTCGTTGCAGGACCATCCTATTATATCTGCAAGTGACAACCTGGAGAGAAGTTCACCTCTGAAAAAAAACTCCAGGGAGATGACGAATCAGTCAGAGGCAGACAATTTCCCCGACTCCAAGGACGCGTCGGGGGACGTCCAGAGGGGCAAACTCTCTCCTGATCTCCACGGAGTCTCTGACATCCGTCATAATTTCGATGGATCTGCAGGAGAAAGGTGCATCTTTTCTCCGTCCGCCCAGCCGCCGTCAGTCTCCGCTGCTCCCACTGCCATGTTTCCGTACCCGAGCCAGCATGGACCGGCGCACCCCGCTTTCTCCATCGGGAGTCCCAGCCGCTATATGGCCCATCATCCGGTCATAGCTAACGGAGCGTACAACAGCCTTTTAACCAACACGTCTCCGCAAGGCTACCCGACTGCGGGGTACCCTTACGCGCAACAGTATGGACACACGTACCAAGGGGGAGCTTTTTACCAGTTCTCTTCGGCGCAGGCGGGACTAGTACCGGGGAAGGCGCAGGTGTATCTGTGCAACAGGGCCCTGTGGCTGAAGTTTCACAGGCACCAGACAGAGATGATCATAACAAAACAGGGACGGTAAGTTGGTGAGCATGGGGATGCTTTACAAAAACAAAAAAGGATTTTGTCGATTCTCTAAAAGAAGTTCGCTTTGCCCCTCCACATTAACAGTAATAGTAAGAATGATAATAAAACAGAAAATAAATAAAATTGTTTGGACTTAGTAAAATTGACGAAAAAAGAGAAAGAAATCAAAACAGTTGGTTTTTGATACATAAAAAAAAAATCTTAAAATATTCTATTTTAATTTTAGATTATTTTTCTCTGCAGACGAATGTTTCCCTTTTTAAGCTTCAACATTTCTGGCCTCGACCCAACCGCTCACTACAATATATTTGTGGATGTGATACTCGCTGATCCGAATCACTGGCGATTCCAAGGAGGAAAGTGGGTGCCGTGTGGGAAAGCGGACACAAACGTTATAGGTAGCCTCATCCTTATTGTTATTATCTTTTATTAATATAATCATAACCAATAACATTATCTACCAAATTTAATATTACATTTTATCTTTAATTTTGTACCTCTGTTTTTGTGCGTTTTTTTATTTTTATTTTTACAATTGTTATAGTTTGTTTTTTTAAAAAAATAATATTGCTTTATTTTATATATCTTTCTGTTTATTTATTTGCACATTTTTTAAGGAAACAGAGTTTACATGCACCCGGATTCACCAAACACCGGCGCGCACTGGATGCGTCAGGAAATCTCGTTTGGAAAGCTAAAGCTCACCAACAACAAAGGTGCCTCCAACAACACAGGCCAGGTAACACCCGCAGTTCATTTTATTTTCAATCCACCTTTCCTGTAAGCTTGCGTCATTACTCGCAGAAGTGCCTTAGCTCAGTTTATGATAACGGATTTGAAAACAGCAGCGTGATGCTTGAATCATCTTCCTAAACTCTGAAAGTGAATTTCTTCCATCGAAACCTCCAGATGGTGGTCCTCCAGTCGCTCCACAAGTACCAGCCCAGGCTCCATGTGGTGGAAGTGAACGAAGATGGGACAGAGGACACCAGCCAGCCGGGAAGAGTCCAGACTTTCACCTTCACGGAGACGCAGTTCATCGCCGTCACCGCTTACCAGAACACTGACGTACGGACGCTTTTCCGTTTGAGACGAGATTCAAATTCTGCTGTTGCACATCTTATTTACTTATTTTATTCTTTCGGAGAAAACAAACAAAAATGCTAATATTAACATGAGAAATAAAAAAAGACAATCAAGGTGAATTTTTGTTGACTAGAAATCTGTAAATAATTAGTTTCAACTGGGTAATTTCCCTGTTGTGTTTTTCGTTTTATTGTGCTGTTGTCTTACAATAACAATATTTAAGCTTTCATCCTTAAATTTTCTGTTTTAATTTAATTTTATTTTTTTTATTGGAAGAAATAATATATGTATTTTTTTCTTCCTGCAGATTACGCAACTGAAAATCGACCACAATCCGTTTGCCAAAGGATTTCGGGACAATTATGACACGTAAGATGATTCGTTTTAATAATTTGTTTTTCGTTTTAAATTAAAATATTTATTCTGCTATGCTTTCAAAAAGCTTTCATAAATCTTTATTCATCTCTTCTCCAGACAACTGCAATTTAAAAACACGGTTTGCATCATCCGAAATATATTTTTATGACATTTACAAGAATAACAAAACCATAAGTAGGTCCAATAGGACTGTAAAAAAAAATTCCAAGAAACAAATTGCCATGTTCAAAAATGTAATAATTTATGAGGAACTTTGCTTCTTCTTTTGAGTTTTCCGTTAATTCGGGAATTTAAACTGAAATCAACTATTTATAGAATAACTTCTGTTTCTTCTCAAGTAGTCAGTGTATCAGAATGTATGTATTTTTGTATTATGAAAGAGAATTTCAATGAGAATTAGATCTTCTGAGATTAAAATATAACTGGTCCAACTCACGGGATGTCCGTTTTCACAATTTTCTTTTTTTTTTTTTTTTTTTTTTGAGGAGCCACCGATACGCACAGCTCAGCTCTGAATTGTTTCTGTTTTTCTCTCCATCTTTTTCAGTGTATACACAGGCTGCGACATTGACCGCCTAACTCCATCACCGGGTGACTCTCCGCGCTCACAGATCGTGCCGGGTGCGAGATACGCCATGCCCAGCTCCTTCCTGCAGGACCAATTTGTCAGCACTTATGCCAAATCTCGCTTTCACCCTGGCGTGGGGACTGGTCCTGGCACGGAGCGCAGCGTCCCACTCGGCAACAGCTTGCTGTCCCCGCAGCAAAGCGAGGAGCCCACTGTTGCCACCCCCCCGCAGCGTTGGTTTGTCACCCCTGCCAACAACCGACTGGACTTTGCCGCCTCGGCATACGACGCCGCCGATTTCGCCGGTAACGCGGCCACCTTGCTGTCCTACGCAGCGGCCGGAGTAAAGGCTCTCCCCCTCCCGACAGCGGGCTGCTCCAATCGGCCTCTTGGCTATTACGCAGACCCGTCTGGCTGGGGAGGACGCACGCCACCGCAGTACTGCGGCGTAAACAGTAAATCCAGCTCGGTCTTTTCCTGCTGGCCGACCAACTCCCTTGGAGGCAGGGCGGGCACCAACTACCTGTCGGAGGAGGGAGACTCCATCGCGACCGAGAGGTCACCGATCGGTGGCTCGGAAGAGACCAAACCCAAAGACATCACATCAGAGTCCAGCTGGATAGAGACGCCGTCGTCGATAAAGTCGATTGATTCCAGCGATTCTGGGATCTTTGAACAGGCCAAAAGAAGACGGATCTCCCCCTCTGCCACCCCGGTCTCAGAGACAGTGTCCCCGTTAAAATCCGAGCTGCTGGCACCGAGAGAGTGCGAGAAGAACTGTACAAAGGACATTGGTTACTACAGTTTTTATCCTCACAGTTAGAACAAATCTATCTATCTATCTATCTATCTATCTATCTATCTATCTATCTATCTATCTATCTATCTATCTATCTATCTATCTATCTATCTATCTATCTATCTATCTATCTATCTATCTATCTATCTATCTATCTATCTATCTATCTATCTATCTATCTATCTATCTATCTATCTATCTATCTATCTATCTATCTATCTATCTATCTATCTATCTATCTATCTATCTATCTATCTATCTATCTACACACTGTTGAGTCAGAATCATTGTATTTATGTTCATAATGTATATACTGCTGGACATTTGTGATAGTGACTGTTTGTACAAAACAAACAAACAAAAAAGAAATCAAGCATAAGATTAAAACAGTCAGTAGTAATTTAAAGAGCGACATGTCTTCTGTTGAGTAGCCTCGACTGTTAGTAACTAAAGATATTTAGGAATCTGTACATGACATGGTTTTGTGTAGCATATACTGGCATAATAATAATCTCTGTCAGTGAAAAAAAAAAACAACAAATCTGTATTTTATTAAAGCTGTAGGCTTCTAAAGGTTTTAAAAGCCGATCACTGCTAAATTGATGATACATGTGGTACAATACGTTTTAAATGTTGTAGATTTAGGGCCTTCTGTTTATCAATTCTGATTGATTTCAGTCAGATTTTTTTCATAGCCCCTATATACTATACTCTTGTGAAAATGACAGTATTTGTTGTATCGTGACTGAAACATAATAAAAAATGTCGGTGTGAGGCTTGCTTAATCCGTTGCGGTTAAAAGAGTTTGCCTTTTTTTTGGTTCAAATCTAACAGTTATTGTTCTTTTTTAAAATTTTAATTCATCATTTTGCGTCTTTACTAAATTCTTAAGAGCGCTCGTTTACGAAAACAACCAAATACTTGATATCTGAATGATGAATTAAAAATGATCCTGCTTAGTTTTAAGGCATTTCTCACCCCTGTTCTTTTCTTTTCTCGCATACGGAGCCTTTTCTACAACTTTTTTTTTTTAAAACAGGTATTTGTTGCTTGGTCTTCCATAATTTCACCAACTATTACCACAACATTAGAATGAATATGTTTTCCACTTGTCTCGGCAAAAATGAAAACAAAGAAATGGAAAGAAAAAAAGAAGCAAAACTACAAACGAGGAAAAATAGTTCGGGAAATCCGTAAATGAGGGAATTTCTAGACATAAAACTCTACTGAAACTAAAAATTTAACTCTACAAAAGATATGAGTTAAGTATGTTTATATCTTTAGCGCCACCCATTTTCTTCCTGTTTTACTGTTACTTTTAAAGAGAGAAAACCCCACAGAACGATGCTGCCACCACAAAGTTTCACCGTGTGATGTTATGACAACCCTGACGGTATTACAGATTTTATATGGAGTTCTTTTAGTTCCTGGGCAAGAGTTAGAAAACAATAAAAAAATAAAATAAAAAAAAAGCAAAAGAAGTACAAAAGACAGACCAAGAAATATTAAGCCACAAAGTATGTGATTTCATAAACATGTTGAGCCGAATCTTACTTTCAAATGTCTTCCGTATGGTCCAACTCATGTTCAGGCATGTTATGTTGCCTATAATTTGATTGATTTGAAAATAAATTGAGCACTGATGTCCAGTCAGTGTAATAAAATGTACAAATACACTTATTCCTAGATGAAAAGTGAAGCGCAA
Source organism: Xiphophorus maculatus (assembly GCF_002775205.1). Taxonomy (NCBI): domain Eukaryota; kingdom Metazoa; phylum Chordata; class Actinopteri; order Cyprinodontiformes; family Poeciliidae; genus Xiphophorus; species Xiphophorus maculatus. Next base: position 17,927,641 of record NC_036449.1, on the reverse strand, counting down.
TACGCTCAACATTCAGTTAATTAGCATTCAGTAAGAGTAAACGCTCCCAGCTGTCAATAAGAGGTGTGGCATTTAGCTTCTCGCAGTGCTCACTCTGTCATCCAAAGGCCTTCCCAGCCATAGGCAGCAGATGGCGATAACTGTATGCTGATCCTTTTAAAACAACCCGTGTCTTCAGTTTGTTGGTCAGGAGACCATTCCAGAGGTACGCCAATTTTTTTATTCCTTTAATTAAAGTTTTAATCTGGAATATGTTACATTTTCTAGCTCTGCCTCCGAACATTTAGCTTTCTCCTCTGGATGCAGCTACACATGATTAGTGATCTACACCAGATGGCGATCCTTTACTATTTATGTCAGTCAAATGGATTCACGCTGGGCGGAACGCTCAAATGTTTTCAGACTCGGTCCAGAAGCTGATGAACTCTGCAAAACGCGTGTAAACATAGAACACAGTTATGGAAAATACATGAAAAAACAAAACAACCCCTCCCCCCCAATATTTTATTGATATTCTTTAGAGTAACATTACAGAAGTCTTCTGTGTTTGTAGAGTGAATTTATTTATTTTTATTTATTCTGATTTCTAATTGAGTATTGATTTGCGTCTCATATGTTGTTTAATGCAAGTCTGACAGTTTCTTTAAACGCATTTCATTCGCTTTTCTTGGTTTTAAATATGTTTCTACAATTACTGTGATCGTTTCTGACATTTTCAGTTAGCTGCTGATGATACATTTCAGATTCTTAGAATTATTTTTGATTTATTTCAGCCTAATTCGCTTGTTTTAGCATGCCATCAGTTTTGATGTTGTCTTTTTTCCCTTTTCTTTTTACATCCATTGCTACAGTCCTTTTGTAGGTGTTTGTTTAGACTTATTGTGAATCTCTTAGATATGGTTTACCGCATTTTTATAAGGTCAATTTAAACATGAATTGCACTTTAAACAAAGCCCATATTTCAATCTACGGATCTATATGTGATTCTAATTTAGTTGGAGTCAGATGAAGGAGTAATCTAAGATACGGATAGAAGTTGTAATCTACTTCTCAACCAAAGAGGGCGCCACATTCCTTTTCACTATTATCATTTACTGTACTGTCACCTACTGTTAACTCAGCAGGTGAAAGTATCTACCAAATTGAAAATAGTGGTAAAAATACTTGTATATTTATTCATTAAGCTGAGAAAATAATAATAAAAAATGGATAGGATGAATAATGTTGCATGTGATGTATACAGCTCACATTTAGGACTGACTTCAAACTTGACTTCAGTGTTTCTCTCCAATTTCAAACACAAAAATAGCTGTACAGCACTCTGTGGGTCTGTGGTATTATGAACTCAGCTATATGGACAATCTTGAATTTCTGAACTTACAAAGTCCAACTTTGATAATACAGAGAAAACATACAATTTATGAGCCAAGTGAGTTAACCTGTGAAGCTCTAAGGGACACTTAATTTTGTTTCAGTAGGTTACTAACAGGGCCAAAAGAAAATCAGCTACTATACACAACTGGTTGATTTCTCAGGTTGCACTTTTTAGTTAGTGTACACATTTGTTTTGTAGCTATTAATGAACTAGTAAACAGAGGATGTATTGACAAGTTAATATGTCAGGGTTCTTGTTTCCAACTATGACTCAACTGTTTACTACATAAAAACAGCCTTGCTTAGGACTTTGATAGTAATGCAGCAGTTTGGTTTACTGGGATTTAAGCTTCTACTGGGTAGAATAATGTACTACGGTACTTAACACAAAAGTGTTACCATGAGTGATTTGAACTGGTGCAGCAAAAATATTAAACTACTGTAAGCAAAATGTCCAGCTGCAGTGGACATTTTGCTTACAAAAAGTAAGCAAATGCCATACCTTTACTGCTGGATCACTTTGAATGGATTATAAAACAGCTATAAGACTATTGGAAACAAAATAGGGACATATTTTTTAGGTTGCTCAATTGAAAAGTTAATTTAATCTGTAAATTAATTGCCTTGTTTTAGGCTGCAGATTAAATCCACCTAAAGATGAGACGTGATGTATTTATTTACTGTATTTCTTGCTGCTGCAAAACAACAGAAAAAACACTAAAAAGATTTTGTCGATTTAATTAACTTAAGACTATGCGATTTAATTAACTTAAGATTATGCTTTTGTTATTTGTGGAATTTGGCCAGAAACTGAACATTTTGCCCCACCGATTGTAGTTTGACTTTAATGTTGCTTTAAACAAATAAAAATACGAAGAAAACGCAAACTGGGCACCGAATCAAGCATCACTCCAGCCTTTTCTGCTAAAATCGTCCCTGTGAGTCAGAGTCTATTAAAAACCAGAGAGAGATAAAAGCTGGTTGTGTAACCCAGGACCTATAGCACTCTTAATCGAGCCAAACAGAAGGAGAAACACAGATTTCTATCAAGAAATTTGTTCTCAAAGCAACCTCTGCACTTCTGTGCTTCAAACAATAAAATCAGCGCACTTCATGAGTGACGCGTTCACGTCAGCTGGCTGAGAGGCGCTTGATTTTTTATTATTTTTTACGTGAGTAACTGAAGCGCTAATGATCAGCGAGCGTCTGACCGATGGATGAACATGTGACCGTTGTGTGGACCCGCAGTCACCGCGGCACCTGACAGGATTTCACACAGCGGAAGGTCTCTGCTTCTGCTCCTTCTTTTTGGAACCAGATCACTGCCGAGTGAGGAAGAGGAGGAGGATGGATACCACGGAACAGGGAGCTCAGGTAGAGCCACTGCTGCTTTCGGTAAAGCGAACTGATTTTCTACATAGGACAACTTAAGCTGTCTACTTGTAGCGCCTGTTGACTCTGTAATATGTAAAAATGTTGTAATCCATTACAGAATGCCAGAATAAGGACATTTTGCTATCACCATTGGCAGAAGTTGAGATACATTTCCTTATTTAGTAGTGTTTGTTTTATGGCTTTGGTCAGACATTTCATCCCACAAGTTTTTCACAGTGAAGTTTGTTCCACTCCTCCTGACAGAACTATAGCTAAGTTATATCTGTATGTCTTTTTGCTTCAATGAAAGACTAATTTCTGTTCAAGCTTTAACTTTGTGGCTTTAGATGTTGTTTCAATATTTCCAAAAACTGCCACATAGTTTTTTCATGATGCCTTCTATTTTGTAAAATACTGAAGAACCTCACATGCAACATAATGCAGCCACCCCCATACATAACAGCTGGGACGGTCTTCTGAGGCTTGCAAACTATTTCCTTTCTCCTCTAAATGTAGTGATGGTCACTGTGGTCAAGGACTTGGATTGGGATGTGTTCACTAGCTTCTTATGTCAGTTTTGGAGTTATTGCTTCTGGATTGTTGGGTAGCCTTTTCGCCCATGTTGGTAACTCATTTAAGTATGGATAAATGATTGTTGCAGCTCTAGACAATTGGAAATTATACCAAAGGATGGATCAGAATTGTGGAGGTTCACAATTCTCTCTTTTTGGTTAATTTCTTTTAATTTTCCCCTGAGGTCACATAAAGAAACCAAGCTATTTATGTGTGCTGTAGAGACATATTCACTGATGTTCTTCCACATACCTCAAATTTTCCTCAAATGAACCTACCTGAAGTCTTCAGTCTGAAGCCTGTAAAATGGATAACATCATCATCTGGGCTTCCTCAAGTTGTTCAAAGGAATAGTAAACTCTGCATATGTGAAATTGTGATTTTAAAGAAAGTACAGTTGCTTGCTCATAATTCTGGCATTCAGGAAATGGACATTTATTTAGTAGTCGTACCTGATCAAAAATAGAAAAAAAAAATAGTTTGTTTTAGCAGCTTACTCTGAATTTATGTCAACATCTAGTTTAATTATTCATATTATTTTTCCCCCTTACACATAACTCAAAACTTGTATAAGTTGTCTTTTATAACTTTGCAGTCTCCTGGATCAGATGTCCTGGGTTAGACTGAAGTGAACTTGTACACCATGCAAATATGCTGGGTCATAAGTCATTCTTATGCAAAACTGATCTATACCATCCTATGCAGACTTAGTTTAAATTGACCATTAGGCTTAATTTTTGTTGAATTAAATAGATCTATTCCAGACAAAAGCCATAGGAGAATGTCCTCAGACAGATAAATTCATACATAGTCATAGGGCCCTGCTAATCATAAATGGAGTAGATTTGACATTATTATCCGCTGGCTGTTTATATCACACAAATTCTTCCATGCGTGGAAGAGTGAGAACGTATTTTCTCTTAAGCTACTTTTAGAGCTTTGCCTTAGAAATGTCAGGTCGTAACCTGGCCCTGAAAGTCCACAGACATTTCAGAATCATGGTAATCTTTCCTCTGCTTGTGAGCAAGTAAAATCTGACTGGAGATTTTTTGTTTTGTTTTGTTTTTTTAGATGCATTTCTGAAGAATATAATTGTGAAAATAACAGTAAATATTAATGTATAGCGTTTACTGAATGATTATATTTTCTTTTAGGTTAACTCTTCATTTGCTTCATCAATCAGGCGTAGAAGCTTGGTGAGTTGTTTCTTGGATTTTTTTTCTACCTCTGGGGGATTTTATTTTAAATGAAATACGTCTTTGTATGAAGTGAGAACGGTTATTATGATCTTATTCTTAAAACAACCCTACAAAGATGAAAACAAAGGATTCACTGTGGGATCAGCTGAAAACACTATTTGGCATTTGATGCAGCCGAAGCTTATCTCTATGACTCTTCTTTAGAGGATACACTGTTTTAAACTGAGCTTCGTTTTTATGGCAGAATACTGCCGGGCAGCAGCGATCTAATCTATAATCTCACAATCAGAGAGTGGTGAAGCAGTTTTTTGGATACTCAGTCACAGATTCCAGTTGTTTGACACAACAGATGGGCATCAGCCTTTATCAGACATGGTGTGAATCAGGGCAGCAGGAGTTTGTTCAGAGCTCAGCTTTTAGACAGTGTCACATTCTGTGCGAACTAGATTTAGAGAGTAGGACGGACAAGGAGAGCACATGCATCCCAATACTTTAGAGGTTCCTTGGTGCTTCAATGGTCAGGTAGGACAAGGTTTAATCTGGCTCCTTTTATGTGAGATTTCTTGCGTAAGATACTTATCAGCAGCATTTGTGCATTTTTTTTGCATCTGAAGCCTGATAAAACTAAAGACTGACAGCATTTTGTTGTGAGACGGAATGAAAGCAGATAATTGAGTTAAAAACCCCCACCTTAAATAGGGTGTGTTGTAGGGGGTGGAGGGTAGAGAGAGGGTGGTGATTGTAGGCTAGTACTCTAATGTGCACTCTTACAGCATGCTGAAGTTGAAAGTAGAATCATTTAAGGATTACCATGCAAATGCATTTTGTGCATTTTGTGCTGCCGCTGATGCTTTCAACATTGCCACGGCCATCTGCAGGGATCAGATCCAAGCATGTGTCATATCCTGTCATATGATGTCTGCTGTGTGCTTTGCCAGTCCTCTGACATGATTTCTCTGGGTAAAAGCTGATCATTAGTCTTGAAAGTATCAGTGTTTGAAACAATAGGATACATAAAACTTTGCTGTAATCAGAGCTCAGACTAACAATAGTGTATGGTTCTCGCGTATCTTGCCCGTCAACACTGTTTAGAAATTATAATGCAGCTTTGAAGTTAAAGTGCCAGTCAGAAGTTTATATGTTCTCATCACTAATATAAATTCTATTTGGATTTTCAGCTATTAATAATGCATTTAAATTATTATTTTTTTTAACCAATGAATTTTTCCAAATCTTTTGGAATAAAATATGTTTTGCTATTTTTAATAAGATTATAGTGACAGTGTGATGTATGCCTGACTGATACATTTTTATGGATTAGCCTCTTCCAAGCATACCAGAGAAATAATTAAACAACATAAAAGAGATAGAAAATATTCAACCTTTTTTAACAGTATATAAACAGACACCCACACTAATGTTTGGTTAAATGACCTTTACCAAGTCGTACATTAATTTTTGTAGCCGTCCAAAACCATTTGCCATAATTCTGGCTGAAACTCTTCTTATCAAAATTGCTGGTTTCCTGGTTTTGGCTCAGTGATCAGCCATATGTCATAAATCATATAATTCTTCTGATTTTAAGAGGTTTGAAGCCTGAAACTTTGCAGAAGCAAGTTTGTCCTGGGACATAAATTACAAAACCAGTTTTTGTGTGTTTTTGGATCATTGTTCTGTTTGAAGATTGTTTTCCATTTTTCACCAGCTTCTTTTTCATTTTGATGAAGTTGAAGAATTTGGTAGACCGTCATTTTATTAATCCACCCATTTCTGTGAAATGAACAATGCACATTCCACAATTGGTGTGGTGTTACTGTGATCAAAGCCTGGCCTTGCATCCTTTGAAATGTACAGGAATACTTTTGCTTAAAAGCTGGATTCAAACCAATAATTATTCAGCCAGAATTATGTCAGAACTTTGTTGAAGTCTACAACAAAGCCTAAACCAAATAATAGAAGCGTTATATACAATTGTAAAAATTTTGACCCTGTTTAATAATTTAAAAAAGATTCACAAATCTTCTTCACCTAATAATTGTTTTCTGCTGATATGTTTAAGAAAGTCATTTTTCATTTGTCATTTTGATTTCATGGTCTGTTTTGTACATTGCATATGTGTGATTTTTTTTTTTTTTAAAGATTACACATTTTCTTTGTTGCTGCTTTTCAAAAATGTTTTCAGATATGATGCATAACACTTTGGACATTGGTCACTGTGCTTAAATTAATTATGTAAACGAAACCAGCTTCATCAGTTTCAATAAATTGAAACCAGTGAACCCAATTTTTGCTTCTGAAATGACTCAAGCTGTTTTGTGTATTATCAGGATATCCTAAAAGAAAAAAAAAGTTCAAATGCATCTTTATGTGGGGTTTGATGTTGTTTGATGCCAGTCATCTTGATTGTTGTTTGATGCTAAATTTCTCATGACATTACATGTCATGATTATGCTGCGTTATGCTATTTCATGGAAAGACAGGTTAGGGGGGTAGAATATTTTCCCTCCATATGAGCCTGGATGTTAGCCTTTTCATCATGTAGAACAGGATCTAGTATTTAAGTATGAAATACAGGCAGTTTTAATCTGACCAGGAATGTTTATCCATTTCCTGTAGTCAGATTATGAGCATCAGGCCTGCCCAAATGGTGTTACAGCTGTGTACAGCAGCTTCCTTCATTAAAATAATGTATCCATGGTCAACTGGTGGTCAAGATGGCTCCGGAAAAAGCTAGAGTCCCTTTTAGGATAAAAATACCTGCTGTGATAAGTGCTTTGACTTATTCCATATTACTTTTAAATCCTTTTCAGTGGCACTCTAAAAACTAGACGTATTTGCACACAAACTAAAGATAGACACTTCACATGCTGTTCAGAGTGAAGGATATTTTGCTCTATGAAGGTCTTTCTTAATTTCCTACTTGTTAATTTATATTTTATCTTATGCATCAAGTGTAAAATGTAATCCTTAGTGTAGCTTTTGGGTGTTTTAGTTCATCCATCTCCTATGAATTAATAGCCAGCGAAAGACCCTCTTGTAAAACTGCTGATTGTTGTATTAACACTATGGAGTTGGTGCTGATTAAACAAACAAGATGTTAATTATTGAGCCTTGGAGGTGCTAGAAGGGTTCTGTCACCTTTTGATAAGAAAGGTTGGTAGTTTCCAGCATTCATGTTACAATTAGATGCTGATGTTCACCGAATGGCAGTGATCTTACTTCATGTGACTTTGTAAAAGCATGCCTTATTTGTTTCACAAATTAAAATACTTATTTGCAAGTAGCTATTTGCTTCCACCTCTTTATGCATTTTACAATTCAAATCAAATCCTCATGTTTCTGGGTAACTCTGGAGACGAGGCTACACATTCACACTGAGGTGGACTTGAAGAAATAGTTGCCTCCTCCTCCTCATGTACCACACTGATTATGTCACCTTTGTACTGACTAGTTCCTCATTATGATGCCTCGGTGAGGCTGCACAGTTCAGCTCAGAGTGTACATGCTGTGTTGTGAATTTCCCTGATTAGTGTTTGTAAGCCTCCGAACCATTAAGAAATTTCTATCTGGAAAAAACCCAACCCGACAACAAACACATTAGAGCAAGATCCGTTCCATTTATGAAAAGGTAAAAGCAGATATTCATATGCTTTTTACATACTGTTGAATAGATAATAATGATTTCTGCTGATTTTATGAAAAGCTTTTCACCACCTCCTCATACTCGTATTTTTTCATAGATGTTGCATAAGCATCCTCATGGTAAAGGGCAGCTTTCTTCTGACATCTGAATCTTTTGAAGTAGATAAAATGGACATGATTTGCCTTGCTGTTTATTGGAAGATCATTTATATCCTTTCACCTTTTACACATTTTACTATGTCACAACCAGAATTTTCAATATACTTTATTGTAGTTTTATTTTGATAGACCAACACAAAATTGTGCATAAATGTGAAGTGGGAAGAAAAAATAATTTAAAAAAATCTAAAATAGTGTGGTGTGCATTTCTATTCAACCTTGTTGACTGTAATGATGTTGAATAAAGCCCAGGGCAACATTTGCTTTGAAAGCTCACCAAACTATAATTCCCTTGTGTGTATTTCAATCATTTTATGGAGCTCTGCTGAACACATCATCCTTAAATTTAACTAGCATGACACTACAACTGCAACTATATCAAGACATTTATTTAAACTGGGGGAAAGGAAGAGCATTGATCAGGGAAGTAACCACATGATGTGCTTTTTAAACCTGACTTTTAAGAGAGAGATGCAAGATAGCTGTTGTTAAAAAAAGGCTATGATGTCACATTTTTTCACATTTTATGCTACAACCAGAAATTTCAATGTATATTAATGGGATTCAGGCCCGGCGGCATGGATGGGTTTTAACATTTCAAGTTAAAACTTGAAATGTTTTAACTTGGAAAAAAAAAATGTTAAAATGTTTTAACATTTCAAGTTAAAACTTGAAAATGAGTTAAAACTCAAGTTAAAATGTTAAGTTTTAACATTTTAACTTGAGAGATCACCCCGTCTTCTTAAAAGATAGAGTCTCTGAAAACATTTCTTAAAAATATAGCCAGTGTTTTCAGCAAAATTGAGCTGACTGTCCAGGAATGACCCGAGGTATTTAAAATTAGCCACAGTTTCAACAGGTTGGCCATCGAATGAAACTTTAACCACTGTCAGGTCTTGTTAATGTCATTTAATTAGCTCTACTTCCTAAAGGAAATGAAAAGCTGTGGTGTTTTTTGAGGGACTTTATCTTTTGCGGTTCCAGTAATGCCAGAATTAATAATAAAGACGTTGTGGTATTCTGATTTAGTAATGTAATTATATTAGTTGTTGTGTTACCACCCCCACGCCACTAGAGGCAGTACCAGGACCGAAAAGACGCGACTTCGGAGCAGATTTAGAAGTACAGCGAGGTCCTTCTCACTGAGTTGAGTAATGCGGTTGGATGCAGGTAATGTTAGCTAAAAGATGACTAGCTAGTAACAATACAGCTACTGATGTTGTTGTTTATGTTCAGCTACGTAGATTCATTTTGGCCTCCCCAAAATAAGTTGATGCCAGACTGTTAAACTTGTCTGGAGCCGGGGCTGATGGGATTTGCCCCACGTCCCTCTGCACATGATTTGCCACAAACCATGTGGGATACAAACTAAATATGTGGAAGAATGTGTTATAATCAGATGAGACCAAAATGAAACTTTTTATCCATACAAGCAAAACAGATTAAGTATTGGAAATCCAGCAATCCAGATCTAGGTTTATTTGAACACACCTCCCCCCCCCCCAGCGAAACAAAGTGGTGGCCTCATCATTCTGTTGGGATACTTTTCTTCTGCAGAGCTACGGAAGATTGTCAGAATTAAAGAGGATGACAGATGTAGCTAAGTAAAGGACAGTCATGGAAGAAAAACTATTAAAGGCAAAATACTTGAGCCGGGGCTAGGGGTTCATCTTCTTACAGTTCAGGAACTCAAAAAACTGACTGTGTATGTTAAAGTGGCCCATTCAAATTTCAGACCTGCATTTAATTGAGAGTTTGTGGTACGATCTGAAGACTTCCATTCACAGAAGCTCCACAGCTGTTTTACAAGGAATAGGCAAAAGCTTGTGTCTCTAGATGTGCAAAGCTACATGCACCAAAAGATGTGCAACTGTAATTGCAGCAAACGATAACTCTACAAATTGTTAAAGGGCCCTGCTTGGTCAAGCCGATCTACTGAAATTACTTCTCATTGACAAAAATTATTTGACAAAAATCAGATGATTGTGTTCTTAGCATTATGTCAACCACCCCTACAATCACTCTGGTGAACGTTTTGCACTACATGCAAAGCTATTGTGTGATTGGTCAGAATATTGTGGGTGTTTGTTTATGCGGAAAACAGTCCCAACTACTCAATTTCTAGAAGCAGGTTTTTCAGCTGGAGAGCAGGATGGATAGCTTTGAGGCTCAATTGTCCGAGGGTGTGAAGAAGTACGTAATATTGGACAAAAAAACTGAACTGTCGCTGGTCAGTTCTGGTCCGATGCACCAGGCAAATGTCCCACCAATGTCTTCTGTTCTTTTTTTTATTTTATTTTTAATTACCTGGAACATAAAATGAGATGTTGCAGCTCATCAATCATTATTTTGCTCCTCCTCTGATGATTTTTCAAATGCAAACCAAAGGTTAGCTTAAAGTTGCATTACAAAGAGAGTTTTTTTTTAAAATATGTCACGTAAAAAAGAACATAAGAAGACCACACACTTGTTCAAAGTATTTTTTTTTAATAAGCTGAGATTAGATTACTTTAGCAGTACATATCACACCAAGTCAAGTTTCATGAGCAGAATTAAACAGAAGTAAACTGTTGGTGGGTATATTATGGTTGTAATCTAAACAAGTGTTCTGTTTGGACCATTTCTTCTCAACATAAAGACATGCAATTAGTTTCCAAGGCAACTGCGCTATCCAAAGGGGGGGATAATGTGTTTGTTCATAATGCCCTCAACTGTAAGGGAACACCATGTCAACAAAGATTTTATTTTATGCTGTTTTCCTGGCTGCATTGCAGGCGTTGCATTTTTTCATTTGTCTCTTCATGTTTAATTTATACAAATGTGAGCTCAAAACTAGCTTTTTTTGTTGTTGTTTTTTGGGGGATTGTTTTTGTGCCTTTTCCTCACAGAGGAATGATGATGAGGCAGTGGTGGATCGGGGAGGAACGCGGTCCCAGCAGAAAGCCAACTTTGAGCAAGAAGATTTTGAAGGTAACAAAAAAGCAGAAAGCAGCAAGCTGCTGCAGCTGAGTCCACCCACTCTGTCCTAACAACTGCTGCTTTCCCTCTTGACAGCTTTTTTTTTTTACTGTTAAGAGAGGAGCAGAGTAGGAGGCAGAAGCTGTGGGTGAGCTCAGTTTGCATCAGTAATTTCATGATCACTCAAAGAAAAACAAAGAGACTTTAAACAAAGTTACAAATGGTGGGACTGAGCAAATTAGGATGACTAAAAGCCGTGGCAAATGTTCTCTATCTGCAGAATAAGATAACAATAGAGGCCTCTGAAGCTTCAGCTCAGCTTGTTTCTGAATTATTGTTAATAGTTAATCTTTATTTCCTTTTAATAATAAAACCTTTAGATCATTTGAGCAGAGAGATAACAACACCACCCTACTGTTAGGGCGCACCACCCTTCCAGGAACAGCTTAGAGACCATACATGTTCATTTTGAAAGAACAAAACTTATTAAAGATTATGTCAGAGTTGTATTGCTGCAGTAGATCACGGAGTAGCACTACAACAGTTATCAGGCATAGCTAAATGACAGGTAGAGAGAATAACTCACATGACCTCTTCGTCATGGTACTGGTTAGTGGATGAATTAGAAGCAGGAAAAATGGAAAAGCGTAAAGATTATTTTGACACTGCCCAGATTGATATGCCAAAATGACTTAGTTGGAGCATCTCCAAACCCTTTAGTCCTTATTGGGCATTTACGGTCTGTTTTGCTCAGTATCATTCTAAACTGGTCCAATAAAGGAACAGTGGTAACTTGATGACAGTGTCACAGTGAAAGCGTTTCTTTGTGGTATGTTACAGCAGAAGGGCTACTGTAGCTCATTTTGCTGAAGATCTTGCAACTTACTAGAAGGATGCGATGTTAACATTTTGGTACTAGATACCACAGCATACATTCAGGGATCTGTTATAGTCAGTCGCTCCTCTATGCTCCACCAGGGTTGTTTTGGCAGCAAAGAGCATCTCACACAATAAATGGACGTGATTTAAAGTGCTTTGGGGACCTCTGGACTTAATAAAGTGCTATACAAGTACAACACATTTACCTCTTTGCCATTTACATTATTAGACGGGTGGTCATAATTATATGCATGACCTTTGTAGATCAACAACTTAATCTGTAATAGATTCCAACAACTGTTCAAAATGTATTACCATCACAATTCATTGTTGAATATAATGACATGACAATGTCACTGGAGTGTATTTCTATACGTACAAGCTCCATGTGACATAGTGGTGCATTAATGGTGGAAAAAAAAACAAGAAAGACAAGAAGTTAAATGAGATATCTGCATGATTTGCAGCCATTATTTCATTGCCCCTGAAGAGCCACACATGCCATGAGAAAAGCAATCTTTTTCATCAAAAACTTATGTCAGCAAAGCAGAAACCCAGAATTCCTCTGTGGATACTATTGGTGTAAAAACAAATTTGCCAGCAGATCAGACCTGATTAGGTAAAATACATCAAGGGAGGCCCTGAATTATTATGCTTTTGCAAGCATAACACGCATGGTTTTCCAATAAGTCCAGCTGTGACAGTAATGATTGAAATGAGTCACATGCATCAATCTGAAATGCATCAGTTATTCCAAAATAAAATAGTTTATTCTTCCTGAATTAACCACTTTGGTATTTGTCTCCAGGTCATAGGACTCTCTATATTGGGGTCCATGTGCCTTTAGGCAGTACCAGGAATCGTAGCCATCACAGGCATCGTCACCATGGAAAAAAACAATGGAGGAGGAGCAGAGAGAGAGCACTTCCCTTGGTGGAGGGAAGAGAGTCTCCAAATTATGGTATAGGCCACAAGAGCAGCCTTTCAAAATATGTGTCTGCTGTCATTTGAATTTGTCTCATGGTTCATTGCAATCCCTGCCAGACACTCCCTCCCAGCGGGTTCAGTTCCTGCTGGGGGCAGAAGACGATGATGAGGAACACATCCCCCATGACCTCTTCACGGAGATGGATGAGATCTGTCTGAGGGATGGAGAGGACTCGGAGTGGAGGGAAAGTGCCAGGTGATGTTAATGATCTTAATGTGGCAAAATTTAGAAATACTCAGAGGTTGTGAGCAGAGCAGTCATGGTAGCGATCTGTGAAAAATGTAGATTGCAGATTATGTTCAATGTTTGTGTTTCAGCAACTTGTTTAGTATTTTCACATGATTTCCCTATATTTTATCAGACACCTCTATAAAATGATGGTGTACTCTTGACATGGTAAATAAGACATATTTTATTTACATTGATACCCTGGTAAAAAGCAATAAGGAAGGAGAGTAAATGAGTGAAGCTGACAGGGAAAAGGAGAAATGAGAGCTACATGTGAGGGCCCCCAGAATGAACGAGTGTTGCTTTTGCAGCTAGAACAGATGGCCGACCAGTTTGCCGTCTGCTGGCAGCACTTGATGGCAACTCAAACTCTTCTTACAGGTGGCTGAAGTTTGAGGAGGATGTAGAGGACGGGGGAGAGCGATGGAGCAAACCCTATGTAGCCACGCTGTCTCTCCACAGTCTGTTTGAACTGCGTAGCTGCATCATTAATGGCACTGTGCTGCTTGACATGAGGGCGAATAGCATTGAAGAGATTTCAGGTAATTAAGGCAATGTGATTTTGTTAGTTTTGTTGTTTTTAAATCTCTCTAGACAGAAAATAAAAAAATTATATTTTTAGGAAGCTCACTTTTAGTGTGCAATCCTTGAACTTTGGGCATATCTTATTATTGAATGTACTGTTTATAATATTGGGAGAATTACCAATTAGGTGAATTCTTCTCTTAACTCCAACTGCACTGATCAAATCTTTTTTAAAGAAACATAAAAAACTTTGGTAATGAGTAACAACACACCCATTTCTCACCTGTTGTTTTTGGCAAAAGTTTTAAATAGCATGCATTTTTACATTGATGCACCTTAATGCTGGCAATCCTGATTCTTAACAAAGACGGTCATAACATACTGGTTTAACGACTGGAAAAGCTGCTTTGCCTTTAGACAAGGTGTCTCAGATAAAGGTATTTTGCTTTTGTTTCTAATCCTCAGAAATGGTCTTAGATCACCAAGAGCTATACTCACCACTGGGAGATGACCTCAGAAAGAAGGTGCGTGAAACTCTCTTGAAGCAACACCATCACCAGAACCAGAAGAAGCTGGCTAACCGCCTGCCTATTGTACGCTCAATCGCCGACATGGGCCGACGGGCGTCAGAGCTCCATCTGGACAAGAATGGTGAGAAACCAGATAAGCACAAACCTCTGCATACTTCAGTGTTGAAATACCTTAAAGATACTATCCCGTAATGTATCCTTTTATTATTAACTGAAAGAAGGTATTTCCAAATGAGGATTTTACAAATAGCAATTATTTAAAAGAGCTCTGAAAAAAAAAACAATCCCCCCCCCACACAAAAAAACCCAACTTTGCTTTTGTTTCTGTTTTACTTGTTTTTTTGGTGTTTTTGTTTTTGGCTTTAGGCCATCACAAAAGGTTTGAGGCAGCTGGTATTTAAATGCAAATTTAAATATTATAGTTTAGGTTCAAATTTAATTCAAATAAATCCAATTGATCCCAAAACGATTCAATTATGGAGAACCAATTATATATAATCCAGTTAAATCCAGTTCTAAAGGGATTTAGTCAAATGTAGCTTTAATGTTATCCCAGTTGTCAAATTGAGATGTTGACTTTGTGGAAATCTCTCATCGCAAAGTGGAGAGAAGCCACTTGATTTTAACAAGAAACAACATACAGTAGAAGGCAGGTTCAGTATGAGTGGTCACCTTCTGCTACCAGTTATGAGTTGAGAAACAGAAAAAGAAAAAAAGGATATTAAAGTCAGCAGTATTTTTGTGCATCAAACTGACTGTGATAACTCTATCAGTTGTTACTTCGGAGAAGAGACACTTAAACACAGAAACCTCGAGTCAGCAGGTGGATTTCTCTTTGCAAACTACATTACAACTGATTGTTCCTAAATCCAATAATCTAATGTAAAAGTTTATATGTAAATTGCCCAGTTGTAAATATTTCAAGGCCATCATTTATATAATACTTTGAATATTTCAATGGTTTGGCCAGGTCAGCTGACGGCATCTCAGTCTCAATTAGCGGGTCCTGATGGCAAAGGGGACATCAGCAGAGAGAACAGTGCTGTGGACTTTAGCAAGGTATGGACAGTTGAAGTGTATACAGTTTTGTTGTGGCTGTTTGTGAAAAGTGTTGGAAAACTGGAGACAGGGTGGTATGGTTCGTACAACTATTCCCAACATACATCCTCATAAAAAGAAAGTTTAGTAATTGCGACAAATGATTTTGAGTCGAGTTTTTTTGCCCTTCACTTCTCACTGTAGGTTCTAAAATCAGGGTTGAGGGTTTAGTCTCTTAGCCACAATTATGTTTCTGACGTGATGCGGCTTCCAATTAAATGTAATTTTTGATCACTATAACTGTAAATTATAGCAAAGAAGTATAGCATTTATCTACTGTAATATTTTTTTCTCAAGTATTTTGATAGGTATTTTTCCTTTCGAACCTAAATAAAAGAAAGAACCACAGACAACGTATATTAATTTTACGTTGAGCTTTTGCAAAAGGAGAACGCTCTGCCAACTCTTCCTCCAAACAATCCACAGAGCATTCTGATCTGCTCTCATATGGGCTCCTGTTTTTATTGTCAAAGAAGAACAGGCAAGGGGGCAGTCAGGAAAAACAACAGAGGTCGTAAAGCTTCTAACCCAAACATCTAACAACCCAGTTCCAGATGTGATATCTGATCAAAGGTCTGAGCCCGGTTCAAATCTCGGTCAGTACTGTCAATAAAACAAAATACGACTGTTCACAGGTAGTTACTAAATTAGGAGGTGCGTAGAGTTGAACAGACAGCAGTGACCTCCATACACACGTAAGGAAGAGAACACTTTAAACAGAAAATCACAATCTATAGGCTGAATGTGAACTAAAGTAAGAATAAAATGATAATACCAAAAAATCTCTAACATATTTCTTCTAAGAAACAGACATCACTTATTACAAAAAGAGAGAATTATTATGCCCAAGATTTCTATGCACTTCAGCACAAAGTCCATAAACCACGTATGGATGGTGGTGGGAGTTTAGATGCATAATTGACATTCTCGTCTATGATTTAAATAAGTCGCAGAAATATAAATTTGGTACACACTGTCATGCCAAAAAGACTCGGACACCTCAATAAATATTCATTTGTTCTACAGAAATGTTCGCATTATCAATGCTAATTAAAAAAAATAAAATAAAGACCATGAATTAAGTCATTTTACTCATCAAACAAAAGATATTGACCAAAAGCTGTGTACTAAATGAAGAAAAAGTTAGGACACCCCATTAGTCAGTCTATTTGCATGAAGTAACTTCACAGGGTCTCTTTAGTCATCCTGATGGAATTTATGATTGTAAATCATCAGGTCCTGCTGCAACAAAAGATTCCAAAATCACATTTAAATAACTTATTTGACACTTCTTTTAGCATTTTACAGTTTTCTGTTGGTGACTGTTTTTGGCTGACCAGACCAAGACATCACGATGGTTATTTTAAATTTCTTTTAGTTTTAGATTATTCTCTGTACTGTGGAATGACTAAATAAAAAATAATTTTGAGAGTTCATAAGCTGCAACAATATTTCTGCTCCTGTTTCTGTAGTCCTCAGAAACTCTTTCAAACATACCATGGTGTTCACTCTCACTTCAACAGTTAGGAGCACATCATCACACTAAATGTCTGATGTTTAAAACAAACACATAGAAAGCTTCTTCAAAATATTGAGTGATGATATTTTAATAATATGCAACTTATGTAATATACATGCGTGAGATTCTGGGATTTAAAAAAGCTGTGTCCTAATTTATCTCCCAAAAAAAAAAAAAATTGTGCTAGTGTAATTTAAATTACAACTTACAAAATATCAAAATGTGTTTTTTTTTCCAGCTTTTATTGTTTATAAACAAGCAAAGGAAGTTTTTGATTAACCCATAATTTAAATCTTTGCCTAAGAAAGATACTCCATGTTTGTGTTCCATTAAATATTTTTAACAGAAATGGACAAGTTCAGACCATGGAGTTATTTGGTTCTATATTTTTACAGTGAAACAAAATGAGAAGTTAATGGAAAAATTACCCATTTTTTTTAACCTGCATTTTGCAGACCATCTGTCTCTAGAGAGAAAAAAAAGGACCCAAATGCTGACAGCAGGCAGACAGATTAAAAGGCAGACTGACCTATGACAAAAAGCACTCGAAATCAGGAAATCCAAAAGCCAATAAAAGTCCACACCAAATAAATTTAGATAAAATTAAAACACTCTGACTTCACAGATAACAGAGGAAGTCAAATAACCACTGGAATAAGCAATAAGTACTGAGCAATCTTTCAATCCTAGCAATTTTCTAAAAATCCTAAATAGCCCATATTGTTTTCCCAAGCATACAAAATAATGCAACACTGTCAAAATGCTGAGGAAATGTGATGTTTTACTGATAATTCACCACCCATTTGTTTAATTTACCTGTTTTGATAGTGTCATTTGGTAAATCAGGTATAAACTGCTGCATTTTATTGTTGTTCCTTCACCCCTTTTAGTTTTTAAGCTAATTTACAGTTTCATTATTTTATTTGGTAGCCTGCTAAAAGAAAAGCAACACTTTTCCCTCTCCTGTTGTTAAATACCGTTTGACATTTTTTGCAGTTTGTTTACAGACTCAGTTTGGTGAAAATTATGTTTTTATTAATTTTTTATTCTTTTTAGAGGATGTTTTTTGGAACATGTTATGATTAAAGCAAACACTTGTCACTTTAGGTCATATTTTTAGCCACTTTTGTGTTTAGTTATGCTCTGTTTCATTTTGGTATTTCTGTATTTCCTTTTCATAGTTAGAAGTTATTTTTCTGTATTTTTACTTCAGTTCTCTCTGTCTGTCAACTTCATCCACAGCTGCAGCTTGTTTTTAGTAAGAGTTACCTGTTTTACCTCCAGTAATTATTTCCGAGGGTAAAGAGTTTCAGTTTTTTCCTGAACTCCTCATAGTTTTTCCTCAACTTGCTCTTCATTGTTTCAGGTGTTTGCTTTATTTACTGTTGTTCTCATCTTTGGCATTGCTATAATTTCTTTGTTCTTCTATTAAAAATTCACCAAACCATAATCTCAGCAACCACAAATCCTGACGTCATTTAGCTCCAACAGAAGGGCAGGTCAGATTTAAAAGTCCAGTTTTCTGATTAACAGAGATAATAATCACACAATCATATAGGGCCATTAAACTGTCAATATCCAAAGCATGAAATTGAAATCTAGAATAAAGAAATTGAGACAATGATATCAGCAATATTTTGACCATGTTAATACACATTCTTCCTACAAAACTGGTAAGAATGTTAGTCTACACAACCAGATTACAGATCTGATGTTTCAAAAATGTAATTAATTTCTTCATATTTACATACTTTTAAAATGCATAGTCAATCAATATTAAAAAGTTGATAATTAAAATAAACTTTTTTGATAATTTGTGAGAATTATTTTTAATGATATAAAATTACTAAATGAGATTAATGGGATTAAATGTGTGTGCAGAAAATCATCATGGTTTCCCTGTTGAACATTCAGTGTTCTTTGATTAACCAATTTACTCATCGTAGGTACTTTTGGCACACTTTGGGTCTTTGTTAAAATTTTCAATGCGAAATATGGGAAATAAACAGCACACGCGATCAGACTGTTACACAACTGTGCATTCCGAAAAATGAATAGGAGGTTATCTTTCATAGAAAACCATTGAGTGAGGGATTAGGATTATTACCATGTTAGGTATTAGAATAGTCAAACACACGCATTAAGGAAAAAAAATAAAATAAATATGATTGTAATATTTTGTGCCAGTGCGTTTTAGGTTTCTGTTTTATATTCACAGAAACTATTGTAAGGAAGTGATTGAGTTTATGGTTGTATATTTATATCCCAGTTATGACTGAGAAAAAAAGTTCACATTTTGTTAATTTTGGAAGATGTTCTACATTTCAGGACAAGCTATATTATTATTTATATGGTCAAGTTCTAATTTATATTAAAAGAAAAATCTCTTTAAGAAACAGAAAATGATAACAAATGATAAAAAATAAAGCACACACTGTCAATTGTTGTTATCTAGAGATGCATCATCTCAATGAGAGAACAAATAACACTCCAGTAGGCATTTGTCGTCCTCATGAAATTATCACACAAAAATCAACACCTTTAATTAAAAACAGGGAATTCTGGCTAGCTTTTATTCATATCTGTGAATCTTAAATTTTTAGCTTACTGGCTCTTATGAGTTATTATGCAATGGATTAAGTTATAACCTATATTTGGATGCCCTTTCGTAAAATTTCATTCACACATCTGTGCCCTATTTGACTGCTGGAACAAAAAAATCTAGCACAGCTGGATTAAATTCAGACTGGGAACTGGGTAAACTCATACATTTATGGATTTATGGGAGGATAAACGGTAAATAAAAACCTCTTCCTGTGAATGCAGTTGGTACTCTTAGGATTATAGTCAGAGCTGCATAGCCGAACCATGTGGAATGTTGCACCTTTTATTCTTTTTTTCCAGATAGATCTTCATTTCATGAAAAAGATCCCACCGGGCGCAGAGGCCTGTAATGTGCTGGTGGGAGAGCTCGAGTTTCTGAACAAGCCAGTCGTGGCATTTGTTCGCCTTTCCCCTGCAGTCCTGCTAAATGGATTGGCTGAAGTCCCAATTGCCACAAGGTTTCTGAAAACTGATTCAGCTTCTGAACCATATTTGACATTACTTGTTCAATAAGCAGCCACTGTTGATCATCCATGATTTGTTTTCAATTTCAAGATGTCCATTTATTTATTTTTGCCTTTAGGTTTCTATTTATTCTGCTGGGGCCTTTGGGTAGGGGAGCTCAGTATCATGAGATTGGGAGGTCCATAGCAACTCTTATGACAGATGAGGTAAGGGTTCACTGAAGCTTATATACATCACAATCCAAGAGTTTACAAAATGATACAGTTTGATAAAATGTTAGTCAGATGTCACTCTCAGATTTTCTGCACTTTGAATAAATTCACAGCTCAGCCGAACTCAGAACAAACCCTAAAGTGGTGGAACATTTCGAAGTGTGAAGCACAGCTCAGAGCTTTCATAACTTGCTTTTGGCGATTAGTCAGCCCTCATGTGCTCCATTTTGTCCAGAATTTGTGTTGTCATCCTCCAAGAATGTGAAAGAAAAACAGATCCATACTGAAGTCGATTCTAAAAAAGATGCACTCACTGAATAAAAATATGCAGAAACCTGTTATAAATACGGCAGTTTCACATTGTTGGGGTCAAGCAAGGTAATTTATTTGTTGTATCCATGATACATTGACCTAGATGGTGCACCAAATCATTTTCAAGTAAGAATTATGGTGAGCTTTGCTCTCACTTACCTAAATAAAACCAAGTGTAACCAACAACAACAAAAAAAGAGTCCACCTGTGTCAAATTCAGTTTCAGTATATGTATGTTCTGTGAAGGTCTAATAACAAATCAGAAAGGCATGTAAGGTAAAAAGTTGTCAATGTGTTTAAAGATGTTTATAAAAGAATTTCCCAAACATCTCATGGATCCACTGTTCAGTCCATCATCTGATAATGGCACCAATACCAACCTACAAAGACAAAAACAGAAACAGAAAAGCACCAGCAGGCCCAGGGTCACTCTGGAGGAGTTGAAGAAGTCCACACCTCAAATGTGAGAATTTGGTTGACAAGATGACCTGCACATCACCCCAGACACACCATGCTAAAATAGTAAAATGTGGTGGTATCAGCATCAAGTAAATGGGTTGCTTCTCTTGAGTAGGAACGTGGAAACCACTTTGGGTTGATGAGAAAATTATTTAGAAGAATACCGAAAGAAAACCTGAGGACCCACAAAAGACCTGAGTGTGCGCAGGAGTTAACCTTCCTTCAAGACCACAACTCTACATTCTGAACTGGAGTGGAATAGCTTAAATCAAAGCTCATTTGTATGATCACTAAAAGAAAAAAATAGATTGTTTTCTTTCTGTCCAGGTTTTCCATGATGTTGCCTACAAAGCTAAAGACCGGAATGACCTTATTGCTGGGATTGATGAATTCCTTGATCAAGTGACCGTCCTGCCTCCAGGAGAATGGGATCCATCAATACGCATAGAGCCACCAAAAAATGTACCTTCTCAGGTTAGCACAAATTTTGTTTTACACATTGAAATTAAAAACAGTTTGACATGATAATACATCCCATGCTATTAATCAAACAGGAAAAGAGAAAGAAAAGCAACCTTCTACCTAATGGCTTAGTGGAAGGTGAGGAGGAGGATGAAGACAGTGGCCATGGTGGTCCAGAACTGCAGCGTACTGGAAGGTATTCAGAAATATCATTATCATGTACCACACTTGGCATCTACCCGTCTATTTTTTAGATATTATTTTCTAAAGTCAGACTATTTAATTTGGTATTCATAAAATACTCATCCATTCATTCGCTTGTTTGATCTTTCATTAATTTTTGTAATAATCTTTGGAGAAGGAGCTCGATGAAACTTGGTTTACTGCGAGAGAAGGTTTTGTAGTCTCTGCAATTTTAATCAAATTTGTAGCATAATGAGTAGAGGACACTGTAGTAAAAGATTTTCCATCCATCCATTGGCTGTATGAACTTATCCTTGCAAGGTCCTGGGGGGGCTGGTGTCTATCTCCAGCAGTCATTGAGTGAAAGGCGATGTATTCCCTGACCAGGGTGCCAGTTCACTGAAGAACAACACAGAGATACAGGACAAACAACCACACACACTCTCACCTTAAGACAATTTAGAGACCAGTTAGCCTAACAGTCATTTTTTTTGGACTGTGGGGGAACGGAGGAGTACCCAGACAGAACCCACGCATGCACAGGGAAACCATGCAAACTCCATGCAAAAAGGACCCCAGGTCTGGATTCAAATTCAGGATCTTCTTGCTGCAAGTCAACAGTGCTACCAACTATGCCACAGTGCAGCCATACCTTCTGAGATGAGATAAAATATGATTTTTGAATGTTTCTGATATTTCTGCAAATTCTTTTTGAAATCAAGCTGAATACATTACACAAAATAACATCTTTCCTCAAAAGCCAAGTCTACTGCAGAACAACTATTTCTGGAGAAACTTGAGCTGCAGTTCTGTCTGGAAGTGGTTTCCATAGCAACATCTTTTTTTTTCTGATCTCTATTTGCAGCTCTACATTTTCATCATAGAACCCGTCACACTAAGCCAAGTACTCATCATTTGAAGGAGGGACTGGACAAAAAATAACTTTAGGATTAAAAAGTGAAATGTTTGTTCATAATACTGATAAATCAATGTATTTTGTAATTTTTCTTTAGATGGTTTGGTGGCCTTATTCTGGACATCAAGCGCAAGGCCCCCCACTACCTGTCAGATTACTCTGATGCTATTAGCTTGCAGTGTGTTGCCTCTTTCTTGTTCCTTTACTGTGCCTGCATGTCCCCTGTCATCACCTTTGGAGGACTGCTGGGCGAGGCAACAGAGGGAAGAATAGTAAGTTCTGTTTTCTATTGCTTTTTATTAAAGCTCTGCAGAAAAAAATCATTTCTCTACATTTAATTACAAAGTATTTGAATTTTAACAGGATGAGAACTTTTTCAATACGTTTACATGAGTACTGTCTGTGTTTTTTCTTTCTTTCTAATCTCTAGAGTGCAATTGAGTCACTGTTTGGCGCGTCACTAACAGGAATAGCCTATTCGCTGTTTGCTGGGCAGCCCCTCACCATTTTGGGAAGCACGGGCCCTGTGCTGGTGTTTGAAAAGATACTTTTTAAATTCTGCAAGTATGCTCTTTCAAAATGTGATTGAATACATACCTATTATTTAAAAAATATATATATATAATTGATGGACAGTTTTTGGTAGGTGAGGAGAAACCAATCTTCTTTCCCTGATTACTTTTCCAAAGCTTTTCCACATTTCCTGCACAAAGGTTCATTGGAGTAATATGTGTGCTCATTTGGTTCTTTTTTGTATTTCACTAATAAGGGTACTGCAGTGTTTTTTTTCTGATTTAGATGTCCCTTTTCTTAAAAAAAGTGTTTTAAAATCATTTAACCTGTTTTCACAAAACAGTTCAAAAGACTAGTTGTGATTTATTTATATATTGTATTTTACAGGGATTTTTATTAGCTTTTCTGTCTCTAACAAGGTGATATTTGGTCTCTGAAATGATCAGTTATCATGTTAAATCATTTTTGTTTTGTATTGCCGTCGCTAAGCTTTTAAAATATTCGCGATAATGAAATTCTCAAATTTACCACATTACAACCAATAAACAATGCCATTTATTCTCTCCCCCCAGGGAGTATGGTTTGTCCTATCTGTCACTCAGAACCTGCATTGGCCTGTGGACAGCTTTTCTCTGTATTCTGCTGGTGGCCACAGATGCCAGTTCCCTGGTTTGTTACATCACCCGTTTCACAGAGGAAGCGTTTGCCTCGCTCATCTGCATCATCTTTATTTATGAAGCCTTGGAGAAACTTTTGCACCTGGGGGAACTATATCCCTTTAACAAGAATAACAACTTGGACAAGCTCACCACATATTCGTTAGTATGCATGTCTTTTGTTATTGCGTCTTGAAGTGATAACATAAGCAAATGTTCATGGACTACTAAGTGATCAAAAAGTTGATTTGCTGTTTCAGATGTGCTTGTGTTGAGCCTTCAGATCCCACTAATGGCACTGTAAAGTTCTGGGAAGTCAACAACATAACTGCCTCCGAAATTTACTGGGAAGCTCTGGAGGTGAAGGTATGAATAACTACCAATTTACAGATTATAAACCCCTTCAGCAAATCAAAGCAAAATTTTAGGTCACATCAGTGACTTCAGCAAGAAAAAAACCCCATAAGACAAACATTTTGCTCGACAAAACAACTGGGAAAAAAAAGGATTTTTGGCTTGTTTATCTTAAAGTGGCATGCTTATCCAGATGGATGAGACGAGACGAGATTAAGGACATGTGGGCTGGATTATATTGGATTATATTAGATTAAAGGGCACTAAAATCATTAGAAAAGCACATTTTTGGTCTGAGAATTTTTTGTTTTCATTGGCATAAAAGCTCACGTATCCTGCATGTTTGCTGATGTCACAATAACTCTGCCCTGCTTTTTCCTCACTTGCAGGATTGCATTGAAAAGAGAGGGGAGTTTGTGGGGACTGCTTGTGGTCCTCATGGACCCTACGTTCCAGATGTGCTCTTCTGGTGTGTCATTCTCTTCTTTTCTACTGTTGTCATGTCTGCCTTTCTCAAGGAGTTCAAGTTCAGCAATTACTTCCCCACAAAGGTACTGTGACTCATTATAATCTCCATCAGTGTGCAACTAATATGACTCAAACATGATGATGAATGTGTTGCAAAGTGCAGCACTACACTCTTGTGGTAATTCACGGGTATTGCAGTGACTGAAAAAGAGATTTATCACTGGTGTTTTTTGTTGACTGCTTGATATTTTCTAAGTTGCTAACAAGCCTTTGGCCAATCTCTAGTTACATTTTCAAAATCTTAAATACAATTAGCACAACTATGATTTCACATGGCCATGCCATTAACACATTTCATGTCGTTTTCGCAGAATAAGAAGTCAGTGAACACATTTCTGAAATGCATACATTGTTTTAACACACTTTAAACCCATAGACAAAATGAAAATTTTGTCTTATTTGCAGAGCACACCGGAATAGAAAACACAAAACACAATCTTCCTAAACTTGTTCAAAAACAAGACTAAATTAAATTAAATTCTCGCTGATTCACAACAAAGACACTTTGCAAGACATAAACATTCAATTCGGGTCTACATATATATACTCAAATCCAGTCATAGAAACAGAATTGTATTTATGTCAAATAATTTGTGTTGGTAAATGCTTGTAAAAAAAATAAATAAATACATTATTTTTCTCCCTCTTTTTTAGGTGCGGTCTATTATCAGTGATTTTGCTGTGTTCATCACTATTCTCACCATGGTCTTGGTTGATTATGCTCTAGGGATCCCCTCCCCCAAACTGAAGGTGCCTAATGTGTTCAAGGTAGGAAGGAAAGATAAGACTCTGACTATGAAGACATAATATTTATTTTAAAATGTTCAGCCAATTGTTAAATATATGTGTGTGTTTTCTGAAGCCTCTAATTAATTACACAGAGCACAATTAACCTTTTAGCGACTTGCTTTGTTATAGTCACTGATTTCAATGCACTTCGTTGCTGTTTTTGTAAATGACCAATGTAACATGACTGCCTATGTGTCTACTGGATGAAAAAATGATACATAACTATCTGCAATTTCTTACAAATAAAAATCTGAAAAGTGTGGCAGGCATTTGCATACAGTCCCACTAACAAAATGCTTTTACTTTGATTAAAGTTGAAAAACTCCAGAGAATGACATAATCTTTACAAAACAACTTTCCAAAGATTCCCCAACTTCATGTAGATCTGTACTTTGACTGAGCCATTTTAATACATGAATATGCTTTGAACGAAACTATCATTTAATAAGTTTGCCTCTATATTGAGGGTGATGGTGGTTTTAGTTTTCTGCTACACATAATGTTTTGCATGAAGGCTGTGAGTTGAATGTCTTCTTCCACATGTTGGCATGCTTCCCTCTAACCTGGCCTGTCAGTTCAGCGGACAGTCATGTCTTGGTAGGCTTACTGTGGTGTCATACTTGTTTTATTTACACATGATGGATTGAAGAATTCTCTGTAAGATATTCCGAATATGTGTATTGTTAGTAACCTAAATCCTGATTTTATTTTGATGTATTATGAGGAAAGACTGTTGAATACAAGTTCACATCACACTTTTCAGATTTTCATTTAAATAACTTAACAAATACATTGATTATCCACCTAACATTTAAATTGAGGTTGTAATAGGACAGAACATATAAGAACGTTCAAGGCACTATATTGATGATTTAACAGCCAACCAGAGATGATCGAGGTTGGCTCATCAACCCATTGGGGCCCAACCCCTGGTGGACAGCAGTAATAACTGTTATACCAGCTATACTTTGCACAATCCTAATCTTCATGGACCAGCAGATAACTGCTGTCATCATCAACAGGAAGGAAAACAAACTCAAGGTATTCTCATCTGCCTGTACACTTTACATCACTTTTGCACCAATCAAATAAAAACACAACTTAGCTTTTGTTATTTGGTTTTCCTCCTCCAGAAAGGTTGTGGATACCATCTAGACTTATTGATGGTTGGGATAATGCTGGGTGTGTGCTCTGTGATGGGACTGCCATGGTTTGTAGCAGCCACCGTCCTCTCCATCACACACGTTAACAGTCTGAAACTGGAGTCAGAATGTTCAGCTCCTGGGGAGCAGCCGAAATTCCTCGGCATCCGGGAGCAACGCGTTACAGGCCTCATGATCTTCATGCTCATGGGCAGCTCTGTCTTTATGACGTCAGTGCTAAAGGTGGAACAAAATAGTTTTATCAAGAAGTGTTTTTTGTGGCTGACGTACATTTCACTTATTTTCTAATTTAACTCTCCTACCTTCTCTTTTGCTTTTCTTAGTTTATTCCTATGCCGGTGTTGTATGGAGTTTTTCTTTACATGGGGGCATCTTCTCTAAGAGGCATTCAGGTAGAAAAAAGGAAGGAAAATTAGACCAAACATTTTTTTAAAGATATTGAGTATGTCAAACATGATATAAATTTCAACAAGGACCATGACAGCAACATACCCTTATATTTGATCTTTTATCAATCTCCTGCAGTTCTTTGATCGCCTCACGTTGTTTGGTATGCCAGGAAAGCATCAGCCAGACTTCATCTACTTGCGACATGTACCTCTGAGGAAGGTGCACCTCTTTACCATAATTCAACTCAGCTGTCTCATTCTTCTGTGGGTTATCAAGACCTCCAGGGCTGCCATTGTCTTTCCTATGATGGTAGGTAAATGTTTATTTGTGACATTTATGCTACCTGTCCACTCCAGTTTATGTCATATGGTTTTAAGCATTAAGCTGTAAAGGTTAAAACTGTCCAAAAGTAAATGTATCTTTTGTCCATTTAATATGTCTGTGTTTTGGCTGCCTTTGCTTTGTTATTTTACATGTTCAAATGTTTTGGTCAGCAAATAAACATATATCTGACAATACTGAAGGTTTTGCATCTTCTCCGGTTCCACTTGTACTTACTTTGACCTATCTGATTAATAAATACATTATCTAAATTCTCCCAAATAAAACACGACACATGTTAATGTCATGTAGGCTAGAGTAAGCAATCTTTTTGTGACCAAACTATAAAAATGCATCTTCCTAATTCTTAGTGTCAGAGTTTCTGTTGCTTCAATAAATCTCAACAGCATAGTTGTTATTCTTTTTTTATTCTGCCTTTTTTTGCACCTTGTCGTCTCTGCAGGTCTTGGCTTTGGTTTTCATTAGGAAGTTGATGGACTGTATCTTCACCAAGCGAGAGCTGAGCTGGCTGGATGATCTCATGCCAGAAAGCAAGAAGAAAAAGCTTGAGGATGCTGAGGAGGTGATAAATCTGTCTTTACATATATATTTTTTATTGTATACTTTTTTTTTAACAGATATATATTACTTTCAAGTAATTCAACATTTTTCTGCACTAAAATGTCTGATGGTTTACCTTTAGGAAGAAGAGCAGAGTATTCTAGCAGAAGATGAAGGTGTTGTGCAAGTGCCATTGGGGGGATATAAGTGAGTTATAGTGCCATTGTAAAGATTCCGTGGACAGAATAATTTTCTGTATAATAAATAAACTTCGTCTTATTTTTATATTTAGACAATTTTCTGCCTCTTGTTTTTACAGAGGAATACCCATCATCAACATCACAGATGAGATGTCAAAAGGCTCGTTTGGAAATACCTGGAATGCCAACGACTGAAGAAAATAAAGCATCTATGAAGGTTTTCAAAATAATTAGGCTGTACTTTTTTACAGAAATTTTGGCTAAGGCAGCAAATTAGTTTTCAACGAAAGAATGAAAACAATGTTCAGATTGATTATTTAGTTGCGAGGAAATTGCATGACTGGAGTTAGGGCACAGGTGGCGTTCCATCAAAGTATCACTCTAGAATTCATTGAGCTCCTAAGACTGACTCATTCTTTCATAAAATTATAGAAGCAGTCTGCATGCCAAGGTGATGGAGTGTACACACTTGTGGCCTTGGAAGGGATTGAACACCTGAATTTAAGGACTTTTGACATAAATATGTATTTTGCAATTACACTTATGCTTTGTTAACTTTGTTGTTGAACTTCAATATCATAAACATGAAAATATAAAAACACTTTTTCATGAGATTGCAAAAAACAAAACAAAAAAACAATGCCAAAAGGTGGAAAAAATGAAGCCCGGTTTGGACGGTGCAGACGGCCTGTCCCACCATGACTCTCCATTTTTAGCCCTTCTGGTTTTATACATTCAAATCTGTTTACAAGAAAATACATGTGTGTCAAGGTCATACAAAAACAGTACGGTTTCAAAACCAATAAAACTGTGAAACTTTTAAACAATACAAAGTTATAATTACATGTGATTTGCACAATTTTCTGTTTCTGTGACTGGTATTATGTATCTGTATGTTTTTAACCAAATTACATACCACACAATCTAGAAACCACAAGCAATAGATCCTCACGCCTAAACAATGCTATCCTTCCCATGTATTAAAGTGTTTATTTATATATATTTTTTGTGGGTTTTGACACTATACTCATTGGGGGTTTTTTTCCGCAGATTATTTTGTAATGTGAGAAAGGTCTTACAGTCTTTTGCTTTCTAGTGACAGTGTACTTTTTCAATCTTTAGTGTTAAATTTATCTTAACTGAGTCATTAAGCCATTTAGCTGTCGAATGTTTTACCGTTGTCAACTTTTCAAAGAATAAAACTATGACTTGTGTAGTACATTGTTTTGAAAGTATTTATGAGGTATTGTATTGTCTGTATTACAAGGGTGCAAACCTCAATAATTCAAGATGTTTCACTTTTTGAGTGTAACCAAGTAAATAAAAGTTGTTTTATTGATATTGTAGTACTGTATACTGAAATGCACTTGTATATAGCTGCGTAAATAAATCGTAATAAAGATGACGAAACATCATGGCTTTACAATCAAATTAATATCTTGTGTTTAAGCAAACATCAGCCTCTAATATACATATCAGATCACCTGTCAGCTGATTAGGCCGCTGTGCTAATGTGTGGCTTTGTTGTAGAAAACATGACAGGAACACCTAGTGTCAATGCAGCTGCTTTGCCTTCACACATCCGGCCTTAAGCAGAACAGGACTGGGCACAGGTCCTCTTTTGCAACCAACAGATGGTTTGATGTGCTGCAGATGACAGCTCGGAGAGGTGGAACATCCCCTGAGCGTGTCACGCTGCTGGCTCATGTGAATTACTGTTTCCTTCTCAGTGCTACGAGGAAATCAAAAGTGTTGACCCAGCTACTGATCCCAGCCGGTCTGATGCCAAGCTGATTGACATGATTTCCCTTTATTTAGCAGGACTGTCCTTGGTGTGCAGGTCTGATCATCATGGGGAGATCCTTCCCCAGTGAGCAGCTGACAGGTGAAACACATCATTGTATACCTTGCAGAAATCCCTCTGCATAGTTCTCCCTGGGGACAAACATGTTTATTGATTTTTCTTCTGTCTTCATTTGCAAGGAGGATTGAGAGAACACAAGAGGAAACATGTTCTGCAAGCTGGGACATGAGATCTCAAAGCAATAAATTAAACCTGATGAATATATCATCTAATATTCTAAGATGATATTAGCTCAAGTGAAAATAGTTCTTAGAAGAGACTTGAATTGCATGTTATTACTCCCTCCGTCACAACGACCTTAGCACATCCTCAACTACTCTCAATTTTTTAAAAACACCTAAAACATCATTCATCCTCCTTTGGATATGACATTATAAAAAGGGAACTTAATTATTGTACACGTTTCTTTATTGAAAACTGCAAGAAAGGGTAGTTTAATGCTAGATGTGAAGTTTGGACCATCAACATAATTGAAATTCTAAAAATTCAAGTGAATAAGAAAATGATCAAATATATAATCAGCTAATTCTCCATAAAATTTCCTACCACATTTGTCATTTACATGTTTTTTCTTTTTTTTTTCCAATATTTCTAGAAGTATCTCCTTCAGCCACTGAAGGCCACTAAGGCTTCTTGTGAAGACACATTTAATTGTGTTACCAGAAGAAAGTGTAGTACAGGTTGTGACACATGTAATTGCACAGAATCAGTGAAAAACAGCTGCATCGTTTTACAAGAACGACAACAGCTTGAGGAGTTAGTCTCTTCTGCCTCGGCCGGTCTTCAACCAGGAGACAAACTCTTTGGCTGCCTGGTCCTGCAGGTAAGAGCTCACGTCGCTGGTGTAGGTGCCGTCTGCATGGCGTCTGAATAAACTCCTTTAGAAGAAAGAAGATTTGCCATGTCCAGTCTGGATTTATGGTTTTTAACATTAGGAAATGTTACTTTACCAACCATGTTTCAAATGCTTCATTGTAACATTTTAATGCACTCACCCGTTCCTTTTTGAATTCTTCAGCCACTGGACAAAGTCTTGGGCTCTTCTTGTTTCCAGGTATTTGCTGTAGTCATTGGAAAATGTTCCCTCTGAGTGCCTCTTCATGTTTGGGAACTCAATGGGATCACTTAAAATTGAGTTTTCACTCAACAATCTAAAAGTAAAATGTGACAGAAAGAGCTGAGTTAAATGACACACACTTAGATTTAAGGTATGTACAAGAAGATCATGGAAAGAGTCTGTTGGCCGGATTATTTCACTGCATCACAGCAACATTTTAGGTGCAACATTCTCATCAACAACAAAATAAAGTCAGGCCTAATTTATTCATAGCCCCTGATATATCTGAATGCATCACATTTATTCAACCACAAAATTTGTTTTTGGTAAGACATGTCAGTGGCATTTTGAGAAACTTTAATGGACTTTTGTAAAATGAGCCTCATTTCAGAAGAAGACATCACTACAATAATTTATTTTGATTTTTTATGAAAAATGCTATGTCAAATTATGTATATCTTTCTCAAATATCTGTGGAAATGTGGTTGCTGAACTTCTTCCAACTTTCCACAGGTATTTTGACAAATTGTCTTTGGTGATGAGGCCCAAACTTTGAATCTGGAAGGCATCCTTGCCATCACCCTAATCTTTAGTTCCCTTCGTAGATTTAATATCAGATTCCAGATGGGACTGTGGGTGGACCTCTCCAAAATGTTAATATCACATCTGGTTAGAAGAAAGATACTGATAAAATTACTTCGAGTCTAAATCTGCCAGAGCTTACTAATCGTTTGGAGCCTAACAACATTTTCTTCCAACATATTATTATTATTATTATTATTATTATTGATACAGACCTGTCAAATATATAGCTAAGTTTACACTTTTGCATTTCAACTTCAAAAGTACTTTAAGAAAATAGAAAAAAAAACCTTTTTATTTACAACATGGACTAACAAGAAAACATACATATCTTTTTTGTCCTTTTATTCAACTAAATAATAATATTTATAATATAAATAAATTATAGTAACAATAGAAAGTAGAAGAATATGAAGATTAGACTTGTATTATTTAGATGTTTCTTCTAAACAGTAACATAAATCAAACTGATAAGTGTGAACACTGAAATATGATCTTACAGCGGTGTTCCGTCTGTGTCCTGGTCAGGCACCTGCCAACTGCTTTGGATGATGATAAGGAGCATAAGTCCAGCAAGAGACTGAGCACTTTTCATTTTTTAAGCTGCCTGAAAATGAGCAAAATAGAGACAAATAGTTTTTTTTTAACCTAAATGAGGGATTTGAGCTTTCAGAATGAATTGTGAAAAAATTCTTACCTGTGTTCTTTTGTGCAGATTGTTTAAGAGAGGAATCTTGCTTTGCGTTGATTGTTATCGTTCTTCTCTCCCGCTTGTGGAGCTTCTTTGTGGTCTCCTCCCCATCTGCTCGGCTTTATATAGCAGAGATGAGGAGCATTCTCTCAGGTGACTCCCTTCGTCACAAAAACCTTAGCACATCCTCAACTACTCTCAAGCCATTAGTCAGCTTCTGGCTCAGTGCCCTGAATGTAATCATGGTTAAAAAAACTAAGCATGACAGCTGGATGGTCAAAAAACATCATTAAGTCTCTGAATCAAAAATAGTATCTACTCCAACATAAACATTTCTACAAATTATAATTGTTAACTTTGACAGAAAAATGTTAAGCTCATTTACCCAAAAGACAAGAAAATAAGTTAAATAATTAACATTTTGGAAAAAAAATATTTATCTAATACAGTTATTACTAAAACAAATGTAATCTATAAGAAAATCTTACGTTTAAATACCGCTGATCTTTGCTTTATTTCTTAATTTGACATCCTCAACATCTGAAGCTACACTCAGACCTGCAGACAATTTCTCCAGCGCAACTTTCAATAACTGTTAGGAACTGCAAATGACAAGCCATTTATGTCTTAAAACAATCTTTATTGTATCTTCATCAATGCAATATTACAAGTGTAAAGACACCACTCCATAGTGCAGCGTGACACATTTACCACAAGTTATCACATTCACATAAAAAAGACAATACTTCAAAATGCATGCAATGGCCTTTTCTAAAAGTCACATATCTTAATAATAACAAAAAGGCTCCAATTTATGAGCAATGAAACATGTGAAATTTACCCGTCTGGTCAACATATTATTAAAAGTAAAACAAGGAAATTGTTTAAAATGTTCCTTTATAAATGCTAAAGACTCTTTTTCACATCTATTCAGGATTGAGGAGGCATTTCTGCAGAAAGTGACTCATGAGGGTGTATGTATGATGATAGGCTTGTCCCCTGAGAGAGTGATCCTTGTCAGTGTACCACTGAAATTAAAACCAAAACAAAATTACTCCCAAGATAACAAAATCAAAGATATGATCAAAGCTATCTTATATTTTTATGCAATAACTAATGGTAATTTTTTCCATTTGAAACTCTTTTTAAACAAAAGCACATTCAAGACCAATATTAGTCTAGTTCCCTCAGCCAATATTTACCATTGCCTCAAAATCCACAAGTTCTTCCACCAGAGCTTTGGAGATCTGTGCAGCCTGCTGGAAATGGACATTGTCTAAAGGAAGAACAGCAAATCACAACGTGACTGAATGTCAAAGCTGAAATCTTATTTGAAGCAAATAGAAACCATTTGTGCGTGACTTTATTCTGTTACTAAGCAATGGGGGGGTGGGAAGGTTAAAACATGTTCAAAAACAGCGATTAGTAAAGAGGAATCACAGAGCGTACCGTCTGCTGTGCCGTGAATAAGGAGATAGGCAACCTTTTTAAAGTTCTTTGCTCTTGATGTGACTGTGGAGTTCTATGAAACAGAAAAGAGAAAATCCAGAGACAATAATGCAACTTGTGTCTCAAATCAGAACAGTGGATTCTAATGGGCAAGTGTAATTTCAGAACCATAGGTAGCAATTTTGAAAACATAAAACATACTGTAGATAAATCATGGCCTTCATATACTTTTTCAAAGCAGGTAAGTAATTTAAAAATAACTTCATGAAGAAAAAAATAACTTTTCTCACATAGATAGAAAATATGTCATATACAAATAGTATTGTGACCTAAAAGCCTGACCAAAACAGATCAGGCTTTTAGGTAATAATAATTAAAAATAATATTACTACTACTATTATCATTTGGACAAGGGTGTCTGTTGCTTACTTTGTAAGAGTCTGAATTCTCTGATGGTTTACCCATGTAGCGCTCAGTGTAAACTGCATCTAAAAGAAATCAGAATATAATTTGGGCTCAGACCATTACATAAATATTAATTACAGTGTTCAAACAACTTATTCTTGAAGTCTTTAGCTGTTCATGTTTATTTCAAAATACAAAATAGTAAAGTTTACTCTGACTTTATGGCAGATATTTATGCTGCAGGAAGGGAGGAAAGAGATGTGAAGGAAGAAGAGTAGTAAGGAGGATACAATAAAGGAAAGAGGGAATGTAAGAAAAGAATTTTGAGGATGAAATTGATGCTTCTTCAGTTTGATCAGACAAAACTGGTGCTAAACAAGAAAAAACTTATCACATACCATAATAGTCCCACTTGGCTACTGGGGCCACGGCAATCCCACACTTGAAGAGTCCAGTGCCAGCACCCAAAGCCATTGAGGTGACATAACCACCATATGACTGAAGATGAAGATTTACACTCATAAATAAAAAAATGCAACTGATTTATAAGACAAAGAAAATTAATCATCAAAATACAGGCAACCTACCCAGCCCCATATTGCAATTCTATCTTTGTCAATAAAACCCATGTCGATGAATTTCCTGTGAGACAGAAATCACGTTATAGCTGAGAAAAAAAAAAAAAATTCTTGTGAAGTTCATTTTCTTCACCTCACTGCTGACATTTGATCTTCCACTTCAAAGGTCCCGAGGTGTTTGTAGATTGCATGCATTATCTCATCACCCTGATAACCGCTTCCCCTGCCGTCAACACTGGCGACGATGATTCCGAGCGAACTGGAGAGGTACGTTCCCCAGTTCAGCTTGTTCTGATAGCTTACACTCTGACTACAGGGGCCAGCGTACCTGCAAGGAACAGAGTCACCATAAGGCCTTCCAAGATGGTAAGTTGTGGCACACTGAGATGCTGCTTACTTACACATCAATAAGGAGAGGATATTTTTTGGACTTCTGGAAATCTGGTGGCAACATCATTTGATACCACATGTCTGTTTATTCAAAAAGGGTTTGGAAAAGAGGGAGGGATGGATTTTAGCAAGGAAAGAAACTTGATAAATATCTGTATATTTACTTTGGATCTTTTTAAAGTATGATAAGGTAATTATGCAAAAATAGTTAATTACACTTCCAGTTTGAAGTGATGCTTTAAAACAGAAAGAAAACCTACATGGAGAGTTTTAAATGAGAGTTTATGTCTGTAGTTTTTAACATGTATGCCTCACCAAATCCTGCAATCTTTACGGTGCCATATTTCATTGTTGGCATTTGAAATTCAGACAGAAGATTTTCCAGATCCTTATTGTCTTCCAAAATTGATAGTTCTAAAATAAAAAAAACACATAAACTTAAAAGAATAAATAAATAAGTTGAAAATTGTTTCAGTGCACTCAAAGTTAACAAACAGATCAAACATTCTCTATTTTTTCAAAATTATTTTTTACAGAAACTAAAATAAATAAGTCAACAAACCATAAAAAGAAATACCTGTTCCTGCACCTGAGCCCCTGTTGTCCATAAGTGTGTAAAGGGGCAATCCAGGTCCTAGTCCAAACAAGACAGACATAAATTCGCAAAGACATTTCACACCAATATTAGCCGTCTTTGTGACGTCTAAACTTTGATTATTGTTCACAGATGTTTCTTGCATGGCTGAGTTATTGCTTGCAAACACATATAAAGCCAACTGACCATAGCAGTCCATTCGGTAGAAGGAGGCGTCAACGCTTAAGTAAGCTGAGTTGTACTGACACCTGTCTTCATGTAAGCCACAGGTGAGGCACATGGGGGTTGAGGGACTGCTTCCAAGCATAATCCTGATATGAAAAAAAATCTCATTTAAGTTATGCAAATAATATTTTACAAGAGTCTAATTAGCTTGTCCAGTAGTATGTCTTTTTCAGTTTAACAAATAGAGTCTTCCATGCTGACAAAGATGTGTAAAACTAATTAAAATTAATTATTATCTTTTTAAGGTGGTCTGGCAAAAAGCAAAGGATAAATATTGTGATACAAAAAAATTCATCCCCACTGTGCAGTACTTTGTACACCTTTTGAACTTTTTCACATTTTGTCACATTATAACTACAAACTTCATTGTATTTTGATTTTGTAGGCTTCAGGATGATCTGAAGAGATATTAAGACAATAATACATTTTACCAGATGGTTTATAAATAACTTTTGCAACTTTTCTGCCCCCTAAGATTACCTTAAAATTGTTCTTCAGCGACAAGATATTCACAAAACTGCTTACTTGTAAAGATTTCTCTTGACAGGGTTTCTTTCATGCTGATTACTTACAAAATATCTGTAGGAAACAATTTAGCATCAGTCCTTTTTCTGACATTTTCACTGATGGATGTATGATTTTGCATGAAAGGTGTAATAATTTCACTCACATGGCATCCTTGGTTAATTTTGATATATAAATAACTTCCCATTTTCCAGATGTAATTGGTGTGGCTTTGCCCTTATTCAAAATAAAAATAAACATGATTAAAGAAAGGCAGGAAGGAATTGATTTAGCTGTAAATTGCTATAAAAAAACCCTTACATTTTTTATGTAATGAATATGTTTGTAGCCTTGAGTGTCACTCATTACTTTGTAGAAACTGAGTTTATCCTCAGCAAAGAAAATAGGCAGTGGCATATACTGAGAAAAAAAACAACATATTTTAATAATCAGACATTAAATGGTTGAAATAAAAATAAATGTATTTGCTTTTTGGAAACTTACATGGCCAATCCAACCTGTCTTGCTTGTTTGCTCAAATTTCTGCAAAGAGTAAATGTTTTAATTCAGCATCAGTGTACATCTTAGAATCATCTCATTGAAAACTAGTGAGGATTTTCTGACAGGACAGGTAACTTGAGTCGTGACATCCACCTCTTTCTCTCTCCAGCTGCTCCCATCAAAGTCATAGATGGCTACAACCACATGATTCTGTTTCCTTGTGAGCCATTGCACAGCGACGCGTTCGTCTGTTGCCCAGGTCACTGAGCACAAAATGTGATCACTGAGTAAAAAGCAAAAGAAAATGACAAGGTTTTCAAATGGGGCAAATTGTGAATACATCGCATTAATCTCTGCTTTAAAATCAGTATTACGTGTTAACGTAAGACTATAAGTTGTATGTACAAACCTTCCAGCCATGGAAGCAGGAAGAGCGAGCTGTGAATGGAGGGTGGGATTTGCGGTGTCAACGACAAACAGCTTCACTTTGGTAAGGTTTGATCCAGCCTATGATAAAAAGAAATTGACCAGAACAAACGGGATAATCCATTAAAATCCTATAATCTAAAAAAATAGCAGTAACGTTTGACAGACATTGTGGTTGGAAATGACTATACTGGTTTTAAAAGTCATATAATCAAACCTTTGGATAAGGAATAGCCACTGTTTCAGGATATTGCTCTGATCCGTACCAAGAGAACTCCACTTTTTGAACTTCTGTATCGTTAAACTGTGCATAAGCCAAAAATCTTCCTGTTGAGGACCACCATATTGCCCCGTTTGAAGCAAAGACTTCCTCTGAAAGTCATAAAAAAAACCTGTTAAAATATGTCAAAGTAAAAACTAAACTGTGTGTTAAATATTAGGAATGATGGTATCCATATTTGATCATTAACTGTTGATTTACTTAGTTATATTTTTATAAAATAGAACTATTCCATTTGAACATAAATATAATTTACTACAAAGCCATTACTTACTTATGATATGAGTTCATGGTAGACTTAGCATTAGGAATTAGTCACTATTACACAAGTTTTGGGTTTAAAACCAAACCTGGACTAACTAAGTAAAATCACTGTGCCATTTCAAATCAAAGACGGGCTAAGCAAAAAAAAAAAAAAAAGAAGTAATTTTTAACCCAACAATTTTTATAGTGCAGACCAATATCAAGCTTACTTACCCTCATATATCCAGTCAGGAATGCCATTGAGGATTTCATTCTTTTTCCCATTGGTTGTCAGCTGCACTGACTCAGCAGTTACATTGGAGTTTAAAAAAATATTGAAGTTTGAGACATATGCCTGGAAGGTAGAGTGTAACAATTATTTTGTTAAAAGTTTCAGCAAAAGGTTCAGTCAAAACTATAAATGTAAATGATTTTACAAATAATAGAACAATGTTGCCATATTTGAAAAGCATCACATATAACTATTCCAGCAAACTAAGCAATACACCAGGGAACAAAGACTTTAGGCTCACATATTGGTTTCCTTCTGGTGCAAAGCTAAAGTACTGCACCATGCGTGGAAGGCTCGCTGGCGTTACAAATGTTCTGTAAAGACATAGCAAAAGCATTTAGAGAGCAAATTGTTTTTGAACTAACTGAAAATAACCCTGAAAGAACAGAGCTGCAAATCACACAATGTAAAAACTAAGCAAAATCTCAGAAAACGTAGCATCAAATCTGACAGGCAATTGAAGGTATATCTAGGATTTATCTCTGTCAACTTGATGAAAAAATGAGAGAGAAATTCAAAAATAAACCTAAATTCAAAGTTCTCTCAACAGAAGTTACAGTTAATTCAAGTAATTTATTGAAGGCTCTAAACCTCACCTATCTCTGAATGCATCATCAGATTCTGGTTCCAAATTACAGGAGGAGTATTTAGAATGTAAATGCATACATAAAAAAACAAAAAAGAAAAAAAGATGACATAAAAATGCTAATGGTGGAAATCTGACTATTACTGAACATCATATTAAATTTCTATATTTATATTACTTTTATTTACAGTACAGACCAAAAGTTTGGACACACGTTTCTAATTCAATGGGTTTTCTTTATTTTCATGACTATTTATAAGGCAAGAAATCCCACTTATTAACCTGACAGGGCACACCTATGAAGTGAAAACCATTTCAGGTGACTATCTCTTGAAGCTCATCAAGAAAATGCAGAGTGTGTGCAAAGCAGTAATCACAGCAAAAGGTTGCTACTTTGAAGAAACTAGAATATAAGGGGTATTTTCAGTTGTTTTACACTTTTTTGTTTAGTGCATATTTCCACATGTGTTATTCATAGTTTTGATGCCTTCAATGTGGATCTACAATGTCAATAGTCATGAAAATAAAGGAAACTCATTGAATTAAAAGGTGTGTCCAAACTTTTGGTCTGTACTGTATATTATTTTTATTACTATGCCTGTCTACCCTTAACCTTGGTAAAGAACATTTTGTTATACTTGTCTGGTAAAAATGTACTCTAAAAATTATGATGATTGATTCATTTTGCAAGTCATCATGTTTCCTTTTTTTTGTATTTTTTTCTTTATTATTATAGTTTTGTTGCATATCAAAATCAGCATACATATTTTGTGCACAACTACTGACATAGCAAAGTTTACTTACGATTTTGTCATGTCGTAGATGGAATATGAGGCAGAATAGGAATGTCTAAAGTTCTGTAGGATTTTAAACACAGATTATGTTTCATACTTATACATCAGATGACTTAGCAGGTTAAAGAGGAATGTTACAACAAAAACATCTGTTGGGTGCTTCTCACCTTAGTGTAATTGCTTTCAAAGGCAATATAGTTGTGATCACCTGACAACCAGTAATCAGTGGCATCCACTTTTTTCTGAAGTTAAAAGAAGTATACGATCTTTTAGTAATTATGTTCAGATTAAAAAGTTGTAAAATTAATTTATTGAAATAACTAGCTGCTTTACAAATGTTGCATTGCTCAGATACAGATCCTTATCCTTTGTTTCAGCATTGTGAAGGTACACATTTCCATCTGTTTCTTTATGCACATACTCTTTATCTGTAGCAACAAGAAAAGGAAAAGAAAAAAAGTTTTATGGATTTAGATAACCAGCACAACAGGATAGATGATTCAATAAACAGAATTACCCGACATCCAGTACAAATTGTAGGATTTCTTTCTGATGGTGTCATTAAAGTAATCCTGAAGAGTGAATGGCCTTTTG
This sequence comes from Xiphophorus maculatus, assembly GCF_002775205.1. Classification (NCBI taxonomy): domain Eukaryota; kingdom Metazoa; phylum Chordata; class Actinopteri; order Cyprinodontiformes; family Poeciliidae; genus Xiphophorus; species Xiphophorus maculatus. The sequence goes on along the minus strand of NC_036449.1, from coordinate 17,887,451 downwards.
CTGGCTCCGGATCCTAGACAGATGCACAAAGACATGTTCATGTAAGCCAAAACCTGCTTCTTATGCTATTGGAGCCATTTCAATTGTTAACTGAAATGGCTCCAAGAGCAAAAATCTCTTTGTTGGGCCTCCTCAATCTTTTGGAAGTCAAAGTTCATAAGGTTCAATCCTAGTTTAACTATTACCCATTCTTTTTAGAGTAAAACATAGTTGCAATTTTCCCCTCAAAGGTAAGAGCTTTGTGTGGAGAGGTGTGTGAGTATGTGGATTCGATTCAAGGTATTACACACACATACAGTCACTGTGGAGGCTCATTACTGATAACATGCACGCCTCTCCTACTGCTTTAAATGTAATTATATAAACCGATAAGTCACACTCTTATTATTAAAAATTGATTACACTTGTTTTTTTCTGGACCATATTTCTTGATACTGTGAAGAGCCAGCTGTTGGCAGGGAGTGAGTTTGACTGTGGGTTTGTGGGTACAACAGTGATAAGCAGAGGACTGAAGCTCCATCTTAATACATTTAGTCACTTTTGTCTTTCTACCCATCAACAAGACAAGTATAGCTAAAGTAAAAGCACAGGCGTCGCTTTTACTTTTCCAGAGTGACAGTCTTGTTGGTTGCTTAAACAAAATCAGGACTGTTTTAAAGAGGAACAGCAATCTTTAAATCTTCCTTTAAAAGTGGTTGATATTAAGGACATAGTGTAGATGACCCTAGTTTCTAACAAATTTCACACTTAGATTTACATTCTTAGAATAAAGTTGAATTTCAACATGTTTCAACTAGACTTCTTGGTTTTTATTCAATTAATCTAGTTCTGAAAAGCTACATACAAATGTCAAGTGTGGAGGTGAGGGATCTCTTCCAAGACACCTCAGGGTATGAGCACTCTAAAGTCGCTTTTCCACTGGCAAGTGGTGCACTAACCAGTTAATGTGCTGTGCTGCATTTCCATTGTACGCTCTGTTCCTTACTATTGTGGGTGTGATGTGAGCGCGCAACAGCTGTGGGCAACTCTCTGCTGATATTTCCAGCAACACTCAGCAATGGAGAAACTCAAGGTTGCTCCTCCGTACTAAACAACTCTCTGACAGCAGAAGGCATGTCTGTGGTCCACAGCTAAACTTAAAGTTTTTGTTTTTTTTGCAGTTTTAAGTGATGTAAATCGCGAGTCAATCAACAAATGCAATCAGCTGTCAATCAAATTTGCCGTGCCAGGCTTGGTGCGGCTGGTACTACACATGAAGTAGCTTCCAAAAAATGACAAGAGCTAGGCAGAGCAGTGCTGGATCTGCTAATGGAAAATGAATCTGGCGGACCAGGACCGTCCCGGTTAAAGGCGGTCTCGTGGAAAAACGTCTTAAGCCACTGCTGTGGGCCCCAAAACTATCTAGGATCCCACATTAAAGCTTGAATTTTTACACAGATCATAAGAATAAATGACATTTGTTTAATAATAATAAGAATTCTATTACATTTGATTTGATGGTTTCAGCGCTGATAAATTAAAATATTTTAATTTGTTTAAAAGTTAAATTTAAGATTTATAGAAACTGGCAAGCTTACTATGTAAAAGTTAAAAGTATTATGTTGTTGCATAGGGCCTCACAATAAATTCTGCAAAAGCCCCCATACTACCTTGGGCCAGCCCTGGCAACTGTGTATCAGCTTCTGAGAGGAGTGCTCCATTTCTCTTTCTCAGGGGAATATCTTAACCTCTGAGCTAAGTGCCTATAGACTAAAGGGGGAAGTTATGCAACCCCTGGGAGTGGGATTCAGTCTTAATGCAGCACAGAGACAGACAGACCAAGAAAGGAAGACAATAGCTCATAATCAGAACTTACTGCTGTAATAAACTGCTGGGATTGTTATTAACGTGATGACGACAGCCGCCCCTATCACTCCCAAAACCAGCCTGTTGCTGAAGCCCTGTGAAAGAAAGGGGGAAAAAAGGCAACCAAATAATGTAGACACGCTGACGTTGCAGTATTCACTGAGCTTTTGAATGTTATTTTTATCTAATGCTTAGTAACTATCTTTCTTTAATAAACAGTTGTTTCAGCCCTAAAAAAAGATTCTTTTGAATATTTGACGCGAGTTTTAAATCGCCTACTGACCATGATGGAGATGAAGTTGCCGCCCGAGCTTTCGCGTAATGTCCCTCAGAAGTCGCGTTTTGCAGTTTCTCCTCGGACGCGCAGCCTGGTCAGCATACTCTCACTCGCAGTGCAGCCGCCAACTCTGAATTGTAATTCAATAACATAAAGCTGGGTGCCGGAGCTTCCTATTCTTCCCTGTGTATTCCTGGAAGTAAACATGCAGACATACACACGCACTCACGCACACACACCGAGGTAGACTTCTCTCTGGAGTCCGGAGCACAACTTTCCAAGAGCGCTTCCTAAACCCGGAGTATATGCAGCTCCGGTTTTAGGAAGCGCTTCATTCCTCACCGAGGGCAAGGCGTTCACGCATCAGGCGCGACAAAACCAGAAAAGCCGGCTCTCTTAAGTTTATTTATCTATGTAGATGAGGTTCAGAATCTTGGAAAAGTATTCATCAGATCACATTTTTTTCCTCACACGTCGTCACCTTAGAGCATCAAAGCTACCTGTTTTGTACTAGGTCCAGTCATCCGTTGGCGATAATTTGTGAAGACTTGTTTTGCTCGTTATTTGTGTCTAATAATTTTTGAAAGCCCAAGTTGAAAGAAATGAAACACGCACAAATAAAAAAAAAGAAACATGCACTTTTTTTCTTATTGTCTTCAGTTAAATCAGAAAAAAAAATTAGCTTGTTTTAGGTCAGTGAAGATTACAAAAAATATTTATATATATTTTGTTAAATGCCACAGTAATAATGAGACAAAGAACATATATGTATGGTGGTCTCTACCAGAGATTTAAAGATCAGAAGTTTACATACAGAATGATAAGAATCTTTTTGAACAATGAGGGAAAACCCCAATGATGATGTCACGGTTTAGAAACGTCTGATAGGTCAAGTGATGCAGTACAATTGAGTTAACTTGAGGCACATATGTGGATGTATTTTGAGGCCACACCTCCACACACATACACCCCCACACACACACACACACTTCTTTCTTGTTTGACAAAGCAGCCAAGATACCAGGAAGAAAACTGAGGAGCTGCACAAGTCTGGATCATTCTTGGTAACAATCTCCAGATGCTTGAAGATATGAAAATCATCTGTTCAAACAATTATACACAAGTATTAACATGATGAGAATGTTCTACTTTTATACCACTCAGGAAAGTGATGGGTCCTGTGTCCCAGAGATGAATGCATTTTGGTCAATAATGTGCAAAGTGACCCCAGAACTAAAGCCAAAGACCTTGTGACTGATGCTGACTGAAACTGATAAGACAGTGTCTTTATCCATAGTGAAACATGTCCTGCACCAGCTAAAAAACACTTGGCGAGGATCAAACTATTACTCTAAATGACACACTGAAAAAGAGCCAGAATGCAGTTTGCAAGTGCACACAGGGATAATAACTTTCATTTTTGGAGGCATGCCCAGTGGTCTGATGGAACTAAAGTGGAACTGTTTGGCCATAACGACCATCATTACATTTGGAGGAAAAAAGGGGACCCTTGTAAGTCTGGGAACATCATTCCAACTGTGAAGTATGACGATGGCAGCATCATGTTGTGGGCCTGTTTTGCTGCAGGGGAGACTGGTGCACTTGATAAAATAAAATATGTCTTCATGAGGAAAAAACATTATGAGGAAAGATTGAAGTAGCATCTACAGACAACAGTCAGGAAGTAACAGTTTATGGGCAAACTGGTCTTCCAAATAAACAATAACTCCTGGCATGCGACTAAAGTGGTTACCAAGCACAAAGTTAGAGTTTTGTCATAGTCATCACAAAGCCCTAATCTCAATCCTGTGGAGATGTTACAGTCTGTAAAGGGATGTGCGAGTGATAAACTTAATGCAGATACTCCAGTTCTGTCAGGAGGAATGAACCACAATTGACGGCACCCACCTGTCAATCATTCTAGCGGGTTTGTCAGCAACTGACCAATCAGTGGCCGCAATTTGTCCGCAAGTACACGCCCCTTACCTGGAGGAACTGAACTTCCGTCAACATTACCGGGGTTTCTTATTGCTAACGCGCTGCGATCATGAACATTTCAACGAAAATATTAGGAAATTCTGGTTCAACGTTGCCAGTATGGAACATGCAATCCCGACGGCCGTCACCCAGAGCGTGTAGATGGAGGAATACAATGTATAACGTTTCCAAAACCCAAACGTAGTCTGGAAAAAACAAGAAATGGATCAAGGCCTGCAGCTGACCGCATGTCCTGTTGAATGGAACTGTGATCAATGGAAAGTACTTCATGTTCATCTGTTCAGAGGTAACTGCTTTTAAACATCCCTTTTTATTGGTCATGATGACACTGTATGATAGTCAAATCAAAGATAAATAAATGAAGGTAGTTATGCTTCATTTTATGTGTTAATTCAGGTAGCTTTGTGGCAGCATGAAAACATGTGCTGCAATAACTGGGGTATTTACATGTAAACATCTTTTTATGCTAATGTTTATCTTTAAGCATTTTCCTGAAGGCATATTTTTACGAGTTTGTATTATTTAAGTTATTACTCACCCGCTTTTGCATGTACAAAATGCATCCAACACAGTTTTCACACTCGCATTCAATGAGACTCAGTGCTCCAATTTTTTCCTCTGGTTCTGAAAGTCTCGGGCTTTAATTTTCATTTCTTTGTTGTTTCCCGCAAATAACCTTACATAGCTGATGTACATCTCAGCTATATCGTACATAGCTGAGAAACCTGTCATCTTTGCCTCATTTTTGGCTCATAAGTCAAAAATAACTCAAAAAATAAATCGGGTAAGCTTACTTGTTGCTGCCACCATTGTGCTTAATAATAGGGATAGAGTGTTCAGGGTGAACTAGCTGAGACTTTTTTTCAACAAACTTCCTTTATGCTATTCTTGCATAAAGGCCAAATTTATGGAGTGCTTGACTAATACTTCTCCTGTCAACAGATGTCTGGATCTTTGTCTAATGCTCACCGTGTCTGACTAGTTAATTTAGGTGGATGGCTATGTCTCAGGAGGTTTACTCCATCTGATAATATACTCTATTATCAGATGGATTATGCAGTGCTCTGAGAGATTTTCAAAAACTATTATTGTTTTTAAATACTGTTTTTAAAACTTAAATACAGTTTAAACTTATCAAAACTTTATCCCTCACCTCTATGATGTGTTTAGACTTTATCTGTGCCCTAGTGATCTCTAAAAAAAACCCCTTAGATCCTTGTAGCATGTAACAGATAATGTAACACACAAACTGAATACAAATGTAAAGCTCATTTTAAGATTTGTGTAAGAGAAAATTTGAAAGAAATTTACATTTTTCCTTTCACTTTTATCAAATACTTTGTCAATGTAAAAACTCAACAAATCACATTAACGATGGTTGATTTTGCCAACCAACTTCAGCATGTTGTCCATTTTGTCATATGACAATATGACAAAATATGCAAAAGTTATGTGGATCAATACTTTTACAAGGAACTGAATGGGATAGAACTTTAATAATGACAATGTGAAGAAAAAGTTTACACTGTTTTATTTGAAATGCATTTAAAACCCACAGATGATTTAGTTTCCTAGTCAGCAAACACACTGCTTCTAAAGCAGTCATTTGAATAAACATTTAGCAGTCATACAGTCCAAACACCTGAAAACATTTTAATATTGATGCTTATTTTCTAAGGATTTGGGCACTTAAAACATTTAAACTTCAAAAATGCATTATTTTGCTTTAACAAGGTACATACACTTCTATTTATGTTGAGAGTTCACTAAATATGCGTATAAATTTATCTAGCTAAATTTATGCATCAAACTGCTCTTTAAAACAGTCAAAAATGATGTGAAAATGAAACTAGATGATTTTCTGACAACAAGTGTGAGGGAACAAAGTAAACAGAGTTGAATTTGCAATTTTTAGGCATGATGACAATCTGAGCTACTCCACATGCTGTGCACATGAAGCAATAAACTTAGAGCAGCAGTTATCAGTGTTCAGACTGATAACAATCTAGAGCAGGGGTGTCAAACTCCAGTCCTCAAGGGCCGCTGTCCTGCAGTTTTTAGATTTGCCACAGGTACAAAACACTGGAATGAAATGGCTTAATTACCTCCTCCTTGTGTAGAGAAGTTCTCCCAGCCTTGCTAATGACCTAATTATTCTATTCAGGTGTGGTGCAGCAGAGGCACATCTAAAAGTGACACCTGTGATCTAGAGGTACAAAATGTTTTAGGATCTTTCTCAGAAATGTAAAATCCTAATTGATTAAACATTGGATTTGTAAATGCATATTTATGCAATAAATGTAAAAAGAAAAAGAAAAAACCCCAGCACTTATACATTAATAAAAGCAACACGATGGCTTTTCATTCAAGTTTTTTGTCATTCTACCCTTAATTAAAACATATTTTGCAATATATTTTAAACCAATATATTATATAAACCTGAAAAGATTGAAAACCCAATCTTACAGGTTACATGTAACACTTAAAGTGTCCTTTGTTAAAAGAATTTTTAAAATATCAGAAGTGCACATACAAACTTTCAGTGCAATTTTAGACAGAGTAAAATTTCTTTCCTGTTGGAAAAATACTCATTTGATTAATCCTGAGGGATTTGTGCAACTTGCAGAATTGCCCAATCGATTAGGTCGTCTAAAAGGATGTGGACACCGAGGTTAACAAAGGTTGCCTCTGTAAATAGCTCTGTCTCAACAGTGGTGAATCACTCACTGGTGGGTGACTTAAACAGAGTCAACAGCACCTGTTTGTGTGCATGTGAGTTGACAGGTGGGCTCTGAGGGACAATCAATGGCTCCTTGCCTTGCATCTCATGGGACAGCAATGATTTCTGAAGAAAATACTTTTGAGTCGTTTTGCAAATCGATTCAGATTGAATTTTTAAGTGATGCCTTATTCCAGCTAAGTGCAAAATCTGACAACAAAGTGCATTTGGTAAAAACATTTAAATCTAAATAAAGGAGAGATCCCTCATTCTGTGTGTATTGCAATGAATGCGTACACAAAATATGTCATCAGAAGAGAACCACCCGCCTCTGGAAGAAATAAGTGCTTTCATTTGTTAGGGCCACTCTGTGTCTTCGTCATCCGAGCCCTGTGCCATCAGACTGGCGTGTTCGATGTAGTCGAAGTCAGGAAACTTGACAGGAAGGTCGATCCACCTGGTGCAGTTGCTGTATTTTTTCGTATTTATATCCACCACAAAGTTTTTCACATGAAGACAGGGCAGCTCAATCCCACGATACAACATCATTGAACCCCATGTCTACAACAGAAGTGGAGTATAAAAGAAGACAAATCTTAGTGTATATTTTCTCCGTTTAATGCATTAAACAATTTTTAATGCAAAATCGATTAGTCGATTTCCATGGCAGCCAGACTGTCAGATAAAATAAGTAATTTATAAAAATACATTTATTGTTCTTCATTTGCCATGAAGCTCTACAGTGTTTAGCAAAAATATTCACACCGTTTAAACATTTTTTTTTTTTTTTACATTTTGTCACATTACAGTCACAAACTTTGATGTATTTCTTTGGGAATTCTGTCTTAGTAAAAAGCAAAATGGCTCAGAATCACTAAATGTAACTAAAATGATACTAATAAAGCTATTATGTGAAGCTCTCAGGTTTTTAATAAGGAATATTAGTGGAAAAACAGGAACACGGAAACAAGTAACACAGCACATAGGTCAGGAGTAAAGTCCTGGACAAGTTTAAAACAGGGTTTGATTTTGAAACCATCCCAAACTTTAAACATCTCATGGTAAACAGCTTAATCTATCATCCAAAAGTAGGAGTAAAGAATAACTGCAAACCCAACAAGACATGACTGCCCACCAGAACCGACCAGCTAGGCAAGCAATTAATTAATCAGAGCCCTCTTTCACAAATATTTCTGTTATAAATCCACAGACAAGCCACCTCATACAGAAATGACTTCTGAATCTTGCTTATATTTGTAAATCCTACTGCTGGCTCATTACTCAAATGGCACATCATCACTTTTTCGACTAGTAAAGCCGGCTCTCCTCCATAAAGTTCAACCCAAGTGATGGCTATGATTGCATCATTTCGCAATTCAGGGGCATGACATAGGCAGGCTGACTTCTACCCCTCACTTTATCAATCCTAAATACACAAACGACATGAAGACGGCAAAAAGGAATACATGAACCTGACTTTAAGTGTTTAGTCAAAGAGGCTAGAGTAGCAGCAGAAATCTACCACTAATGCAGGAACATACTCTGACAGGAGAACTATAAGCTATACTCGCCACAAATACGACCTTTATGAAAGACTGGAAAGAAGGAAGTCAATATTGAAATAATATCCAATAAGTCCCTTTTGCGTTTTCCCAAAAGCTATGCAGGTGATGCTGCAAACATGTGGAAGAAGGTGCTGTGGTCAGAAGATAACGGAATTTTGTGGTCTGTATGTACCAAACTATGTGTGGTGAAGACTTAACACCAATCATAACCTTGAATACACTAATCACACAGTGAAACATAATGGTACTGCTACATTATGCTACTGGGAGGGCTTTCTTAGGCAAAGACAAGCAAACTGGATGGAAAGATGGATAAAACTGCATCTGAAAGCAGATATTTAAATACACTATAAAAGGACATATTTTGCAGACTAAATGTTTCCTGCTTTAGGTCAGTTAGGACTAACAAAATTCTTCAAATTCATCAGTTTACATAGATATCTTTCATATCTGGTAGATCAGACCATAATCTAATTGAGCAGACAACACATTTTTCAGTTGTGCACAAATTTGTGTTTGTCTATCAAAAATCCCAATAAATTAAATTAGTTTGCCATTGCAATGTGATAAAATAGGAGCAGGATTCAGGGATATGAGTATCTTGGCAAGACAAGTTATCTCAAGTTATTAGCAAGCCTGCAAATCCAAAAACCAAACAATGTGTTTACCTGACCACAGCCACTGCAAGCTATGACTCCATTGGTCTCATAGTCCAAACGTCGCTCCTGAAGAGATACGTTTTCTCTCTGGATGAAAAGGTTCCTGCACAAAACAAAAGAGAGTATAATTAACCATGCAATGCAATGGGCAAGTGTTGAAAAGTTTATATCATAATTTGTACCTAAACTGTGGTGTAACATTGACTCTGTGCATGTTTTCAATGATTTCGATGTCTTCGCCGCTGCAGATGTATTTGGTACAGTTACGACAGCTAAACTTTACAGCAGATGGGTTCTCATCCTTGACAGCCTTCTTCTTCTGATTTGCCTGTCTCACTCTTTCCTCCATTATAGCCTGAATCTGAAACTCTGTGATCTAATGAAAGGGGAAAAAAAGGTTAAAAGAATGTACTTAGGAGAAAATAGATAACTAATAATACTTGTTTAACATACTTGTTTGTTGTAAACTGATTGATCATATTTTTTGATTTTCTGAATGGCTTTGTTCATCATTTTCTCACGGTATTCATTGACATACTCCTTTTCAGCCACCCCTGAGTTCTTTACATCCACGACAGTGTATGTGCTGTCCTCAGCTCTTCCTCTGCCTTGAGACTGCAAAGGCCAACAGAACAAATGGTCAGCGATCATCTACTGATATTCAGTCAGCCCACATTTTTTTTATTTCCTGTTGCCAGTATTTGCAGCTGGATGACTAACAGGAAACTTGAAAATACTGACCCATGAAAAGGTTTGTGGAAAACAGGAACAAGCTGAGATTAATTTAACATTTGATTTGAGCAGAATGGAAAACCTACAAACACAGACATGAAATCAGGAATCCCTGTTTTCCTTAAAGACTAATTTTGGCTGCAATGCCTGGGAATTTAAACTGTTAGTTATCAGTACTGTCCTGAAACAGCCCTGAAATGTCCCTGCTATGGGCAGCAAGTACTTTTTTGAGTTACTACAGATCATTTTCATTGTAGTGGATTTTAGGTGAATCAATGGATTATTCTCTGCAACTTTTTAAATGAACATAACATTACTTTCAAGTCAGTCTAATTGGCAAAAATCAATAGAGATTTATTTAATCAACTAATCATTCATCACAGATAATTTGTTGAATGTTTGTGTCAATATCTAAGTTTATGGAAATAAGTGTTTTTGAAATGAAGCTTTTTTTGTCATTTGGTAATACAAAAAAATATTGTAAAATTATTGTATTTGGGAAATGGGTAAAGATATTGTAATATATATATATATTTTTTCAATACTGAACACCATTAAAGTGAACACATAATACCTAAGCACTACCACGTAGCGGTAACAACACTCTTAGTTTTGCACACTGTCCCTGAGGCAAGAAGACTCAATTATTTAAAAACTCATGCATGTACCAAGAAAACATACAAAACCAGAACCCAAACCCTTCTTGCTGCAAGGCAACACAAGAAACTGTGATACCATACAGCCCAAATACTCAGCATATTAAGTGTTCACTAAATATTTACTCAATGCCTATTTTTTCAGCTGATATGTGTATTATGGCATATGTCCTTCAGCTACTTTATCTATGTATGAAGTCAAAGTGATACTGAATAAAACCAAAAGGCATACCATCACATTTTTAATCAGGGATTACAATTGTTCATTTTACTGACCTGAATCATAGCAATTTCGTTGGTCACATGGCCATATCGGATAACAAAATTGCAGGCTTTTATGTCCAAACCTTCTTCTGCCACTGTGGTAGCAATAAGGAGGTTGAGTTCACCGGTTTTGAACCTTTTCAACACATCCTTCTGCTCTGCCTGAGGAATACAACTGCAGGTCACATACATGAAGACCTTGGGAAATGGCAGCCTAAGAGAGTTTAGTTTGTGAAGTATGCACTTACAGCTGTCATTGGTTTAGTATCGCTCTGGTCTCCTCCTCCAATGAAATAAGAAGGTTTTACTCCAATGTCAGCGAACTTTGGGTTTTCTTCAATCCACTGGCTAAGAGACATAGCGCTGTGACGTGTTTTGGTGAAAATGATCCCTCTGGCTTCTTGTCTGCTGCTGAACTCTTGCAAAATTTTAGTTCTGAGTTTTGAGAGGCTGTCGTTTTCGTATGTTGGATCCTTTGCAAGCTTTTCCAGTTCTTCCTTTTTGTCTGTAAGGAGTAGATGTTAAAGAAGTAAGGCAGAATTTCTTTCAACAAAGTTAAACTTGACGCTTTTATGACTGCAGTCTCTTGGTAAAACTACTAACACCCCTTTAAGTCTGGTTAGAGTAAATTATTCTGAGGTTTTAGTCTGAAATTTAGTCCCATTTGGGACACGAATAAGTCTGAATCTGAATTAAAGCCTTAAATTGATTTGCCAAGCAATATTTCTAAATGGTAAAATAGCTCTTTGTTTACTACAAAAGTACAGTTTAACAGCAAAAATGTGAACATATGGGCAAGCAATATCATAAGCGGTTTTGATTCATATATATATATATATATATATATATATATATATATATATATATATGTTTTTTTCTTGAATGTCAACAAGAAAAAAACAGATCTTACCTTTAAACAAGTTGAACAAAAATCTCTCTGTCTCTGTTATTTCTATGTTTTGTTCATCTTGTGATGTTTTCTTCTTGATCTGCTCCTCGTGGAACTTGTTCAGGAAACTGAGTGCATCACACATGCGTATGGTGTTGCTTAAAATCAGACCTTCATTATACCGTCGGAGGTACTCTGCGCAGACCCGCACTGTCTGGTCTCCATCTTTGGCAGCTAAAACACAATGAGGCAATTTCATGATAGCTCTATGTCTGCTAAACCCAAACTGTCCAGTGTAATAGAGAGTTAGTGTTAAAGGGTTACTACAGGTACACTGCAGGTAAAAGTGAAGGAGAATTTTATGGAGCTTTAATACTTGACTAAATAAAAAATAACAAAGTAAGATCAATATCACAGACATAAAGATTCAGGCTATATAATGCTAATAAATATCATCGACTTGGGATAAATTGTGTATTTTTCATATCAAATTTTAAATGCCACCTCTATCAATTTGTATTAGGGATGCGCAACATACTGGCGCCAACGTCATCAGTCAATTTTTAACATATGTGTATAATACATGTCTGTGTAACATTTCCACTCACCTTCTCGCTCTTTTTGAACAGCCCATTGTTCGTAATTCTGAGAGCCCAGGTCACATGTTGGAAAAAGCCGGGCATGTTCGTGGATGGCAGTCATGATTGTCTTGACCACACAACCAAAGGGATCCTGATGATGATGTTTAGGTAAAAATACAGTTAAGGCCCCTTTACTAAAGGGGCCTTAACTGTATTTGTAGTATTGTAGTTAACATTTGAGGTTCTCCATATGTGGAGAACCTCACCACATTTGTATTTTAATGTACGTATCTTGTCGTATTTAATATTAAACGTCTACCTCTTTTCTCGGTTCAATAGGCAGAATGGATTTTCGTAGTTCCTTTTTATCAATGCTTCCTGTCATAATTTTGGAAACATCCAAGTTTGCACAAATCTACAAAAGAGGGAAGGAAATCTGCATTAATATGTAACGCAAAATACTATATACAATGTCTGTATGTTTTTTTAGCTGTCCTTAAAGTGGGAAACTAAGGCTTAGAATTAGAAAGCAGAGATAAATGTGAAAGAAATTTAGATGAAGAGAATAAGTTGTAAAAATGCATACAATATTACAGTTGCAGATACAATGCTAAACAGAGTATTTACTCGCAGAATGTGCTCTTCAGCTTTATTCAGGGTTTTGGCACCTCCGACTCCCGGTGATGCTGTCAGGCCCAGGATCTGAGGAAGTGGTACGGGCTGCTTCTGCTCCTTAATGAGCCTTTTGTTCTTGTGCTTTTGTTTCAAGTACCTCATCATGATGTGGTTGTAGACTTCTCCTTTTTGAGTGTGGTGACATTCATCTATTATGATCAGTGTCAGATCTGCAAAAGACAGTGAAATTATGCCAAATGTTTACTTGAAACTGTAAATTATAAATGCCATGCAGAAATAAGAACAAAGAATTAACAGAAGGGATTTTTTGCAACTAATATAGTTTCTCCCTAACTGAAAGTACACAAATCTTATATAAAGACAACAATCTTCTTCAACCAAGCACTGTTAGTTAAAAGAGTCCCTTGAAAGATTGAGGTAGTTCTTTAGAAAAACAAATTGTCCCACGCAAATCAGAGCTTTTAGGGACGATTTGAGACAGCAGTTTAAACCACACAATAACATCTGTTAAGAGAACTGCATGCTTCAAAAACAAAGCCAGACTTCAATGTAATCTAAATACGGTGCATTACAATTACTCAAGTCTAAACTGTTATTTGAATTTGTCCCAGAAGAGAATGCAGAGTGGCAGCTTGATGGGCTGTGATAGATGTTCTCTTGTGAATTCGATCCAGCCACACACCGATGGCTTGAACAGACATGTGGCCTGAGAGCCAGGAGGAAGGGGGAAAAAATAAATAAATGCTTTCAAGTGTTTCAACAAACAGCATATGTTCCTCTGAGGTGGCTATTCCACCTTGGACTGGTGACTGCCAGGAGTGAACACTAAAGTCGGAAGAATTTGACAAGATCCTGTCGGGGGAAAATCCTGCTCCTTGTTCCCTTGGTGGTTATCTATTCCAGAACATTTCAGTGTCAGTAAAATCCAGGGTAGATTTTGCATAAATTTAGAGATGTTGCAACCATATGAAGTTTAATGGTGCGTTTTGATTTCTAGTAAAAAAAAAAAAAAAGTTGAATTTTTCCAAGAAATGACCGTTTACTGTTTAGTCTGTACATCAGAGTAAACAAAAAATGTAGCCAAACCATCTGCGCATTAGCAAGAACGTTGTGGCAACATGTTATAGCCCTTAATTCAAACATTGAATGAGCAGCCGCAAAGAATACATTTTTTAAATTAAATAACATAAAATGACTTTTGCTGGAGCTCTGCTATTGCAGCAGATCACCATAAATATAACAAAATCAGTGACAAAGCCAATCTTTCAAGCTGGCTTTGTCACTGCAGGACAAATGTCTACTATGGAAAATTAGAAGGCAACAGTTTAAAACTCCCATTAGTCATTTCTTCAAAGGTTGCTGGGTTTTCCTTTCATAACTAAGTGTATACAGCAGTTTTCTATTTTGTTACTGCAAAGGATGACCGTGATAAAAGTTTGACTGTAGTTAAAGTGCATCATTCGCTACCAGGATTTGTAGGAAGAGAAGTTTCTAGAATTATAGTTTTGTTTTGAAGTTCAAAACATTTTGGTGTGTGCCTGTACAGACTTGCAGTTTAAATTTTAAATGCATGTTTTGAATTGTGCAATATGTGAAGTTTCCGTTTTATTCTGTCAGTCTGGCTTTTCCATCTCCCCGCCCACAAAGGGCTAGATATCAAATTCTCCACCCGCATTTTTAACCCTCAGTTCTTCATTTGGACTTCATTAAGTCTTGTGTGACACCTTGTGGGATAGTTCTATTAGCAAATTCGACAGACATGTCCAATTCTTTCTGTCTGCCTAACAATTCCAGTACGTGACACTGCATCCGGCTCTGCTCCGCTCCGCACTTTGCAGGCAGGCTGCCGCCATTCTGGAGCGCCCCAAATTCCACTGCTGCATGCCTTCTCAGCTTTGCTCCACTGTAAACCGCAGAGAGGTTTTTGCAAGATGCGTGCATGGGAAACGAGCGATCACGTGACAAAGCCAGTAATAAAAAGGATGAATGGTGTCACATAAAATGCGGCAGTTCTCAACTTCAAAAATTTACATTTTCTCTGCATTGCTCTCCATGCATTGACTGGTGCTCCTGCTGTAATTTGAGCAAGAAACTTTTCAGAATTAAATCTACATATTTTGTGTGTATCCATAGACATAGCTGATACATGTTGACATGTATCAGTTATGGCTAAAAAAATGAGTATATTTATTTATAAATATACCCATATTTTTATTAATACAGGGAATATTTTGACCAAATATAGTTTGTCTTGATGAACTATTTTGAAAATACGGATGTTTCGCTTGTGCAGCTTCCTGTTGGAAAGGTGTGGGCTTTGAATATTAACTACCATATTTTCCGCACTATAATTCGCACCTAAAAACCTTCAATTTTCTCAAAAGCCGAGAGTGCGCCTTATAATCCGGTGCGCCTTATGTATGGACCAATATTGAGCCACAACAGGTCTCGCAACTACGGTAAGCAGCCGCCGACTTCATTTTGCCCCGTAGAAGAAGAGGCGCGCGGTGCACGTTGGGTTTTGTGTACAGACCCCAAAATGGCTCCTATTACGACGCAGAGTTTAAGCTCAAGGCGATCAGTCACACAGTAGAACACGGGAATAGAGCAGAAGCGAGAGAATTTAACATGAACGAATCAATGGTGCAGAAGTGGATATATATTGTGATTGCACTAACGTTTGATTTACCGTAACGGTATCAGACTGTTTTTTACGTATTTATTGAATGGAGGAAAAGTTCCCCTCCACTATATGTTATACCTTGCTGTTGTTAAAAGATAAACCGTGTCACGAAAATACCACGTCACTTACTTTACCTCGGGGAAAATAATAAAACAGCTGTTTATTCATTTTGGGAATGAACAGAGTTTTCAGAACGCTGGTTAAAGTTTGACTGACCTATCTGACTATTTTGTTGACATTCCCTTTAGCGCAGTTCCATCTAATGGATACATAACGTAACCCCAGCCTCTACTGTAGCGTCTGTTCTATGCGACTTATAATGCGGTGCGCCTTATATATGAAAAATGTTTTAAAATAGGCCATTCATTGAAGGTGCGCCTTATAATGTGGTGTGCCTTATAGTGCAGAAAATACGGTACACACTTGCTCCGGCGTCTGGTAAAAACAGAATCTTTTCTAATTTTGGGTAATGGCTTTGCGGAAGTATGAACAGTTGTGCAGACGCAGTGTAAATGCTGTCATTGACGTTAACGGGTGCATATTTACTGCGGAGGCCGCAGTGTGGCAGAGCAAGGTGCAGCCAGATGGAGTGTATTTTAGGATTTTAGGGGTAAAAGCAATAACAATCATTAGTTCTTTGAAAATGCTATGATAATATGAATACTACGGTAGCTTAGTATTCTATTATCATAGAATATGACTTTGAAGGTAAGATGTAAACAGTTAACAGTCAATGTTAACTGTTTTCTACCCAGGGCTCCATGGAAGTCCATTTGGCGGCACAGATGCTCTGCACAATGAAAGTCCCAGGTTCGAATCTAGGTCTGAGGTCTTTCTATATGGGGCTTGCCTGTTCTCTCTGTGCAAACGTGGGTTGTTTCCGAGCACTGCAGTTTCCTGCCACTGTCCAAAAAAACGTGATTATTAGGTTCATTAGTGACTCTAAAAGTTGCCCATGGGAATGAATATGTGCATGTTTGTTTTTGTTGTTGCCCTGTGATGGACTGGTGACCTGTCCAGGTCGTACCCTGCCGCTTACTTAATGACCGGTGGAGATCCAACCACTCCAGCTCTCAACCACTCTCTCAATATTCATGTGGAATATTTGCTAATTTGTCCTAGTAGGGCTAAGAAAACCCTACTAGTCAAACTCGGTCAAACCCATAACCCAACAACATTCTGTTAAACCCACCCAGGAATGTATTTTTGTGGAGTTGACCCTGGATTGGGCTAGAAAAATAACACAAGTTAACACGAGTTCTTTGTAAGTGATTATCCTATAGTAGTTTTCCCACCAAACTTCATAGAATTTAGAAATTGAGTGCTGCAAAGTCCTACCGCTTAGTTTCACCCCTTCATCCTCTCCGCTGGAAGCCCTCTCCAAGTAATTTTCAAGAATCTGGGCTGTGCAGATGATGATGTCGTTTCTTTCTACAATGTTAGCGAAGGAGATTTTGAGCTCAGAGTCTCCACTGACCCTCTCCACTTTGTACTTGAGCTTCAGGGAAGAGAACTCTGTGGAGAAATGCTGCTCCACAAGAGGAATCTACAAGACAAAATAGAATATTTCATGAACACAATTTTCTTTTTACAAAGGAAGAAATGACTTTCTGCCACTACAGCATCTGAAGGGCACAATGTTAACACCCACCACTACTAAGCTACTTGGAGCCTCATTCCTTTTGTTTAAGGCAGAGCTTCTAATTAGTGGAAACAGGGGATTTTGTTGCACACTGTTTACAAAAGGAGTACACAGACTTTTCTCTGTGGGTACAACTAACCTACTTATTGCTCAGGAATGAAGATTAAAAACGAAAATGCTTTCAGTCACATAAGATTACTTTGTCTGCTACTAGATAGTTTTATGGGAGGAAAATATTTTTTGCCACATGGTATTTATTTTCCTTGTTCAGTTCGCATCTCATATGGGCCAAATAGTAACAAAGTGCACTGGGATACATAAAACTTATGGCATGGAATTTGTGGCGTGTAACTTGCGTGTTTTCTTTTGTTTGTCTGACTTATGGGCTTTGGCTGCAGTGCTTCATTCAGATCCAAAGTCAGATCCTAGTACCTTGTTCACCAGGACAACCACCTTCCCTGGTTTCCCCTCAGCTCTCCTGCTGTCCAGATGTTTTTGGGTAATGTACACTGCTACTCTGGTTTTACCGCTTCCTGTCGGGAGGCAAATAATAATGTTTTCCCCCTCCAAGGCAGGCCTGGCAACTTCCATCTGATAATCACGAAGAGAAATTTCTTCTGGGTCTCCTCCGGTGGCTCCTGCTGCTTCTGCTGCTGGACAGCCACTTAAATCTGCAATGCAGACGAGAGGCTCAGTCTGAAAAGGGCGTCTGTGTATGTCAGCAAGCCACAATTAC
The DNA here is from genome assembly GCF_002775205.1 of Xiphophorus maculatus. Taxonomy (NCBI): domain Eukaryota; kingdom Metazoa; phylum Chordata; class Actinopteri; order Cyprinodontiformes; family Poeciliidae; genus Xiphophorus; species Xiphophorus maculatus. The sequence goes on along the minus strand of NC_036449.1, from coordinate 17,869,569 downwards.
ACATTGTTATGGAATGTCCCCTTTAAGCTGTTTTTATACATGGAACAATTTTTTTAATGTGAATTCAGAACACAAACCTAGTTTTAAAACCTCAAATTTGCCAAATTAAGAGAATGAGAAAATACATTCATATAATTTCAACAAACTACAACAGAAATACCTATTTGCTATAAAAATAGGTATACAAACCAGCAGCAAGCGCAGAAAACCTAATACTTGTTTGAAATGATTCAGACAAACTCCATCATGTCATGACATGTAACTTGAGTATCATTTTCACGATTGGTTTTATGTAGCACTATTCAGTCTTTGCTGTGCGTAAACACCAGACCTATGATCCGCCTTAGCTGGGTTTAAAGTTGCAGGAAGGGAGTGAGTCATTTGTTCTGTCTCAGCTGGGGGTGATGCATTGCTGAGGCATTATGTACAATTTTCATGAGTGAGCCTACCTTATGTTATGAGTTCCACATATGCCACAGCTATAAATACAGAACCTCAGAAAACACAGTGGGTTGCAAAAGTATTCACTGTTTTATGTTTTGTTACACTACAACCAAAAAAAAAAAAAACTTAATGTGTTTTTAATGAAGATTTTGCATGACAGACTAACACAAAGCAATGAATGATTACTGAGTGGGAGAAAAAATTCTAATTTGCTGATAAATAAAACAAATTAAAGTGGCAAGGCAGGCAATCTAAACTAGTCTACTTTGATACCCCTGAATAAATTCCAGTTAAATTACGTTCAGAAGTCACCTACTAAGCAAGGAAAGCTTGTTTAGCCACCTTTAAATTCCTTCATTATATAATGCCTTTCAACAATAAGATTGTACAAAACGCTTCATAAAGAGATTATAAACATTAAACTCAGTGATTAGAGTCTACCTGTGACTTAAAGCAATGGACTCATTTTGCAAAGAACAAAGTTGATTCTGAATAAAAGCTACAAGAAGTCCAATGTGAGGTTTGCCACCAGCCTTATAGAAGTCGCAGCAAATATATAGAAGATATGAAAGGATAAGACCATGTTTCTGACCAACATGCAAAATGTTACGTCCTGTGAAAAGCTAAAACTGCACATCACCTTCATTCCATTATCCACACCTTGAAACAAAGTGATGGTAACATCAAGCTGTGTGGAAACTGGTCAGAGTATTAGGTGGCAACAAGGCAACCCAGGAAGACTCCAAAAGAATAGATCTACAATTAAATGTTTTGATCAAAGCACATTAATGTCTTAGAATAGTCTATTCAAAGTCCACAGCTCAATCTAACAGAATCTGTGGCTAGAAAATTGTGAAATCTGTGGTGAAAATTGATCCTCAGACACTCTCCTCTCAGTCTGAGCTATTTTGCAGCTGTGATTAGAGTGGGAGGTAATTGTTTTAAAAAAAACCCAGATAAAGCATTGTTGGACAGAAATGCACACTTTTCAGATTTTTAGTTCTAAAAAAAAGAAGAAAAAAATATGCATACTTTTTTTAATTTCACTTTACAGTTAGGTACTGCTTTATATTGGTCTATGCACAATAAAATAAACTTATGTTTGAGGCTGCAGCCTGATAAAATGTGAAGAAATTTAAGAACCATGAATACTTTTGCAAGGCACAGAACAGTTGTGTTTTATTGTCGGTGCAGGCAGTTTTTAATTAGCCTCCTACGGGTCAACACAAGTGTGTCCTGATGAAGAAATAGAGCCTGAACAACAACAACAGGAAATGTGTTCCAGACACTGCAATTATTTGGGATGCATTCTGTCAGCTCTTATAAATTTTACTCCAAAAAGGAGGTGAAGTCAAATTATTTCAGAGGGCAGAAAATCTCTGAAAACTAACAGTTTAATTTCTTGGAAGATTAGGTGTAAATTTTAACTCACGCAAATCAACAAATAAAAAAAGTATATTTTTCTGTTGGCTGCTTATTGTAAAATGTCATTTAGAGTTGATATGAAGATATGGTAATTGAAGTGTAGGAAAAGACTCAAGTTGTGGTGGCAGAGTACTTCCCCCATCTTCGATTTAAGCCTGGGAAGAGGGTAACATATCTGTAACTTACTACACCCAGAGACAGGCATTTCAGAATGTAAATAGATCGTCAGAGTGATGTTTTGTACAGAGTATGCACCACCTCTTGGCTGATGACAGATATAGGACACTACAACTCAACTTAACTCCACCCTCCTATAAGACTGAAGAAGACAAAGCATGCATAGAAAGTTAACTAAAGGCTACAGTTCACAGATTCCTTTTCAATCTGCTAATACTCAGTCAGCATGTGGTTTTCATTTAAAGCACCACTGCGCTCCTTCCTCTGCAACCTCTCTGTGGTTCTTCAGAGTTCACACATGGAACTTATTCATGCCACGCCAAAAGGCATTGAAATATTCCGCAACAATCTTCCAGCTAATATTGTTATGCCTGGTGAATACAAAATAGAGATCAAACACACATTTTTCTGACAAATACCTGTGCTAATTTAGGTCTGATGGTCTAGGTTTCACTGAACACATTCTGGGATTAACAAGAGTTTATAGAATTATAACAATAAGAATGTGGGTGAGGGTAAATGAGTCCCACCTAGATGTAAATTATTCATGGATTTGGACAGGTCAGCGCTTAAATACAGATCTGTAAGAAAAAAAAAGGAAAAAAATGCATTTACTCAAAATACACTTATAAAAAGCAGCAGATTTCAGCTAATTTATGCACAGAATTAAACATAAAATAACTTACAACCTAATAGCTTGCACAAGGTCCAATGCATAATAAGTTGGTACAGCATAACTAACAGAAATGTTTTGATTGTAATTTCCTGAATAAATGAAAATGAGCCATGTGGGGGAAAAAAAAGTGTTCTTTCAGGGTTGTTTGCTGCCATGAAAGCACACAGCCCTTTCATGGCAGCAAACATTACCTTCTCTCCTAAAAGGTAATGGAAGAACTAATGACTGAAAAACATACTGTATTCCTGAAAAGTTTACATGCATTTTTAAATTGGGAAAATCAATTTCCCAACATAGAAAGTCGTGGCTTTCTATGCTTACGACCTCTGAATTATAGGAGGAACACGTGGATGTATTTTAGAGCTACATCTAAAACATGTTGCTTCTTTTCATGACATCAAGAAAGTCAACTAGAGAAACAAGAAGTATAAAGAATGTGCAAAATCTGTAAATTGAGCCTAGAGAAACAGCAAAAAACTTTGTGAAGATGCACGCAAAATCTGGTAAAGGTGCGAAACAAGTTCTTTACTGACATGGAGTAAAAAGACAGAAACGGACCATTATTCCAGAAGGAAAAGAAAATCTAGTTCAAAAGGCCATTCTATCAACTACTGAGAACATGTATGTAAACTGTCTAAAGAAATAGTTTTGGTAATCCTACTGAATTAAACCAGAAAGAGTTTAATCTCAATTTAAAGGAACAGAGGAAAAATTCTTATATCTCTTTATACAATGTACATGAAAGTCTGGGTCTAACTGCAATTGTGATGCAAGACAAGGATGGACAATCTTTGAAGCTTAACAGTAAGTTGATTAATTTGGTGACTTCTACAGCTCCTGCAAAAACCTATAGAAAAATATATGTAAATGTATATAAAATATAAATTAATTGCATTATACATTGAGGAGACATATTCTGTAAGACCTGTGGCATCATTCTGAGATCCCTCGGTGCCGCTGATTTCCATGGGCTCCTCACTCTGACAGCTTTCGGCCGGTTTCTCCTCTGCTGCTGCTACATTTTCTGAAAATCCCCCAAAATAATTAAATGTAGTTTCCATCTTTACACTATATCAAAATGAAGTTCAGAAACAGAAACTCTGTATAGATGAAAACCAAATTACAGTTTTAGTAAAATTACTCAGTAGAATAAACATTTGCTAATGGGAAATTACTCAAGAAACTGAATTAGGAATATTGCAATCCATGTAATTACTCAGATGCATAACACTCCCAAATCTCCCTAAATCCCACTGAAATATCGGTGCCTAGACTTTGCCTCATCGCCTTTCCTTCAACAATTGTGCTCTCCAGGAGCAGAGGAAGGTTAGACACTTACTCGGTTTCTTACACTCAGGTGATCCTCCAATGAGCTCATAAAGGTGTTTGTGTTCAGTGACACGCAGAATTTCCCGAAATTCAGAGAACCAGCCAGGTCGGCATTTCACGATCCTGTTCAGAAGTTCAGTCGCCCCACGTTTATTTCCGTTGTTTGTTTTTTCAGCCAAAATCTAGATTTTGAACAAAATAAACTGGGTTTATGTGACTTTTCTGCAACCTGAGGGTAGGAGGAGAAGTCGCATCAACCAGAGGTGGTGGACTTCCATTTGCATTCAATACTGCCATCTTGTGGTCACATAAAAACTCCATTTGAAACATTTGATAAAAACATAATTTAATTTATAGATTGCTTTGAATTCTAGCATATAAAATAAAACAAAACAAAAATACTGATAACATTAATTTTATTCTTTCTAACTTCAAACTAACAGCGAATTTGACATTTCCCAGTCTCATTATTATTATTTTTTTTTTTCTCGCTTACCTTCTCTTGGTCAGCATTAGTTAGGAGACGTTGAGCTAAGCACCGAGTCGACACTTCTTCTGTTTTCATGTCCTGCAGACTGGGACTAAATAACTGAATTAACTGGACATAGTAGTCATTCTCCGCCTCCACTTCAGGGTCCGGGAGGTTTAACTGCAAGTAGTCAGCAGCGTGAGCGTTGCCTCCATGAATCAACGCATTAACGAAGGCCCCGAACCAGCCGACTGTATGAGGCCTCTCAACAACCACACTAATAAGCAGATCCGCAGCCGATTTATAACCTTCCGTGTTCAGCTTCTGTGTGATCTGCTCCTTTCGTCCAGATTCTAACTGTAAATGTGGTAGTACCTCGTCTGCCTTTATAATCTGCTGGAGTCTCGGTCTTAAGCATTCAATGCGACGTTCATATATCTCATCATTATCAGAAGCCATCGTGACTGGAGCGTCCGATAGACCAAGTGACTACAACTCCGACTGCAATGAAAAGTCCCAGCCTTTCCAGTATGACGATTCACTTCTTCACGTAGTAGCTTAACCTGGAAAACAAAACTTAGTTTACTTTCGTTTTCCCAAAAAAAAACAAATTAATATTGCAAGTGGCCACTAGACGTCACTGTTTGATTACAGTGACACAAACCACATTTATGAAGCACTTCAACATTACACATACAGGTGCGTCTAACTAAATTAGAAGGATTGAGACTGGAGGTAATATTTTTTCTGTAATTAACTGCAAAGAGATACTTGTATATAGATTAATGGCAAAGAAAGTGGTGTGTTTAAAGCATTACATTATATAATTAAGGCTATCCAATCTCAATTTACAGAACAGTGCAGTGTAAAGTAAGATACTTCTTACATTGTGTTTGGCTTAGGAGTGACTTTACAGAAGAACTGTGACAGATATATTCCATGTCTTGAAAATGTCTGTTTATAGCTGCATTTCAAGTCTAGCAAATCTCTTCCAAACCCTTGAATGGGTTTTGCTTCAAAATCTTCCCAAGACTTTGGTTATCCCTTTTACTGTTAGCAGCCTTTTCTACTCCACATTTTCCTTCCACTCAACTTCCCTTTGACGTGCAGCCTGTTTTAGAAATTACTGCTTGTGGATTACCTGTCCTGTGCCATGTGTTTGTTACTGTCTGGTGGAAAATTGTGAAATCAGCTGTTTTGCTTATTGTTGTGTAGGCAGTTGCATGACATTCCTGCACAAAAACCATCTTTCATTATATTCTAATTTTCTGAAAAAATAAATTTTGGACTTTTAAAGAAACAGTTGAAATATATCAGTATTTGTGTAATTTAGCAAGATGCACTTGAATGCCCTAATATATAAAACCTTTTGAATGAAAAAAAGAATTCTGCATTTTTTCCTTGACTGTATATTGTGGTTTGAAAACTCAATTTAGACTCCAGTAATTTACTTTGGAATGAATCCTTTTTCCTACACATATGTTTTATTTAGGCACTTTTGATCAAAAGTAGGCTGACTTATTAATCCATATCAAAGCAAAAAAACTTAAATACAAACCATTTAGGCATCAAATTTAATCTGAAATAACAATGATAACACTGTTTTTAAAACAGAATAAATCAACATGTTGCAGAACACAGAGGAATGGAGAAAATTAATAATTTAAAATAAATAGTGAAAGACACAACTTCAACACTTTTTCATTTATTGCTTCCATAGTTTCAAAACAAGCATTATCTATTGTTTTACAGAATCTCATAAATAAATGATAGAGTAAAAAATACTATTTACATCATACAATAATATATTATTTATTTTACAGCTGCTCCATAATATTTAGTAAGGTAGATATTATCCCAAATAACATGGGCATATAATGGGATTCATGAATGTGATTTTGTTACTTATAAAGATGGCTGACTCATCATTTGGACTGGTTGTATAGGTACAAGTCCCTGTTTGGAGCCTTCTTTAGAACAGATCCTACTGTACGATTAAGTGAAATCCCATCTTTAATTTTGTCTTTTTCTGCCACATCATATCTTAACATACATAAAAAAAAACACATGAATGCTGACATCATTTTATGTTGTGCTACTTTGGGCTTGAAATCAGTGCAAAACAGTATATAAATAGAATTTACAACACATGCACTGCATCGTACTTGCGTGTCCGAGGCAGGGATAACAGCAGATAATCCTCAAATCTGCATGTTATGATATTTGCTCAAACAAGCATGCACGGTACATTCTGGTTACTATAGTACAGTAGGTGCACATCAGTGATTGCAATAATAATAATGCACATCATTTAAATATATAGTGTACTGTGATGTATGTTGCAGTGCAATTATCCATAGCCCCTGAGTCACACTGCAAAGAATATAGGCATACAGCTAAGGATGAGAAAACTGTTCACAAACCTCAGTAGTAATGCTGAATCGCTCTAAAAGTTCTAGGAAATAGTTTGTGTAACCCACACAGTATTCAGACTACAGTATAGATGGGGTATAATGATCAGATTCAGCTGTGACTGTTAAGGGTATCCATGTAGTCAGTATCATGCGATATCCCCTGTCCCAGGAGAGGAATTTTGCAGAATGCGTTTTTTTTTTCTTTTCCCCGCTGGCTTGTCAGACCCTTAGTGTCAGGTACTATGCAGAGATTTCAGAAAATGGAAAAAGAACCGCTGCGTCATCATTTTCCCTGCTGTAACAAAGTCACCTCCTCACACTTCAGGTTCTAATGAGGACACAAAGCAGTGCCAGGCCTTGTGTTGGCTCACGCCCTCAGTTTCAAAGTCTCAGGCTGCAGAGGGTCAACAGTTTGAACAAACATCTGTGCTCACCAGCTGCCTACCAGACTTGAAGAGACTGACGGCCTGTCAACAACCGGCATTAACAATGTTGGCCAAAAGCTTCATTTTTTTGTCCTTGCTTTTTGCTTGAAACATTAACAATGATTGATAAAGTGCTACATGATTTGGCAGCAGGTTATACAGTAGATGCGTCCTAGTGAGTTATTAGAAAAATCACATGCTGGCCATTTTATTAGGTACACCTTTTGTGGCAAAGATTCATCAAGGTGCCAAAACCATGATTTTGATTCATATTGACATGACAGCATCATGCAGTTACTGCAGATTTGTCAGCTGCACATTCATGAAGCAAATCTCATGTTCTACCACATCCCAAAGGTGCTTTCTTAGATTGAGGGTTGTTGACTGTGGAGGAAGGTGGAGTTGAATGAACTCATTGTGATGTTCAAAACAGTTGGAGATGATTTGGGTGTTGTTACTCTGAGCTTTATCCTCCTGGAAGAAGTCGTCAGAAGAGGGGTATGTTATGCTCATAAAGAACATGGTCAGCAATAGTACTCTATGCCTATGCTGGTTAGACAATGTTCATTTGGTACCCAGAAATTATCTCCAATACACCACCACCAACTTTAACTGTTGATGCGAGACAAGATGAATTCAAACTTTGATATTTACACCAAATTCTGACCCTACAATTTAAATATCCCTGCTGAAATTGTGACTCATTGGACCAGCCCACAGCTTTCCAACCTCATATTGTTTAATCTTGCTGAGCTTATGCTAACTATCCTCATTTCAAAATCCTGAGTATCCATGGATTACCGGTGCATTGGTAGCTTTCTGCTACCAGTGCACTCTTCTTTTCTACACAAGTGGCAGCCTGGCAGCAAACACCTGTCAGCTCGACTTACTTATGTCTTGCTTTTAATCCTATCTCTGCATTTAGGGAGTTTGTGTGACTCCCTGTCACCATCACTGTCTCCATCTGCCAGATCAGAAAAAAAATATATATATTTTTAACAGTCAGTGATATTTTTCCGAAAATCTCACAAAAAGATGTTTATCAATCCCTCAAAAAACAAGATTTTAAATATAAAATGATTTGAGTCAAGTTTTGGAACAACTGACACGAGAGTAAATAAAAAACCTTGTATGTGGTGAAATAACGCAGAAGTTGCTGGTTTCTATGAGAGACCAGCAATTGTGTGAGGTAGGTCAGTCAGGTTTTCTTGTTTAGAACTGTTACAGAGTGACACATTGCTCTCTGATTGTCACATTGGTTTTCCCTGTATTGGTAAATAAATGTGTTAATGGTAAGACTGGTGACCTACCATACTAGGTAGGTCACCACTAGTGACCATCTAGATGGTAGATGGTTGCTACCATCTATTGATAGTAGCAACCATCTACCATCAGTAGATGATTGCTCTTCATTCTGGTTGACCCTGATCTGTTGTCCCACTCTTATGGAACTGACTGTGAAAGCTAAAGTGGAATATTAGGAACAATCTTACAAAACTCTTAATATGCGAACTATCTTTGCTCTAATAAAACCAACTGTTAATGACAATAAAAAAGTTGTCGTGGATTTTTAGGATAAAATGAGTTCACGTTTAAATATCTTTTTTAAAAAGTGCCAAAATATGCAACTCTTGTTAGTTTCCTTCTTCCAAAAGGACAGGAAGAGAGGGAAAGAAACATTTTCACCACATGCACAATGAAATATATTCTCCTTTCTTTAACATAGCCACTTTAAGAGGCAGATGTCTGTGCCAGCATGCTGATAAAACAAACAAACAAAAGAGTGCTACTTATTAATTACAGCATAATAATTCCAATATTATCATATGGTGCTGCTGAGAATTTATGTCCTGGGAACCTCAGAGTCTGAGACATGTCTGTGGTGTCTTTCTGAGGCGTGGTCAGGGCCAGAGGGAAGCGCAGAAGAGCAGGAGGCAGATGAGGTTTGAGTTGGAAGAGGGATCAGCGCTGGCTGTTGATGTACTGGGATCTGTTGTTCTTGCTGATGCATGTCTGCATGTCTTTGTTGAAAAAATGCTGTAAGGCTGTCCTCTATGGGTGCATTCACAATGGCCATGCTGGACACTGAGTCTTTGGATTCCTCAATGGTGCTCTCCAGTTTTTGGCTGAGGCCCTGAGAATAAAAATGAAGACATTGAAAATAGGCTTAGCATCTCAAACATACTGTGTGCTCTATATTTGCAATTCATACAGTCTCTTGCAAAAAAATATTTTTTTTTTCACATTTTGTCATGGTACAACCAGAAACCTGTGACAGAACGAAACAAAGTTCGTATTTGTGAGGTGAAAGAAAGATTATTCCGTTTTTAAATGCTTTACAGATAAAAATTGGTGAAGTTTTTGCAGCCTCTAAAACATTTTCTTTGGGGATGGCCCCTACATTTAGCTGCACCCACCTTCTCATCAACTTTTAGCATCCTTAGAGTATTTGTTTTACAATGTGGGTAGTGAGTGTAGGTAAAATGAAGTTTTCTGTAATTTTGTGTTTTGTACTCAGGCTACAAGAAAATCTATTTTGCTATTATCAACTAGAGCACCCTCTTCCACTTGTTTTTATTTTCAACTACCAAGCTTTGTGACTAACTTTAAGACAAACTTCTAATCCCTTTCTTTCAACAATTGTTTTTTTTTTTCTTGCCACCTTTTCATACAGGCTGAATTTGTTATTGCAAAGTTGTCCTGTTGACAGATTCCTCCACCTGAGTTGCTAAGACTAATATTGACAAAAAAAAACTCTGGGGCCTATAGGTAAGCAAGATTTATCTTCAAATTACTTTGTACACAGGGATGTTACTTACTAATTAAGTGACCTGTAAAGCTTGTGTTAGTTGTCTACACAAGTGTACTACTAATTAATTTCATAGAGGGGTATCAGAGTAAAAAAATATATATAAAATCCATGTCACACTTTTTGGATTTCACCTATTGCTACTTGTTGAAATATATTAGAAAAAATCCCAACGCAAACATAGAAGATTATGGTTGCAGCTTGACTTAATGTGATAACGTTCAAACAACATAAATACTTAAGCAAAATTTCAGACTTTTGAATGAAGAAAGCCTTCATACTTGAGTGTCTGTATGGCTGAATAAATGGCTTGCAGACAGAGCAACTGGCTGAACCTTCACAGCGGATCTTTGATATTCTGGACTGGCTGTCACAGTGCTGTAGGCGGGGGGTCCTAGAGTCGGCTGTCTCTGCAGCATCTGCAGGATGGTTTGAATATCTGATATCAAGTGCGACTCCAACCTGAAAAAGACCCAAAACAATGAATTAGCATTACCAAAACAAGAAAAGCTGAATGTATAATTCTGGGTGAGTCTAATAAAGGCTAAAAACACCCGGTGCATGTCACTGAGCGGTAGATGGAGCTTATGTGCTCTTTTCTGGAGGACTGATGAAGAGAATGTAAAGGTGTGGAAACACATGCTGGAAGACTAATACTGCTCCAGCAAGCAGTGATAATGAGCTTTGTGTGGGAGGTGTGTTCACCATTTATTGTGCAAATTTGTTTATTATATTTGTTAAGTCAATCTAATTAGGACCAGATATCACTCAATTATTTTATCTGAGGTACAATGAATTTCATAAGCATATTCCCTTTTATGTAACAAACTGATTTTGAGGGGCAGAGAGGGGGGAGTGAGTGTGTGTGTGTGTGTGTGTGGGGGGGGGGGTTATTTTCAAGAAGCTTTCACAGAAAATATTACATCACCCCTTTTCGTTCCTCTGCCATATGCTTTCAGACATGTTAAGCCAGAAAAAACTCAACATGACAGAAAAGTGCTGCTGATCCTGCAGCCAGTGTGCATTAGGGAGAAAATAAGGTCAGGTATAGTGCAGTGGATGAGATGTTTTATTTGTGCACTGTAAAACGAGTTATCCTAGTTTTCAGGAACCATGACACCTTCTCACATGCGCTGCTACAATCCCAGCTAAAAATAACTCATGCAGTTCAGGTGGCTACAGTATATATGGACGATGTTACTCCTCATTCACAAAACGGTGAGAATAAAATGTCTGTTTATAGAAAACAGCCTGGAAAAACATTGATTATATTTTAAACTTTTCTTTCAGACTTTGTCCTTAGTCATCACTTTCTTTCTTCTCTGTTCTATTTAACACCTCTTAAAAATAGCACAGACTTTGCTCCAACTCATTCTCAAGTTTAATATGCTGTGGTTCTGTGGAGATGCAGTATATCCTGCTTCCAGTAGATCCAGCCTCCCACTCTGATTCCTACAACAGATTCTGCCAGCTTGTTGTCTTCCTCCACCTACTCATGAACATGCAATGCTCGGTTTCTGTCCTTTTAACAGTGTGGGAGGTGACAATGTAAAAATATTATGAACCACAGTATGTCATCCTTAAAGGAAAGTAGTGAAAAAACAACTTTGAAGTGGTAGTTGCATAAATATGGTTTCTGCCTCTTCTTCCCCCAGTGTCAGCTGAATATTTTTCTTAAATAGCTTTATGTTCAAGGTGACCACACAACGTAGAAGTCAATAATTGTCACTTAGCATAATATGTGCATTTATGCCTATTTTCATCACTTTAAACATTAAGAATGTTTATTTTGCTAATTAGTCCAGGTTGCAGGTGTGCACTTTCAATGCATTTGGTTAGTTTGTCTTTCATATACTGGTGTTCAATGATCTACAAGGTCCCTGGGAGCCTTGGCCAAACCAAAAATGGTGGCCAGGTTTCAAAGCAGCTATATAAAAGAGGGGCTTATTGGATTGCACCGCTAGCTCACGCTAAAGAGGCATAAATGTGTATTCTTTAGTTTAAGTAGCTTTTTGTATGTTGTTAGCAGTTTGTATTTAGGGTCCATGTCCAAGTTTTGTTAGAGATATGAATCATCTTGTGTTTCGTTACCCCTTGTCAGATTTATTTCAGGTTGGTAAGTTCAGTTTTGTCTGTGTTCAGGTTTGTTCATTTGGCATCTTTCAGAGGCTATGGAGTGATTTGTTTGTGTAAATATAACATCAGAGTTACATAAAAGAAGCTATGTTTTTTTTTTTACATGACGTTTCCCAACTCAACTTTCAAGCTGTAGTGGCTGTTTTTATTTTCTCCTATTTTTTCTCTGCTATCTCTAATCAAATTTAAGATCACCTGTGTGAATTGCGTTTGTAATTTCAATGTTTTTACCTTATGATGCAAACATGTACGAAAAATATATTTTGGAAATTTCTTTAGTAGCACAAATTTGTTATGTCACTCTGAAATTTAGGACATTTTTGGAACTATCCTCTGGCTTATGCATTGTCATACACAGGGTTTAAAAATAGTTAATGGGCACTTATTATGATGCTTCCTTCAATTTTGCATTGCCCATAAGTCTATTCTAGTCTAATGGCCTCACCACATCTTATAACCTATAATGTTCTTAGAAATTCATCACCATAGAAGTTTATGTGTAATCTGTAAAACTAAATGAGCAATAATTCATTTTTCTAACCCTGACCTAAGCCATTAATCAATGGAAAATCTCTAGACATTAGCATCAGCACCAGCTGACCTGTTTTCTAGAGGGTAAATTCACATCGCCTGACAATTACTCGTAACTTGTTCAGTTTTTATCTACATATAGCTTTAGCATCTAACTTTGTAAATTTTGCATGCACTTCAACAACTTTTAGCTATGTTAGGTTTGTTCTTATTTTTTCTGATTTAGATTAATTCTCACTCTTTGCTATTGTGCCTCACCACATATAAATATAGGTGCCCTGAGATTTCTGTCCTATATCTGTCCAAACAAAGATAGCAGCTGCAACCTCCACTTCATTAAAAGAATGAATAGAAAAAAATCCACACATATTTCTATCTATATCTTTGTTAAAAAAACAAAACAAAAAACATATGTTTGTATGAACAAATAAAGTTTCCACTCCAATTAATTCATAGAGTACGGCAGAAAAATTAGGATGGACCTTTATTTTGCTGACTCTAAAAATTTGTACCTGTTTAAGTGCTCCTGAAGCTGACCTAAGCGTTGTTCCACCTCGCCGTATGTGATTTCGCTGGCAGAATTATCGTCCTCTCTCTGGTCCTGGATCTGTGCTGACTCATCCAGGTAGTCCTCAGGCTTCTTACAGGCCCATTTATCACAGCGCAGATCTGGACAACCACACCAACACATGTGCTTTACATTTTTCATATGTGGCTCAGAACAACGTTCTCACCACACAAAAAGAAAACCAAAATAGAACGTAATTAATCTTTGCTCCAGAGCTGTGTGTAGGTTTGTCCTTGTAATCTATCAAGCTTTTGTTGCAGGTGGACTCTGCAACAAATGTTTGCCCTGTTGTTATCTCTGCTGGGCACACGGCAGTTTCCTGCCGGCTGTCCTGTGATATGTGCTGTGCCCCCTTTTGTGGGTTTAAACAACGACCAGGCTAGTTCAACAATTTTATCTGAAAGAGTCTTCTTTGCAGGTGGGTTTGTCAAAGCATGAGCTGCACAGATTAAATGCAGACCAGTCTTCAGATTTTTTTCACTCAGATCTCCAACTGCCTTCAAAGGAGAGAATAACTTTTTCTGAAAAGGAACCTCAAGATGACTGGAATAGGTTGTCTTTGGGGTCCATATTTTAGATTATAATAAATAATACTTTTTTGCAGGGGTGTAATGATAAACAAATTTCTAGCTAATATTTTCAGTTCAACTCTTTCAAATTAGCTCATTTGTCTACTCAACAAAAACCTCCTTGTTTTAAACCTGAACATAAGCAGAATGTTTGTTTAATGCATCCATCACTCTACTTTGAAAAATGTCACCAAATAGTACCAAAGCATAACAAAACAGAAACATTGCCCACCTATAGTTAAATTCTGCTATTTGAGACAATTAAGCAACTAAGCAATTAATAACTTATTGTAACCTTTCATGGTCTTCTTAGTCGATAGTATTCCAATCTTCCTGAAGGTCATTCAAATGTTTTGTTCTTCAGCTCATTCATCAATAATTTTCAAATTTGTTAGAGAATTATTCTTGTGTGTGTGTTAATCCATCTAATTCTGACCGATGAATCATTCACTCGTAAAAAAGCTCCTTTTAATCCAAACAGATGAACCAGCATTGTGTCCACACATAACAGACAGCTTTGCAAAGGACCAATTTAGTTTGAATTCAATTTTTTGATAGCTGATGGGCTGATTGTCAAAACTGTTAGTTAAGTTTATGAACACTACTCAATAGAGTTTGACGATTTTATTCTAGCATAATAAATGATTTCCAAATAGGTATTAGCATCATGTGAAGGAGGATTCATCTCTCAAGTCCTGTTTCAGATCTTTGTTAGACTTTTTCCCCTGCGCTTATTAAGACTTTTCACTGCTGATAGTTTTTTCAAGCCATATACTTTTTCCTTTGTGTCCTCTATTTGCCTGGTTTCTTCAGTTTTTAAGTACACACTGCAGAATCAGCTGTCATGTTCTGATGCAAAAACCAGACAATCAATTAGGACTCCAAAGAAAAGCTTTGGGAACTTTCAGAAAACCTAGAGAACAAATGATCAATACAAATGTAAAAGATCACAAGAAAGTCTGACTTCCTGGAAATAAAAATCAATGCCAAGACATTTGTCAAAAAAATTGGGAGGTCAAAGTACATTTTTAAAATCACACACCCATTCATCTTTAAGGTCATATCCACTTCAAACCCAGTAAATTCTCAGAAATAGCTTGCAGATAAAATTACTTCTCTACTACAGTTATAAATAGGTTATCTTACCTTCTATAGAGGGTCTTCTGTCTAAGCCGTCTCTCACAATAAGGTCCGAGTCCAGGACTGGAACACTGAGTGAGGAAGAACCCAGGGCCACTGAGCACTTTTTCAGGCAGGAGTTAGAGCCTTTCTCTTTTTGAATATCCTTATCTGCTTCTTTGTTTTCCTCTGAGGGAAATTAATCAAGAAGTCAGTGGGAAAAACAACAGGGTATATTTCACATAGATCACAGATTCTTATAAAACAACAATAAAGAGCACATTTCTAATAGTTGTGAATGCTTTGCAAGTCTTTTCTAACCTGTAGGTATATCTGGGGTGAACGAGATTCTTCTTTTCATGCTTCTATTATCATCAGCATCTGGATCACCCTCTTGGACACCAACAGACTAAAAAGAGTAGATTGAATTAACTAAATAAAATGGTCAATATTTTTAATAATTCAGAAGTTGTGCAAAAAGGTTAGAATCTAACAAATGTTCAATAGTTGAAAACTCAAAACACCGTTCTGTTCAGAAGTTTAAGTATGCTCATAACTGGCAAAAAGTCATACATATTTTAATTACTTTTAAGCATTTGTTTTAGTGGGTCAGACTGAAGATAAAACATACAACTTTTTTGATTTACAAAAACAACTGAGTTGGGTGCACAAGTTGGAATTTATTGTAGGGGAACTGTGTGGTTTAATTTTAGCAAGCTGAAGAAAAAAACTCAAGCATCTATTTCTTGATTTTAGAACTCACTTGAGTAATTTGTTGCAATTTGTTGTGTAATTCCACAGCAAAAGAAGAAGGGCTCAACTGTAAAATTAATGGCCCAAAAAATAATTACACAGATAAACTTAAGGAGCATACACAAACTTATGAGTGAATCTGTGTGTTTTCTTAAACGGCTTTAAGCATTTCAACCTTTGTTGGATCATCTCTGAGGTTGAAGGTAAGCTCCAGGTTGTTGAAGAAATAGTCAGAGAATTCTGGGTACATATCCAGCACCTCCAGCAGGTCTTCTCTCTGAATGGTACTCAGGTCGCAGTAACACAGAGCACGCACATCTGCATTGGACTTCCCAGGTGTGGTGTAAAGATGGATCATTTCTCCAAATATATCATTTTTTCCTGTTAAGGGTACACAAGAGATACAATTAGCAAAAGGGAGAAATACTTCCTCTTTACCTATGTGCTGACACAGAAGAATTTGTGTTAGATTTCCAGTGGGACATCTAACTGTTTGTTGTTTATCTCCAAAGGGCAGAGGAGGTGCTTCTTTTTTGTGGTTAATGAAAATCAAACTGGGTCTCCTCTCTCTGAAGATGTTCTCCCAAGGCCTGGGCATCAGCTGCCTTTCTATCTTTGATCCATTATTCATCCTGAGGAATACGCACCAACACAAATCAACTTTGATGTGAGGTAAAAGAGAGGGCTGCTGGTGATTGACACACATTACTTGTTGTGCACTTCAAAGGAAATATTTGAGTAGGAGACAGCGCCTAATAAAGCCAGTTCTTCAGCAAACTCTCATAATATCATGGAATCTGCTGTACAATAGGCTTAGTTTTCAATAGGTGATACAAAAACATCCCCTTTACAAAAATAGAGACCCATTTCTGCAAAGGACAAGAGGTCTAGTCTAAAGGCCATCATGAAAAATCCCTTTGTTGCAGTGTGGGGTTCACTAAATGCCAACTGTGTAAGCAGGGGTTCAGGAAAAAGAGATATGATACGCTGGCTGCCAGTGCTCCGTTCACAGCACGCACCAGACACTTTTCTACTGCAGAGGCAAACCGCACACAGAGTGATACATTTCTCCCCAACAAGCAGCTCTCAACACAAGGATTTAGATAATTGTTAGCGCAGCAGACTAATTTCACACCAATGCAACCAGCTTTACATTAGTAGGAGAGAAAAAAAAGTGTCTGGGCATTATGAGCATATCCAGTATAAGGTATAGACTTAATGAAGATAGAAAAAAACAACAACATAACATTCCATGTCTCCAAATTAGAGGAAAAAAATCACTATTGACCACAGTATATAGTGCCTTACAAGAACTTTTTTCACATTTTCATGTAATAACCCCCTATATCAGAGCATTGTTCATACAAGTCATCTGAAAATGGAAAGCTTTTGTCAAAACTGCAGACCAAGACAGGGAAAGCATTATTCAAAAAAACAGCTAAGAGGCCCATGGTAACTTTAGAGTATCTGCATAGAACCACAGGTCAGCTGGGGAAATATGTTGAGCAGGCAACTATTAGTCATCTCCTCCAGAAATGTTGCCATTATAGAAAATTGGCAAGTTTGTTCAATTGCTGTGAAGAAGCCAAATCCCACCCCACATGCAGGTAGCCACATGCTACACAGAGACCTAAATCTAATTAAGGATGTTTGGCACAAGCTGAAAATTGATGTTTAGCGATCTTAAAAACTGACCTAAATTCTGATGTTTTGCAAAGGAAAAATGGCAAACCATGTGCAAAGGTTGTCAAGACATATCCTTGAAGATTTATAGCTGGAATTGCATCCAATTCTGACTCTACCAAATATTCTCTCAAGGGGCTGAATACAATTAATATCACACTTTTCAAACAATCATTTGTAAATATTTATTTTAGAAAACCTGATATCTTTTTTTTTCCACTAAACAATTAGGTACCTTCTTTTGATCTGTTCCATTAAATCACCATATAATACATTAAACTTTGTGGTTGTAACGTAAACAAATAAAAAAATCTGTTTATATTTGCATTTGGTTAAAAATGTCATCTTATCGTATTAATGCTGTTTGTAGTAGAAAAATATTTATTAAAGTCTTTACAGTAATCAAGACATTTGTTTTCATGCCAACTTTTAGTTGTCAAATAACTGTTTTAAGTACAAAGATATTCGGGGATACAGTGAAAACTTTAACTGAACACATCTGAATATTTTTTTTTACAAATCAGAATTCTGCATAGATATCCAGATTTTCTCTTCCAACCAAACAGTTGGGAAGAGAACGGCTCAGGAGGTAAATGTGTTAACCTCCTGAGCCGTCAAGCTGCACTCCTCTAGCAAACCTGGCTCAGTGTTATCAGTAGGCTTCATGTGTTGCTGCTGAATGTGAGCTGTCTACCCTGTTGTGGTTTTCCTGCTTTTGCTGCAGCTGTCACAATACCAGCAAAGAAGCCAATGGCGATATGGTGGCTCTCCCTTACAGAGCCATCAAAGAGATGAGAAGTGTAATGCTACTTTTTGCAGCCTAAATGAGACAAAGCTGTTGTACCATGCAACATAAATATGCACAATGTTAGTGTGATGCACATTATTATAAATTGTTTCCAGCCAGGGAACGATTTATTATTAGATTCAAGCCCAGTGACAGTGATGTGAGTGCTAGCACAGACTGTAAAGTCACTGACCTGATCTTGATGCAGCCTTGCCTAAATGTGTGGGAGTTGTGTCGGAAAGTGAGTCCACAGAAATCTGTATTCCCTAAAATGGAGAATCTCCTAGTAATTTTCCTGATATCCTAATGGAAGTACTGTAGTTGCTCCTTCAAATAAATAATATTTTCCACCTCTACCATTTCTCCATTGTCTGTATCATGTATGCTACAACAAGTGGTTTTAGTGTCTTTATAGTTTTGTGTTATTTATTTGATGAAATACTTCTAGCTTTTTGTTATTACAAAAATTACTGCTATTCTGATTGTGTTTCCCATTTCTGATAGGTGTGATTGGGGAGTTTCAGCATATTGGAATAGAACGGACTGTTTTCTTCACACACACATATAACCTGTAAATTTTATCTGCCATTATTTATCTATAATCCATTCCCTAACATTCTTATATATTCTGTATAATCTGTATAATCTGTGCATATAGCTTCCATATTTATATCTATACACAATATCTATATCTTTTGCTATAACCCCTTATAGTCCATCCATACATAGTCTTGTACATCTGTAAATAAATATTATATCTCGTAGAGCACTTCTGGATAGATGCAAACTACATCTCGTTCCTTGTACTTGTGACAGTGCAATGACAATAAAGTTGAATTCTATTCTATTCTATTCTAAAATAGAATATAATATACTTTATTTATCCTTAAGGAGATCAATAGTTTAATTTCTTTCAGTTTTCATGGGAAAACAGCTTTTACATGTAAAATTTTAAATTACAAATTCTACATTTGAACAAATAAAATTTCTTTTCAGAGGTTTCACTGTGTTTCCTGTTACAGGAGATAATATTGACATTTTGCAGATGATCAAAATGTCATCTTATTGCAAAAGAGTTGAGGATTTAATGTTTAACAGAGACTGTCACCACATGCATAAATCATTCAACTCTCTAGAAAAAGGTCAGACAAATACAATCTTTATGCAACTCAGTTTACACTGCCCACAGCATTGCAGTCCATCCATCCATCCATCCATCCATCCATCCATCCATCCATCCATCCATCCATCCATCCATCCATCCATCCATCCATCCATCCATCCATCAATCCATCCATCCACCAAATTAAAAAGAGCTATAATGGATTTTGCAAAACTGCAGTAAAAATAGTAAATTAAAATGTATATTTACCTAGAATGGCTACCACAATGTCATCCTTTAGTATCTCAATTGAGCCCCGTGACAGAAAGTAGAGAGCTGTTAGAACATCGCCGCTGTGGACCAGAGTGTCTCCAGGAGGAGCATGAGTGGTTCTGAAGCGCATGGCCAAGGCCCTCAAGCACCCTTTGGTTGCCCCTTGAAAAGCTTTACAGTTCTCTAGAAGATTTTTGTTAAGGTGGAGGCAGATATCTGCCTGCAGGCATTCAGGAAAACCTTTCAACACCTGTGACACACAAACAACTCTGTCAGCAAAATGCTCAAAAATAGTTTATATATCATACAGGAATGCTTTAATAATCTATGTCCTACAAAGTGGAAGCTGTCCTCAGTTACAAGACAAATAACTGCACTTTCACTAAGGAAGAAAAGGATATTGAGATTTGAAGATAGTACAATACACCAGAAAAAAACCACAAAAAAAAAACAACTGAGAAAGAATCCAACAGAAAATGCAAATTATAACATATTTTGTGAAATCAAGAATTAATTTCGCAAACTATACTAAAATAGTAAATAGCTCCTCAGAATCCATAGCTGTTGTAGTTTTTAAAATCTTTATGTGTTGATTCTTTACATTTTTTTGGCCTGTGCAGATTATGTACTTTGTAGACATTCCAGCAGCCAAAAGCACTAATGTGTCCATATTTGCTTATTTCATTATGTCATTTTGCTCACTAATACTATTATCTAAACCAATATGATGATCATTTTTATTTTACCAATCCAGTTCAAACATTTTTAATAGTAGGTTTTCAACTTAAAATATAAAACACTATATCACAATGTAAATGTACAAATAGAAATCGGCTAGTTTGAAAAAAAATAAAATATTTTATGGGACACTTTGATGAATTTAAGGTATCTAGCTAATTATTTAGTCCAAATCTCTGTCTATCTGACATGACTGACTTTTAGTCAAAGATGATTGCTATTGTTTGATCAATATGGAATTGAGTTGATCTATACATTTTATTCATGTATAGTAATATACAGTATATCTAACTAATTTTGTGTAGTACTTTGGTCAGCCAATGTTTATGTGCTGCAACAACAAACTACATAGATTTGAATCTTTTATAGATTTAAGTAAAATTTTCTTGCAGTGAACTGATTTATTTATTTAAGGATGTTTCAGAGAAAGTCAAATGAAACAGTTTCTTTATATTTTCTTTTTTTCTTTTTTATTATTTGTTGATCAAGAAGCTGACCAAAATGCATAACCTTTTATCTCATATGTCAAACATTTTATATTTTGAGCAGGCATCTTCATTCAGGGGTAATCTAGCTTACTTTGCTAAAAAGACTGAAGCATGGGCATGAAAACAGCTTAAGACTAAAGTGAACCATCTTAAAACAACTCCAATGTTAAAGAGGTCTTCATCTTGTTTTAATAACAGAACAATGAATATATTTTCAGTCAGCGAAAACAGTTAAATAGGGTAAAACTAAATTATTACTTTTCAATTAAGCCTTTGTAATAGTCTTTTTACATTTACAAAAGTCAGTTGGTTGCACATGTTCATATATTGCACATGTACAACAAACTGAGCCGTCCCGCACCCACTACTAGAGTTATGGTAAATCAAGTTATCTACAGCAATTAAGACATTAACCACTTATGACAACATAACAATCTGTAATTATATGGATTATTTCCAATCAGGTTTAAGCAAAATGTTAAAAAAAAGTACCGTAATAGTACTATGGTGGGAAAATATAAACATAATTTATATTATTTATCTGAATTACTAAGTATTTTTACCCATCCAAGTAGCATTCTAAATATAGCTCTAATAAAAAGAAAGTAAAACCATTTTAGCTCTGAATAAAATATTTAAATTTACCACGAATATATAACATGAACTCCAATAACATGAATTAAATGGCTTTGAAATACGATTATGTCTTTTCTTTAAGGAATATTCAAATAGATTATAGACAAAACAAATGGCGCAAATGGATGTACCTCCTGCTCTTACCAATGAGGAGATGACAGTCCAGATGTGGCGCAAAGGAAAGAAAGAAAGCTCTTTTTAGCATCCTAAACAGTCATTAATGCAAGGACGGATAAATGCAAGTATTTCTTTTTATTTATTTATTTTTTGGTTGGTTGATTGGTTATTCTTTTTTTAAATTTTTTTATTTACCGTGTTCATGTCAATGCCATTGGTGTAGGTCCATGAGTGCTGGAAGTACTCTTCTAACCGTTGCCTGAGAGGGTTTGGGATCTGGTGAAAGCGGATAAACTCCTTGACCCGTAACATTTGAGCATGGTAGCGGGCTGTCCCAGAGTACAGTCTCTGGATGATGGCAGAGACGTTTCCAAAAATACTGGCATACATGAGGGCTGAAATAAAGACACTGATCAAAAAAGGTGCTGGAACTTAGAACATAATTTAAACAATATTTATAAGAACAGAGATACATTAATCAAGGCTTATGCCTAATAAAATCAAGAGGGTTAAATGTAAATGAGAAAAAACAAAGATGGATAAGCAGCAATACTTACAACCAATTAACATGACACATATGGAAAAGATCTTCTCTGAGTTGGTATTGGGGGAAACATTCCCAAAGCCCACACTTGTGAGACTGCTGAAAGTGAAGTAAAGGGCGGTGACATACTTGTCCTTGATGGAGGGACCAGAGTTAGGATCGCTGTAGTTGTATCTCTTCCCTATGGACAATGCCAAATTGTCGAGCCAGCCAATCTTGTGCTCTAGGTAGGGCTTCTCCACATTGCCGATAGCATACCATATACAGGCCAGCCAGTGGGCAATTAGGGCAAAGATACACATGAGCAACATCAGAACAGCAGCTCCGTACTCAGAGTAACGGTCCAGCTTTCTTGCGACACGCACCAATCGTAGGAGCCTCGCTGTCTTTAGCAGGCCAATGAGAGTGGTTGTCTGCAGAAAATCCACATGAAGAAAGACTGTCAGCACTTACGTGGCAGTAGTCTGTATGTTAGCATTATCAATTCAAATTACAGTCAGTCTGCACTTTCCTGGAAATTACGTCATCTTATACATAGACAAAGAATGAAATGCATAATGACACAGTATTAAGTATCATGGTTGAGTGATGCTTGATTTGGCTAAAGTTAGGGTCAGTACACCCTCAGATGTGGTGACATGGATAAAGAGCCGTAATACTGAAAGATCCAGCATCGTAAGAACCCAGGAACAAAATAAACATGTCAGCGGTACCTCTGAACACTACATGGATAGTGTGATACTTTATTGAACTGAGCTGCTGATCAAAGTTAATTAAACAATCAATGGAGCTAAATACAGGCCAATTCTGGCAGAAAGCTGCAAACGCTATATAATACTCCTTAGCAAAACTTGGAAATTAGTCTTCAGTCAATCGGAATGTATATATACTGTATATATATATGTGTATAATATGTTTCTATGATACATCTACATTTCTTACTACAGTATATCAGTCTTTTGATACGACACTAGAATCACATTTTACACATCTTATTCTAAAATTAATGTTTGCCATAATATAGGCATATTATATCAGCTATATCCTAATATAGGATATAGCTGTCTTATTAAGCTTCTAAATTAAATGAGCCTCATAAAAACCATCTGCTTTCCTTATGTTCCCTTCGTGAGTGAGAATGAAGCCAAGTTGAATTTCTCATGATCAGTCTAAAATTTATAAACACTAAAGCTGAGAAGCTATAAATAGAAGTTGAGAACTGAGATGTCATCATAATGTCTCAATTACAGTGACAATTTGCTGAAGCCAGACATGTTTTTTTCTTTTTGTGAAAGGAAAAAATAAAATTAGAAACCCATTTCCTTTTTGATTTGTTGTGATCCAGTGAAATGACTCAGCACTAGCAGCAGCAGTGATAGAAAAGATGATTATTGTCTATAATCAGGAGCTTTTCTGGTGTAATGGAGTGGCCACAAAGCACGATAAAGCCCTGAAGTGGATCCAGAGCCTTAGGGGAAATCTCCTGCCAGACAAACAAGCTGACAGAGCTGGCAGCCAGCCTGCCAATGACCATCTAACATGGCCAGCTGTGTACATAACTCTTCTGGTCGGGTCCTCACATAAATGCACCATTGATTGTGATTCGGTAAGCCATTAATCCATGTAAATGGATACCAGAATGAGGACCATTCAGAAAAAAAGGAGATATAAAGAAATACACTAAGGGAGAAAAACATCAAATTTGAAGTAATCCTTTCATATCCCAGAGGAAAATTCCGGCTTTAAGGAGCTCCCCTTGGGAACTAGTCCAGTTAATAGAGCAAACATCCCATGGATGATGTGAGAAAAGCTCAAAGGCATTATAAATGGGTACAAAAATACAGACTACACATTAAAAACAACAGACCTCATCAGATCCCGAGCCAAAGATCAGAAGATCAAAGGGGATTGCTGCAACCATATCGATGAGGAACCAGCCTTTGAAGTAATGGATCGCTATCTTAGCTGGATGGCTAACCACTTCCTCGTTGTGGTTAACATAGGTGGTCCTGAAGTTTATGAGGATGTCAATAATGAACATGATGTCCACCATCAAATCCACTACATTGAGAGGGCTGCAGGAGTAGCCACATTCACGTCTCCTCTGCTCCTCCTGGTCATTGAGTAGGAAAGCAGCAGAGTAAGGAGTGAGGATTGCTGTGTAGATGACCAGCAACAGGATCAGCCAGTCCCATACTGCTTTAAAGGGGCTGTAGTGGAGGATGGTGAACTTATCTATGCGAGGTGCCTGCAGTTTGTACTCTGGAAGTACATCAGCTCCAAGGGAAAGGACCTGGAGAAGTGGAAAGAGAGGCAGTTTAACACGACTCCTCTCACTACTATTGAAATATAGAATTATAGAATTTAATTTCTAGTAAAATTCTGACAGGTTTATTGTTTCTTACAGCTTAGTCAAGATTTCTTAGTCAATTAAATCAAATTTATAAAGTAATTTTAACAGTTCAGGGACCTAAAGGATAACAATAAATCAACTAGTTCACTGGTTACATGATTAACTGAGGAAAAGAAGAAATATTGTCATGCAGTCTCTTTAATGAGCAAAACGTGATTGATTTCTTTTTAAGATGGATGAACTCTGGCTTGACTGTAGTTTGTCATAGGTGTTCAGGGGGATGAGTTGTTCTCTCATTTCCTTTTAGTTTATTTTCAAATGTTAGACAAAGATGGGATTCTCTCAAAGCAGAAAATAGCGTATCAGCAATAATGGGGGCCCTGGATCTCTTTCTTTGGTCTGTTCTTCTCAGCACATACACATGGATTATAAATTTGGCCATGCCACCCATCATTAAGCAGTGCCTCAAAACCTCACATCAAAATGTAAGAAAGTATTTAATCAAGATGGTGGCATGTATGTTGAAAGAAGTTTAAACATAGGATTTCTAAGCATGTCACTAACAAAATTGTGCAATGTCAAATCTGCCAGTATTGCATTATACATTAATGCAGTGGTCCCCAACCTTTTTAGTACCTCGGACCGGTGGAGACTTCGGAAATTTGCGGGACCGGGGTGGGGGGGCAGCTATTGCTGCTGTTTCTAACTCATTCTGCTGCTTGTGGGCTCAATGTTGGCGCACAAGACGTAAAAGACAGATTCCGGTTAAAGGATTTTTAAAATAAAAGATCCTCCAGACTCAACACATAAAACGGAAGTATTTAATTATTTCTTGCGTGGCCCGGTACCAATTGGTCCACGGACCGGTACAGATCCGCGGCCCGGGGGTTGGGGACCACTGCATTAATGCATGCATGCCAATATCCTCCAGCTGGGTGGAATTTCACCACCTTCAGTACCCACAATGGTTAAAATGTTAAAGCTTACGAAGAGTGATGCGATCATTGTGGGGGGAAAAAAAGAAGGACGAGAGCAAAGAAAATGTGTGTAATCAGTATTAACATAATAAGGAATAAGATCTTTTTAGTGTTGCAATTACTGTACTTGTTTGTAGTAACAAACTGCACTTTTTTTACTATGCTATCTAAAATGTCTGTTTAAAGTCCAGCTTATGAATCAGTCACTAGATTAAATAATCCCCCATTTGTGTCATGTTAGCATTGCCCGTCATAATTTACTCATGTTCTTGCTTCAGCTGACAGAACCACACACACTGTGTGTGTGGTTAAAGATCCTTCTGGCTATGTGAGCAGGTTTGAGATATAAAAAATCTGTGAATGTTTGACATGTCAAACAATTTCATATTTTATGTCTTTCTTATCTTATTGTTTCAGAGTTCAAAAGACCTAAGTGAAGATTTCACAGGAAGTCTTCATAGGTCTTTCCCATAACAACATATTTAATATTTCTCAGACACAATACAAAAATAAAGTTCTACCCAGAATACGGATTGAGAATAAGGGATAAGATCTCCCAAATCAGGACTCCAAAAACAGAATGGGGTCATTTTGTTCTTGAAGCTCTATCTATTCTTGTGGAGCACTTATCGGCTTTTAGAATAATGGGCTGGAGTTCAGTCTGTACTTGAAGATAAAATCTTTAATCTCACCTGTGTAACTTTTTCTGTGACGTTGTGAGTTCTGTCTTTGACTTTTGGTGCTATGATGGCTTTCTCAGAGGTTGGGGGAGAATGAGCTTTCTTATCAGTGCCCTCCGTGAAGTTGAGAGCAATCAGGGGGATCTTGTTGATGGTGCTGTACTTGTTGATGTTTGAATCAGAGGTAGAGCCGAGCAGACTGGACTTCACGTGGTTGAAAGGGCCTGATGATTCAGGGAAGAGAACATTTGTGTTAGCGGCAAATTCATCATCTTTAGGAAAAATCTAATTAATTTTATTTCATAAAATTATTAAAAAACCTAATGAATCTTTGTAATCCAACAATTAAAAACTAATAGTTTTCCAAGTTAATATTTTTAACAGAGCAAAAAGAAATCTTTGTGCACATTAAAATCACAATATTAAAATTATCTCCTGTTGTTTTTATAATGCGGACTAACTTAAAATTGAAGAAACTTTAAATCACAAACATTTTCCTCCATGTTTTTTGTACTAAGATGATATAACAGAGACTGAAATATGTTTATACTAAATGATTTTATTTCAGATATATATATTTTTAAATATCCCCTTAAAGATGCCACTTTCAGAACAAAAGTTCATCAGGTGGAGCACACCCTCTTACTTTATGTCCCACTTAGTTTCATACGAAAAACAAGTAGAAGAAAAAGAATACACCTCCCACTAGATCATCATTTAGCAAATGTTCTCCAGCAGCTCTTTGGGAGTTTTCACATTTTTGCAAATTTTAACACTTTCTGTGTTATCTTTAACACTTTTAGTAGCTACAACAGAATAATGGAAATAATGTATGTGTTTTCACAAAAAAAGTATTTGCAGCTGATTACAGACATTAATGTTAGCATCTTAAAAGCAAAATCTCAAGGATTGAGGAAAAGTGTTGACACAAACACAGTCCAGCAGGAGTTTCAGAAGTCCTCAACAAAACATTCAAGTATTCTGATCAATCCAGACCTTCATTTTTAGTGCGTTCAAAAATATTTCTATAATAATGATTAGCTTATGTTCACAACTGAGTTATTGGAAATGGAGTGTTTCTGATTCTTAAAATATGCATTGGTGTAAAGACAAAAAAATCAGCTCCTGTTTGCCTTTTTTTTTTCTCAAACTCCTTTCTTCACTTTCCACATTATGTTTGCTTCAAGACATCAAGATATCACATGTGCCTTTGGTGCACATTGGTAAACGTATCTGCAGGAAATGCAGTTTTACTTTAAATTCAATCAGTGTAATCTTTTTACAGAGCTGTTGATGCACTTTCCCCTTTTAAGAGAAGCTTTTGTAGAACAAAAACATAAGTTTGGTGAAAAGCCAATATAAAAAATCAAAAGTAAAATCATACATAAAGTAGCAAGAGGAGGAAAAAATGCATACATCTGTTGACAAACTCAAACATTAAAAGAAAACAAAGAACAAGAAAAAGTACATTGGAAAAGGGGAGAGAAAAACAACAAAAAACATAAATCCAGTACATAAAATGTGACTACTTTGATTCTATTTCATATTTATGTTCCAACATTCATTTTTGTTTTGTTGATGGGACAATGTTTTTTCATTTTTCTATTCCATGGTCACCCACATGGATCAAAGCCAAACTACTAAGCTTTGCTTCATAAATTTGAACAAGAAATTGGGCTGACTAAATCTAACAAATTATTGTAATGTTTAATCTAACCCAACAACCTAACTGCTAATACATATAGTTGAATGAATATCTTTCATGTTTATATATTTTACATTAACTTGACTTCCATTAGCCAGCTGCCACTTCCACTATCCTTATTATTTGATTGCTTTTAAGTTAAAACAAGCTTCTATCCAAAAAGTTTGGTTATCTGAGTAGTCCATAATGTTTGAATGATGACTTCTACAAAGTTTAGATGTGACAGAAAACTGACATTTTTTTGCAAAAAGACTACATTTTTTAAAGATCACATTATTTCGAAAAGATTTTATCAAGGGACTCACTGTCTGGAGTAATAGATATCAGTTTACTCAATAGGTTGAACAATGTTCAATCAACTTTTGGCTTATTATTTTTCATATTATATAAATAAATGATGTGATATAGCCATTTTAACATCTAAAACAGATCCATGGACCACGACTTAAATCTTGGTACTTGAAAACAAGATCACTAGATGGAATGTAATGCATGTATTTACATAAACTATGACCAAATATCCTTGTCCTAGTTTATATCTAATTTTCTTAAACCATACAATTATTATTAAAAATAATTCTCAAAGACTTCTGTATAGTAAGACTTATCTTTGCATCTAGATTTCTCTCCCAATTCTCCATTGCATCCCAGTTGCATTGCTTTCAGACACTATTACGTATTTTTTAAGGATTATTAAGAATTGACCTCCCAAATGTAATGAGTCGGTAACTTCTTTGCAAAAACTCTCCAAGCCAGTTCATTTATTTGATTTAGTGTGAATTTCTAAACAGGCTATACAATCTTTCCATTTCGGATACCTCACAGCCTGAGTTACTAATGTCTCTAATTAGAAATCGTACCTTCACTTGTATGTCGGTCCCTAAATACACTTTTTGAATTGGAGCTATAGCCCTCAATTTCATGGATGGATGAGGCTCTCCTCATGCTGCCGGTGCTGCCTCTGGGGAAGGTGTTTGACAGGGAGGTGGAGGACTGGTGAGGCTCTGTCTGGTACAGCTTGTCCCAGGGGACTTTCAGGGATGAGTGATCAAGTGGTTCAGGGCCGATACTAGCCTGGGAAGAGTGGTGGCTAGAACTTATGAGGGCACGCGTGTCATTGGCCTCAGTAGGACTGCAAATGCTCTTTGTGGGTGAAGGAAAGCTCTCCATGGCCACCGAGTCCTCATCTTCTTTGGGAGAATCCACCATCACGGCGTCTGGGTCCTCTTGTGGAAGAGATTGCTTGTTGGTGTTCATCAGGCTCAAGGCGACCTGACGGAAGCGAAAGAATCTGCTCCTTCCTATTAAATGAGAAAAAAAAATTGATATACTGATTATTTTTCTGCACTGAACTGACATTTAAAGTTCAATAGTACATCCACCAAACATTGAAGTGTGTATGACATTAACTTGAAATGCATTCAACACAAGAAAAACATTGATTTAAAGCTGCTGTCAACCCTAAAACAAAATGAATGTATATGTCACCAGAGTGAGGGAAGCTCAGACCAATTTCCTCAATGTTCAAAGAGCTTTAAGTTGTAAGTTAATAAATATATAAATGGCATAAAATTGTTTACCTACTAATAGTTGATGTCCCCTATGACAAACCATTTTTGTTGTTAGATTTTCAGCAATTTATAATATGTATTCAATCACATATTGGACAGTTTACTTCATTATTACATTTTTGATAAAACTGGACTGGACGTGCATTGCCCTTTTCTAGTCACACTGAATCTTTAAAGTGCTTTTACACTAGAGCCACATTCAACCAGCCAAACTCACAAACATGCAGACATTCATACACCATTTTGCAAATCAGTAGGGAACTTGAGATTAAGTGCCTTGCCCAGGGGGACATGTGGCAGAAGGGAGTTCAAATCAAATACATAATTTCTTAATTGAAAGATGGCCTCTGCTCCCATTGAACCACAGTATTTTAGCATAGCCCAGTTCACGGAAGTGTTAGGCCTACTAGCAAATAAATGCGGCATGTACAGCCTCCTATAAGAATTGTTAGAGTCTGAGATAATTATAATTAGAGCCATATTCACTCATCAGCCACTTCATTAGAAATACCTCTTCGATCGCTTGCTAACCCAAATACTAAATCAGCAAAACTGAATGTTAAAACTGAATGGAGAAGAAAGAGAAGGCTGGTTGGAGTATTTCTAAAACTTCTGATTCATTAGGATTTTTTTTACAAACAACAATCTTCTTCATTTAGAGAAAATGGAGAGAAAGTCTAGTGGCAGCTGTGTGAAGGAAAATGTCTTTTCAATGTATGAGGTCAAAGGGCAATGGGCAAACTAGCTTAAAATAATAGAAAGGCAAACATAGATAAAATAACCAGTCTTTACAAGTAATTTAGAAAACAATTTCTGCCCAACACATTGAACCCTGGGACAGGCATGGATTCATCCTGCCTTGTATCTACACTTCATAGCTCGGTAGTGGTGGTGTCATGGTGTGAAGATATTTTCCTAGCATAAGTTCAACCTTTAAATACAAACTTGGCATTATATCCTTTTCAAGGCCACTAATGCTAACAGTAGCCTTTATTTATTAGTAGTTTTACAGTAAGTAGAGTAGAGGAAAAAAAGGGAGGACATGCAGTAGTTGGCCAGGGGGAAGGAATTGAAGACGGTACAGCAGAATTGTGGTCTGCAGCCTGTGTTTGTGGTGCAACTGCTCTGCTACT
This sequence comes from Xiphophorus maculatus, assembly GCF_002775205.1. Taxonomy (NCBI): domain Eukaryota; kingdom Metazoa; phylum Chordata; class Actinopteri; order Cyprinodontiformes; family Poeciliidae; genus Xiphophorus; species Xiphophorus maculatus. The sequence goes on along the minus strand of NC_036449.1, from coordinate 17,838,938 downwards.
GAGCCACTTAGTGTCCAGACTTAGGATTTTTTGGATATCACATACCTTACATGGTTACTGATGTGTTAATCTCTTTATGACCCTTCTTCATCACAGCTGATTCCAGCAGGATATTACACTACGCCAGAAAACTAAAAGGAGCACGTTGAATGTATCCCATCTAGCAAGGTGCGTCTAATAAAATGACTGGGGAGTATAAAACCTACATCTTCACTTTCTGAAAACTGATTATCAATAACTATGTTTTGAGCTTCAGGGGATTACTAAATCAAACACCAAATTGCTTTTTTAAAAATATGTTACACGGGAAACAAGAAAAAATGTTAAATGCAGAATGCTTGTTTGTGTATAAGTCCTATAGGTAATATTTGCAATGAAACATTAACAGGAGCAATTAGGCAGGAACAACAATTTTGTGGTTGTTTTGCTCCTTCAGAAATATGAGCCCAAGACAATGTTAGAAACGCATCTAACAGCAATTACAGTTTAATCTCCATCTCATAAAAGAGCGGTTCCAATATTGCCCAGCTGTAATGGGACTGCACATTAAAAGACGAGGTGTGAAGACCTCCAGTTTTCCAACTCCATTTACAGTGTTTGTCATAAAGTGGTTGGTGATAGCTAGAAGAAGCAAATTAGTTTACCATGAGTAATTTTAGATACTGAAGCTTGCATAGGCTGATTCTCTGATTTCAAACTTTCAAAAGTCTTTCAACTTATACAATAGTGTCAGGAAAAAATATTTTCAGAAAGCAAATGATGCATTAAATATTTTGTATTAGTGTGTAAATATAAATGGTACTGCAATACATATCTCTTTTGAACATATGAAACCATTAACAAGTAAATATAAACTTGAAGTATAAAAAATGTAAATAGTATTTTAAGGTTTTTTGCAACTAAAATAATATATTAGAACAATTGTATTCATGTTTGATTTTATAATAATCTACAGAAAGAAACTCAAAATCTGCAAAAAATAGTTCACATACAATTTCAATGGGAAAGTCTCGAGCGCAGCCTGAAATCAACTTTAATTCCTTCCTGTTGTTTAAGAGAAATTCAAAGTCAAAGACAGTGTTAAGGTCATACAGTAAGTGTGTGTGTGCGTGGGCGTGCATGTGTGTGGGGGTGGGCGTGTGTGTGTGTGTGGTGAAGACTCTTTCTCTGTGACTCTACTAATCTAAAGTCACATCGTATGTTCATCTGTCTCATGTACCCACAGGTTCTCTTCTTGAAACCTCATCACAAGCCATCAACTCTGATTAACAATGCTAGCATAAAACACAGGGGCATGGATGCATGCAGAGGCATAAAATTCACATATGAACATGGTACAACACAAGCTAAATAAAAGAGCCCTAGAGATAGAGAGAAGAATATTGCTGAACTGCATGTTTCATTGTTTTTGCACCATCTGATACACACCCAAAGAGAAAATACAAAGACACAAGCAGAGCAGAGCATTCTATCCCTGTGTTCACATGGGGCTTGTTACTGCAACTTTGTAAGCTACACTGTGTTAGCTGAATAATAAAATAAGCCAATGGTTCTCAAACTTTTCATAACAATTTCAAACACAGTAAGTACACACTATACTGGCAGACTTTTTAAAACAGCAATTCAGCACCTAGTCAGTTTGTTGTATTATGCCATTAGAACAACAAAAGAAGAACACATCATTCTTATCAGTTAGCCCTGTTGGTTCAAGGATGCAATTAGTTATGTTTTCCAAATTTTAGTTTGAAAACTTAACAGAAAGACCCTTTGACTCTTCTAAATTGGAATTTAAAGTGGGAGACTTGCAGGTTTCTTACCAACCTTGATCAAAAAATCTAACATGGCTGTCTGGAATTTAAAATGTAATGACAGGTGCAGTTTAAACAGGTTCTTTGCATTTTTGAAAATGTATCATTATATATATATTGTAAAGCCTGCAGATGACTGCAATATTGTAAGATTATAACAGGGGTCTCCAAACTTTAGAATCCAAAGACCCTTTTTAGTTCAAGACCAGCCCAAAAAGAAAGTGTTCATGACCTTTTGACAAATTAAAAACAGAAAACGTTTGCAAGCAAACATTGGCTACAATGACTCCCTTTTCTTCTATAATATATTGACATATTTTTTCAAATGATGAAATGATGATGTAACACTTTTAGTAGTTTCTGACCTAATGAAGAGAAAAGGTAATCTAAAATATTACAGGTACTCTTAGTGTTATTCGTTTTTGGAATTTCAATACAACTCTCCCATGAAAAAAGACCTGAAGAACTGCATTTGTTATTATGTCTATATATATACAGCATATATAAACAAACAGTTCGTTCCTTGTCAATTTAAGAAAAAAATCATTAAGTGCCATAATGAAAGGTCCAAAGAATCCCTTGTGGCTCTGAAGATGCAGCTGCAGACCACATGTATATTTTGTTTACCACAAGATAACCTTACTTGAAGTGGGGGTGTATTTCTTTTGGAAAAGATATAATCTCATGGAATATTCTAAGATTTATTTCTGAAAAACAAAAAAAACCCAAACAAACAAAACAAAACAAACAAAAAAACAAAAAGAAAATTGTAATTCAGATTTTTTTTACCCTGGCTGAAAATCTTGTTATGGAGCAACTAATTGGAACTAAGTGATAATAATGTTAAGCACACTCAGGCCTAGTACAAGGCAATCAAAGCATGGAAAGATGTGATACTATTTAAAGAAGTTTAGTAATAAACTCCTGGTATATCTGATACTTACTTTGATCTGACTTTGTAGGGGATGCAGGGCTTATGTTCTCGGTGGAGTGGTCACTTCCTTCATCCACAACATATTCAAAATTTAAGATAAACATCATCACCACTCCTTCTTCATTCTTCACTGGGATTATGTGAGTAGTACACTGAAAGTCAGACCCTGAAAGAGAACAAAAATATCTGTGTCAAACAACTGAAATCACTAAGTTTAAAGGTCAGCCTAAGAACTGTTAACTTTTCAACATGTACTGTCTAATAACCATTACCTAAAACAATGTCCTCGATATTTGGATGAGAAATCATATGTAAGGATTGTGAAAAGGTTTGTCGTTTACAACAGGAGTGACTGAGTTTAATGTTTTGTTTTCAAAATCCACCGAAAGTACATATTAAAAACTTGCTGCGCTTAACACTACTTTACAATATATATTTTTTAGCAAGATAGGTAGATAGAGAGCTAAATGTACAGATGGATGGATAGGTAGATAGATAGATGGAACTGATGTAGGTGAATTAAAACTTATCAGGCCAGAATAGAGAGGGAGTAAGATTTAGAGGGATGTTTTAAATGGATTGGCCCTATTAAAATCAATTTAAGGACAGAAACCGAAGAATCAATTTGTGTTGGATATTTGCAGTTGAGCCTCTTGGCCACAATAGTAAAACTTTCTACCCGCTGAGCTCTAAACAGCATCACAATAGCCACTGTGCAGCACGGCTAAGCTGACATAACGGATCAGTGACCAGCAGGATAAAGCAATTCTGACAGTGTTTTAACTCATAAACCATTAAGTCCTTGACCACATAATGGACATTCCCACCATGAATTCAAATGAAAATAAGATTAGTGTTTTTAGAAGCTATATGGAAACAGCAGTATGTATCCTGTTGGTATGGGCAGAAAAGACACAGTCCAAATGGAAAAGTCTGCAGATCTGTCTGTCTAGGTTGCTGTCTTCCTCATTTATAGAGAGGACACACATTATCAGTGTTCCCTGTAATCTCCTCGGGGCTCACAGACACCCTGCCAGCAGCATTCATTAGCAGCCGACTTGGTGTCTGACTAAATATAACGAGCTTGCTCTGCCTCAACATGCCAGAAATGCGTTGGAAGGGTTTCTGCATCTAAACGAATGAAAGTAGTGCTGCATTGTCAATTTTGAAAAACCCTAATATGATTTTAATGGAGTAGGAAACAAAAAAACAAAAAACTTGAATGAATTGTTATTGAAGAACCGATTATTTTTAATGTTTCAAGTGTATAGTGTGAGGTGAACCCAGGGAATAAATAGTGCAACATACAGCCGCATATGTAGTGTGAGGATAACAGGACCAGCAGGTGTGGACTACATCTAGCCTCGTGTTATGGTCGCCTCACTGTATTTCATGATGAAGAGGAACATGGCTATCAGGGCAGGGCAGCTGTTTATCCCTTACTAGAAAATCCTCTAGTATAAAAAAAATGCTTTTCTCTGGGAAAAAATACAGGTAATATTCCTGCTCTAATAAATCAAATAAAACTACAGGATAAAAAATGTTTTGATTATATCTTGGTCTTTCAAACATTTATTTAATTCTAGCTAGTGGAGAAAATACTAGAAATCTATACAACACAGTTATTTGCTGAGAACAAGACCCTTAACGTTGCAATCGAAGAACTCAGTGTGTTGACTCTTTGACTTCCAGGAGATCTATTTTTATATGAGCCTCTTCACTGTCAGGCACGTTTATTCTAAAGATCTGGACAGTATTCTAACTACTCCTCACACAGAACAGGCTTAAATGGCAGCTAAAAAACAAAGTTTAGATTGATACATTTATAGAAATAGACTAGAATCTGACTAGAATAGAATAGAATAGAATAGAATAGAATAGAATAGAATAGAATAGAATAGAATAGAATAGAATAGAAATAACCTTTATTGTCTCTCAGTGGGGACATTCTGTATACCAGCAGCAAAGTGACAGAAAAGTCAAATCATTTACATACACATAATATAAAAACATAAAAACCGAAAGAATAATAGGATGCACAGAATATAACAGACATATTCATACAGGCTTTACTCAGATCCTGTTTCCACTCAGTATCACATGCAGTGTTTTGCAGTGTTTCCCCAAAACTTTATCACGTTTTGTCATTCATGGCCACAAACTTCTGCGTATTTTTGGGAAGGGGTCCCTTGTGATATAAAAACACAAATTAGTGTATAATTGTCCATGTGAAGGAAAATGACACATGGTTTTTATTTTTTTATTTTTACAAAAAAAAAGTATACCAAGTATGTATATTCAGTCTGCTTTGTTAATTACTTTGTTTAGCCATCTGCTTTTGGAAAGCAAAAGCAGATGCTTTTGCATTTTGCTGCTTTTGCTTTTGGAGAGCAAAAGCAGATGGCTCCATTTCTGGATCTTTTTGAACAAGATCCATTTCTGGATCTTGCTAAAAGATATAAATCAGACTAAAGTCTAAGTCATTCTAAAACCATTCCACTGTGACAATGGATTTATGTTTGAGGTTGTCCTGTGGGAAGATGAGCCTCCACCCAGCATCTACCTCAACTCTGACTAGCTCACCTCCCCATGTTGAATTAAGCATACCTATAATATGGTGCTAATATTGATTAATCTACTTATGTAGGCACTGGACTTTATTTAGGAGCTAAATATAAATGCACATCACACATTTTCAAATTTTACTTTGTGATTTTCTTTTGGTCTGTCACTTAAAATACTAATAAAATACATTGGAGTTGTTGGTTGCGGGGTGATAAAATGCACAAAAAGTTTAAAGGGCAAAGCATTGTAAATATTAACATGTAACAAGTGACAGGACATAATGACAAGGCTTAAAAATGTTTTCCTTGTTAAATATATGAGCTGTAAACACTGCAAATGTTTTATAATGGTTACAGCTCCGGTCTAGAGTTAGAGAATTGGTGAAAAATTAGGGTTATTAATAGAGAAAAAATATAAAAGTTTTATATTTTTGCAGAAAAAAACAGACATTGTCAGTTTTTTTTATTTGTGAGGAGAAAAAAAATAACTGTATTGAAGTTTTATAAGAATTGTAATGAAAGAAAATAGAAATGTAGCTTTGGAGGGCAATTTTTGCCCCCTAAGTATTCACACTGAGCATTCAAATAAAAAATATATATACTACTAATAACACTTTGCAAGTGCTTTCTTCATCATTACAGAATATTTTCTAAAGTAAAATCATCATGTGTTTTATAACTGGCTTAAAACAATTATGCATCATCGAACATTGAGATACTGTTGGAGCTGAAATCCAAAATGACGAATTCACAGGATGGGTTTTGGGCTGAGCCTTACCTTAACAGATGGGGAGACAATAGTCATGCTTAAAGGCTAAGCAGCAGGGGTCCTTTTTCTCATATGGTCTCCTGCTGAATGTCACCTCTACTAAAATGGATCTAAAGAAAAGCTTCTAATAATGTCTTTGCAAGAACAGCAAGTATGATTTTTGATTTTCTGCAATAAATTCGTATAATTTAGTACATAAATAGGTAAGAAATAAATGGTCGATTTAATGACCTACTAACAACAATTACATAATTATAACTTTTGCCGAATACCATTAAGCCTCTAAACATTTTTTTTTAAAGATGTTTAGGCCTAAAACCTACATTTCCAATGAGCAGTGCATTCCTTTTGGTTCTGTGGAGTCACATAAAGGCTTGGAGGCATAGCTGTCTAGCCTTTAAAATTTATTTTTCATGGGCACACTTGGAAATAAAGAGGTTGGAGCTATACTGGCAACGATGACAAAACAAATAAATGTTTTGTCACTTGACATTTTTTATTGGCATTAATAATTACCACTATTATACAATGAAATGTTTTACCTTAAATATAGCTGATAATTTGTCTTTTTTGTAGCGCATTTGAAATATTATAGTCACAGCAACCATTACAAAATGAAGTTTGCATACTGTTGTGTTTTGGTAGGAATTTTCAAGTTTTTCGTCAAAAAAGTAAAAAGAAGAAAATACCATGGTGTTTCTGGTTTTAAAAAAAGTTTGTGTACATGTAATTTCTAATTTGATGTCATACAAATAAATTAACCAAATATGTAACAAAAAATTCATATTTAACTTAAAGTTGACTTAGTTAACTTAAAGTCTGCTATTTTAAAGACTATAAGCCATACAGTATCTATATGTACCAATCCCATTTAAAGGCTCTATCCCTAAATCTTTCTGGATTTAGGGATTTTTTTTTTTGTTGATCCAAGAAGGTTAGCCACAAAGCCTAACTATGTTTAGGGTACTGGTGGATGAACCTCAACCTGTTTTTGGCCTATCACAGGGTTCTTTCTGTAGGAATCTCCATTCATTCTTCCAATCACCTCCACAAGAAAATACACAGCCCCAATACCTGTGTATGATGAAAGTAGAAAATGTGAAGAGAATAAAGTATTAACAAAATTCATTAACAATCTTACATTACTGAGATGTAAACATAACAACTTGATAAACTACTGTCTGAAATGCTTCATCACCTGGCATTTCGAGTGTCAGATTTTTTTCAAGCATTGTGAAAGGAAATATATATATATATATATATATATATATATATATATATATATATATATATATATATATATATATATATATATATATTTGCAAAGTGGTAAAATTTCACTTTTCTTACTCTTTTGGATGTGTTATAGGCCTGAAAAACAAGAACTGAATAAACATTGACAGCCAAAATAAAGCTGAGAAAAAGCATGACATCTCTTGCTTTAAAGCTATTCCTGTACTGAGTGATAACAAGCATCAGATGACAAAATTCAATATATATCTTTAATGAGTTACTTCTTGTCAAACTGAAGCTGCATAATGTTCAATCCATACTTTATAAGACCATCCAAGATTTTATATTTGTACATTTATTTTTTATATTGCACATAACAAGCAGTTTCTCTACTCAAACTCCCTCTCGGATGACCAAGCTTCTCACCCTGTCTCTACGGGAGAGCCGAGATGTATCCACTTGTATCCACAATCTCATTCTTTCGAACCTCATGACCAAAGATAAGTGTAGGAGCATTGGCTAGTAAATTGTATTCACTACGAGTCCAGATACAGTATTCACATTGCTGGAGAATCAATCTTTCCCTCACTTTTGAACAAGATCCTGAGATAAATAACCTCCTCTACTTGGGGTAGGACCTTGCCTCCACCCAGAGGAGGCATTCTATCCTTTTCTACCTCAAGACCATGGTCTCAGATTTCTTCATTCTGACCTCTTCAGACTCGGGTGTGAACTCCTCATGCAAAAGCTGGAGATCAGAGTCTGATGAAGTTAACAGGACCACATCTTCTGCAAAAAGCAGAGACCAATCCTTAGGCCACCAAAATGGATCACCTCAAAACCTTGACTGCCTAGAATAAAGTTTATAAGTAGAATTGGTGACAACGGATAACTGTGGTAGAGTCTACCTCTCCTCATAAACACAAAAATTCCTGTTAAAAATGATATTTAGTTGTTGCTGAACCAGAAACTCCTTTAGTGACAGAGTGCTGCATCCTACGTGCACAAAGAAGCATTATCTCATATCCTTCTGCCAAGCAGCTGCTATACTTAGAACCACCACTGCTCCCAATAACCTCAGACTGTCGTTATGTGTGCATCCAAGTTGACATTTGCTCAGTCTTTGTAAAATTTTTTGTAAATAGTCTGATGCTGTTTTCTATGTACACATATACATGTACATATCTTGCACATTTTTTTTTTATTTCCCTACCCAGTTACACATTTCTTTCAATCTGACTATGCTATTTTCAATAACTGTACAGGACATTATTTCCTAAGTTGTAGAGTTGCCCTCAATGTACAGTTATTTATTCTTTTGTCCAATTTTTATACTTTCACTTTAGTTTGAATAATATTATGTATGCTTCCATTTGCCTCTTGCTGCTGATACACTTGAATTCCCCCATTGTGGAATTTTAAAATATATTTCTATTTTATTCTCACATTAGAAAAATCCTCAAGGTACTTTGCAAGGTTACCTAAAACTTTGAGATCTCTTCTGTGGTGTTATATTGTGTCACACATTCCAATTCCCTTTTGATAATTGAATTAGCAAGTATAAATTTCTACTTGTCAATTTCAGTTTTTTCAAGTGGTTTCAGATGATTCTCAAAAAAGTAAGATTTTGGGCAAGAGGTGTTGATTCGCAGGAGATTCTAATAGTCTGATAACATTAAAATATTTAAATCTTTAAACAAAAATATAATATAATATAATATAATATAATATAATATAATATAATATAATATAATATAATATAATATAATATAATATAATATAATATAATATCTATATTGGACTTACTATGCTGCTGTTGGTTAGTAATGTGCTATGGAGAGTTTATGGGGTTTAAGAATAAATAAATAAAAAACAACACTTTTGAGCAGCATGATCAGCTGGTCACTGGTTAAGCTGGTCAAGCTGAAAATCGGTCAATTCCAGTAACCTGCTGAGCAATCTGTGCATCCATTGTCCCTCTAAGAAAGAAACACCAACATTATTTAAGCCATCCATGCATTTAGGACAGTGTTATTTTGCTGTCTGGCTGGCCTACAAACAGCTTTCTTATATTAATATTTCATATATTTGTTCAATCATCTAGACGTCATGCAGTTTCCAAATGAGGGTAGTTAGGTTAACAAAGCAACTTGTTATTGTAAAGTAGTTATTGTCGGAGCTGCATGAAAGTCCGGTACTTTGGGAAAAATTTACAAGCTTTTATAGAAAAAAAAAACTGGATGACTCAATCTAGTAAAAAACAGTCATAGTTTGGCAATGTGTTATACTGCAATATACTATTGTAAATTATGCTATTTCCAAGCATTTATCTGAGAGCCTGAGCTCACAACTCCACTTGTTTTTATTAGCATGTGTTGATTTTTTTACTCTGCAGAAAGTATTTTAAACTGCAAAATGAGTCACGCTCCTCTACACTCTATTTGCTAAATGTGGAAAAGTGTTGCAAAAATAGTAAAGATGTGGAGGCTTCCGGAGTCTACATCCTCTCTGTAACCTTTCATTTAGATTCCTCTCTGTAACCTTTTGATTTCCCTTGATTAACTTCTGCGCTATGGAATTTATTCATTAGAGCTATAGAGCTGGGTTTGTTTACTACTGAAGATAACTAATTATTTAGGTCTCAGGTTGCTCAATAATTCTGATCTTTGCCAAGACTCTTCACAGGAAACAATACCTGTGGACGTGGTCACAGCTGCAAAATGTGGTTAACATCCTTGACGACGCATTTTGCGTCGATGAACGGATGAATGGCTATTCAGTCCTTGACATTTATACAATGTTTTCTTGTGAGCCAAGAAATGTCATTTACACCTGCTTGGATGAAGGGATGGCATATTAAGCCTAGTCCCCTTTTCATGATGGAAATTTCATTACTCCAGATTACATTTCCATCATCAATTATTAAAACATTGCTGTTTAATTAAACGATCATCTGAACATTTTTATGAAGAGAATTCAAAGGTCACAAGCACTTGTGTCGAAAAAGGAGGACAACTTCAAGACAGAAAGACTTCTGCTTATTTTCAAGTAAAATGAGTTTACTAAATATTATCAAATCTCATTTTAAAATGTGAATCACCGTTTTTCTTTTTTGCTTAATTGCTTTGTTATTGCTGAACACTGGCTTTTAGTATTTATGCATCGTCCTCTCCAAGCACTGTTGCAGTAGCCCTACAACTACTGCTCAGCTGCAAGCTGTATCTAATGAAATCTGACATGTTTCTGTTTAAAGGCTATTCTGCTTTGGCCAATACACAACATTAGGGGCATAGTCAGTCAAGAGTAGGGCATGTAGGGAGAGGCCATGCAAACTCACCCTTTGTTTAAAGTCCTTGGGGCTTGTGGCAATATCTCTCCTCAGTGAGACCGCTGTTAGCCACACAGTCTGGCCTAATTTCATCCTCAATCACCATCTTCAGAGCCATCAGGGATAACTTGAAGCACCAGCTACAGCCGTGATTCACTTATATTTACTTTTCCCAGTTCCTGATACTCCATTTCCTCATCTGTAACTTGATTTAATTCTGTACAAATTTTGCAGAATGAACATGCCAAAACATCTGTGCAGTAACTGATTAGAAAAATGGAAATGTCACAGAAAAGCCGGAACAATATTCTGAGAGTTTATTGTAGGGTTACCATGCACAATTGCATGAACTTCATCTCACAAAACGAGACAATGCCTGAAACTATGTTAGTGAGAAAAAGACTTAAAAATATTTTTAAGAAAGCAATTTTTTGAGTGTTTTAAAGTCCTTATATATATATGTCGAAGACTACAATATAAAAGCTGTATTTTAACTTATTGGAAATTGGTGTAGAATGATTCAGACTCTTGTTCCTAAGTTTCAATCTAAGTTACTTGTAATTCCACAAATAAAGTTGAACAAGACATTTTTTTTCCAAATCAAAAACTGCTATACATTATTTCTACAATTAAACCTGAAATTATTTGTACCTCTGACATGTTTAAATTTAAAATTATGTTTACTTATTTAAGATGGGTGTTTTTATATACGACATGAAAGCATTGGACTCTCAGCCCAATGTCATCAGGATATTAATAAATATAGAAAAAAGATAAAGCAAACCAGTGACATTCTATCATATTCAGAAAAAAATAAAAATAATTATTTACATACTTTATCACAATACAGACAGAGAATACAAAACAAAGGTACATCATCTTTGACATGCATAAATTCCATCCATGAGTTTACTTGCTATTTCAAGGGGTGTGCTTCATTTCTTCAAGTTTTGCCTCACACAAAATATATTTTTCGATACATGGGAGGATAACAAACATCTTAAATTCTGCCAAATGCTGAAGCATGAAATTAAAGTCATAGCAGCTTCTCATCACTTATTCACAGACTTCATTGTGCTGTCCTCACATCCCAATTAATAATTATCTCTTGAACCAATACTGCAAATAATGAAGCTGACATTAGTAGTGTGTCAAAAAAGTACTTCAATTACGATACACATCCAAATTTCTCAGCTCCTTATTCAACAAATAATCTGATACTTCTGCTTGGAGGGTTTATATATGATGAATACTGAAGAGCAAGACAGCAGTGAAGGGTGAGCATAATGAAAAATGGATGCACTCTTTCAGAGTGCAGCCACCCAAGTGTCCTACAACACACCTTGTGTACTGGAGCCACTCTCTGTCCCGTGTCCCCTCTCTCCCCTGCCACTGGCAGGGTGCACGTGGCCCTTCAGTCCCCTTGGTGGGGAGTCACCTATGAAACCCTGCACCCACGCACGCCACATGTCCCAGATCATTCAGCGTGCTTAGCTAAGCTGCTGTTGTTATGTAGCCATTATCCATTTAACTTCTCTCTGCTCCACGGTGTCAGCTTCCTTTTGTTAAGACTCATTCAGGTACAAAGTATTATTACACCCTCTGGAATAGGATAGCTTTACAAAGCCCTCAAGGGAAAGCGTTTATCTCATTGAATATGTATCCACGCTAGAGAAAGCCTGGATGTAGAATATCTCTCACAACCTGTCTTGGCTTTTCCCAGAAAGAGGAACACTCAAATTAAAAGAAAATGCCCCCATGTTGGAAGTCTTTACAGAGCTTCTGCACTTTCTGTTGTTCCATTACTATTCATTTCTAAGCAGCATGCATATAAGCAGCTTAACTTGTTGTCTGTTCAGGGAAAAAAAGACCAAAGCTTTGGTGCTCTTGATGGCACCCAGATTCATCAATCCAAACTTTATTTTTTAAGACTTCCCATTTTATTAAATACACAGGAAAACAACCAAGAATAAAAACTAAGGTTTAAGGTTGCAACTTAAGTCATATTGAATGCTAAAAGTCAGTAAATCTCACACATTAAACAAGGGGCCCAATGAGCCAATGAGACTGCCAAACTGTCTAAACTGGTGCTGTTTAATTTGAAAACTTGACGCATACAGTGAAGAACATGAAAGGTTTAAATGCAAAGGATTATAGCTTATTTGCATTAGAACAGATAGATTGAAATACTGTGAGGAGCAGAGGCATCAAACGCACTTTTTATCCATCAACTTCGATTTACAGACGCTTTTAAATCAATGGGTCTATTGCTCTCCAGGATGGCATGAATCTTTAATTTCCCTATAGCAGTGGAAGTCTACGAACTGGGTCTTCTATACCAGTTTAATGCATTTACTCTGTAAGCTGCTCATTCCCAGTCGCAGCACTGTCAGCCCTGACATCTTTATTCATGAGCTCACTGCAAATTCCTCTGAGGAGTATTAGGAGTTGTGTCTTGAAGCTGTGATGCACACCAGGGAGAATTGCCAAGAGACGGAAGGCAATGATAGTGTCAAAGGGGTTCGAAGCTCTCATCCTATGCTCTTTAAAGATTCTAGGTACAAGATGATTTTCAACTGCTACAGAGAAGTAGTATGAGGATGGAAACAAAGCAAAGTTGCTTTTAGATATTTCCCCATATAATAAACATGCTTCATGTGCACTTTTGAAAAGATCGTGTTAGACTGTGGCATGTGTAAATAGCCTGCAGCGATGTAACTACCTCCCAGTTTGTTCAAGATGAGTGAAAAAAGGAAGAGAAGTTGAGGCTGATAGCTGCGGATGGTAGATTAAACATGTATCCGCAGCCCAGAATGTAGTCAAGCTCCCAATTAATTATTAACGCCCTCGCTCCTTATGATTAAATAAAATATTACTTCTTTACTTCCATTTGAACTCCTTAAAAACGACACTGCTGTTTGTGCATGCATCTGTAGTCATCTCAGAAAGTCAGCCAAAACTTACAGCATTGCTAAAAGAAATATCCTGCCTTAGCTCAAAATTATAATTAAACATGCACACTTACAGTATGTGCTGCTCTAAATGAGGAGCGACCTCAGATTGTCTGTGTTCAGCCAAGTCATGCTGGCCATAAAAAGCTCTGCAGAGAGCACAGTAGGAGGTGGTCAATCTGGGGATTTATGCCACTGAGTGGTGACATTGTATTAATTCTCTGCGATTTAGGACTGTTTTCTCTCCACATCATTCATATCAGGGCTATAATTGTGCAGCTATAAACATCAAATGCTGGTTTATCATAATATATTTCAAGTCTAGAGTGTAGTTGACCCCACTCAGATTTTGGTTATTTGACAATTTTTCTGATTATCAGGCACATTTGGATAGTAAATAGAGGTGACAAGATCAAGGGAAAACTTCTTTTGGTTCACTGGCCTGGGAAGGTTCACCTTTTTTTTCTGATGTTCCTGATGTGTTCTTGAATTTCTATATATTTGGAAAGTCATGTGTTGTTTTTTGAGATATTTGTAGGGTAATTAAAGAAAACTCTTGATTCACCAGGTGTGTGTAATCCGACCTGGGTATGGCTACCAACATTTTGCTGAACTTCTGAAAACTTGGTGAGTCAAAGTTAATTCCTAATTTAGCAAGTCGGGCAATATTATATAGAAGTCTAATCTGAGTAGTTATTTTCTTAAAAAATGAAATCATCATTTAAAAATTTTGTTTTGTATATACTTGAGTTATTTTGCCTCTGATATAAAATACTTTGCTTCCAAAAAGTGTTTTTTTGGAAGAGAGGTTTGTCCAAAAGCTCTACATCTATATTTGCTTGTGCAGTTTAGCATCAATAAATTAGCAAGCTCTAACATGTGATAAATAGAAGTTATCCAGGGCCAAATGGAGGTAGTGGTTGCACAGCCTGGTTGAGCAGGCATGGCTAAGGGCTAGCAGCTGGGTCTCGGCCCAATTAAGCAATACAGACGGGGCTATTGTGGCATACCCATAGTGTCCCACTTCTAGAATGAGGAAAAAGCACAGAGTGAAGTTCTTAAAAGGCAGTAGTAGTGCTTGTTTTTTTTATTACTATAACGGATTTTAGAATAATAGTTTGAGGCAGCTCTGTTTAGTGCAGTGTTGCTTTGATAATTTACAAAGAGTATGCCAAATTTTGCCATATTATTTTGGCTTAACATTTCATAATAAACTGCACCAAAATTCATCAAGCGTTATTTTGCAGTTGGTTACAACGCCTCCACCATGCGGATTAAAACTTAATTTAGACAGAAATAAAACGGTAAGCTAGAGATGGTTCAGTGATGATGCATTTCTTAATTAGCTCTCTGTGTCAGTCAACAGTCAAATGTAACATTTGTTTTTGCAGACCAGAACTGCTGCTGTCAAATGGCTGCACATAAAGAAGGAAAAATGATGCCACTGTGGCTCCGCTCATCTGTTTTGTATAATCTGTCACTTTCATTGTTGTTTCCCACAGTCCATCAAACCTTAAATCCTGTTCAGCATATATGACCGCACAAAACCTCTGTTCTAATCTTCTCTCCTGTGATGTGATTTTAAAAGAAAGTGGGCACTGTTTGATAGGCACATAGAGGGAAATCAGATGGTGACCAGATCAGCAGATTTTCAACTTGACTGGACCTGAAAGGTGACCGGACAGTCAGTGTCACAAAATATTTATGTTTTTCCAATCAGTGAATGAACCATGAATGAGCACAATCATGTAGGCTTACCTGGAACTCTTGCTATTTCTGAAGAGGACTCAACGTTTTAGTTAAACAGATACCTAAATATAATGCAGCAAAATTGCACCGTTAACACCTTTTGAGCCCCCTCACTTCTGTCTCTAATGAAACATGATAGATTTTGAAACACTGACAGACTTTTAGGAATCTGTTAATAAGATTTGCAATCTGTGTGGAATAGACAGGGAGACTGGCACTTATAGGTTTGATAAAAGTTTCTGAAAACAGTTTAAAAATTATTTTAAAAATTATTTTAGATTTTGCTTGAAATAGTAAAACATTTTCTTACAGTGACTGCTCACTCACACAAAATCAAAATTTTGAAGAAAAAAGAACAAAGATCAGAAATCAGCCAGTAAGCTCTGATCTATAATATTTAATATTTAATAGTTACCGGTACTTGCTTCTTAGATGCCTTGTACTAAGTTCAACATATGCTATAGATTTGCATCTCTATTTGCACAACCATAGTGAAAGGACTATTTTTATTAATCAGTGTCAATGTAGTCAATCAATCCAAACCAGTCAATAAAAATAATATGCATTCAAACAGTAATTTTCTAAAAGTAAATAATGTTACATCTAAGTAGATTTTGAAAGCCCTTTGTGTGTTTTAGCAACATCGAAGTCAGACTTTTACTTTCACACTGTATATTACCTTCAGAGTAAACTTACAAGCTTTAGCCACGACCCTCATTGTGTTCTCCCATCTGGGATAATGTGGACTTTACTCCATGTAACTGACTCGGGTATGTTTGTGGTCAACTGACATAAAGGATCATGATAGGGAAGCAAAGAGGAGCTGCAGCATGGCTGAACCATGTCAAAAAAGATGCTTCTTGACTTGCATGCATACCGGCCACACTCAGTAACAGTTTTTGACATGGGTGATGTGGTCCCCTGCCTAGAGCGACAAAGGCTACGGGGCATCGCAAGCACCTCGTGGGGGGCACATCAGTCAGTTGTGCCCCAAACAAGATTTATAATGTTTATTTACATCTCCAGTCATAAAAGGTTTGCATATTAAAGCCTATGTTTGCAGAGAAATATACTGATGTGAAGTGAAGCACTAGTCACTATGTACCTTTATCCTTGCTGAACTAGAAACTTTTGAGGATCTGCAGAGTCACTCATGGTCCAGGATTGATATTACATCTTTAATGTATAACTTTGATTAAAAGTTATACATTAACTTTTAATCAATGTATAATTGATTATACATTGATTAAATGTATAATTAATGTATTATATTATGTATAATCAATGGTTTTTGGTAAAAAAAAAAAAACTTTTTAGTTGGTTTAGTTGTGAAACTAAACCAACTTAGTTAAAATTTTTATATGTTTTAAAAAACTTAAAACATATAAAAAGCTGAGCTGCTGCTGTTTATGGCACAACGAGGGCGGAGGCGCCGCAACATTCAGCCCACCAGCAAACACTCTGCAGAACAGAACCGTGCCAAACCGGGTCGGTTCCGAATTAATACAGAGAGGAGCAGCAGTCAGTGATAAACCGCTTATCATTTTTTCTCAGGAGTAAAGTTCAGTTCTCTGTCCTCTGATCCAGTTTCTGAACTGGTTTTTAAATGTGATTTTTAAATCACATTTAAAAACAGATATATTTTAGATTATGTGTTAATTGTGATAATTGTGTTTATTTTAAAAGAGAAACTGGTGTTAAAATAACACTAAGTACAGATAAAATGATGTTTCAATGCCACGTCTTTGTTGTTTTGGATTTTAATACAAAGATCTCAACAATAAAAAATGAAAATATGCTCCCCATGTGTAGCAGTAGTTTTCAAATTCTTGTTGAGGGAAACGTTATACCTTTTTGCCATCATATTATTTAAGGAGTAAAAAAAAAATAGCAACCAATTAGCTGGTTAATCAGTCAGGTTATCTGCTCTGATATCCAGCCTACAGTCCTACCAGCATTTAGATATACTGTATATACAGTACAGACCAAAAGTTTGGACACACCTTCTAATTCAATGGGTTTTCTTTATTTTCATGACTATTTATAAGGCAAGAAATCTCACTTATTAACCTGACAGGGCACACCTATGAAGTGAAAACCATTTCAGGTGACTACCTCTTGAAGCTCATCAAGAAAATGCAGAGTGTATGCAAAGCAGTAATCACAGCAAAAGGTTGCTACTTTGAAGAAACTAGAATATAAGGGGTATTTTCAGTTGTTTTACACTTTTTTTGTTTAGTGCATATTTCCACATGTGTTATTCATAGTTCTGATGCCTTCAGTGTGGATCTACAATGTCAATAGTCATGAAAATAAAGGAAACTCATTGAATTAAAAAGTGTGTCCAAACTTTTGGTCTGTACTGTATATATATTATATTTCTGTTTAATACTTTTGTAAGTTATTATTTATTGTGTGACTCTACTGAAGATCCAATAAAGATAATCCTTTTAATAACATGTTATTTTATGTGAGCAATTTAAAAAAAGCAACTGGACTCCACAATTCTTCTTCAAATGTGCTTGACAGAATCTTGGACTAAGGATGGCACTTTAAGCTTATGAGATGAGGCTCAATACCGCTGTCTTTTATTTTCTTTCTTGGAAAATAGTAACTTTGTCAAAAACACAGATGTTTTAGAGATAAGAAGATCACACTTTTTATAGTATAACACTTGGTGTTATAGTTTCAATAAGAATGACGCCTGGGCTACTTTAGTTTCTGCCACATGACTAAGTTTTTTGTGAATACAAATATCAAACAGCTAATTTTCTTTCTTGTGAGAGTGAGATGTAGCCATTTTCCAGCCAGTTTACTGCCAGCGTGTAGCACCAGATAGGGAAGGGGCAGTGCTGCTATGCTCTGTTTCAAACAGCACAAAAAAATTCCAGTCTACCTGGGACTTTTGTCTGGCATCGCCTTTTAGCAGTGTTGAATACTCCATGCCTAGTCACAAATAACATTAGATTCTGTGAAGATTTGTATAACGAAAACAATAACAAAGCGGAAAAAACACAGAAAAGTAGAATGCAACAACAAAACCGATTCTTTGTGAATCCAGTCATAGCAAATCACAAGTTAAGTGCAACTTTGTGTAAGATAATCTATGCCAAAGAAGCTCTATACCCAAGCAAAAGGTAGGAAAAGGAGCCGAAGGAAGGTCTGGCCTAGAGCGTTATTCGTGCCAAAACCGCCACTGACCACATTGCTTTGCCACGCCGAGTTACTCACCATCCTTCCGGTGGTAGGTGATCTCCACCTTGCGCTCTTCGGAGCCAAGCACAGCCTGCGCCACCTGGTTGATCGCCTCCTTGTCGGTGAGATCCCCATGGAGAAAGTCACAGGTACAGGGCTTCTGCATGATGTCTGGTCTTGAGAAGCCCGTCATCTCACAGAAAGCATCGTTACAGTATATAATCGCACAGTTCTCCACCCTCGCATTGGCTATGACAAATTTGCGATCTGTGAAGAGGTGAGACAATAAGCTCCGTTTAACAATAATAAAGAAAACTTTCCTTTTTTAACATTATTACAATAACGTTGTAATAAATAACTGTATTGGCTGTCTTTGTTATCTAAGTGCTTTTATGAAAAGGAAAAAAAAGTGAGGCATCTATTCACTTTTCTCTTTTTATTTCAGTGTTCATTGAAAGACATCCACAGAATCGCCAGGTAGCAGAATTTACGCAAAGATACTCACTCTGACCCTCGAATTTCCGGATGATTAATCCAAGGAACGTGTTTTGCGGCGCAACGTGACCCCTTCTCACAGGCATGTTTACTTATAATTCCGCGACCTCCAATAAAAAAAATAAAAAAAGACGTCTTTACAAGTAAATCCTGAAGTTGCAGATGTTGCGTCTTTGTGCTGACTCCTCTTGCATCCTCTACGCGCGGACCGGGGACGGGGAGTGATACCTATTTCCACTTTTTTTTTGTTAATTTTTTTTGGTCTTATTCTGAATTTACCCTCCCTACTTCATCGAGGAGTTCTTTATCCCGCTTGTATGCCTGTGCGTGTGAATGCCCCCTCGCCGAAACGCCGGACGGAATCCGGGAGAATAGCGTGAGTGAGATCCGGTACGCGGAGCATTTCGCTCAGAGGATGGGACGCGAGCCTGACGTCCTCCGTCGCGGTGTGTTTGGCGCTTACAGTGGGCGCTGGTTAATATGCCAAGAGGAGTGACGCTGTTCCCACTGGGCTTAGGCTGCTATGCCTGGGGTACTGTTTCACAACCTGCCGCAGCTGCATATTGTTGAAGGAAAGACTTTGCGCTTATTATAACCTTCACCACCACTTTCTTCCTGCTCAGACTTGTAATGGAGAGTGAATGTGACAGACCTCTTTCCGAGTTTGTACTTATGAAACAGAACATATTTAAGACATTAACATTTAATATTAACAAGTAGCCACTGCTGAATCATTAATGGCAACATACACCAATGAATGTGTTCCAATCAGCAGGAGCTCAGTAGTTTCCGTGTGTACTAAGCAAATCATCATGCAAAGCATCACGTTTATATTTATATATATTTATAAATATGAACGGTATAACTCGCTCTACAAGACATCTCTCTCTCTCTCTCTCTCTCTCTCTCTCTCTCTCTCTCTCTCTCTCTCTCTCTCTCTCTCTCTCTCTCTCTCTCTCTCTCTCTCTCTCTCTCTCTCACACACACACACACATATACGTATATATAATCAGTGAGCAAAATGTAAACAATCCAGGAGGAGATTTGGTGAAGTGAAGGGAGTAAATAGCTATATATGCCTTGGATACGCAGAAACTGTCCCAATGCATGGAGAAGACCATTTATAATGGTCAGCATTAACATTAAGTTATAAAGGGGAAACATGA
This sequence comes from Xiphophorus maculatus, assembly GCF_002775205.1. Lineage (NCBI taxonomy): Eukaryota > Metazoa > Chordata > Actinopteri > Cyprinodontiformes > Poeciliidae > Xiphophorus > Xiphophorus maculatus. The sequence continues at coordinate 17,818,746 of NC_036449.1, read as the reverse complement.
AGTTAATGTTTAATTAATAATTATGATATTATTAATAATAATAACTTTTGAGTTGATAATATGCTAAGAGATAGTAATATTTATTGACAACTCCTTGCATAAGTATTCACACCCCAGTTCTGCCTTGTCTGGATGGAAAAAAAGAATATATGATCAATATGACTATCCATCAGATAGGCAGTTTAAAGAAAAGATTGATCAGCAAAGCAACCAAGAGGTCTATGTTAAAGGTGGGAGCAAGGGGGCAGAGAGGGACATTATGTAAAACCAGCTTTTTACATCATATTATAATGTTACTCCCTCATTAAAAGCACACTTGGAGTGCTTCTTTGATTCTTTCCTGCATTCTTAAGAAATCCTATCATTGCCTGTAGCAGCCATTTGGGAATGTCTAAATGCCTGCTCTCACCAAATGCTGCCTTTTCCATATAACTCCTCCTTGGAGCTGCAGTCTTCAAATTGAGCTTCCGGACTCCCCCACTCAGCTCCTTCAGACTAGCAGCAACAGCAATTAGCAAACACTTGGTGGAACTGTGCTTCTGCTGAGCTCATCATGCAAACTACTTCTCAGTGCAACACTGCTAAAAATGTTTTTAACAGCTTAATTGTGACAGTGTCAGCAAGAGCATTAGCTTAAAGGAAATTACAATTTCCAAGCACAGTTTAGAGAATATGATGATAAAACATCTATTAGTTGTTCCCTCCAGAAATATAATCATAAAGCCTTTTATAGTTTTGACCAAGCTCTACAGTTTGGAGGGTCCTCAGGAAACATGCTGAAGAAAGTTATTTTCAGATGGGACCAAAATAAACTGTTTGGCACAAACAATGTGTGTGGCAGAAACCTTGTGTTCTGCATGATGCTAAACACAATAGCATTATGCAGTGGGAAATGTTTGCTTTAGAACAACAACCCTAAATATACAGCCAGAAGTGCAATGCAATGCTTTAGGTCCAAGTGTATTCATTTGTTTAAAATGGACCAGTCAAAGTCAGATCTAAATCCAAATGAGAATCTTTGGAAATACTTGAAAATTGCTGCCCTCAGACACTTTCCACCTGCTCTGACTCACCTCGAGTTGTTTTCCAAAGAAGAATTGTCAACAACTTTACTCTATTAGTGGACAGAAATATAAGAAACGTAACCCCTAACAGACTTAAATCTGTAATTTAAGATTACAGATTCTCAACAAGTGAGAAGAGAAGATCTACAAAGATACTCAGTGGTGGGTAATACAAATATATTTCAGATTTTGAAAATACAGTTGCATTTAATGATGAAAGCCATGATTTTTTTCCCCAAATACACACTCCATTGTGTTAGTGTTACTTTATCACATTAATTTTCAAACCCCCTCATCCCCAAAACAAAAAAACAATGCTTTGATGTTTTAACATGACTGAATGTGAAACAGTTGTAGGGTGTGAATACTTTAGAAAACATTGTAAAAGTGCAATTTTTTGCCATACAGTTTGCCAATCAGCATATCTCATTAAACCTTCATCACACAATTGTGATAACTTCAGCTCTTGGTTTTACCCGAGGTTACATGCTGAGCTGTTTCTTCATTGTTTGTCTCTGTTGGGAGGGAAACTTAGATTAGCCTGGATGGAGCTGCAGTAAGCAGTTTGTTTGTTGGGTCTGTGAAGGGACATATTAGCGAGTGTTGCTTATCACTTTATGAGCAAGGAAGCAGTGGGTCATTTTTGAGTATCCACAAACTACCTTTTTACAGCACTCATGTATGAATAATTAAATCTTGTTTATGCATGTTACGTAATCACAATCTAAAAGTAATCCTTTTTTTCATCTGAAAGGAAAAATGATTAACTTGTACTATAAATCTTGAAACTTGGAGCTATTCAAAGTTTTTAGTCATTTTACTGTGAATGGCTCCATACTTCTGCTGTCCATGGTCCTGAAAAATCCAAATTAGCTAATAGGAAATTAAGAAAAACATATTTATGTTTTTATCGTTATTATTATTATTGGAAATTATGCTAGATTTCAATAGGCTGTAGAAATAAAATATTGATGACTGTTCCTGAGTATCATTTTATTCTTTGGTTGTCCTGTTGTTCTGTGATTTATTTGATGTCACTGGTTCACATGAATATTGTTGAGTGGAAGGGGGACGCAAACAGAGGTAGTATATGATGCTTCTCAGGACTTCTTCTTAAAATCAGTCACACACTTCAGCCTTTCCAAAACACCTCTGCTTGGATCATCACCAGAACTACTTCAGAGGAACACATCATGTCTTTCCTTAAACATCGTCACTGGTTCTCCTGACCTTCAAAGGTCTGCACCTCTGTACTTCACTGGTCTACTTTGTTACTACATACCTGCATGAAGTCTTTGCTCCTCTTTTACACCTCCTCTCTTCACGTGGACAGGAGGTTCAGAAGGTTCTAAACCATGGAGTTCAGAGCCTTCTCTCGCACAGCCCCTCATCTCTGGAGTTCTCTTCCACAGTTCAACCATAATTCTGGTTCTCTGTATTCATTTAAATCTATCTTAAATTCACTTCATTAAACTGGCTTATTCTGTTTAATGTTATATCTTTCAACAATTAATTGTGATGTATTTTATTGATATAAGCCTTTTTATTTTTTATTGTTCTGTATTTCATGTTTGGTGCTCATCAGTTATGGTTTTTGATATAGATACAAGATGTATCCTGCCTCCCTCCCAGAAACCACTTGTGAGAGGCACCAGCTCCCCGGCGATCCTGCAGCTATCGAGGGAAGATGGACGGATGCACTTTCAAAATACAACAGGTATCTGCCAGTTTTTCATAAAGTTTTATATTGCTAATTTGCTTGTCCTGACAATGGGGAATCGTAGCCCACCTCTGTGTAAACACTATGAAAATATAGCTGCACACCTCAGCTGGCTAATTAGGACAATGTTAATATCAAATTTGCAGCTTTCAAATTGGTGCTAAATTTATGTTCACAGTTTATAATGATCTGGACTGCATTTCATGTTCTTTGGTTTAAAATCTGAAATACTTCAATTCATTGTAGATGGGGGAATCCTGGACTGAATTGTTTTATCACAACTACAGATTTGTGATTATTTGTGTAAATTATTTGTCCTATCTGTGAATATAAAACAAAATGAGGACCATTCTTATTTGTCTCAAGAGGCTTGTTGAAATGCCCACTGAAATATGTTGCCTATTGTTTTCTGTACACTTGAAAAGGAAGCATAAGGTGGAGTTGGTTTCAGTTAACAAACTCTGTTGCTTCTGCATGCAGCCTGACAAATCAAACATTTTAAAATGATCTGCCTTTTTCAGAACAAAACTTCCAGATTTTTGCCTGTTTTTACCAAGTACAAAGTGAAAACATGCAGTATAAGTGGAAAAAAACATAACATTTTTTGGCTCAATGAAATGAATTGTGGGAATGCATATCGTTTGTGCTGTCGAATCTAAAAGAAAACCTAGTTGGTGTCTGAGCTCACCACATTCTCATGAGGTGAGTTTGGCTGAGAGGTTGCCTTCAGGCACTTTCTGTGGTCCTGCAGCCTCTGTTTTATTTTCTGCATTCCTTACGCATTGAAGAAAAGTCATTTAGTTCAATAAAGAGCAACTGCATCCTTGAAGTATCTTTCTCACTCTCTCTCAAGCACACACACACACACACACACACACAAATGCACAAATAAATGCTCCATGCTTTCTTCATGATTTTCTTTTTCATGAATGGATGAATGAAGAGCAATTGTCAGCTTTGCATGCACCCATTCAAGCGGGTCTAATCGGTGATGACTGCTGCCATGTGGCGGACAAATGAAAATGTATGCATAATGTAAAGCCTCATTTGCAGTCTGTAAACATCTGTCCCAGTATTTCCTTAAGCTCATTGAACATCTGGCCAATTAGGGATAATATTTAATGCTCATCAATATAGTATTCAGAGATCATGAATACTGTATCAGTAATACAAATACTTCTTTATTTAAATATATAACCCCTGAATTGCTATACAGCATCACTAGAGTTCTAACAAATATTGGGAGGGGTTGCTTGAGTGATTTCTCTGCAACAGGCAACATGGTGGGTGAGGCTGGGTTATTATGCACTTCCTCTTAGTCAACAACCAAATCCAGTCACCAATCCTGAATAAATAGGCTCCCTCCTCAGGGTCTGGAAGCGGTTTAGGAGAGGATTAAACCCACACTGGGCCAGCCCTCTTCAATATCAGTCTGGAGAGGAGGGGGGTGATACAAAGTAGGACCAATGTCATTTGCATTATATTTAAATCTCTGCAATACATCAACAATACCAGAAAACATAGACGGCATCTAAATCAACAAAAGGTAGAACAATTATCTACATATACAGTATATGTTCCACAGGCTTGTTGACATCCCTGACCCTTATGGTCATTTTGAGAGCCCCCTGCTGGTGACACAGCACCTTTGCTTCAGCCAGTGGTTAGCTTTTTTTTTTTTCTTTTTCTCTATTACTCTGTAAGCAGCAAGAGTATTATTTGTAGGGAAATGTGGGGGATTAAAGTATTTAATTTAAAAATAAACAAAATAAAAAACAGAGTTCCATTTATAATTTCCTCTTATAATTTTGTTTATGAAAACATTTTTGGTAATATGCTTAAACATTTGATGGATTATGGTGCATATAGTGCAATAAACTACCAGAAAGCTTCTAGTTTCTTATGGTTGATTTGTGCTGCCCTTTGAGTTTGTTTTCTATGAGTTTTCATGGCATTCTGTCACTGAATTACCCAATGCATGTTTCTTCTGATTGTGTTGGCTGCATGGGTTTCCTGCTGATTGTCTTGGTTCTGTTGCATTATAATGATTCCTGGTGCTGTAGCCATGAATTTTGCTTTGTAGAGTAGCTGTGTTGGTTCGTTCAGTTCTGGGATTTTTTCTAACCGTGTCATTTGACTACTGCAGAGCCAGTGAGAGGCCATAGGGAATTATTTTTATTTTGCACTCCCTTGGAGAAGTTGTATATTATCTTGACAAAGATGTGTATTTTGTAGAAGCAGCATGCACGTCAGTATAAACTGCATTTCATACAATTCCTGTTCTGTCATTTGTCATGGCAGTCTGTCATAATTTAATAATTTTATTCACTAATGATTATATTTCTGGCAATGATTTTTGTTTATCATTGGTGTGGTGATGAGTCCTTTGGCCAAATGGACGCTGGTGAATCCTGAAGGTGTCTCTTTTTCATCATCAGATCTCCATCCAGCAAGCCTGAAAACCATTCCTTAGGAATGTAGTTGTTGTGGAATAGCTGCCAGAAGCTGTGGGTCTCGTTTTTGTGATCACATATTGACTTAGAAATACTCGTCCTGTTCGTTGTTTTGAATTAAGACTTTATGTAAACAGAGTGTGATTTGTTTGACTTTTGATTTTGTAAAAGTACACTGTGCACAGCTTCAGCAATGATTAGTAATTTGGATTTACTGTACAGTGTTCTTATTTTTATCTTAAACAATGGTATTGTTTGTTTAGAAGTTAGTAATAAGCATACTGTTTAATTGTATCAATATGAGAGTAGTCCAATATCCTGTTATCTAATATTCTATTTATAAATAGTGCAATAAACTACCAGAAAGCTCCTAGTTTCTTATGATTTACAACAAAAAGAAGGTGACAAGTCAGTCTTCGTCTAATAATTGTATATTGATGAGTATCAATTAGGAGTCAGGCTATTCATGGTTGAATATTTATACAATTAAAGAAAAAAAAGTTTTTTTGTTGTTAAGCAGGTTTAAAATTAAGCTTATACATCTGAAAATAGCACACAAACACTATCAAAATAAATTTAAGTATAATGCAAGTTAAATATATTATGCATTTATAGGCATGATGCATAGTAGCAGAAAATTCTGAACACAGCTTACAAGTTTTAAAACTGAAAATACACTGAAAGGTTTTCCGTATGAAAAACTTTTCATATCTTTCATTTGTCAAAGTTTCACTGACGAAGTGAAACTGCTGTCCTAAATCCCAGTCGATACAGAATGAAAACAGTGTAACATCCCTTTACAGTCATGCAGCCTATTGTACTACAACAAACATGTCCACTTGCTCACACACACACATACACGCCCACTCACAAAATAAGCAGTGGGAGAAGTTATGAGGATTATTACTTCTACACAGTAATTTGTAGGATACCAATCACATGCATCTGCTTCAGAGACAGAAAGTGTTTCAAAATGTGTCACAATGTTTCTATTTTGCCTTTTCACAAAACAATAACCAAACCTTTTACCCAATTTCTGCTGCTTGGGTCCCATTTTATACACATTGAAACCATTTTCAAAAATGTTTTTTTTTTTTTTTTTCTTTAAACCTCCCAATGTCCTCCAGTTTTTTGCCAGGACAGCCAGTTGTGCTGGCTCCATATTCCTAACTCTACCAAAACTGATGGGCCATTGCTTTGAAATGCTGCACACAGCATTTCAAATGAAGAAGTCAGAAAAATAACCCTGTCTCCACAAATTCCTTATAGTTTGCTGGTTCTAAAGCACTTTATCTCATCTGATACAAATTAATGAAATACTGCAAATGACTGATAGGATTGGCAATCCAGTTGGAGCACGGTGTCTACCTGTTCAGAAAGAGATTATTCTTTCATTGGGAATTTAGTTTGAGGCGAAAAAGAACATGTAGTACATAGAAAACAGTCTAAATTTTTTCTGGTTTAAAATAAATCAAAAGTTTTCTTTTTATTCACTGCTTCAGAGAGCCTTCAGTGTGTAAATATGGTAGTGTTGTTTTGAAAATCCAGCATCCATTCATTCATTCAGTCTGTCATTCATTCATAGGCCATAATCTCTGAGAATCTAGAGCAATCTGCAAAACAGCAGCCGCTACCACAGCATGAACTGCCCACAGCCTAATCCAGGTCTCACGACAGAAGTGCTCTCTCCATCTCTCAGCATATCTTTCTCTCTCTCTCATTCCTCTCCCTTAGTTATCATGGCGTTCATACCCTTACACCAATGGAGCACAGTCATAGGGTTTATTTATCATTCATATAAACCATTACAGCCACATCTCTGAGAATAATCCACTGCTGCAAAAAAAACTCTGCTTCCTCTGCTGCTGTGCCTTAGCCCATATACCGCTGCACACGTTCTGCACCATCTGCTACCAATGAGAAAAAAAGGCCACCCTGCACTTGTGGCTTAGTGTGAGACTTAACAATATCATTTAATCTGCCAGAGGTCAGCTCTGTCCCTCCTGGCCCTGTTGCAAATATTCCACTTGTGGCGCAGACTAGAAAATCTGTGTTTGAGAAATGTCCTTTCTACTCGTAAAACCTAAAACAATTGATTTGTTTTTTGTGTCTTTATACACAGATGTCACCTTAAACATCATTTTTAGATTATCTTGTCTCAGGTTTTATTAGTTTCTGTAGAAGCATAAATGTTCCAGCATTTCTCTCTGATGTCACTGCTGCTCCACCCTATGTCCACCCTGTGTCCAGAGACGATCTCAAGTGGAACAGGGTAGTGAGCAGAAGTGGCTTTGGAAGCCCACTCGCAAATAATACCATTGGCCACCAGCCATTGATCATTTGACAATTATATTAGTCAATTTGCTTTAATTATTAAATAAACAGTACTTGAGATGAAGTGTTTTCATTGGACATTAACTCACTGAATTGGTTGTGTGTTAATCAATCAATCAATCAATCAAATTTTATTTGTATAGCACATTTCAGCAGCAAGACATTTCAAAGTGCTTTACATCATTACAAACACAGAAACACAATGCAATATAGAATCAATAATCAAAACAAAGCATTAAGTCAAGTTCCATCCATAAATTTGTAATTGATTACATTTCAAATACAATTCTAAACAGGTGGGTTTTTAGTTGAGATTTAAAAGAAGTCAGTGTTTCAGCTGTTTTACAGTTTTCTGGAAGTTTGTTCCAAATGAAATTAGCACACACCGATTAACCTATAGTGGCAATAAATTACAACAGTGCAAGTATAACTAAAGTAACTAATACATCTTAAATAAATAGAGGTCACTTACGAAAAGATGACTTATTTTTGTCAAGCTTGATTACAAACTGCAAAGAAGAAGACTGATGCATGCTGATACAGTATTATACAATTATTGATTACTGGTCAACCAATCACCATGACACCATACAGGTACATGGACCATGGTCATTAAAGCATACATTGGTTCTTGTTAAACATTGTTGTTAAAAAATGAAATCAGCATTTTTATTAACACTTTGTCTCCTTAGGCAAGATGAGACACGTTAAACTTTTTTTTTCTGGTTCGGGAGTTTCAGTCCCATGACCTGAATATGTCTTTGTGTGGTGGCTCTTAAAGCTCTGACTCCAGCCATAGTCAAAGCCTTGAATGAACTTTGTTGTTACTTTTTACCTCCCACTTAACTTTCCATTGAACTACTTTAGTCTCTTTAGCAATGACCCACTGCAGTTTAGTTTACCTCTAACGGGTGTTAATGACTCTTTGCTGGATGACTATCAAGTCAGCAAAAAGTCTTTCCAATTACACAAAAGACAATCATGTCACTTTAAAATAAAAATGGAACTTTGATTTTCATTTGTTATTTTCACTTTTTGAACTGAATTATTGAAGAAAATTAACTTTTTAATGACATTCTAATTTATTGATATGCTGTGTATGCTGTGTATGTGTATGCTGTGTGAAATTTCAAGGGCTCTTGGGGACCCCCTGCTGGCCTCGGGGCCCTATGCAGAAGATTAGTTCACTGATGCCTTAGGCCAGCTCTGCCTGTAGGACTGCAGCTGCAGTCTCCCGGTGCACAGTTACAGATTTTAGCCACCAGCGAGCATGTTTCAAAGTCATCCAACAATGTACCACTGTCACAATGTGACTGCTGATTCATCACCACTCTGGACATCATCTGTAGGTTAGACATCCATTGTTTATCAGACTGGGGAAAATGTTCCTTCTTAATTAAAGAAAGATCACCCCATCCTGTGGGATGGGCAAGTTGTATTTAAGAATATCTTCACACAAATCCAATAGAATCATGTGAAATATGTACATTAAAATGCCAGCAAAAGATCATTACATCAAATTTGACACCAGCGATCTCATACATTTTAAAAATAATTAGGACATCAGTAAGATCATGTGAGGTTACATCTAAGCCTTTCATCTTTCTCCTAATGGTTGGAAGCTTCAGCTGCGGTCACACACATTAGGCGTAGGATTTTAATTTGGCAGTGGAAATGATGCTCTGAGGCTATATGATGAACATTATACAAAGAAGATAATTTATTCAGAGGGCGGTTTAATGCCCAATGACATGAAAAGGCCACCATCACTGAACTTATTTCCTCTAAGAAACAATTCAGCTTCATGAATAATTGAAATGTTGCCAATTAAGATGTGACGCCAAGGAACAAAAACACAGTATGAAATGCCTGGGATAGGCACAGCTGCTTTTCTGCTTGTGTAAAATCTCTTCATTCTTTTTTTTTTTGTTCTGTTCAATAACGCATCTAAATATTTACATGTTCAAATTTGCTCTTCTAAGTAGGTTTCAACAACACAACTACTGTAAGTCAACACCCTCCACACATTCACACCTGCGGTCAGTTTGGAATCACAAGAAAAAATAAATTGCATACTTTAGGGATGAATGACAAAATGCAACAAATAATAGTAATGTGTTTGCACAGTTGTTATATTTATATCAGTATTTTTATTGCATTAAAAATGTATCTAACTCATTGGTATTTCAGCTAATGGTAGTAAGATGAGGCTTGACTCCATTTTCAATAGGTCAGTGCCCAACTAGTTTTCATTTGCTCCTGACTATAATGAACAAATGCTTTATATGATGTTTTCCAGCTCCAATATAAGAAATTAATTTTTCCAAACACCCTCTGGATATACTGTTAAAATTAGAATATTAAAGGGATCTGAAGTTGCAGTTGTTGACTCATGAGTAATAAAACAACTTTAGATGTTAATAGATAATTAGGAGATATGTTCAGTTATATGTAGCACCTTGCAGAAGGATTCATGCCCCTGAACTTTTTCAAATTCTGTCTCAACCATGTTTAATGTTTTGTAACGAGATTTTATTTGAAAAACCATAACAGTGAAAATTGTATGTAACTGTGATGTAGAACAAAAACAATCCATGATTTTGGAATATTACTAATAAAAAAAGAGTAATGAAAAGAACGAGGGCTTCACACGGGGTGGCCTTTTATTTATTTTATATTTAAGTTTATTTGATAGGGACAGACACACATCGACATAGACAAACTGAACAAAACAGTAGTCCCATATTTGCGTCATAGTTAATTCACAGCACTTGTCCCTAGATGGGCTTTTAAAAAGTACCTATGTATCTTTATATAATGGTAATGTTGGTCCTTTTTCACCTAAGTCTTCTATGGTCTCCAAAATCATTTTTCTATCTATCAAGAGTGGACATGGTTAAATGTTTATTCTGTAACCCCCTTCTGCTTTAAGATCAATCCTTTTGGATGAGCTGTTTGGACAAACATATTTGACTGTGCTTTCGAGTCATTATTTCCAAATGTATCCCCCGGTAGACTGAAAATTTATGATGGTTAAGTAAAATCCCATTTCTCTGAGGGACTGTTGGTATAGTTGAATAGTTTGGCTTATAGCTCCCAAGAGAGCAGCCAATAATAAGGTCCTTGTTCCTTGTATTCAAACTAACTGTCAGTGATGTTGTCACACATCACAAAAGGGTGATGCCCACACACCAAGCATTCATCCAGAAATAGTCCCTATTACAGTGACGCAAGCTATATTTACCTTTTTATTCAACACGCATATATGCACCTACCACACTAGCAAAATAATGGCTTTACATTTAGGTACATGTACCTTGCTTCTTCAATTGGAAGGTGTGTTTTCTAAAGTCAGTCCAGTGGCTTAAATGTTTTTTGCATCAACCACAATGCCATGAGCTATATATATATATTTATATATATATCTCAACAAATGAGCAATATCTGTGGTTAATATAAATCTTTTCTATACATTATTTCCAGTCTAAAAGGTCTACATGGTCCACTTCTACAAATACAGAACTAGTATCCTATAAGGAAAATATAAAACATTCCTTAAGTGAATAGTAAAATATGTTCACAGATCAGATCAGACACAAGACACAGCCAAATCATAATTTGCAAAATAGTCTTGTAAGATCCTAAGAACAGCCTAAAATGTAATTGGTCTGAACAAATAGTCTTATTTGATATTCTTTATGAAGACTTTTTTGTAGTACAGACACCTTGAAGAGCTTTTGGTCTCATGAGCTCGGGAAAGTACATTGATTCAACTTAGTTGAAATAGGAGTTAACATGAACTGTGATCTACTGTATGTGTGCAGTATTACGTCTCAGTGCTGACATCATGTGGTTAATATAAGTTACATGCTGGCTTTTATATGTGGTACAGATAGGACTAAATCACATGTGTTTGCTGTGAATTTCAAAAACAAAAACACCAGAACTTTGCAATATATAAAGAAAATCTATCAAAACTAAACAAGAAAACCATCTAAAGCAAACTAACACAAGCCTTTGAAATTATGAAAGTATCAGCAACAGCATTTGCTATTGAGCTACGTTAGATTTAAAGCCTTCCATATAGTTAGGGTGCTGATTTATGTGATTTAATGAACCAATACACTTTCTAATATAGTGGACTGTACAAACATTGCAACACAAAATCAGAAAAAAGAAAAAAAAAACTATTGTTGAGTAAAGAGTATGACTTATATTGTTCCCAAATTGTCTGAATTTACTCTTTTTAGTTGTAAATACTTGCCTCGAGATTCCTCCATCTGAAGACCTGATATAGAAATACAATGTTTCTCTTTTCTTCTTCTTTTTTTTGCCTAGATGTCTGTCTGTGTTTAAAAAAGCCTAATCATGTGAATGCAACATATCTGTCCTGGGATTTTTATCCACTTGAAATAAGAGAACTCAGACATTTATGTATCGACATGTAGATTACTCTCCGTATTATTACATTATATATCCATCATTCCTTCAAGATTCAATTTTGAATCCACAAACTTGGTTCATTTTTTAAAATCAGTTTTATATTGATTTAATCATGCAGTAAAGAGTACAACAATCAGGCATTATGTGTCCCTTGGGAAAATGCCTTGCCCAGGTACTGTGTCCATTTCAAACATGATTCGTCACGATAGAAGTGGTGATTAGTTGCAAGCAGACACAATGCAGCTTTTTTGTGAGTTAGACATGCATATGTTCAAACATAATGATGCAGATCCAGCTGGAGAAAAATTCAAGGCAGATGGTCAACGTGACTAACGCATTACTGCATTATTTGTATGGTAACTGCATACAAATGTATAACAAAATAACCCTAAAAGACAACTATGCAACAAATTAAAAGAAAGTGAATTTTCAAGCAAAAGTAATGCAATATAATAATCTAAATGCTTATGCACACTGGTGCAGTAAATACAAAACATTTACCAAAATTCTAAGCAGTATCCTAACAGGAAAATAAAGGCAGACATGTAAACAAAAACAGAGAAGTAAATAAAAACAAAAGTTTAGAATAAAAGAAAAAAAAAGCAAAAGAAAGAAAATAATATATTGGATTTGTCTACACATTTGTTTCTATTGTTCTTTTTTTTCTTTTAATATAGGTTCACCTATTGATACTTAATGTAATAAGAATCCCATCATTTACATTGAATTCAGATTCTGATTATGTGTGAGGTACAGATACATTGTAGTTGGAATATCAGTTCCAATAAGGCTTAAATTAAAACTACCTTTTGTAAAAACAAAACAGGTACTTAACATATGTTTTATTAAGACTGTATTTCTGTATTAATTTTATATCTATTTTTTTATAATTCTTAGTTTGATCATTTTTCCACATTTTCCAAGAAACTAAATGTTTTCATTAAATGTCAGCAAATAATACTTATAATTAACAGATAAAAATGCATAAAAAATAAGCCAGTGTTTTAATAATTTATTGTGGTTTGAGTTACTGAAATCATTAAAATTAAAAATATATATACATTTAAATTTATTTAGACACATTTATATGAAAAGTATTACAGGCAAAAATGCAAATGATGGAATTCGTATTACTAGGAACAAAGACAAACAGGGATACAGTGAAGGGAATGCAGTAAATAATAGAAGCAGATGTGATCAGTTAGGCAGCATAGTGGGGCAGATCAAAGCTCACATGTAAAACTAAGGACAAGTTAAACGGGTCACTTTATCTAACATGCATATTTGTGGACTATGGGAGGAAGTCCGACTGCCTATTAAGACCCCATATATGGGGAGAACATGCAAACTCTCTCTCCTCTCAGACCCTTCTGAGCAGCAGCAGTGATAAAATCAAACAAGGAGATGAAGTTCAAAAAAGCAAGACAAAAGGTAGTTTTTTCAAAAAACTGGAAATAAAATAATTAACTGATATTCTTAATGTTCCATAATTTGCTTGATGATCATCCATCCTTCCGTCCATCGATTTAGGGTTGCTATGGTGCTAATCTGCTACAATAATAATTAGAACAAAACCTATTGAATTTCATATATATGGTTAAATCACTACTTTTTTGGTTTCATATCAGTTTTATCATATTAGCCGTTTTTCATTTCCGCATGTAAGCTATGCACGGTCTGCTTAGAGTATTTTTGCTTTGGTTAACCGACACTCCTGGTCACATATTTTAGAAAATGATTCAAAACAGAAGAGGGCAGTGTTGTCTAAGCTATAACTAAGAAGACAAACATCATTATTGGTTAGTGCTTTATTTGATTTCAAGGTATTTTGATGAACTACTTAACGTTATTGCAAATAAAAAAAAATCACTTTTTTACTACATTAATATAGTGAGAATTCAAATAGTTCACAACATTTAAGTTTTAAAAACAGACACCATCAGTCGTTACACATGGTCAGAAACTATTTATCACATTATTCGCTTTCAGACATTTTGCATCCAGGAGAAATCTAACAACATTGTTGAAATCTGATACTTTCCTCCAGCGGGCACAGGTCAGATCTTTTGTTGGCTTATAAAACTGTAACAGGCAGAAATGTAATACCAATGTAACAATCATTTGTAATTTACATAAAAATGGTAAAGCTTTCAGAGGTCCTGCCAAAATAACCTTACTGATATGATACTGATTTGTTTAATGGTATACAATGACAGAAATGTTTTGAGTTGGTAACTAGTCTTCCTTAAATCAGTACATTTTGTATTTAAGCAATTAGTGGAGCCTTGCCCAAACATGTGAAAAGTTTGTCTTGAAGTTAAGCTCAGTAAACAAAAAAACAACAACAAAAAACATGGAGGATGACATGAACATTAAAAAATGTAAATATGAAAAATGTGAATATAATCATCATCATCATCATCATCATCATCAAAAACAATGTCATATTCCAAAGGTCTGTGTTGCAGAGCAACTTAAATATGTTTCTGAGCTACTCAGAGCTGAAGGGTGTTAAAAGTCATTCTTAAGTGAGACATTCATGATAGAAAGTTGTTCTTGTGAGGAGGGTGATGATGCTATACCTATGTAACATTCATATAATTTGAATTATGAATCAGTGCGAGGAGAGTCTTATGTTCTAAGGTGATGAATATTTAAAGGATCAAGTATAAAGATCATTATTTTGACCAAGGTAGAATACTAATGTCCTCTTTTCCGAGTTTTATTAGAGGTTAAATAGAATGCAAACTGCATAATTTATTTTCATTCCTACATCTTAGTACCTTTTGATTGAGACTTTTTGGATTTATTAATTGCTTTGTCAATTGTTAGGTTTAAATTGAAAGTGCAATATGCAAATGAGGGTTAGTTGATCCTTTTAGCATTTTAAAGTTAAAGTATTTCAACTATCAGTATTTTGGGTTAGGGCTCTCTATTCTTTTGCCACATGTTTACATGGTAAACTGCCTGCTTTCCCCATTGACACAGACGATGTCTGTGATCCATTAAACTGAACCTTCTTCTTAACTGGTTTTCTACCAGGGCAAAGCTGCATGCTTTTGTATCATTCAAACTCCTCTCTCTGGTGGAATGCACTTATTTCAGGGAGAGGAAACCAGCAAAAGAAAGTGGGAGTTAGAGCCCATGCAGGTGAGAGTGTCTAACAGTGAGGAAATCAATATGATGTAAATTATTAAGAGCTCAGGAATGCGTCTGACCCCTACTGTCTTGCAGCAGGCTGGGCTCTGAAGGCTGGCAGGTGGACGCAAGCTTGGCTCTCCCTCTAACACTCATTAGTGGCTGGAAGCTGGGGCTCCTTGTGAGTGGGAAGGCAGGGATCACAGCAGGGAAGTGATGGCCCAGGCCTCTCACATCCCGACTCAGCCTTCGCTCTGGCTTTGCCAGCCTCTCCCTGGAAGCTCATTAGTAAGTGCACTGATGCATAAGAGCTAGTCATTAACTGGGCTTTTTTTCCGTCTTCATCTCTCTTTCCCCCCGACACCATGTCTGATCCTGAAGACCGGTGGCAGTGCTGGTTTAAGAGACAAGAGGAGTCCACATTACCGCAGGTGCTCCAGACATATGGATATGAGACAGTGGTAGCCATCAGATTCTTTTTCTTCCTTTAAAACGGGTGGAGGGTAAGGGTGGGGGTGTCAATTTGGAGTTTTCCAAATGGAGTCTGTCCACAACCCTTCAAACCAAAGAGTAAACATTATCACTTGACCAAGGCTTTGGCTGCGCACCTCTTTCTTCTTCCTTGGTTGCTTTTGATCTAGAGTATTTGCTTTTGCTGCTGGCAAGATCCCCTCAGCACCTGATGGTTGCCCAGGCTCTGAGTAAATAGGATCTAGAGTCCAGGCCTTTTCTGGGCTCTATGGGTAAATAAGGTCTCTGGTGTGTGCACTGTGCCTGGCAGCAGGGTGAGCACTGGTGTGGAGGCCTCCGGAGACATGCCATCCCCCTTTATTTCTATATCTGACTCTTTAATTCTGTTATCCCCTCTGCTTAAAGTTCCTCCACTCTGTCTCCCCACCCAGAAAACAAACACAGCCGCAAAGAGTCCACCCTCTCAGCAGGCAGACTGATTAATCTTTGCCAGGAGAAGACAGGAACTCTTATGGCCTCTGAAATACTTACAGTGCCCTGTAAGTGTATCCTCGCAGTTGAAACTTTTACGTTTTTGTTTAACCATAAGTATAAACCTAAATATATTTTTCCTTTCAATCATTGGCCATTTTATTTAGCAAAAACTAACCTATATTTGAGAAGTGAAACAAACTGAAACAGAGATGTCTAATTTAAAATTATGATGTGGTTTACTCTGACATCCCTAAATAAATCCAGCGTGACCATTTCTAAGCCGTATAATTGATAAACAACAGCAACCTGTAATTTAATCTCTGGATAAATGTAGCTAGTCAGTGAAGACTCCAGAAGGTTATTGAGGTTACAAAGCAGAGTTGTGCTACAATGGGCCAGTCAAAGTCCATACCTTAATCTAAATGAACATCTGTGGCAACGTTAGAAAACTGTTGTTTCACAGATGGTCTCTTTTCAGTCTGACTCAGAGTGGTATGTCTGATGAAAAAAAGAATGAGTAAAAACCTCAGCCTCTAGATTTTAAAAGCTGACAAACACCCCCAAAGGTCTTACTGTAATTGCAGTGAAGGGTGGTTCTGCAACGTAGTGACTGTTTGGGGCCATATATGCATTGCCACATATTTCATATTCTTGTTTGCAAAAAATGCTCCATTATTTCTATTATATTTCACAATTTTAGACTATATTATGTTAGTCTTTCTCCTGTAAAATACACTGAAGTACGTATGTATAAAGTATTAAAATGAATAAAATAAAATAAAGTATATAAATACGTTTCCAAGACACTGTACAACTGGATACATTAATATGACTATGTCATACCTGTTGTGGATGCATTATCACAAACCACTTTTAAACTTGAAGTTTGCAGATGTGTCTCATTAGAATTTAAAGATCTTCTATTTAAAAGTGTTTGAAGATCATGTAGAATCAAGCTTGCATCTCTGAGGAGCAGTTTGGCATTCAGCAAGTCTTTAAATGTCAGAGAGATAAATGATGATGATGGCACCTGTAATAATGCAATTATGTTTTTCAATGGTAATCTTCCAAGCCCACAAAGAAATGGACTTCATATACTATTGAAAGATTAACCAATTTACTACCTGATGCCTCCATGATTTATTAAAACAAACAAAGAAAAAGGTGGCCATAGGGGAGCTACAAAGTATAACAGTCTTTATATTGCTCGACCCACATATTGTTTGCCTTTGTGCTTTCAGTTCAGAATAGGTTAACAGTCATCTTCTGTATAAGACTTAACATTTTCTCCTGTAAACATAAACTTTGTAATTGGCAGTGGAAGCATTTTCAGTCATGGTCGCGACAATACAGAAGGTTCAGTTATAGTGTCATTCTTCCAGTAGAAACAAAAGGTTTGCCTTTGTGAAAGTTTACTGAGTCAAATCTCCTCAGCTTAATATGATCTGGCACTAGCAAGACTGGATCCCCTTATGCCAATTAATCCAGGTTGTAACTCACAGACTCCTGCTGACTATTTCACATCCACTGTTGATAGATTTTGGCTTCAGGAGCCTCAAACCTTCTTGCTAGAGCCAAAAACCGCAAGAATCCCACCACCTCTTTAGCCCCATCGCATTGTCTCTTGATCGCCAGCAATTAGCAAAGCCATGCGGACTGAGAAATGACAAGACAGGGCATAGCTACTGCAATGCATGGGCGTTGTTTGGCTCACACACCAGCTGAGCGCCTCAGCAATGTTTGTTAACCCCAGGGGTCACTGCTGATTCACTGGCCCAGACAGAAAACAAGATTTATGTAGCACAAATCAATACGCATTCAGACTTTTACCATTGTGCAGCGCCCATCGAGGAACTTCATTCTATCAGTCTAACGTGACACTAATGTGTTTTTATTCCTGTTTAACCCAGCCGGTGATGAATCTGCTGGCAGGCCGAAAAGGAGACAGTGAGAAGCAGGATGGCCTTGATTAGTTGGTTAACACTTGGCAACACGCAGAGGCTGATGCAGTGGCATGTTGCCGAGGCAATGATCCATCAGTCTTTAAGTTTTCTGTTGGGGATTATTTATCTGCGGTCTATTCACAGTGAGAGAAATTAGTGTCCAACATTTTATCAAAAGGACTAATGACTTGATCTCACTCCTATTTTTCAGTTCCCTTTACTCAGAGTGTTCATTAGCCAGCGTAACTGGTTCTCTTTATTCACTCTGATTTTATTAACATCGCATGTCAAGAAAATACAAAAGGACACATACCTGGCACAAAACTGAGTGCAAACAATTCCAGAGTGAATTAACGTAGAGTAGGATTCCCCTTTTTTAAAAATTGGCAGAACAATAATGTAAAATCTGTTTAATGTCTTACCTGCTTATTAAAAAAAGGAAATTGGAAAGTGACAAGCAATATTCTCTGAGTACTGACCAGCACCCACAATAGTCGGGTTGAGTCTGGTGCCAAGTTCTATTTTAGGAGGCTGTGTGCCAATTGATTGGAAGGGTTGTGAAACACTCGCTGGTGACAGAAACAAGAGTACGGCCACAGCAACTGCTGGGCAGAGTGCCAGGTGTGCAGCGTTTGCTCGCAGCACTCCTCTCACTCACCCCCCGTCTCTGTCATGCACACATTAGCGAAACATTAACAACACCCACAATGTGACCACTGGGATTTCTTACTAAACATTATCTTTCCGCATATCATTATGTACTTGACGGGCTTTTGCTTGCTTCCTTTAATTCTGCAAGCAGAATTAAAGGAAGCAGATTACAAATGCTGAGGGTTTTCAAATATCAGAACAGAGTTTAAAAATATATATATACAGAGAGGTGAAATCATATATATATATATATATATATATATATATATATATATATATATATATATATATATATATATATATATATATATAAAATTATGTAGCTGTGTGTATATAGTCACACAAACTATTCAGATACATTTTATGTCTTGCTTTCTGACTTTTCTGTTTTATGCCAGGATTATCCAAATTTTTTGCTATTTCACTCATCTTAATTGTAATATAAGCATCAGAAAACAATATTTTCAATATTGTTGAAAATGCATGCTAGGAGACTAGTAATATGAAATACTTTTATATGAAATACAAGTATTTCATATTAAAAGTAAATTAATTTGAACCTACAGAATGTTATGCTAAGTTTTTCATCCACTGTAGCTTAGCTATAGTATGTTCATTTAGAATCAAGCCATATGTTGCATTTTACTCTTTGGAAATCTGCTTTGACTGGGACATGTATGAGTAAGCCATGCATAAAATTTATGCATGGCTGATGCAAAGTTCAGTGCGCTTACGCCAAACAAAATGCTGTTCAATTAAAAGGGAAGTAATGGCATCCTATATAATAAGGGATATCTGTGCGTACATAAACTGGCAGAAAAGCATGATGGCTCATTCATGTCATGCTATGTAATTTGGTTAATGCATTTCCCCTTGCTCTTTAAAACACTTGCACATTCAAATTTGCCATTATAATCTCTATGACAGAGGACATTAATTACGTTCACTGCCTGATCTCTGTTTCTTCACAACATCACTGATTAAAATTTCACACATTGTAATGATGTGCTTCAGAGCTAGAAGCTGTGAAGCAGTCGGAAGTATTCACTGGGCTTGAAATCCTATTCTTGGGAGGTTTGTGTAGCCCCACACCCCCAAAAAGAACACATGTAATCCAAATCAAAGCTGTTAAGTGCTTGAGGAGACGCTTTATTTACATGCAAATGGCACATATCTCCGCGACTTGTTCATTAAAATATTGTGCAAATGAGGGAACAACAAAGCAGCAACTTCTCTCCAGATATGTGGGTTCAGATTTCATATTTGGGAAGTTTAATTAAGCAATAGATTATATTTTGAAGGGAGCGTTCACTTTAATGAATCCCAAGAGAACACAGATAAACACAGCAATAGTATCAAAGCATTCATTTATTTAATGGATGTGAAAATTAGGGATGTAAATGGCTCCGAGCGTTTATTTTTATTGCTCGTGGGAATATTTCTCTGTTAAAAACGACACTTATATAACTACACATTGTACTCTTGCTTTCATTTGGAAAACTACTCAAATGATAGGCTGCCTTTTTCAAAGACCATCACAAAATATATTTCAGGATATTTTTCACAGTAGCACTTGTCAAAACTGTTGTCCATTTAAATCATTTGCATGTCTGTGTTTAATACAGCTACAGCGTATGACAAAACCTTTTCAGATTTTGTCACTTTACAACCATAAATTTTAATGTATTTTATAAAGTTTTATGTGACAGACTAACACAAAGAAAGGAATAATTGCCAGATGGAAGACAAATGATGCAAGTTTTTAAAAATGTCTTGACCAAAAAAATCTGAAAACTGTGGCAAGCCTTTGCATTCAGATGGCTGAGTCAATATTTAGTAGAAGGACTGCAACTACAGTTGCAACTCTTTTGAGGTTTGGCATCTTTGCACTTCTAGACTAAAATATTTCCTCTTTATTCCTTACAATGTAGTCAAATTGGCTGGAGAGTGTCACTTAACCTAAATATTCAAATCTTGTTAAATATTTCCAGTTACTTGTATATCTACACATTGCTTAGGACATTGTAGCACATAAATATTATTTGAGCTAATCTAGTCTCTGTAGCTATGGCTGTATCTTTAGGGTTGTTCTTTTGGAAGGGGAAACGTTCTCTGCAATCTGTAACAGTTTTTTCTGCTAGCATTGCCTTGTGTGTACCTCCATCCAGCTTCCCCCAACTCTGACTATCTTCCTCATCCCTGCTAAAACTAAAGCATCCCCTAAAGCAAGGTGGTGCCCTCATGTTTCATTTTGAGGATAGTGTGTAAGGATAGTGCTCTAAGCCATTATTGGCTTAAAGCATTGTGCATGTAAGCCAATAATGGCGTTATTCTTGACACTTTTTCAAAAAGGCCAAAGTTGTGGCCTTCATGGACGAGTCGGTGACCAAAATAGTTATGACTAATTGTAATTAGCAATAAGATTCTCTTGCAGTTTAGTATTTATGTTGCTGTTTTTTCATTAATGTTCTCCACCAAATGTATAGGGCCTTTACAGAACAGCTGTAATTCATACTAAGATTAAGTAAGATGCAGGTGAATCTACTTTTGTTAATCTCACTTCTGATGGCATTTCGCTGCATTGGATGTCATTTACACTTACAGTAAGGTATTGTGTTGGCGTAATGGAAGCAGAAATACAAATACACAGACCACTTTGCAGATTTTTATTTGTGGGAACAAATAGAAAATAATGTAATCTACACAATCTACTATATGCGGACATTTGCGTTTTTGTAACTTGACGAATGTGTTCAAAAGTTTTAAATACTTTTGGAGAGCACTGTGTGTCATCTTGTTCTTTTGTTTTTGTGTTGTCTTTTTCGAACAAAGAACCTATTTCTCTGAAAGCCGCCGGCCATTTTTGCCTTCTCAATGAGATGTTTGCTGAGTGCGGCTCCATATACTCTTCAATCCAGAAGGAGTGCAGAGTCAGTGAACCCTGCTACATCGGATGATCGCAGAGTGCTATGTGCCCAACATTCACCTCTGTGAGGCCGGCCGTTGTTTATCCCTGTAATGTCCATTTTATTGGGAATCTCAGCTAGCCTTCACACTGCACGCTGTGCTCAGCAGTGTGGAGAAGCCAGGGCCAGAAGAGTGGTGGTCAGTGTCTGTCAATCACAATCACAAGGATCAGTTAGCAGCCATCAGTCTAAGAGGCTGCGCCCAGATGTTGCCCGTCTTCCATCTCCACGTGCTCCACCTTCACATGCTGACATTTTTCATACATATCTGCCTCATCTTTCTGCTTCAGCAGTACACACATGTCCAACACTTTTGATCAGTTTATTTTGTGAGATTAATTGTTTGGATCTACAGCAAGAAAAAGCACATTTTCATCCATGAGGGAGAGAATTTGTTTCTGTTTGTGCCTCAACCTCTAAGAGGGAGGGCTGATGTTGGTGAAGAGAGCAGTCAGAGGTGATAAAAAGAGAAACGCCACAATATACTCGAGCTGCTGGAAAACAAACACAAAACATTGATTTTATCATCTTTACAGACTCCCGAAGCTCACTGCAGTTGATGTTTACCTGACACGAAATAAACAATATATTGGACCGTAGACTTCTGCTCTGCATTTCATTTGCTGCAGCGCCCTCGGTATATGTATGTCTTTGACCCGTTCCCGCCCCTAATTTTCCCCATCACATTCTGAGCAGACCTGCCAACGGTCAGCTTCATTACAGCCAATATCTTAAATCACCTCTCATGCGCTTCCCAGCAGTTTGAAGCTCTGTCTCCTCTGAATCGCAGTCATTTAAATGTTCCTGTGCTGATTGTAGGTGCAGGTGGTAATACATTAAGGGACTGAGACAGCCAGTGGCACAGTGCTGAAAGACCTTTATCCATTTGCACTAAGTTTCCCCTTACATTCGGAGGCATGTCGGCCTAATTAGACCAATGATTTTGACTGTGGTCGTATTCATATGGGACAGCTCACTTTAAGTTGTACAACAAGATGATTCTACATCGCATATACTCTGCCAGGCCAGTAGATTATGACGTAGTCTGGGGAATTTTAAGACGAAATTGTACATTAATGAAAGCGGGGAATGGCTGCAGAAAGGAGTTGTGACAGGGTTATTGCTCTTTTACTTTCTGATTTTTAAGTAAGGAATTCTCAGATGGTGATAGTAGTTTGTTAAATGCTGATTTTTAAAAAAAATTTATTTGTGGTGGAACAGATAAAGTTTTCCTTTTTACAGAAAGTCAACAGGACATTTGCAACTGTAGCATCCTCTATATTTTATATATATTTTTTACTTATAACATGTCTGCTCTTCTGTCCATTTGCTGACCGTCAAGATTTAAATCAGTTGAACTCTAATCTGATTTCTAATCTTCCAAGCTGTTGATGTATAGTTATATTTGTATAGAAAACATAAGAACTGTGACTGCTTCACAGTAAGTCAAGTGTCTCTGATATTATGAAAGAAGTCAAAATTGTGTAGTACATATTATTTCTTCTGTCACCAACTCTTTGCAGTGGTTACACAAGAATCCACTGCTGAATGTTTGATTAGAGCACATGTGTCAAACTCAAGGCCCGCGGGCCACATGTGGCCCGCTACGTCATTTTATGTGACCCTCTCACCCCCACCACCGTTTTACAGCCCCATTGATTGACTTAAAATAGGTTTTGAGAACGAATTGACTACAAACTACATCTCCCATAATGCCTTCCGATTGTTACCAGCCAACATTACGGCTTCTCGCCACTAGAATGCAGCAGAGTCACCTCAAGCTGATTATTAATTTTCCCAGCGAATAAAACTGAAGCATCGACAAGCTAACAAGCTAAAGAGCGAAGTTTAGCCGAGCAGTTTAAAAATATTGTAATTTTTAAACTGAGCAGTAATTTTACATCCATGCAAACTCAAATGTAATATTTAAAACTTGAATACATAAAATCAGTTATTTAACAATATGAGGTGTTTAATTTATTTTTAACATTGTATTTTCATACATTTATGCTAGGGTTGCCCAAGTCTAGTTTTCCAGACCTTTCACTCTGCAACTTTAGATGCGTTCTTTCTCTAACACACCTGGATCATTGACTCATTCATAGGCCTCTACAGAACTGAGTTGCTTCTAATGAGGGAAGTCAACTTTTTGTCTGGGGTATGTTTTAGCAGGGACGCATGTAAAAGTTGCAGTCTGGAGGACTGCACTTGGGCATTCCTGATTTATACCGTCAATGTGGCCCGTTGAGGGTGGCCAATATGCTGAAGTGGCCCTTGTTGAAATTGAGTTTGACACCCCTGGATTAGAGCCTAGTGATGACACCTTTCCCAAAAACCTCTGCTGCTAGAAAGTTGTGCGATGTTCAAAGACACTCACAGTACTAATCTCTTCAGGAAGCTTTTGTCTATTAAAGAAGAAGGTCACCCAACTCAGTCATAAAATCTTGATCAAAATTTGCTGACTGCAGTTGTGTTTAATACTTGCTTGTCATCAGGTGCTATGGTCTGAAACCTGTGCCTCTGCAGGCACAAGTGGCTCTTTAAACATTCCACAATGGCTTTTTATAACTTTTGCAAATATGATAAAAATAAACAAATTTTTTTTTTTAATTATGGAGAATTTAACAAAATTTGGATTTTGTATTTGCTAAAATATACTATTTATCTTCCATAGAATACGTACAAAGCATGCATGTGCTTTGTATGGAAACAAAACACATGGAAACTATGTGCTTTGTTTTGATATACACTGCTCAAAAAATAAAGGGAACACTTAAACAGGTGTTTAACACTTAAAGTGTTCCCTTTATTTTTTTGAGCAGTATATATCGACACCCTGATGAATGTATCTATCCCTTCTTGCAAATGTTTAATGTTTTTATTTAATTTAAAACCTAAAAAAAAGTTTTTTTTGTTTGTTTTTGTTTTTTATTAAAGTAGAACTAATTTCCTACAGCAAATATTCATCATAAATGAGAATATGTCTTTTTCCCCAAAGGTTAAGTATTAGTTGCAGCTTTTTAACAAATATTTTAAGCTGCACTGTGGGTAAACATGGCTCTTTGGACTCTAATGGTTCCTGAGCCCTGTCTTATGCCAAGGGAGTTTCAACTCCCTTTCCAGTAACAAAAGTTGGCCACTATATCCCTCCTGAGTTTCCACTGCATTTACCAGGGCAAATCTAATCTAATTAGCGGATAAACATTTTACCCCAAACAGGGGTCTGTTCAGGAAAAAATGCTCCAGGTGTCACGATTTAAAACATGCTTTATGTTGTTTATTTTAAAATGAAGTTCTGAAAAATACAGTCTTTTCTTCACATCTTAGACTTGTGATTATGCCTTCAGTAATTATTTGATCCTTCTTCTTTGGATTAACAACCAGGTTCAAAGTCCAAGCTGAAGAACTTCTAGCTATCCAAACCCAGAGCAAAAGTGATTGCCACCAACTATTGTAAAATTACCTTTAAGGCCAATAAAAAGCTGTGTTCTCTCTCTGTATTTGCATATATCTTTAAACTAAGGAAACAGATGTTAGAGCACAGCATATCTGTGGAGATCTAACAGCGTTTGTGACCATTGAAAAGTAGAATAATTTATTCTTTTCCTGTTTAAGTTTCACCTCATAGTTTAAAAAAAGATCTTTAGAATAATCCTACTCTTGACATAGATGAGTAACTGTCTGTAATTCTTGTACAAAGAATAATGCTTCTGCTTTTATGAACTTTCTTCATAAAAACCATGTTGCTGAAAAACCTAATTATTTGTTTTGTTTGTGTACATAGATATATAGATTTGTCTTTTAGAATATATATAAAAATATATATTTTGTTATTTTAACTGCAGTGCTTATGTCTCAAAAAAGATGGAGTTCATGCCTCAGATGCAATTCAATAGAGACCAATTAGATTTTTCAATATTGCTAAACATAAGATTTTGAACATCTTCTGGTCAACATGTTATGTTGAAGATATTCTTATGTTGTATGAGAGAAGTATTTTCATAATTGACATCCTAAACAGTATAAAAGAATGATTTGTTGACAAAAAAGTTACAGATTGTTGAATTTTTTCCCTTTCAGTATAGCTGATTCAGCAGTAATTACTTCACATTTATATAATTACAATAATAAACCTTTACTGTGTAAAAGAAAACTTGAGACAGTTGGTTTGTCGTAAAAAGAAAAGTGTAATACTGTTGATCGTCTTTTTGTGTTGTGTAACAAAAAATTACATGATAAAAAAGAATTAAATTGAGTTGAATTAAATAACAGATTGTTTCATAATGCAAAATAGATTTTGGATTTCAAATTCAAGTAAGCTGCTTTATTTTGGGGCTTTTGTTAGGGCGGGTTATTTTTGACCTGTAGGACAAGGGGAATAAACAAAATGTTAAGATCGCAGGAGAGTTAAAAAATTAAATACTTGACATTTGCAAAACCAGATTCAATTATTTTTTTTAAATAAAATGACACAATTCACATAATAAAAAGACAGATGTCAAATCTGTGGTCGATTTGTGTTTCAGTCATAAAAACAACTTGTCTCTGTCTTTGAAGCACACTGAGTTCTCAGTATGCCTCTGTCTCTCAATGATGAGCTCTTCAAGCAGGTAAAAGCTTCAGAAAGCCCTCGGTCCATTTCCATTCTAGCTTCCAGCAGTGTGAGTGGTGTGACAGCCTCTTGGGGCAAAAGGATTATTGAGATCAGGCCTCCCCCAGCTCTATGCCTCTGGCCCAGCCAGCCGAGCCAACCCAGTCAACTCCTCGAGCACGCCCCTGGTGCCTCACAGAGCAGCCCACCAGGCGCACAGAGAGCAAAGAGGCACCAGGGACCCCTCTAATTGTCCATGCTTTGGGCAGCTCTCTGGCAAGCCAGCATGAAGAAGGCCCCCAGTCCCAAGGCTGTCCCACTGCTCCCCACTAACCCTTAGCCACAGATTCTGAGGACTCTATAGTCTCTGCTTTGAGGCTTTTCTGTCCTGAAGTAAAACTGGAAATTTTGAATATCTTTGAAAGTTGGCTTTTAACATGAACTGCGCTAGTGTTACTTTTGGATATGAACATTGTGGTAGTAAAGATAAGTAAAAAGTCCTAATAACTCATTATAATTGCATCATGTCTGAAAATCCTTGATTTTGAGATTGAAATCACAGTAATACCAACCAACTAAGGAACATGAATAAAATACATGCCTGTTCTTTGCTTAATTTGAATATTTTATTTCTATGTGGGCTAAAACCCAAATTTCTGTATGCTTTGCACAGGGATGTACAGTAGGAATGCAGCTTATACATTGTACATAGAATTTTATGCAGTTTTTTTAAATCAACAGTAAGGCTGTAAGCTATTATTTCTTCAGTAAAACCAAGTTTACTATAATTTACTATACATCATTTTACTGTGAAATTAAAATACAAGAGGCATTAGATAATCGTTGCCACTGAGTTACTATTTTTTAACAATAAACTTTTTACAGTGTTATTGTTCATAGAAAACAAATTCTGGAGTACAAGCAGTAAAATCCCTGTATTCACAACAGCTCATTGCTGTGAAATCAATGGACATTATAGCAATGAGCAATAAATAATAATATAGCAATAAAGAGGTTTTCACTGGAAAACTATGGTGTTTTCTGGATGTTTGTACTGAAATATTTTTTGTTATAAATGTACTAAGTTGTATGACAAAGCTGCAACATAATTCACAGTAATAATTTTGTTTATCCCATAAGCCTGTACATTGCTGTTGTTCAATTTTACAATAAATCTGTTCAGAAATGAAAAAAAAAAAAAAATCTCCTGTATATTTGTGACCAGTCAGTTACTGTTGTCACAGTGATTTACAGTCTAGCTTGTATAATTAAGCTTCACACTTTACGAAATGTATTTATCTAGCCAATTTAATACACTTTGTATTGGTTCTTGGAGGACATATTTTTTAAAAAAGCTTCTGTTAACCCACCGGTTAGAGCCAAGGGAATTCTTGAGGGCATGGTTGCTGGGAACTGGATGAGGACTGACAAGGCCACCTATACAAAGGACAGGGCAGCTTCTAGTCAACCAGTGGGGGAAGAGGAAATACATAGATGAGGAAAACTACAGAAGTAAGCACTTATTTAATATCAATGCAAATCATACTATGATCTTTTAATTTTTTCACATTTTATGTATGTACACATTATTTTCTCTATTAATTAACGTCTATACATCAGAGATGTCAGGTGTCACAGTTGGCGAGTCGCTGATGAAGAGGAATAAAAAAAACCTCAGTCACTGAGTTGCGGATTCAGGCACACTGCTGTGACAAGCTGTCGGAAATCATTTACAGCTTATGTGCAGCTTTCTAATTGCAGGATCAACCAAACAGAACTCCAAATAATTATGGAGCATAATATCATCGAGCTGTTTTGTGTGTTTTAGCAGCTCATTAGAAACTTACACATTACACAGCACCCTCAACTACTGTACTTAATTAAAGGAATTTTATTACAATTAGGGTTTCCTATTTCCATTTTGATTCATGGGTTTTACAAAAAGTAAAGTAATTCTTCAACAAAAAATAATACCTCTGATGTTTGAAATATTTCTGAAACTGATACAATTTCTCTCTCAAAATACAATCAAATGTGCATTTTGAGCAATTATTGAAAACTTATAAGCTATGTAAATATTAGTAGTAGTTGAGCATGCTGGTCACGCCAAGAACAGCTAGACAGCATAGCCAGACAATAGCCCCTAACTGGACTGTGACAGGGTAATTACCGTGTGCACATAATAAAATTCTCTTTACATAGGTCACTTGGAAAGTGTAATTTAAAAAGCTATATAGATTATTTTTATTGAAGCAATTAAATCAAAAAGCAAAAAGTAATTAAGTGTGGAGGTAATAATACTGTTGGTCAACAGCATTTGTTTTGAGAGCTATTTGTCAGCCTCACCTCTCTAATGCTCCCTTTATGGAGCAGACACCGTTTATTTTACAGCCTCCAGTTTTATTATGTTAAACTGTATTTTCTGCAATTAGGTTTATAATGCCAAAAAACTGAGCAGGATTTAATGAAATCATTATCATGAGTGATAATTGGGAGTGAATGCTAGATCAGAATTATCGTCCAGCACTATGTGGTAAATTAATGAATCGTTACTATTCATGCAGCTGGTTTATAATTATGTTAAATTGGCTGCCTTATCAGCAGTCAAAGACTTTGGATTATCAGCGTCTTGACTGGGTGGACTGTGCCAAATTCCTTGTGGATATATGTGTGTTCCCTGCACAAAGGAAGGAGGAAAGATAATATTAGCAGGTTAAACTCCACAATTTTCTCTTAAAAAGATGTAAGGAGAGCTTTTGCACAAATGCACTCCTGCTTTATGAGGGGAAATCAGACTGACGTGGGTCTGTGGGGGCATTAACATCCACTTGACTCATGGCACAGGCGATTTTTTTTTTCTACAAGCCAACACATAGGCAGAGCTGACACATCAACACTGTTGATCTCTGCAATTGTGTCAGGTAACTGAATTCAGATGATATGTTAATGGGAAGGGGAAATACGTTGCCCTTGTTAGCATATGGGCCACTTGCATTTCAGAAACTTATTATCATTCAGCCTGCACATTTCAGAGAATAACAGTAATAATCTAATTGTCAGGCAGGAGGAAAAGGCTTAATTTTCATGCCGTGAGGTCAAGATAAATTGGTTAAAAAGAGGGAAGATTGATTTTCTTTTTTGTAAATCAAATTCATTTAAATGAAGCTGCGTATGTCTAGTCCACATGTATTCTCTCTTTTTTTTGCCACAAAGAGAATAATGATTTATAAAAAATAGTTAAAATAAGAAGAAAGTAAATCACATTGAACCCGTCACCTATTTTATAGGTTCTTTCTCAAAGCAGCTGCTAATCAGTGGATCCGCTCAGCTTTTAGTTGTTCAGAGTAACTAAAAGCTTTATAGGCAGGGACCTAATCAGACACATATAATGCTAGCTTCACCTCCACGCCTCTCGCCCACCATTAAAGCTTGCATTGACATCCTTTCGATCATTTATGAAAAAAAAGCTATAATAACCCTTCACATGTGTCCTTTGATTGCTTTATAGCTATCCTTGCACATGGTAATAGAACTTTAACAAAGATAAATGGAAAAGAGAAGAAAGAAAAGCTCACTATGGTCAGTCAAAAGTCAAACAGGAGCTTACAAGGCAAGAAACAGCATTGAAAGTGAAAGACTGTTTTTGAATTCTCTCATCAAACTTGTTTGACGACGGTAAACATTGTAGAATCCTTCCGTTCCGTCTCCTGTCATTGGGAATGTGAACAGCAGAGGGCAGCTTGAAAGCATGAATACAAACCAGTGGGGTGCATCTCTCAAGTCATCAAAGGCATGCACTCCTTTGCATCCCTGGGTTCCCAGCATACATCTTGGCTCCTGTCTGACAGCCGGCTGGAGAGACTGTGATCAGCATTGACCCCATCGCGGTCCCACACTGGGGACACAGTGGCGGAAGAAGGGGAATAAAAGAATTGTAGAGTGACAGGTAATTGACCAACACCGGGGAAGTAGCAGGTAATGTTTTGAAAGCGTTGTGTCAATTCGTGAGTCACATAAAATCTTGAGTTCCCTACGTCTGCCCCCCCCTCGCTCTTTCCTCTCTGTGCCTTGTCGTTTCCAGCAGGTTGCAGAGAGTTACAGCACTCTCTGCCGAAGAGCAAACCTCAAAGAAAACACTACTCTGTGCTGCTTTTATTGTTAAACCTGTGTTCAGCCATTGTCTGCCCTCCCCCCTGAGCTCCATCTCTCCCCAACACCCCCTCTTCTTTCTCACT
Organism: Xiphophorus maculatus; assembly: GCF_002775205.1. NCBI lineage: Eukaryota > Metazoa > Chordata > Actinopteri > Cyprinodontiformes > Poeciliidae > Xiphophorus > Xiphophorus maculatus. The sequence continues at coordinate 17,788,263 of NC_036449.1, read as the reverse complement.
ATGGCTCAAGATGAATCTGCCAGCATGTGCCCATGCTCTTCATCACTGTCAGATGCCCCATGGTGGTCCTCCTCCTCTTTCTCAAACTGGGCGCCAACCGCTGGCTAGAATTATTCCTCACCTCCAAAACTCTCCCCACTGTTTCTAAATAAATGTGGCTGTAGTAACCGAGGAGTGTTGCTCATCCATCTTTACCACGCAGTGTGTGGAGTGTGCAGTGTTTACTGAAGTAGACAGAGAGTCCAATAAGCTGCGCAGCACTGGAAGTGTAGAAACACAAAGTGCAGCAAATATTGGATTTCTGTAATTTGTTTAGTGGTATTTTGTTCCAGTCCAAAATTTAATGAAAACTGTTTCTTTGTTTTAGCAACTGCTTTCCTGTTATTATCCTTAAAAATATTTTTGCTCAATCACCCAAAGTAGCTGTTACCACATTTTTTCCAATATTAGAGGAGCTCTTTAGCAACAGCTTGTCCACTTACATTGTTGAAATGGCTAACTTATATTATAATGTGCCAGAATGCTGGCACATTATAATTGTTTTTCAGTTATATTCTTATCTCTCACGTTTTCTCATGTTAGTATAAACTATTTATTTTATCAGGCATTCATTTGACAAGTCAACATATGCAAAAAGGTTAAAGAAAAAGGATATACAGGTTTAAAAATATTTTACAAATAAATATAAAAGTAATATATTTGATGTTTTTTCCCCTATTTACTGTGACTGCCCCACATAAAATGCAGAATAGCCGTTTGTCTTGAAAAGTCAGCTGCTTTGTAAGTCGAATCCAATTTTGTGTATCAATTAAACTTTATGCTCAACTGTTCTGTGAACACCTCAGAGGTTTATTAGATAATATTAGTGAACAAACAGCATCATGAAGCCCAAAGAACACAAAAGATGGATAATAGGTACAGTTGAAAAAAGGTTGAAAGCAGGGTTCCAACACATGGCCATCCACGTATATTGACAGGCTGGGCAAGGAGACCATTATTTAGACAAGCATCTGTGAGGCCCATGGGAACGTTGCAGGAGCTACAGAGATCCGCTTATCAAGTGAGAATCTGTCAGCAGAACAATTATTATTCATCTACTTTATAAATGCGGCCTTCATGGGAAAGTGGAAAGGAAAATGACTTTCTTGTTGAAAGAAAACTGTAAGGCTTTCTGTTTTGCAGTTCCATATAAGCCAATATGTAACAGTTCAAGGTTTATCAGTACTCTTCACTAAGTAGGCATTGTGATACATCAGTAAAAAGTAAAAGAAATCAGTTAAAAGTGAGCCCTTTCAGTAAATTAATAGCAGAAATTACTCCTCTAATATGTGTTACATGCTCACACTTTGTGTTGCAGCCTTTTGTTCCAAAAAAGCCACAAAAAAAAAAAAAAAATCCAATAAGGGCTGTGGGTGGTAACAGGTGGTTTGGGATTTGTACTTTGACTTGATTCATTTATTGTAAAAGTAGAAATAAAGGTCTTGCAACTTAGTTGAAATGAAAACTAATCTCAATTTAATGTTTGAAGGTGTAAACAAGTGTAAACAAGTGTAAATAAGTGTTCAAGTGGTCAAAAAATCATTTTACCAAACAATCCACCCAGCCCCAAGCACCCGGCGTGTTCTTAATTACTCAAATTGGTGGGCGGGTCTAACAATTAACGTAATCTAAACAATTCCAAATATAAAATTTAATTATAAATTTTGATTCTAAATTAACTTAAATATATTCCAACTACCCAAAGAACAAAACGAAATTGGTAGAAATTATAAACTACAAAACTTTTACATAAATGGCCACAACACTTTGCTTCCGCCTCCTGATTGTTTATTTTTGTTTTTATTGTTGGCACCTTTGACGGTTCACTGGTGGGGGCGGGGCTCAGCCAGCCCAGGTGTTTTTGGGCTGGTGGCGCACCTGAGTTTTGTTGAGTGACGGTGGCGTGTACGAAGCTGCCGCAGCAGCGGAGTTTTGGGCGAAGAAAAATTAATTAAAAGTACGGTGCGGGAAGGCTCTGGATGGGAAAGGAGTACCATCACCTCGGGACGGATCCACCCAGAGGGGAGCCTCGGAAGTTTTTGGCCGGGATGAAGTTTGTTTTTGTTTGTTTGGATTTGTTTTGGGAAAACCGGCTGGACGCTAAAGCATTTTAGCACCGGGGAGTTACACGCCTGCCAAGATCAACCACCGACGAAATCACCAGAGGTGCGATTTTTAGGAAAAGAAAAAAAAAAACTATACATATATTTAAAAATAAAGAAAAAAAAAAAACTATTGAAGGGAGCGGCTGGTGAATGAGGGATCGCGAGGGCTCGCCCCTTCTCAATGGATGCCAGCTGGTCAAGGAATATGATCTACTGAATCGGACATCTAAGGTAAAGCCCCCGCCACAGTGTGTGTTCCGTCAGGTGCCCTGTTTTGTTTTCTTTACTTTGTTCCTTTTTGTGTAAATTATTACACACTTTGTTGCAGCCCCGTAATCAGCATTAAAAAAAATTTATGAGAACGAGCCAGGGTGAGGGTAGCGGGACGTAACATATGGAAAATGTGGTTTACAAATTTAACAGTCCTTTCAGTATCGTATGGATACTTTTGCAAGACACTGCAAGATTTAAAGAAGATTCATGTTGCATCTGGCTACAGGCAGGTGTTGGTTAAAGAACGGCAAAAACACTTTTTTCTGTTGGTGCTCTATAACCAATCACATCTAACATGGTGTAATTGAGCTCTTTCAAGGGACCAATGCCCTCTCTGCTTTATACGAATTTGATGTCTTTTTTGTGAAGATTGTGTTGTTATAAAATGTTTCTATGCACACATAATACGTTTCTGAGAAATTATAGAAACTGAAAGGGAAGTTGTTCTGTTTCCTTTTAAAAAAGAAAGTAATTTTCCAAAAAAAAGAAAAACACCTGAGATTAAACTTTTCTAGCAGTTTAATCAAAGGACTCGCTGATCTCTTATGGAGCACATCTTCTAGGATTTTCTCCCTTTCCATGTGTGAATCTCATTCCTGAACACAAACACACTAAGTTCGCCCAAGTTCAAATTTAAATGGTTTCCTAATTAACAAGGAAGCCCAAGCTTTAAAATGTCACATTTATTGTATTTTCCTATCTCTAAAATTCAGTGCAGAAACAGAATGATGTGTGTTTTATAGCAGTTATGATAAGAGGCTTACACAGTCAAAATCTCAATATAGATCATTTGACAAACGACTTTGGTGGCCACTCGTTAAATTGGTTTCACCCGCATATTTGGGCCTTATTTAAAAGATATCTTTGAATAATGGTAAGCAGTTTAGCGCCTCTGAAAAGAGGAGGGTGAAGTAAATGAACTCCATTTCACACTGTTTTGTTTAATCTAAAACATTGTACTTTTTTTTTTTTTGCATTTTTTTTTTCCTCGCTCAGTTTATGGCTTATATATTCTAGGGCAGATTAATACAGCTTAGGCACACCTATCTCAAATTTAAGGCAGTCTAATTCTCCATGTCGCATATCAAGGACACAAGAACATATTATCTGATCATTCTGTGCATTCATTACATTAATGAATCAAATATGAATAAGTGTTCCTGCTTGGGGAAACTTCATTACCATATGCATTAATATTAATGTCATCATGTGGCGAGGTTGAACTGAAATATCCAATGACATGTTTCAATATGCCAGATTTTGAAAAATAACGAGGAAACAATGCTGTATTGCTAAAGGTTTCAAATCTGGAAATGACACGTGCAGCAATAACTGTGAAAACATGACATGTGTCACTAATTATAATTAATTGCCCGCAAATTGCTGTCTTTCGCTGAGCTGTATGCATGTATGTTCTAATCGTCTACAGTATTGTGCAAACTATGTACCTCGTTTCTTTGCAAATCAGAAATTCTTTCTCTGTTGTAAATATTTTTTTTCTTTTTTTGTAAATATTTCTCCAGACTTAACTCTTATAGCTCTATTACTCCATTGTACTCATTTAAATAAAATTGTCCCCTTTACTGCCTTTTTACCTATTTGATGTAAGCACATTGTAATAGAAACTCAAATCATTTAGACATGGTGAAGACAATTTGTTGAAGTTCAAACTGATTTCAAAATGTTCAAGAAAGTTACTTTGTGCCTTGGTTGTTTGGGGCTGGTCTTATTACATGATTTACTGGGATTTTCACTCAGAATAGTCTGCAAAACAGAAAAAAACCCAGTGAACAGCAATTGTGAGGACAAAAGTGCAAGGAGAATTTATAAGCGGTTTTAAGATGATCAAAAGGCAACAGTTGCTCAAATAACATTTTGTTAAACTCAAGGTTTGCAGAATATCACCTTTAAATGCACCACACATCAAACTTCAGGCACTAGGGACTCACAGTGTCACTGTGATAATCAAATCAGACTCAAATTCAGTGTGAATATTAAGAAACACACATGCAACACACTTACTTAATAAACATTACCTGACCATCACATTTTTAGATAGGCACTTGGCACTTACTTGGCATGATAAGAAACATTAGCAGTTTAAAATGTTTTCCTTTACACATCATGTGCCGATTTAGTGAGTAGCCTGAGCAGTGAAAGGACTGCAAAGGCCTATTGATTTTTGGGGCCTGCCATAACAATGCATACGAGAGCTACTGTATTTCCTATTACTCTAAATAACTGCCACTTCCTGTCACCGCTGCATGTACCCCCACAATCAAAACATGCAGCTGGATCTCGGCCAAAAACAAGCCAAATTCAAATCAAAACAATTTCTAACTGACACTGTTTTGTGACAGGCTCGAAAAGAGACAGAATTTTGTCTCCCCCTTTGTGTCTCACTCACACATGACAGTTTTCAGAGAGGATTAATCACCATAGCAACAGAACACTGAGGAGGGCAGAGATGTAGAGAACTACAGAGATGGTGGAGCACTCAGTTCGTACAGAGGAGGGCAGAGCTTCCAGTTACAGAGACGCCACCTTGGCGGAAAACTTACTATGGAAAAGTATACATGTCTTATAATATATTTACCACCAATGACAAAAGAAAAAAAAAAAAAAAATTTCTTCACTTTTCAGCAAAAATCACCAACTTTTATAATAATCACAATTATTGTTAAATAGTATAAGAAAAGTAGTATTTCATAAGAGCAGAAGAAATCTTATGTTTTCTGAACAATAACAATATTTGTTGTTAATCTGTTGCTTAGAGATGAGTGCATTTTCTGGAAATCAAGTGCCACGAAGTAAAAATCAGATTTTTAATTTTGCAAAATTTACCAACTGTAAGTTTCTTGTGAGTAAGCATATCAACAGTATTTCAGAATATGTTATGTTTTATAAACGAGAATTAATTTGGTGTTCAGAGATTAGCGTTTTTTTCTGGTAACAAACTGCCACGAAGTATTATTCAGATTTGTTTTGACATTCACTTTTGTGTTGAATTTCTGTTTTATGATATATTTACCACCAATGACAAAAAATTATAAAAATTTCACTCTTCTGCAAAATTCACTAACTACATAATTCTTGTTAAGTAGCAAGTAGTATAAGATAAGTAGTATTTCAAAAGAGTAGAATAAATCTTATGCTTTTTGAACAATAATATTTGTTGTAAATCTGTCGCTAAGAGATAAGCACAATTTCTCTTAACCAAAGTAAACATCAGATTTTTGTTTTAGCAAATTTGCCAATTGTAAATCTTTTGTGTCTAAGCAGATAAGAATTATTTGTTTTATAAACAATAATATTACTTGTTATTACTGAGTGTTTTTTTTCTAGTAACGAACTGCCACGAAGTATATGTGTACTTTTGCATTGAATGTCTGTTATGATCTATTCTCCACCAAATGACAAATATATATACACAATTTAACTTTTCTGAAAAAGTCACCAACTGCACAGTTCTTGTTGAGTAGTTTAAGATAAGGAATATTTCTTAAGAGCAGAAGAAATCTTATGTTTTTTGAACAATAACAATATTTGTTGTTAATCTGTTGCTAAGAGATGAGCATGTTTCCTGGTAACCAAGTGCCACAAAGTAAACATCTGATTTATACTTTTTCAAAATGTACCAACTGTAAATTTCTTGTCTAAGCAGGTAAGCTTTGTTTCAAAATAGTTTATGTTTTCTAAACAATAATTTTACTTGTTATTATGTAATGAATTGTCACGAAGCATAGATCAGATTTGTACTTTTGCATCGAATGTATTTTTAAGAATATATTCTCCACCAATAAAAAAACCCAAAAAAAACCTTTCCTGAAAAATTCACCAATTGCACAGTTCTTGTTAAGAACTATGCAATCTATGTATAACATAAGTAGTATTTCAAAAAAGCAGAAGAAATCGTATGGTTTTTTTGAACATTAACAATATTTGTTGTTAATGTGTTGTTAAGAGATGAGCACGTTTCCTGGTAACCAAGTGCCACAAAGAAAAATCTGATTTTTATTTTTGCGAAATTTACCAACTGTAAATTTCTTGTGCCTAAGCATATCAACAGTATTTCAAAATATGTTTTATAAACAAGAATTAATTTGGTGTTCAGAGATAAGCATTTTTTTCTGGTAACGAACTGCCACTAAGTAGTATTCAGTTTTTTCTTTTGCAATGAAGGTCTGTTTCATAGTATGTTTACCAGCAACGACAATTAAAAGTCACTTTTCTGCAAAATTCACTAACTGAACAATTCTTCTTAAGTAGTAAGTAGTGTAAGATAAATAGTATTTCAAAAGAGCAGAAGAAATCTTATGTTTTTTCAACAATAACAATATTTGTTGTTAATCTGTTGCTAAGAGATGAGCGTGTTTTCTGGTAACCAAGTGCCACAAAGTAAACATCATGATTTTTACTTTTGCAAAATTTGCCAACTGTAAATTTATTGTCCAAGCAGATAAGCATTATTTCAAAGTAGCTTATGTTTTGTAAACAAAAATAGTACTTATCAGATTGGTGTCAAGAGATTAGCATTTTTTCTAGTAACAAACTGCCACGAAGTATAAATCAGATTTGTACTTTTGTGTTGAATGTCTGTTTTATAATGTATTCACTAACTGCACAATTCTTGTTAAGTATCAAGTATTGTAAGGTAAGTACTATTTCAAAAGAACAGAGGAAATCTTATGCACTGCGGTGCACTGCCCACATTAGCAGTTGCCTTTTCCCTAAAATAAGCATTTTAGCTATTTTGTTTATTTTTTAGCCATGTTTAGCACACTGAATGAAGGAAGTCAATGTAAGACATGCTGGTTATACTCCACATGCCACTTGCAGCATTAGCATTTTGGCTAATTCTAGCTTACACACTAATTTTAACATACTGAATGGACTAAGTCCATGTTGCTCAACATGCTTGTGGTTCTCCACATGCTATTGAGTACATTGTAGGTTATTTTAGCATCAGGAGGCTAGGTTCCTGACGAGCACACTTTGGCAGGCCCCATTTAAATTTCTTCAGAAATGTTCTAGTTTCTCATTATACTTCCCACAGTTCCCTTAGCACAGTCCTGGCAGAGTTGCACTGACCCTACCGTTAGTTTCAACCTGTTAGGTGCAAGAACTAACGGGTTGACTGCTTGGCTGGATAGTCTTATCCAGTCAACCTGTCAACATATAAGTTTCTCCCATGCTCTGCAATGAATTTGGCCATTTTTGCTTGAAATGAAGCCTAGCATAAATTCAAATGGCAACACTCTCTTCATCTCACCTGCTCAGCCAATCACCTCATCATGCCTCTCTTTTCCAGCCCATCAGCACTGTTCTTCTCCTCATCTTGTCCAATAATCATAAGGCCAGATCTCTTATGCATTCCTGCTCCTCAGCTAAGCTTCAACCCACCTCCACCCCTTCTCTATCATTGGATCTTCACTTCCTCAATAGTGGAAGTGAAGAGCACCACCACCAATGTCCAGGCCCTTAGAGGAAGAAGTTTATTCAGGCATTTTCTGCTAGGGCCAGACTGCCAAAGAAAAAAAAAAGATTAAATTCGTATAAGTCCTGCAAAGAAAGTGAGTGGCACAAAACATGTAGTCAATAATCCTCATAAACTCCCTAAGAAAACATAATGGTCGAATGGTGACATCACTAAAGCCCCAACCCCTGAGATAAGGAAGTGTCATGTTTTACTTTGAAAGGTCCATATTTGACCCTGTTGACCTAATCAATATGAAACTGCCCTGTAACAAAAAATAGGTTGATGTAACTGTCTTCTGAAACGTCTGTCAAAAGGGTGTGGCCATAGTCGCATGGCGAATCTGGCGTCACACTGTAGCCTTTAATCTCCATATTTTTTTCTGATCTGCACAAAAATCAATATAATCGGTCTTAGCCCATCCCCCAAAAGATGTTGGCTAAAATATGTGGTAGGCATGGCCTAAATCTTCCCCCTGGAATCATTAATACTGTCAGCTCTATGCTTTCCTAATGTTTCTCTCCTTAAAGCATGAAACTAAACAGACTTTATTGTATACTGCCTTCTTAGATATTTTATTGCCATCAGCCAGGCACATACACAAAATGTAAAAAATTCTTCAGTTTACTACGAATTTATTATTTCAGTGGGTGATGAATTTCAATAAATGCAAAACAACAAAAAAACCGAAGCAGCCATTGTACAAAGAAAAATGTTAAAAGATATTCAAGAAGCATAAAGAAGTTCATTTGAAAGAAGCTTAAATGCTTAAATGTAAAGCTTGTTTGGTCTAATTTATTAAACATCTTTATATGACATTTTCTTATGAGAAACAAAACGTGGATTATATTTCACTAGCATTGTGCTGTAGGTTGCTATAATATTCTCACACTATATATTTTTAGCTTTTTCTTTAACAAAACAAAAAGCAGACAGCAACAGATCAGATGGAAAATGAAACATTTTGGCACACATTGGAAGAAAAATGTGCCTTCAGTGTTCTGAAAGCTGTTGCATGGTCACTTTTTTTGGTTCCAAATGCACGAACAAGCTGGTTGTATTTTACCCCCGCTGAAACGTTGGCTGTCAGCAGAGCTCCCATCAAGAGCAGCGGTACCATCTAGTGCTTAGAGCGTCTGGCTCTGTCCGCTCTCTTTTTTCCAAGCAGACCGCGTCTCTGGCAGCTGCGTGCATGCACACTGGCCGAGGTCAAAGCTGTCACTTCAGAGGGCACTGTCAAATCTCAGCCAACGCTGGATGATGTGGGAGTGCTCCCTACAATCACCCAGATGTTTCCAATCAGCTGGACTTCTCCTATCCTCAACACCCACTTTCTGCCGCTGAGAGTGGACTGTCACTCTCTTCCACTGGCTATGTTAGTGAAGAAAAAAAATATGATTAATTGAACAGAAATTTTTAGCTTGAACAACCAAACATGAAGTGCAGAATTTGGGATGTTTTCACTAAAGTACATTTATTAACTGAATAAAATCTGTAGGGCAAGAAAGCTGCAATGAACTATTGCTATACATAAATAAGTTAGTCAAAATCTATTTAAACTTTGTATCATTTCCTTCTATGTTCAATAAAATGTAAAGAAGCAATGGGATTTCTGGATATTCAGGTATACAACATCAAGCAAAAATTATCATTCTTCAATTAAGGATTTTAAGAAAAACACTGCAAACTAAGGTTTAATTTAATCAGTGATTTACCACATTTTGTTTAGTTACTAATGATGCAATTAAATGCACAAACATAAAATATAATAAACAAAAAAAGATACCAATGCTAAATCTACTCCACAAACTACTTTTACAGCAATCGGGGAAGAAAAATAGCAAGCAAAATATTGTCTAAGCTAATTAAAAATTGATCTTTATTTCAAGGTTACTGGCGTTTAAAAAAGGGCCAGCTCACCATCAAATTCTGACTCTCATAACAAACATTCATTTGAGAACCAAATAATTGGGTGAGGAGAATTAATAGTATAAAAATTATTTCTGGTTCATCTTCTCACACCATAACCAAGAGAGAGGTAAATTGTAGGAGTGCCTTACTTTAAGCAGTTTATTTTCTCAAAGCTGTCTCATGCATTTGCTCTAAGTTACCTCTATCTCTAGCTGAGCTCTAAGGAAGTCTGATTTTGTGCGCCAACAGCAAATTGGTTTTCCCTCAAGTGATTATGAAATGACAAGTCGTACTTGTTTTTTCAGGCGTTGGCCTTTTTTGCGATGTCTGGATTGTGATGCGCTGTAAATCCAAACAAAAGAAAGTCACTAAACATGTCCAAGTTTGGAGGAAAAATAAGCAAAATAATATTTATATCACAATTATAGGAAACCTGTCACAACTTGGCTCATTGGCTGTGACAAAAACATAAACAAAAAAAAAACATTGAGGTGTAACTTTAAATAAAACATATCAACATATGAATTAACAGGTTGCAGCTTATTGAAAAAGATACCTCAACAATTGCTTGATTTAAATTTTTAATGTGAAATTTATTCAGTGTTGAGCAAAATGTCAATACAAGACAGTCTCAGGAATAAGCACCTGAGAGAAATGGCCCACCGAATACATTGATAAAAATTTACCAGAATATTACATATGAAATTGGTTTCAGATCTGTCTGTCTGTCTGTCTGTATTTGGTGAATACTGTTATTTCAGCAGGGTAAACTTATAAAGCAACCATAAATTGTGCATAATACATTAAAGCAACTTGTAGAAGGCAGTGTAAGTAAGCAGGTTTATTTTACTCTGGAAATATGTACAACACAAAAATCAACATTTTCTTCAGTGCATCTGTGCATTAATCTTAAATTATAACAAATACACCTCAAGAAGGCCTTATTGAATTTGACAAGCGAATGGCTGCTGCTGTGCAAAAATCTAATGTGTTAAATGTGATGGATAAATTTACTAACTGTAGATTGTTGTACCTGAAGGAGCAAGAATTAATCATCCTCGACTTCACGCCACCACAGCAGTGAAGTGAGGCGTGTCTCAACTATCCAATGCAAATTATCCCAATTCGAGTTATATATTCAGCGGAAGACCGTTTCTAAATGGTCAGCCGAGCTAGACACAGATATTAAAATAAATTATGTCTAATTTGAATTTTAGTCACGCTATATTAACTAATAGAAGTTATTAACATTTCAAAAGACAAAAAAAAGCGTTTGCATGTAAAATTAACAGTAGATGGGCTGACCTGTAAGCCATGCAATCTGATCACTATAATGATAGAGTAATAGCATATTTACATTAAAATCTTGTCTGCTAAGAACAGATTTTAAATGAGAGGCTTCGTCAAGGATTATTTAGTCTGGCCTGCTGGCCTCTTGCTGAATGTTTCTTTCTCAACTTCAATATGAGCCAAAAAGTTGCAATTTCATGACTATTTATGCGGCTTGTCTCTTTGCTTCCCGACGCACCACCCTGATGTTCTCTTTACTTCCAACCTTTTATCCTTCATCTCCTGTCTCTTTTCCCTACTTCATCTTTAAAGGCAATTATCATTTTACTTCAAAAGTGTCAAAATCCTGCATTTCAGCTATATCTTGAGGAGTTTCGTGGGGATGAAGGAAATTCTTTACCGACAGAGATGAGCAGTGCTCTCCCACCATTCCCAAACCTTCTGATATTGCTGTCTTTGAAACAAGAGAATTTCTTTGCATTTTAAATATTCCCAATTCATTTCACCCCACTTTGATATCCTTCAACACACTGCTGTGCTATTTCAAGATAAACGATGTAAGCACAGAAGTGATAGGATCATAGTGGTGAAGAGGTTTTAGGTTTAATTGGCGTGAAGACAGTGATAGAAAAAAAAGCCTTGTAATACTAAATACTTTTTAGCTTAGAGTTTGATTCCTTGACTGGTTTAACATAAACTGCACTGATTTGTAATTTTACTGTAGTACTACAGTTAATTAAGCTGATATAAATGTGAAAACAAAACAAAAATAGGGGATTGGATGCAGAGGGAAAGGTTGGACCTGGGAACCATTCATGCAAGAACTACCACTGCTAAGCCCTATGGAACGGGCTTGACCAGCTATGTCTAAAACATAGCTAAACGTCATGATCTATGATTAACAGTTTTTTCAACTGTTCATATAAAGAAGCCAATCACCGTCTGGGAAAGCATTTTATAGTCAGTAAAGACAGAGTGTATTTACTGACTATAAAACTATGTACAATAGTGATCATAGTTAGTTTACAGGGGATCTCAGTCCTCTGTAGTAAATGTGGGATCATCTTTTGGAATCAGTGGTACTAATGCATTGAACAAACAGGGTTAGATAAAGAAAATTGGCAACTACCTTCAAATTTTTCAACTTTACCTAAATTAAATATGGCAAGGCATAATGATTAAACACTTGTACTTACTGTATGTCCCATCTATTTAAATGATGCTGCAAACCAAAATTATGTTGCCACTGTCTTTTTAGAGAGCTTTTCAGTATTTGTTACACTTTCAAATCAAGTTTTTATGATGTGGTACTTTTAAGACATCAACAGCAAAGGTTTGAGAGTGATTATTTGTCTTTTCTTTTTTTTGCAATTTCTGAAATGCATAATACTTTCTGTTTAACTTTGCAATCCAAAGAAGACACAACAACAACAAAAAGTTAAAACATTGATTAAGTAATATATTTTATTACCTGACAAAGCTTATCCTCACAAACCTTTATGGTCTACAAGATGATCTGAATACTCACTTTGCTGGAGTTATTTGTTGTAGCCGTTGGATGTACTGTGTTGGATTCCCATCCATCAACTTTGGATGTTCCTTTTCTTGAAGCCAAAGTTGCAATTGTTTCAGTATCCTGAGCTCCCGAACAGAAGAGCTATTTTGATGAGTGAAGAGAAATCAGTCGCTTTCACCTATTTCAGTTCACATATCAGACCCCAGGGAAAGTGACGGTGCCCACTCCATTCTTGCATTTACATCTTGGTTTTGAAAGGGAGTATCTGCCATATGTGTATGATGATACGTCTGGGAAATTATTGCCCACATATAGTAAGTAGTGCACTTAGTGCTTTAGAGAAGCGCAGCTCCTAAGGATCTTTTTGTGCCAGAGAAGTGTATAGTAAAGTAAGTGTACTGGAGTATAAAAGACAGCCAGATTGTGATTCTGTTATGTTTTAGCACTTTTTAGAATTAGATCTAAATTAGAATTAGACCAGCTTTTCTGGTGCTAAAACGTGATATTTCCTTTTTCATTTAGATTTGGGAAGTTTGAGCAAAGTTGCTCTAGCTTGAGTGTAAATTCTGTTTATTACACTTTTGAAAGAAAACAAAAATGCTTTTTAAGAAACTGGTCTTACTCTGACATACAGTATCTAGTTCTTTCTCCACTATCTTTACTGTACACATGATTCAATAATCTTCAAATTTTGCCTGTTTTTGAAGGTCCACTGAAATAGACATTGAACAAAATGTTGTGGTCAGTTTAGCTGGCCCCCTTTTAAAAATCCTCACCACATGGGTTCCACATCATTGTTGACTGTGAATTTTGCATCCAGACATCCTGCAGGTTAAGAGAGGTGACATGTATTTAAAAATGCAAAATGACATCTAATGTTTAGTCTGGCTCCTTGTTTTCCAAACCCAGGGGTGGGTCTGACCATCTGCTCCCCTGGTCAGATGGAACTACGCTTTTGGCAGTGCTTAGAGCTATTTCATTGGCCTGCATCTCAAAGGACTCCCAGTATTATCAGATTTATCTTCCCTTGGAAAAACTGAGACAGTGGCACAGTAAGAATAACAATATGCTTAGCAAAGGAAGGGGGTGGAGGATAAAATGAGTAGAATGGAGGCGGCAGGACAACAATAACAACAAGTTGTCTTGCTAGCAGCCAGAGACTGTCACATTACAGATGGAATTACTTCACAAACATGGAGAATTAATACCCTAATGAAGCTTCGAGTGGCCATTAGGTGTGTGTAATGTGACTCCAGGGGGCTTGGATAGATGTCCAGCAGCTTTAGGCCCTTATTTGCGCACAGTCACCTCAGCGGTAGCTTTTATTAGGGTAGCATTAGAGGAAAAGGGAGAATGCAACAGAAAGATAGCGTTTTATTACTCTAGTTCCCAGGGAGCCATGCTCTACCTGTCACAGGCACACAATGCATGCTGTTTTAGTTCATTTTACAGCTAAATATCTCTGCTACAAATGTATCTGTCTGTAGAACAACATTTGGGCTATTATCACCAAAGTGTTCCAGCGCTGCCTGGGGATGAGTTATTTGGTGTAATGCTTCAAACAGTGTGAAAGGATTTCTGTGGAGACAGCTGTGAATATAAATTTCATTCATATTTTTCATTCACATTAATATACTCAATTCTTCCCTTCTGTCTCCCCCACATCTCTATTTCACTCCCCTGTTCCTTTGACAGCCCAATTGCATGCCTCTGCTTTTTTTTTCTTTCTTTATCTCCTTACATTTTCAAGGAATGAATTGCTCTCCACTGTCACTAGGCTCTCGCCAAGAATTCATTTTTAGTGGGTCAAATGTTTCAGAATGTCATTTTTGACAGGAACCAACTACAGCCACTATGAACACAAGAACAGACACGGTTTGCTATTGTTTAATCGCTCCTTGCCTGTATCTATACCCTTGTAATGTTTTACACATTGTGCCACAATACAAACGAGAATGTTGATAGATTTTATAAGGAGCGATAAACATAAAGCAACATAACAGTAAAGTTTAGGAAAATAGATGAAGCAGTTTACAAAAAATATCCTAAAAGTGTGGCTTACACATGTATTCAGATCCCTTTGGTCAACGTTTTGTGAAACCATATTTAGTCACAATTACAAGAGTCGAGAAATTACCTCAAGTTGGTTTGCATGACACTGCACATCACCTTGATCAAACAACCCATTAGTGCTGTGAGGATGGTTTTCATTAGCAGATATCATGAAACTGGTCAGAGTTGATAAGTAGACAAATGGAGCTAAATACAGGAAATCCCAGGAAGAAAACCTAATGGAGTCTGAAAAATCTTGAGATGGGTACAACTTCCTGCAGACAGGAACAAAAATCATTTGGTGTTTAGTTCGCTCACTCAAGATCCAAATCAGAATCTCTGGCAAGACTTTCATGTTTACTAATCTGATTGATCCTACCTTATAGATCTCGAGCTAAAATGCAAAGAGTTAAGGACAACATTTATGGTCTACATGTATAATGTTGGTAGCTATGTATTCCAGAAGCCTTGCAGTTTTACTGGCAGCAAAAAAAACAAAAACAAATTGTGCTGCACTGAGCTGTATCCATTTCCCACCAATTCATACCAACTTACTTGTTTCTGCTGAAGAAAAGCATTTACACAGCATGATACTGCCACCACCAGGTTTTACCATTTGGATGGAAAGTTTTCATGGTGACCTGGAGGTTTGTTCTGCAAACATGCCTGCAACACTGTGACAGACATACCCCAAAAGACTATCAGATGTACAGTACTTGCACTAAAAGGTGTTTCTATAAAGAAAAGTACATATACATATGCAATATCATAGAACATGTTCAAGTTTATGGTTGTAGTGTAATAAAACATGAAAAAGCTCACTGGGTATGAATACTTTTGCACAACACTGTTGACATAATGCAAAGCAACCAAGCTATACGGAACACTGGCACAAATTGTCAGCTTAGGAATCAATATTGAATTAAAACACTCCCCACTCATGAATACAAAAAATAAAGTACGAAAATGAGTAATGGTAAGGGGCTATTGGAGCTGCAGGACTCTACAGTCAGCTAATGAAGGTTATGTTGCATGGCAGAATTCAGTAATTGCAACGCACAAGTGAGGTATTAGACAGGATGTAGCTAATGGAAAACAATCACATTTAACATGGCTCCTTGGTTCTAGCTGTTCAATAAGTGAGCAGCAGGCTGGCTCTCAGAAAACAGGAGGCGGCGGCGGGGTGAGGCGGGTTCACACAGCACAGGGTTTTAATGTGATCGGACTATAACAGACAATCTATTTACAGTGTGCTCTGGGGAGCTAATAAACAAATGTTGAGTAATTTCAGCCAGCAGTAATTACCCTTGCAGCTGACAAGGAGAGTGTGATACTCTCTCCTTCACCTCCGGCTCAGTCCAGGAGGCTCTTTGGAGCTTGGTCCTCTTCTGCTCATAGATGTGGCTCCGGGCCAGCAGTCAAAAATACAGGATCGTTTACAGTACGCTGCTTCTCTCTGGGCACCGGGGGTGTCAGATTCTACAAACTATTATGCTATTTTCTTCTTTGTTAAAGCAAGGCTGATGAGACTATGATTAAAACCTGATAATAAATGTAGAGCTTTACAATTTCTACATGGATGTGTTGCAGTTGTTTCCATATAATCCAATTATATTTAAACCCCTGTTACCGGTTTGAGAGCTAATTAACATTTTCACATTTGGTTTCAGTAGCGCTCCTCACTTCCTATAACCATACGCCTATGCACACTATTACCCCATTTAGAAAGCATCAGACAAGGAGAACAAATATTAAGTTTAAGAAGGAAATGAATTAGTTTGCAGGTTAGATGGGTGCCAAGGCCAAAGTCATCTTCTTCCAGGGAGCTCAGACTTAATCCCTCGGTTTCTGTGAAATAGATTTTTATGCAAATGTGTGTATTGATTGCTGCATCCTTCTTTGATGGGGAAAAGTGCGTGTAATTAGATAGAGATAATCATTATGGAATAATCTATAATGGATCTTGTTTACATCAGCATAGAAAAGATTATCTACTGGACACAACTTCTTTAAGGGATAGATCACTGCAGGCCATTTTACCCTTTTTGGCACATTTAATATTTTTTTGTGCACAGTTTTGTTTTCTCTCTATGAAGAATATGCAACAAAAAAAGGATACATCCCTTTGCATATCTCTGTGCATTAGCTCAAACTGTCTGGTCTTCCTGAACAGTGTGGCACAAACAATGCCACATATCAGATCCCTGCATTCTGTCCAGAATAACAAAAAGGAGTGGAGCGGTGACGTGCACGGTCCAGTTTGAGGGGCTGACAGACGGATAGTGAGCCAGCCGGTCCCTTATCCTCAGACAGGCAGATGTCCCCTCTCCCTGCGTGGCCGGCTGCTGACCAGGGGAGAGCCAGGCGGCTGCTGAAATGAAGAAACTTGAGAGCTCCTCAGGGGGTGAGCTGGTCATTTGATGTCCAGCACACGGGCAGGGTGTGATGCTGAATGAGCTGAGGGAGAGAGGCAGCCTCTGCAGTCTGTTACAAAGGCCTGCTCAGATGGGTGGGGAAGGAGGGAAAATACTGAGCACACAGAGAGTGTTACTATATTTCGAGCATTTTGAACCTGATCACCAAGTAGGATATCTGGGGAGCAGATTCATAAATGTCAACTTACAAAAATGCTGATTTTAGGAGGAACTGCAACACATAACCACTTTTTAGTATTTTCATGAACAGTAGGATTTTCTCAAAAATGTTGTACGACACTGATTCACCTACAGGACAAGCCTGCTGCACATTTACTGATCTGTAGTATTCTTGTACACTTGTTGAAAGCTTTGGTTACAGTTGGCCATTATATTATCAACAATATTAATAAAAACACAGCTACTGGTTAAATATATGTGTCCAACACAGTAAATTTGTCCTAACAATGTTTATTTACATTTATGGGTTCCTCAGGAATTAATTCTTAGACATTTCCTTTTATTTACATGAATTATTTGTGAAACATCTGACATATTTTTTGCATCAGTGATTTCTACAGGCAATGGTCTTGGTTTGTGTTATTTAAACTTTATTTTGCTAATCAAGATTGTGAAATTAAAACAATGTTCAGAGTGGGCCAAAGGTACAAGCCCATTCCAGGAGCACTGAATCACTTACACCGAATGCAGATTACAAAGTTTCACAATTTCTGCTAGTTAAAATGTAAACAAATGTAAAATTTAAAAATTGAAAGTGTATTCAACATTTAGAAAAAATGACTAAACTAATGTAGTTTTTAAAACTGTTAACTGTCATAATTCAATATTACCAACTTAATTTCTGTTTGCTCTATCTGTGCTAGAGTCATACTTATTGGACATTGTAATTGCAAACTTATCAAAAAACAAAACACAACTGGAACAGGCTTTCCTAATTTAATGAGTCTATATTGAAAGGCTGTACTCTGTACACTGAGTTAGAATGTCTGAGAAACAACCTTGCCTCTTCATTACATATGCACTGCTTTGTACGTATTACATATAGTGAACTAATACAGGGGTCCTAAATCAAATTACACCTCATGCCATTGTAGACTTGCTCTGAGTTAGTCACATGATTTAGAACTAAAAAATGTAACTTTATTACATTTCAATAAAATTGCAAAATTATCAATGAAGAAAAGTATGTCCTCAATATTTATCTAAAGGGAAATTTCAGTCAATTTTAATGTCTTCAAGATTTTGAGAATTGCTGTTGGCTGTTAAACAACTGCAAATTGCTTGGGATTCTGAGGTAATTATTTTATCACTAAATATTGTTTATTGCCTTTTTTGTTAGTTATCACTGTATTGTCAAACAAAATCATTTTGTGTGGGTTTGCAACCACAACATAGGCTTTAAGACAAGGTGGTTTTTATAACAAAAAAAGGATAAAATATTTCTAAATATTGTAGGGCATTATTTGTAAAAAAAAAAAAAAAAGCACTTTTTGGTAGAATTTATTCTTCAGACCTTACACTATCCAAACTAAATTTAGTAGCATATAAATGTGTTGTTTACTGAAGTGATAGCAACATTGTCTTTATAAAATCTATAAAATAATTTTAAAAATGGGGTTTTTGCCTATATTTTAGTAATTATTTTGATTGTGTTGTCCACAATAAGTTATTATTGAGATGTAGAGACCTTTGTACATTTAAATTCCCATTTAATTTGATCCTTTTTTGACAATTGTTGCACCAGCTAATAATGTTGAGACTTAGATTTTTTTAAAGTTTTGTATATATTGACACCTAGACTCCACATCTTTCTATTTTACTGTTTTGTATATTTTAAGAACTCAATTAAACGAAACTATACTAAACTAAACTAAACTAGATAGTTCATTGCACACAAAAGAGAGTGATACTCACAACTGAAGTCCCATTGAAATACATGAAGTACAGTCACAGTGGCACTGCGGCGCCTTTCTCACCTGGCCTAGGTTCATTTTTTTCAGGCAGCAAAGAGCCCCTTTGAAGGCAACAGAGACAAGATGAGAGGAATCCCTACCTGCAGAGGGATCAACTATGCTGAAGTGCCAGCACCACAGTCCTGTAATTAATCGCCAGCTATGGCAGCCTCAGTCTTACAGCTCTGCTCAACTTTTCCCTCACGACAAAACCTGCGGTCAAGAGATGTTAGGCAACATTAACTGCCTATACCATGTCCATTTTTCCTACGGGAGGAGTGCGTGTGTGTGGGTGTGGTGGTGGGTCTGTGGGTAGCACTGCTGTGGGAGCTCAGTGAGGAGAGCGACGGTGCATAAGCCATGGCTATGTACCTTTCATCTTGGAGGAGATTTGGAGAGGTTTCAGACCACAGAGACTTCTTAATTCTCACTAATTCATTTGCGTTCCAGATTCACTGGGCTAGGGATAACCTGAGAATGATAATGAACTCGCAAGGGGAGTGCATGGTTCCTTGTCTTTGAATGTGCCCAGAATAGATTCAGATAATCTTTCCCCGTGAATCTTTCTGGAGGAGAAGGATCCTATTAGGAGTGATTGCTTGCCATGAGTTGTTCTCAGAGTTGGGATATTTAACTTGCAGACAAATGAATGTGAGAAAACCTATCTTTGCTTTTAGATCCAAATTATACTTTGAAATAAATATTTATTTGCAAGATGCATGATCTGCAATCAATAATTTCTACCCACTTGCTTACATAAAATCTGATTTTTCTCCTATAGAATTCAAGTTTTCTCTAAGCAACCATTATCATTACAAATGAGACAGTAGGCTATTTACATTTATGGATTGAAGTGCCTTCTCTTCAATGCAATACACATTAGGGACATGTGTTTAAGTCTTTACTGTTCTAAAGTTTTTGTACTGAAAAACAAAATGTTAAAACATCTGGTGTGATAGTTTGCATTAATTTTATTTGCCTATATTCAAATTCTTGACTAGAAATTCTGCTAACCAGATATAAAGACATAAAATGTCTTTAAAAGTACTTATCAAACATTTTTGCCTGATTGATGAACAAGTTGGCTTATCTTATCTGTGACTGGCCACAACAAAGCAATTCTCCCTGGGGGTATTTTGAGTTAGGCAGATTCTGCAAGTGGGAATTCTGAGCTTTCTGATGATGCCAAAAGCATAGAAACAAAGAAAAATAAAAGAAGATAAAGTAATTTCAATGTTGGCACTTGGCTAACAAGATTTATGAGAAAACAGGCCTTAAGGTTTCAAACAAATTACACCCAGACCTGATAATCTACCTGGGGTTGTTAACCAGGGCTATTCATTTACATTACTTTGCAATAATAAAACCTTCCAGCATTGACTGTCAACAGAAGTGATTGGGAGGGCGTGCAAATGAAAGTGAGCTTTTGTCTGGCATATCTAATTAGAAATGTTAGAAGTTTTCATCCTTTTACATCTGTGAATCCTAAACCTCAATGGAATTAAACCATGCCTAAATGCAACCTGTTTTCTTTCAGCCCCAAGAAAGCCTGGCATAAATAATTATTTTGTTTTAGGTGTGAGTGCTACTTTATGGAGATAGTCAGTGCTGTACGCACCACTGCTCATGCAAGACCCGTCTGGTCACTGTCACATTGCAGTCAGCACAGCGACAGCAGCACAATGCATGGCCAGGCAGGCCTAGGTTTCTAAGAGAAATCATGCAGGACATAGCTGAGCAGACAAAAAGAGTGTGATGGACGTTAAGGCCTATCAATTCCATTATATTACGCTGCTAGTCTTGAATGCATTTCTCAAAAAAGTATGTAGCCTTAGGTACTGTCATATTCTACAAACAAGCAGCATTCATTAAAATATGTTTACACTTTGTTCCTTCTAAAAACCATGAAAACATATTTTTGAAATAAAACTCATCTTTTCACACTTGACATTCACAAGCAAACTCTGTTTGTCCTTTGCAGTCAGACTGACACCTGAACTGAAGGAATTTTCCATATGCTTCGTTATAGTAGGCTGACAATGAATAGAGAGATTTTCAAGAGATTTATAGGTCTGTGGAGTTCTGAGGGATAGATTGAAAACTCTTGTGGAAAAAAAAAAGGAGGGAAAGCTGCCTTACTTCAGGGCCGGTCTCATCTTTGGTCAAACAGAAGCGAGCTTAATTTGTGGGCCTGCCTGGGGAATATCAAAGGAAAAAAGCTTTGAGTGACGCCGTGCTTGAGCTCCCTGATGTCAGTGAGATGAATGAAAGCAGGGTCTGCAGGCTACAGGCCTTCTCACTCTCTCACATTAACAAAGGTTCTTTAAGTTTTCATCAGTCATTTTCTTTAATTGGGTAGAATGTAGTTAAATGCAAAACAGTGATGTAAAGAGCTGTGCAGAAGATGTTTCAAATAAAAACAGGGTTGTTCTGCAGCCAAAACTTGATCCAACAACTGCTTGTTAGCATACCCATAAACATCAGTTATTTTTCTCTACAGACTTGCTGCACAAGTGCTTGTCATAGAAGGTGTGGTTGTTCTATGTGCAATTATGGATTGACACTAATTATCAAAGCTACATAAATCACTTTCTAAAATGCATATGTCCCACACGTGTCAAAAAGTATAGACATGATTTAAAAGTTGATTTATATCAGTATTTCTATAATATAATTTAAAGTAGAATAATATGTAGATTCTTTCATTTACACAGAATGTTAATTGGAAGTGTTTATTAGTGTTAATAGATCAATACATAGCTAATAAATTGTTAGAATGTAATAGATGCTGCAATTACTGTTGTCGATAGTCATGGCTCAAGCTCAAAATTTAGTTTTTCAGAAAATTACAATATGAAACAACACCTATTAAAACAGATTTTGAATACAGAAATGTAGAGGGATTGTGCAGGTTATATTCTTGGTTGGGTTTCTTAAGCTTGAATTACTGCCCAAATGGAAAGTGGCATGAAAGTGAGCCTTTTGTTCTGCTGATGTGTGAAGGAAGCGCAGGATTCTTTAATAGAGAACTTAAGTTCATGTCCATTGTTTTTGTTCCATCTTCATCTGGATAATACTACACGCAAGTATTTGGATTATTCCAGTAAAGTGATACCATAGTGATGAAAGCTGGTACTTTTGGCTGTACAGGGACATGTTATGTCCTGCTAATACAATACAGTAACATTTCCTTAAAACTTGTATGCACTAAAACATCCTATTATTCTGTATGAAGTTTGGAGTTGATAAAAACGCAACAAACAGACACTAACAGATCTCACCGTTCCCCAGATCCAGTGTAGACACGTTTTCTTGTATCTTCAGCAACTTTGATTTTGTGCCTCTTCAGTCTTTCTCTAAATTCTAGGATTTTTAATTCCAAACAAAATACAGAATCTGCTTTCATCAGAAACAATAACTTTGAACCACTGAGCAACATTTAGTCCTTCACTGATTGATTTAACACAAATACTCCCCCTAACCTCCTTACACTGGATGGCGTTCGTGGCTTGTAAATTTCTCTTCAATGACCTCTGCTTCCTGTTGCTTGTATACCTCTTTTTTTACCTTTTTTTTATTTTACTGTATTTTTTAAATTCTTTCAACCTTATTAATAATATTCTTAGATATAACACATCATGGACAGTCAGCTAGAAATATGTTATGGGGGAAATCTTTCTCCCAATTATGTAACATTTCAGGGAAAGACATTCCCCCTAATACACAACATAACAGACATAGCATTTATGTATTAAAAAGATCATTTTATTTGCATGTCATATTCAAATTTTCTGAGATACAACATTTTTGGTTTTTATTTACTGCAAGCACCTGAAATAAATATTTGACATAAATCATTTGTATGTAATGAATCTTTGTCTTTTGTGTTTCAATTTCAATTTTGAAATAGTGAAATAAACAAGCCTTCCAATGATATTGTTTTTCTTAAGGTCCACCCACAGATATCTGGCATTGTTTTTCTAGATGTCAAGCAGTTCTTTATTCTCATAAATTTTTCTGAATATGATAATCATTGATATAATAAACTCAAGTCAAAGAAGAGAAATAATAAAGTTTTAATCTGACTCTTGCGGTAAATACAACAATTCAGTCTCTTTCCCTTTGAATGTTTTCAGACAGAGGACTTTCTGTGCTATGTATGGGACTGGCTAACCCTGATAGGATGACCTAACATTTTGACAGGACAAAATATAAAGCTGCTCTTTATTCTGTGTATAACTCACTAGATGCGGGCATGGGAACTGCTTTAATCAATAGCAATGTGGGTGTACACTATGATTTATTCCAAGCTTTGCTTTGTACACAAAGAGACCTCGAATATTGCCACAAGAGCTGGCTGTAACGAGACCCACTCAATTTTCCCTGAAAGCTTGTGTTGCGATGGTTGTTGCAGTGGAGTATTTACAAGTGGTATCTTATGAGCCTCTGAGGCTCGCCAACAAGACAGATGATTAGGTACGGCAAACAAGCTTCATCACCAGCTAAAACTGATGACTCAATGCTGGATGACTGACACCTCTCTTTGTAAGATAATGCACTGACAGTGTTACACCAATCAAAACAGAGCTATCACTGTGTGTAAAGAAAGGCCTTTGTAATGTCATTAAATCCAGATATGCCTTTCTTCACATCTGGCAGGCAGCCATGCGTGTGAAGGAGGGGGGTTAAGGGACAGGAAGAGCGAAGCAAAGCAAAAAAAAAGTACACCACTCGGGGCAATCATTCCTGGCAGTGTGCTGGTATCTGCAGTGTTTTTATTATTTTTGTGTAATTTCAATATGTTTCTCTGCACCTCAAGCTTGGGTTCAGTAACAGCTTACAGATTGCTTATGTCATAAAATGTTTGACAAACTTCTCAATTACTTTTGACCCTCATCTTTAGCCATCTGCTTTATTCTCTTTCTTCCATATAGTCTCATCAGTATTTTAACCAATAGTAAATTTACATAGTCAAAGGGATATGTTTGGACATTAAACTTAAAGTCATCTTTGACTTGTTTGTCTCTTCTCAGTTGTAAAAAATTAAAAAACAAAACATGGCCACTAACCTTCATACAGTAGCTCATTTATGAGTTCTGTAAATATGGATAATCTTGTATCATGGGTTTAAAGTTCATTAAGCAGATATTCAGTCTCTTTAATGTTTGGATTTAATTTTCACAAATAAGTCTGTATAACAATACCTGCTCCATAACATGTATCCATTGTTTTGAAAAATTAAGTTGATGGGAAAACAAAGGGCATCATAGATCCATGAGCATTTTTAAAGTCAAACCTTATTATTCATTTGGCTGACTGGCAAAACTTTAAAATATAAAAAATGAAAATGCTTTTCGCTGTCCATTTTGTTTCTAAAGTGAATCTGTATTTTCAATAGAGCTTAACCTTTATGAATCAAAGTTACATTTTCTTGTAACTGCTCATCAGTTTGTTCACCAATCAGCAACAAGGTAGCTGATTTAACTTTTTGATGCTTGTGGTTGAGCAAGCTATATTCTCTTGCTAACAGCTACCAAGTTGTGAGAATAGAGATCAAAAACAATGAACTGATGAACCATAAAAACAAATTAAAAATCAATTGTTAAGGTGCATCATTTGTTATTAGTTTATCATCGTAAGCAATTTTTTATACCTTGAAAAAATCTATTTATAACTGCTTCAGGATGTATAGATCACTTTCAGAGCCCACTTCAAAATGCTATTTTATAATATCATACTACAATGTTAGAGCTGCTGTTGCTGTTTAATCATCACATTCATTTGTTTTAGCTTGGTTTTTGTTATTGTGGTGTGAGATCAAAAGCATAATAGAGACCTCTTGAATTGTAAACTGACAATGTGGTATTAAGGAGTATCTTGTTTCATGATCCAGTGATCAGAGTAAACAACACGTTTCATATAACACAGCCAGTCCACAGTTTGACATTTCCCTCTGATTTTCATATCTTTTCCTCAAATGACAGTCTGTGTAACATGTGGAGGCTTTAAAAATGCCATGGCTAATATGAAATCAATTTGCATTTCCCCAGTGCCTGGATAACATGGCCCTGTCAGAGGGCCCAGCAGATCTGTGGGAGATAATGACGTTTTAGAGGGCGACTTGCACAGTGGAAAAGGATGAAATTGAAAGAGTGACGCTCTGTGTTTCCCATGATTGCCTTGACAGGGGAACGAGTGGCTATTGGACATCTACTATTCTGTCTTTGCTCCCCATTAGGTCCTCTTGTACTCTGCCAGGGGTTAAGACAGACTAAAGAGATTCACCAATCTGGCCAGCCAAAGTCTACTTTGGTAAGGCTTTGGCTGTGGCAGTGTTTCAAAAATATCAGCATTTGGTGAAAAATACACACACCACATGTTGCATTTCATTGGGACTTTTGCAGTTTATATGAAGATATGGACATGCTTACATTCATCTCAATACATGATTAGGAAGACAAAGAGAAAAATAAATTATACAAATAATAATAAAAAAAATCTGTTAAGAATCTTACGGATATGCTGGGTTGAAAATCTACTTGCCATCAGCTTCATTTCTCAGTTTCTCTATCAGGTTCAAGTTGGGACTGAAGCTAATTCTGTTCAAAATGTTTACATTAAAATTTATAATTAAAAGATCACTTTAAATTTAATCTGCCAGTGTTATGAATATTTTTTGTACTTAACTATATCTACTCATTTGTCGTGAGTACTGTAACAGCAAATTTCTGAAAGCTGAAACGGATGCGTATCTATCATCACATGTCCCATATTGGCGTCCTTGATCAGTATATTGATGTTTAATAAACTGATGGCTGATTATTGTTAATGTCATGAAAATCATTATCCATCATTTACTATTGGCACTTTGTCCTTCCAGAGAGCCAGCGACTATTTTCAGCAGTCATTGGGCAGGACAGCCGGTTTCCACATGGAAAAACAAGGAAATACATGATAAACAACACAGTAAGTGTAAGGGAAATTCAGTGTTTTCCATAAACTCTAAACCTCTTTTTTTTTTTTTTTTTTTTTTTTTACAGTGAATGGAATCTAGAATAATTTGGAAAAAGGCCCCACTTGCATACAAATTCACAAAAAAGACCTCAGCCAGACTTTGAAATCAAATTTCCTAGAATGTCTCTGATGCTTTTTGAATTTTCTTAGTATTAATATTTGTAAGCCCACTTCTTAATTTAGGAATTAAGTAGATAGAGTGTAGTTCCTCAAAATAAAAATTGACAGCTTACATTGCCTTGAATGAAAATATGCTCACAATATATACTCTAATTATTTTTTCCGGCTCACAGTTTGACTTGTGAATCCACAAGTCATATATATATATATATATATATATATATATATATATATATATATATATAATGTGCACCTCATTATTTTTTCAAATCAGTATTGAATTGCTTTGAATACCTGGGGACATAACAAGGTCACATCATAATAATCTCAGAGTATATGATGCTGGGATCTCTGAAGAGCAAAATGTGATGTTTTTCTTCTTACTACAACAAATAAAAACAGCCCACTTTGTAATCACAAGTGGCTCAGTAGGTCCAATGTCTACCTTTGGCAAGGTGCTGTGTATATTTTTGTTGCACTGATTTATACTGGAATGTTGCAGGTATAAAATGAGGGGTAGACTTGCAATCTTTGATAATGAGACACCGTGGCTCTAATCAATCTTATAAAAGTCTACTGGGGAGGAAAAAAGGGACTGTCACCCCAATAATAATTTTCAATTAATAAAAGCATCATTTTGCCTAGTCTCTCAGGATTGGGATAACTTAAGGGCTTACCTTCCCTTTTGGCTCCAAAACCATGCGAGACAAATATGTAGCTGATCGCAATTTTCCTCTCACACACACACATGCGCACCCCCTCCCCCCCAACACGCACACACGCAGACACACAAGACAAGAATTTATACTTGTCTGTATGGTTTGTTAGCACTCAGGAGATAAAACTTTACATGTTGCTCCCAATTAGCACAGCAGTGACCGTGCACTGTCTCCTGTGCTCAGCTTCCCTTCTGAAGAGGCTCTATTTATGTAAAGACTCACAAGGATGTGAGAATTGAGGCGAGAGAGAGGAGATATGGACTGTGTGAGATAGAGGGTGTGTGTGGGTGTGCGTAAAAGGGTGAGAAAGAGAGTAGTGAAAGAAAGTGATAGAGAGAGAAAAAGGGAGAATTCAAATGGCTTAAGCGTTCATTTTGAGTGGAGAGACAGGTCCTATTAACGTTTAACAGCGTTTGTGCAACTTGGTGCTGAGGTTATGATGCAAATGAGGAGGAATTAAAACTGGCCAGAGGTTTGTCATTGATGGATTGCAGTCTGGCAGTGCTCACACTTCCTAGTGTCCATCAGAAGCGATTACTGTGTAATTAAACCTTATTTCTGGACGCTCTAGTGCATAATTACTTTGTGAATGTAACCATCATCTAAAAGCTACAAAAAAATGCTTCACCATTAGTCTAGCAGTCAGTTTTGTGGGGCTTGTGTCAGATATAGCCATCAGACGGCGCAAAAGAACTGTCACTTTTAATAAGAGGCAAAAAATTAAATGAAACAGTATGCTTATTGCAGAAAAATTAGGCTTTCAAGAGTCCTTTCAGTTATTTGCATAATTTATCCCCCTACCCAACTACCACCCCTGCCTAACCACACATCCACACACTGCTAGCTTTAAGCAATTTCCTTCACATTTAAATAGATTGCACATTTAAGGCTACTTAAGGAAAATTATCACTTTGCATATTTTAATTGTTATGAAGGAAGTGATTTGAGAGAGGTCTGTGGCTCATCCTCTTGAGCCAAGCGTTTGTGGAGCTGTCTGATTCGGCTGCTCAGCGCTGCGGCTCCACAGATAACCTCTGAGTTCACACACATCCACTCCAGTTTCATCAGAATGCAAATGAAGCCCAGAACACTGGGACAAGTGGATCTTTGATATTTACAAAATAGGCCACTAATAACTCAAGTGTAATTTGTTTGACTCAACTTTATTTTTCTCTTATCAGTCCTGATTTTATCTTCAGGTTGCTTTTCCCCTCTCTGTGTAGTTGAATGTCTGTTACCAGGTTGGTCGGAAAAAGCAAAAGCGTTTTCTATGCAATATTTTTTAGTCCCGAAAGGAGAAAGAATGCTCTGCTGTGGCTCATATCCACGATGAAATGTTGTTTTATCTGTTTTGTTTTAATGTGTGTTGATCTTTATATCAGTCATTAGTATGCATCAGCTACAGACAAGTTTGCTAAATGAACAGATGAGGTTTTAGTTATATCTCGTTGTTTTTTTTTAATCTCAAAATGACTAACTGAGATCAAAGATTTGTTTTACAGGAGACTCCTGGCCAAGATGGGCAACAGAAAAAACACAAAACACAATTTCACTAGTTAAATATTTTACATCTAACAATCAAAACTCTGCAGACATAAAAAAAAACATGAAAGATAATGAATAAAGACAAAAACAACCTGAAATGTGTAATGAATTACATAATGTAGCAAAAGTGCCTAAAATTAGCTTTAGATGCCAAAGTTTTGAAGAAAGCAATATACTGTACACTCCACATTATTATTTCCTTAATTGGTTTGTATTTATTTTACTTGTTTATTTTTTAGAGGAAATGAAAAAATGGTCACAATGTGTTATACAATTTAGTTTTTTACTTTGGGTTGTTTCACCTTGGCACATTAAATTATGGCAATTTTATTGAGAATCAATTTTAAAATTGTTTGAATACAGAAAAAAAGATTTTATTGTAAAACTATTTGCAGAAAAATAGAATATTTTTATGAAATTTACCTACGAAGCTTTACTGGAGTATTGGATTAAAAGCTTTATTACACACAGAATTGTATATATTATTTAATTTGATCAATAAAACACATTAGCTGTAAACCAGTTACAGCTAACTGTAACTGGTGCAACTGCAATATTATACCTAATGTTGCAAATGCAACATTAGGTATAAGAATATTACACAATACCACCTTTAAAAAATAATAATAATCCAAAAACTTTATGACTTACACCATCGCAAATGTCTTCTCTAGATAGTTGCTTAGCACAGTGCTGTATCAAAGCTCGTCAATAGAAAGTTGAGGGAAGGAAAAAGTGTTGTAGTGTGGCCATGAGAGGATTGTGAACCGCCATTTCAAATGTTTAGGTCAGATTCACAAGGTGTTAATCTGGATTCTTTCTCTGTTTATCCCCCTTTTTTGTACATGAAGTCACTTATGCTTTACATATGAGTGGTTCTTTACATATAGACTTCCATCCATCCATCCATCCATCTTCTTATCCCTAGGGGGGTGCTGGTGCCTATCTCCAGTAGTCAATGGGTGAGAAGTGGGGTGCACCCTGGACAGGTCGCCAGTCCAGCTGTCTTTATTCCTTTAATTTAATTTTCCAGCCAATAGATTAGTTAAAAATACATTGATTTGGATTCAACAATCCACTGCTGGTTATTTAATGACTTGTTTTGAAGTGATGCTGCTCTTAAAGTGGAAAATGATCAGTCCATTTCAGGAATGGGAGTCAAATATCTTTTTAAAGTACCGGAACTCAGTTTTTAACTTACTGATTTGCACATTTTACATGGACACATAAGTTTTATTTTTCCATATTTGAAAAAAAGTATATTTACCAGCTTTTATAATGATAAACTCTGTCTTTATATAAATAAGGTTGGTCAGAAAGGAAACCAAGTAAGAGTAAGATATCATAACATCAGAAATTAAATGGTGAAGTAAGTTACAAAACAAACCAGAGATCTGGCACAGAAAAAAAGAGAGAAAACAACTTTATTCAGTTTTTCAGTAACTTTTATGTACTGTGAAATTAAAATACAATTAAGTTGACTGTACTGTAAATATGGCAATACATACACACATATAAACAGTTACGTGGTGCTTTTTTGTATGTATGCTGTATATCAGTAGCAAATGTACAATATATATACAGCTATGTGCAAGTTCATTTTCTGTACACATGTATGAAAAGTAAAAATTCAGAATGTTCACGTTAACCTTGACTCCTCTCACTTGCATGTAGAATTGCCAGTGCACGTACATACACATTAACATGGCACTACACGGTCCACAGAGAATTGAAGCAACTCAATTTTATTTTATTATTATTTTTTTTTAGGAACAGAGTTTGCGCTGAAAAAACTCGCAGAAAATACTGACAACAACACCTCAATGAGAAAGTGTCATCATAGATAAACTGTATATGTCAGAATGTGCAGGTAAGGTTCATCTTTGTCGTAAAGGTGCAGTTTTTTCTTCTTTTTTTCCCTCTGTGACTTGTACTTGACAGTGTAAAGACAGTCTTTTTGAGGTAGACTGCTCAGATTCAAGGGCAATCTTTTCTTTGTTTTTTTTTTTTACAGTTTTTAATTCACAAATGCATGACATTCAAAATGAAACAACATAAGTACTACAAGTACAATATGCAGCAATGAGGTAGAAATGGTTTTAAAGGATGCACAACTATAAAACTAGGATGGGAAATACATTAGAAGCAATTCTCAACATTAAACTAATTACAGGAATACTGAAAGAAAGTGATTTAAGTCACCGAGTCTGTATCGCTTGGAAACTTGATGTGCTTATCAAAGGCCCTGCTCAAGAGCCATCTGTGATCACAGGTCCTTTCATTTTACAGCACTCCATAATGTAATGTACCTAGTTTTCTAAATTTTTAAAGATAAAAAACATGTGAAATATATACCACACATTTTGAAATGTTTTTTTGCAAAAACACAGTCCTATTGTCAGGTTGCTATTATATTTAATTTCATGCAAATGCAACATTAGGTATAAGAAAAACACAAAGCACATTAATGGAAATTAAACCAGATGCCGTAGAGGGAGACACACAACCCTTTTTAACCACTGTTTGGCATTTAATCAAACTAAACTTTTGCTCTTTTGGATAATTTAGGATCACCAGACATTTCTATTTGTTAGATGCCAAAATATTAAAGAAGGGAGCTTATTTTTCAAATAAAGTGGTTTATAAGATAATTGTGCAACTTTACAATATCAGAAAAATATCTTTCTAGACTGAAAGACCATTCAAAGAGGAAATAAACTGTTTGCCACTCTGGGTGTGAAGTACATGAGTGGGGGGAATTCCCCCTTCCTGATTTCCATTTTTTGCATGCTTGTCACACTCACATGTTTCAGTACATCAAACCAATTTAGATATTAGTCAACACAAGTAAACACAAATGCAGGTTTTTAAATGATGAATGATGTTTATTAATAAGGAGAAACAATTTCTAAAGCTACATGGCCATGTGTGAAATATTTTCTTCCCATAATAATAAAGAACTTCATTTAAAGACTGTCTTTTGTGTTTACTTGTGTTGTTCTTGACTGATACTTAATTTGGTTTGATGTTCTGAAACAGTTCAAACATGCAAAAAAAAAAAGAAACGCAGGAAGGGGCCAGACACTTTTTCACACCCCTGTATGTAATCTTAGAAATTAAAAAAAAAGTTAAGAAAATATCTTTAAAACATTTATTTCTCGCTCTCATTACTCTGACAGAAAATTTGTAATTATTTTTGATAACTTTTCTTTGGGTACATGGAGTTAAGTTTGATTTAATGACAGACAGTGAAAATAGGTTGTCATTTTTTATGCAGTGTATGTAAACTTCTGGTTTTTACTGGATGGGACCGGATCTTTTAATATCTATGATATCACCGGTGATTGATATATTTTACCACACATCTCTGATTCACCACTGAGCTCTTGAACCAGTAAGATGTGTGCTTGTTCATCCAACTCACGGTTTTAATGCCCAATTTTAAATGAAATAATAACCTAACCCACTATAGTTGGAAATTTGTATTTCAGACATTTTCTGACTTTTGTGCCATTCATGTTTTTCAGTTTGTGCTCAAATACAAAGCTGTAAACTGTTGATTGACATAGAGAATTATGTTTTTAATAACTGTCACAAGTTTCCACTATTGATAGACATTGCTAAAAATTTTAGCATTTTTTTGTACATACACAAAGGTAACACTGAGAATTCAAGAACACTGATTCATAAATTATTTAAAAAAATGTCATATAGGTTCTGGTCAAATTTCTTCTTTACATTTTCAAGCGCTGGCAAATTTTGGGATAAATTGACCTTTTTCCTAATGGACTGTTCGTAATGATCACGGGTCAATTTGTGACCACTACAAATCTTATTTAGGTAATGCTGTTTAAAAGCTACAACGTTAAGCTGTTTTAAACAAAACCAATTAGAAATATTTGCATTCATACTACAGTACTGTAGAGTTATCATATGGATATAATCTGTGTGGCCTATTGCAAGAAAAAGTGAACATATAAATTCAATAAGTAATATTTACCAACAGGGGGTTTCAAAGAGTTATTGTGGTTTAATCTAGAGTTGCATTCCACCAGGTTTAATAAGAGTCAACCTGCTCAAATGGTGATGATTGTGAATAGAACATAAAACATCTTCAGATAAAACATAATTGAATTTTAATTCTATGCGAGATTCAGGTGTATTCAGTGTTATGATGATTTATCTTCATAGTTCATGAAAACACAAAGATGGAATCACAAACAAATCATCACCATGGTTTCAGTGCATGGGTACAGAATATAGTAGTATTTTTAGTGGTACAAAATGGGATGAAATGGCAATGAGGGTGCAAGCTGATGAGGAGGCAAACAGAAGAAAATAAAGGATTTTACTTTCATTCCAGGTTAAAAATAAAACAATAAGTGATAAACTAATGTTCATCATCTAACTGGAACCAATGCCATCTGAATGTTTCAGGATGACTGTGTCTACATGATTTCTGAAACAATTTTAACATGTGACACAAATCAAGAGAGTATTTATTTGTGAAAATTTTGCAATGTGATTCTTAGCTAAAAAAATGCGACTCAGCAGTAATCAGGACCCAAATACATGACCCACACCCTCAAAGAAGCATTCAATTCACACACATTTGTCTCTTCATATACAGACTTATAATAATCATTTTACAAATGACTAAAACTTGTGCAGTTTTAAAGATAATGCAGCAAAGATATTGTAACTGGGAGTACAGATAAAGCATTCAACATAATGTAAAAGTAGAGTCAAGTATCACTCTGGACTAAGGAATAACTTTTTCAAACTGTGCTATTGTCGTGGAAATTCTTTAAAAGGCCGGACCTTGAGAAGTTATTGGTTCCAGCCATGTTTCAATGAGAAAATGCTTAATATTTGATAGAAAATTGAAATACGGTAAAACATCAAGAAATATTGTATTAAGACACCTTCTTACAAGAAAAAAAGTCTGTCAGTGTCTCTGCAGTTTCTATACAAATACCCAGACAGTGCTCTCTTCTTCTCCTCTGGCATGTTTCAGTGTGAGTGTTTTGCTCACATTATAATACATTCAATGCTTTTACTTGCCAATTAAGCTTTCAGACTGACTCATATATTGTTGGAAATGTACTATGGAAATTTAGCCATTATTGGCAGCAAACAGTTTAATAATACAGCAACAGTTTGAAATATGGGAGAAAAAATAAGTGGTATTTTGTACTAAAACTATGTGAGATTAGAATATAAGGAATGCGACTAAATTAATGAATTTGAGATAAAGAAAAGTGTATAATCACTTGTGTAAACTTCTTATTGAAAGACTTTAAGACAGAAAGTATGAACACAGAATCACTTGGGTTTCTGTGACATCTCCTTCTGACTTTGCAGGTTCAGGGTTCAATGTGCAGCAACAACGACAGGCACTGAAAGTAAGATGATAAAACCAAATTGTCCTAAGGCAAAGTGTGTCACTAAAAAAACAACCTATCAAAATGTAAAGCATATAGATTTTACACAAAAAATACTTTTAGTGTTTAGCTGGGTATCATCATGAAACAAGATGGGCAAGTTGTGACATTTTGATGTCACTGTGAATTTGTCTTTCAGAGATAAACATAACAAGGTACAAAGCAACTTACACTGTACATAATCCTTGCGTTTCCATGAACGATAAAACGGCAACAGGAGGGGGAAACATAGCTTGGATCAGCTGTCTCGCGCAACCTCGAGATGTTTGTCTGCACTTTTAAATTTCTCTCGGCACAAGCTGAACACTTTAATCTCAAAGCTGGGATTTAAATAACGGGATCATTGTATCTGTTGTAAATGAAGGTTTCTGACTTGCAGCCGGCAGGAAATAAGAAAAAATAATAATTCAAAAATGTAAAATGTATTAGCTCAAGGCTGCAATTTCACCCACACAATGGGGCTGTTATTTTCAAAGGCAAACCCGTAATTGCAATACCAAATTCTATTTAAAAAATAAATAAAAGCTGAGAATCCTAAACAAATAGATTTTTAAGGTTTGCAAATAAACCATAATTATCCCCTCATACATTCACTGCAGGAACCTCCTGGTCTTGAGATTCTTGCGCTATCAAAAAACCTTTTGTATTTTAATGATGCAATTTTAAGTGTGAGGCAAATGTTTATCTCATGTAGTGTTTTAATACAAGCTTGAGTAGTACATATTACTAACACATTCCTGAGTTTTCAAATAGAAAACAGAAAATATGGTAAAATCTTTCTGTGTGAATTACTCTTAGTAAATACCTGTAGAAATATTTTTAGGAATGTCACAACTAACAACCTTCAAACTTGAAGATGTGCAAAAAGCCTTAAAATAAATACATCTTGTTATGTAATTGCATAATCAGACATTGCAAAATGTAGAAAAATCCAATTGTTAATTTGAGTAAATTTATTTTGTCAGTCACTTTTTAAGAAATTGTTGTTTTTAATAAAGTCCCAACCCTTATAGTGAGTGGGATTCCTAACCATTACTTAAATATAAGCAGCTGTT